>NC_140586.1:379923791-380532541 GCF_964204655.1 Triturus cristatus | reverse complement strand
GTGACCTCAGATATAAGAAAACGTATATCTGTCATAAGCAGTGCTAGCACCAGCTAACACAGTCTGCAATGGCATGCTTGTAGTCACAATTGGAGTGGTCTCTCATGGGTGGCATAATCCATGCTGCAGCCCAGGAGAGACCCCTGTGTACCTATGCCCTGGGTACCTTAGTACCATATACTAGGGACTTACATGTGTACACCAGTATCCAATTGGGAAGGTTCCAAAGTACTTACCACAGTCAAATTTAGGGAGGAACACAGTGACTGGGGGGTCCTGATTACCAGGACCCCAGTCAGACTAGTCCAAAAACAGAACACCAGCAAAAAGTGGGGGTAACAATGTAGGCAGATCCTACTTTCCTACAGAGGTGTATAGCCATTACACTGGGCAGTGGTCCACTGCCAATGGCAAGTGAGCAGCGCCGGGGTTTGGCTTTCTGTAACAACTCAACAAAGGATTGTAGCCAGATGACGCCTGCAAGGTCTAGAACGCAAAATATTTGAGAGCCATATCAGACATACTTAGCCCGTAACTATGTGTAATATCCGTTATGAAGGAAGTCTTCGAGCAACGTTATGCCTAAAGTTGATTAGTTTGCTAAGTTGGTAAATATATTGATCTCCCTATTTCTGCTAAGACGCTCTGTATACATGGGATAACCTCCTGGAGGAATTCACTGTCATGTTATATATTATTGTGTAAATAACAATAAACAGATCAAACAAAACAAACCCCCAAAAAAAAAAGAAAATCAGACATACTTAGCCCTGCAATCCACAGACGCGACCAATAGAATAGAAGCAAAAAATAAAGCAGAAGGTGGAACTTGGACTCTATTAGCTTGGGGCAGATGGCGGATTGGCCAGGTACTCTGCTTACTATCTCACCACGATAATAAATTGAGGATACTGTACAGGCAATGAAGTAGACTGGTCTGATGCATACATCTTTACCACTACCTATGATAGTGATTTGGCTAATGCTATATTACATTCTGACCATATAACAATAACTATGTACCTGATTCTCACACATGCCGGTACAGAATTTTTTGGTGTGTAGTTTAAGTTAAAAAGTAAATTGCGTTTAAAAAAAAATTGTATTATGTATGTATATGTATAGATATATATCTTTTTTTAACAGGCAGCATGGCGTCTGGTGTTAATGGTGAGGCGGGAGCTGGCGTCGTATCAGTGGAAGGTCCGAGAACCAGGGTCCATGGCGCTGGACGCGGACGGGTGCAGATGGGCTTGCATTTGGTGCACCGGCAGCGCTCCTGCTGCACGGCTGTCAATAAGTAGTGTGAGGAGGAGAGCTGGGAGGAGGAAAGCGGGAAACAGCACTAGGAAGGGGGCTCGCCGCAGGGGGGGGGGGCGGGTCGAGTAGTGGCAGGGGCACGGCAAAAAGCAAGGAGAAAATGTGAAAACAAACAAGAGTGAAAAAAGCAAAAAAGAGGCAGAAAGAAAATGGACAGAAGGCAGACCAGTAGCTGAGCGAAGTGGCTCCCCACTAGCCCACCAGGGATGAGGCACAGGCGGAAGCCTCCAGGTGGAGGAGGGCCTCGAACCACCAACCAGAGAGGGTCAGTGAGCCTGCAGGGGCACCAGCTACCAGGCGGAGCTGTGCAGGAAGGGAAGCAGATCACCGACAAGGTCAATGAAGTTGCTCCTGTCCATCTAGCTTACCGGGCCAGAGCTGCTTCCTGTGGAGCGTCATGGTGGCCGACAGCACACTATATCACTAAGGCCATCAGTTGGATGAAGCTGTGACATGAATCTGTTACCATTCACAGTACAACAGGCTGAGTCCAGTTCCAGCACAGGGACTGCACCAGGGAGGAAGACTGTACCCACTCTGGGGATGTGAATGCTAGCAGCGCAGTGTAATAGTCCTCACAGCATTCGCAGGCCTCAGAGACGTTATTTGGAGTGGTCAGTGGTGACAGACCTGCGGGAATAAGTTGATGACCGCCTGGAAGTCAAGGATGGAGTCTCACGTTGATGATACGACTGATGCAAATATATCTGGAAGCGCTGGCTGACCGGGTCTTCCGACGCAAGGTTGGGTCATTAACATTTTTATTTATGGTAGACTCCCTCAAAGAAGGTGAGGTGGCCCCACAAAGTGTCTAAACTGTTTAGTCTTTGATGTTGCTTTTGCTGTGTCACTGCACCAGTCTAGACTCTCTTCACACTACCATGGGATAGTCATGCCGATCATACACCACCAGGGAAGTAGTAGGATGCTGGTTTGCTTCCTAAATTGGGCCAAGTAGTATACATAAGAGGGTGGTCCTTGAGAAAAAGCAGACTACAATCAACTCAAATTCAAATGTGAGAATAAACATAGGGGCCTATCGCAACTTAAACTAAACTGTGAAATATTGAATTAAAGACATAGGACTATGCATATGACAAACTAAGAGAGCCAGGCATAAAAGTGGGCTCAGTTGGTGCTCATTCTTTGATAAACCTTAATAGGCTGGGAACATGTCACCCACACATTTGTCCAGACATTTACTGTTTAACGCAGTTCTCACTGGCTTCAAATCCAAACCAAACACCATCACTACCACAATGTCTCAAACAATGCTCAATGTACTGACAAAGGAGCTCTCTGCCATCAAACTGGACAATATACTAAATGATATGTCATCTCAAGTCCACTCCATCTGCACTGAGCGATTTTTTAACATAAGGCTGGATGACATGGACAGCAGATTTAAGGCAGCTGAAGAAAGACTGGAGGCCCTACTGGACTGACGCCAAGACGTGATGTTTCTAAGAAGGAATCTTACTGACGAGTAAGGCTGTTCCAGGTGAGACATACAACTCTATGGGATACCTGAAAAAGTTAAAAGCGGCATTACCCTACATTTTCTGACAGATCTGATCCCATTCTTAACAGGATTCACCTTCACTGAGCCCAGAGTTCTGAATTTCAGAGGGTACATTGCATATGAACCGTACACCAGCAAACAGTGACAATCCACACACACAGTAATAGTGTGCCTATTTTTCCACTAACATGTTCATTCTACAAGCTGCTAAACAGAGGAGATATATTTTGAGATGAACTATCACTCAATATTGACAGTAGCCGACTACTCTGCAGAAGAAAGTACGTAAAATTAAGAAACGTGCAGCCTTGCAACCTAGGTTTTCGTCAGAAAGATATTTAAATTTGATTACCGGACTCTGCAGGTATGATTATCATGCTGAATGGAAAGCCAACAGAGTATGATGATCCAAATGAGCTAAAGGATTTCCCAGACCCTATGGAAAACTCAGAGATGGAAGTATTGATGGCACCAAACAGAAACCAATCCCTTTGTTCTGCTAGTCAACATGGTTACCACAGAATTGCTAAAAGGGACTATTTTAAAACAAGCAACCACTCGAAGTTCTGATACAGTTTGTCTCAAACAGCAGAAACGCTGGCCTCAGAGAAGCAAATCAAGATCCCCATTGAAGGCTTCTACAGTGGGACAGAGGAAGGTACTTGAACTAACAATGAACATGTGCATCACTTACTTGAAATAAACACCCGTAAGTGCAGACGGATACCTTGCCCCCTGTCTATCATGTAGGTAAGCATATGTTACAGCTTCTGTTCACAGATCTATTATAGGTAGAATTCTACTTCTTACTCTTATCAATTTTCCCTCCTGAAAACATGGCTAAATTCCTGGACATTTTATGAAAGATAATCGTTTCCTAGTGCACCTGCTCCACCTTTACTTGTAAAATACTATTTGTTCTTGGTGGTACCACCTGCCCATTCCGGCTGATTACTCCCCAATAAACCAAACACTTATGCTTTATTGCCTATGTAGTAAATGCAATATACACTCATACTTGATAACACAATGACCTACCCATTCTTCCAACAAAGAGGATTTGGTCCTTATGACTATACATATAGGCTGCCCTGGGTAAGAACCCTCCAAAAATAGAGTTGGAGTGTAGCTCCCATAAATTGTAAATCAGAATCCACAAATTTACTTTACTTTTCAGAGCTTGTACCTTCTACAGAAATAGATACCGGATGCAGCTCAAATCCACATCCCTTATCCCATCTCCTCTCAGCATGCCCTAAAGTAGGTCTCCAACCTTCCAAACATGCAGACATTGTTCTCTTTCAAGAGGTATATCTCTCTGATGTAGAGTAAGCAAAGCCAAAGAGAGTAGGTGAGCATCGTGGTTGGCAGCATTGCAAGGTAGGCGACCAAGTTTTGACTTCTAATATCAGTCTGCCTCCAAGAAATATAGGGGCTAGGATACTTATAAAGGCTCAATAGCATATAAAGTGTTAAACAGATGGTCCGACCAAGAGGGTTGTGAGATTACATTGGGCAAGACTACTCCCACACAATAACTGTTGGAGGTGCAATGCATGAGATGTGACCCAATTCACAATTTGTGTTTCCTAACAAGGCTTGCTACATACTGGCAAAATGTATGGATGGTTCATCATCGTAGATGGCTGGCTACCACAATCACAGTGCCCACAATAAGAATACTATGTCACTTTCATACACGGACATTTTGGAGTAATAGAACACTGGATTGATAAAAGTTTGCTACTGTGAGGGAATGTCACATAAATTGAATAATCAAATGGCACAATTTGTTTCAATATTGGTATATATTAATACAGGGCTAAACACCAGACAGGTTATCATCAACATATGCTCTGACAGTATCAGATAAAAAGTGTATGCTCCTTGCTCTATTGATTTTGATTTATATCCTTGCTATTGCATGCCTCTGCTCTCTGCCCATAGTTAAGTGGGACACCAGTACTCTACATAGTAACGTAGGACGCGGATGGAAGGAGATGCGTAATGATTTTATTCTGCATTAATTAATGCCCCTTGAAGTACTTAGGATTTAGCATTGAGATGCCAGCATTCCACTATATTAATATTCTTTACAGTCTAGTGCTGTAACGCTTCTCATCTTTCACACCCCCCCTCACTCATTTTCCTATCCCTCCATGGTTTTTATGTTTTATGCTTCTGCCATGTTATGCATGATTGTTAGTACCACTGATTTTCAGAATACTTTTTTAAAAAATTAGCTTCGAAGTAATCTAACTTTTGCATCCATGTTTCTACAGTTAGAAAAATGCAAAAGAGAAGAAAACAAATATTTAAATAAAGAGAAAAACTAAACAAAATAAAAAAATAGTTGACTCCTTGAAGAAATTCTCCCAAATGCATACACAACAGAAGAGTGCGCCCAGTTACGGGGGGGGGGGGGATGGGGGATGCTACTCTTCTAATTACCAACCTAACACGGTCCCGCTATTTCTCAAGAAGATAACTGGAAAAGCAGTTGCCATCCAAAATGCAATATCACCTTCTGCATAACCAATCCAGTTTCAAATCATGCTGCATCATTATATAATCATGTACAAAACTCCACTTCAATACAGCAACTCTTACTTTCTCTCTGTAGCCCTTAACACAGTTGATCATTCTTACAAATACAACAGCATGAGATAGAAGCACAGTTAAATGGCAGTCGTTAGTTTTGAGACAAAAGAGAAGTCTAGTATCTTCCAACAATTCAGTGTTCAAACATACACAACATTTCAATTAATAGATCAATTAAAATGTTCATTCTTTATTTCTTGCTTGATAGTGCAACATGGACACAGCCAACATCTTTCGTCCCCAAAAGTTGGGACTTCTTCAGGACTGTTAAAAACATACTGACAATATAAAAAACCATATAAATTACATATACCAATACAAATTGAAAAGCATCAAGAGCACAATATTAAGCGACAGAAAAGGCAACATAATTAAAAAATATAATAAAAATAGCACACACACAGTTTAATCTATGAATTACCACATCTAATTCTCCAAACTGGAGATGTAGTACTTCTGTAACATAGCATGGTGCAGCTTTAAACTAATATTTAATAATATCGGAGTACTTTAAACATATGTCAGTGATGTTAAAGGTCAACATGAACTAATAGATATGCAGCATATTAGTTGTTCTCTTGAGACTTTTTAGTTTGGCTAAAACTGACTAGACTGCCAAGTAAGTGCGCTTCTCCCTCATGTTGTTGTATTTTTAAGTCTTAGGGCGTTCTTTAGATAGTTAGCACTGGGAGTGGCGCCGCATCCTATGGGAACGATACAGGGAGCGGTAAATTTAACTGCAACCGTTCTTGAGCTGCTATTGTGAACAGTTGATCATTCTATGTGTACATGTGTCTTACATCAATATCCTGAAACTTTTAGCATCGCATTGGCCTTCAAGAAATGGGCACCAATGCAAAACTCTAAACGTAACACACAACACTTATGATCCACTGGGAGTGTTAACATATTACCTCAACTATACTTTGAAAGCTGCACTAAGTGCCATACCTATAAATTAACAAGTGCGATGATTCTGAACAAGAGAAACGGGACAGGAGGTACCAAACAGACACACATCTCAATGATCTGAGCCAAACAGGAAACGGCAGTTCAGTCATGAAGAATTCTTGGTCAGGGAATAAAATGTATTAAATGTATAACTGAACAGATTACGTTTTACAGAGGAGGAAAAACAGTATTCTAACTCCAGTTACTAGATGTATAACCTATAAGCATCTATTTATCACTTCATTTAACTCTTCCATACAGTAGAGTGCAGAATACCTTTGAAGATCAGTAGTGTCAATTTCTCACTGTGCACATCAAACAGACCAAGCAATCAATGACTTTGTTCACAAAAATATCCCAAAACTTAATTTCATACTACGCTCAGAAAAGTGACAAAAAAGTGCATAAAGTGGGTAGATATAGCCACTTACTCCTCAAATAAGTAATCCAGCCCTACGTGCTAAGCCTAGTCTTCCTCCAAAGAGCAAAAATTAACTTCAGATATGAGTTTCTCTTTGGATGTAATGGGGGTACCACTTAATTACAGTGACAACAATGCAGCAGACAAATCAAAAAGATAAAAAGTATGGTGAACCCTTATGCGTTCAGCTTATAGTTACTTATGCTAGTTAACATTACAATCCTCACATCAGCAATGAGAAAGCATACTTGTATCCAAAACAATATTATGACAGACATAATAGCCATAAAAATAAATGAAAATCATGTATAAAAGACATTTACAATCATACACATACATCTTAAATTAGGTTTTATAAAAAATAAAAATTCCAGGATTAAAAACTAACACTATTTTCATGCAAGTAGCAGTGAAAGTCAAATGAAGTGAAAATCTTACCCGCTTTCTTTCTTTGGTTTTTCTGCTCTTCACTTCTGTGTCTTGTAACATATCCTTTTTGCATACTGGCTTGCTTTACTTTCATAAGAGGTGCTATCGTTCGCTCAGGTCTGGTTAATTCTGGATGGTCATTTGTTGAGACTTTAGCAATAACATTTTCTATTAGTTCTCCACTTTTTCTTTTTCTGCAAACCAAACTTGGTCTAAGAGGATCAGGACTTGAGAGGTCTGCTTCTCGGACATTTGTTGAACAAGTGGCCACATCAATAACAGGAAGTTCCAGAAACCGGACACTCTTCCTTTTTTCTAGAACATTGCCTTCATAGTTTGCCAATGAGCTTTTAAGACATCGTCTAGCCTTTGGAGGGGTATTCGCCTTCTTGCTGTTCTCATTTCCACCATCAGGTTTACTTTTGACAACAGTCTCAGAATTAACTTGACCCCTTTTGTGCTGGACAATTTCCAAACTGTTACACTCTTGTTGTGGCTTAATAAAAAAGGTTAATCTCGATGGCAGTGGTTTAAACTCATCTAAAGTAATGTTAGACAAATCCGATTCCTCACACACAGATACATGAGGTAATATTTTCTTTTGTTCTTCAGCTACACATGGATGTCCTGAAGGTGGAGAGCTTGAAAACGAGGACAGTGAAACATTCACACTAGAGGACTGGAAAGACAAGAGCAAGGATTCATATTGCTGTGGATTTAGGGAAGTCTTTACTGAAGAAATATTTTCCCTTACAAACTGATCTGGAGACAGAATAGGAACAATTTCTGGGGATCCAACATCTTCGTCAGGCTGGTAACTGTCATTAACAAATGAGTCTGGACTTAAAAATTTCCGTTGACTAAGGGGAGTTGGGAAAAAAGCCTTCTGATCCGGGGTATAAACTGGTCTATTTCCACAATTAAGTGTCCCTCTGTCTGGGGTTTCATTCACCAAACCATTGAGGAAGGCCTGAGGAGTAACAGTTTTTTCCACATTGAAATTAAAATCGTCTTGCAGAATGGTGGCAGTTGTGGTTGTTTGAAATGATCCTCGATACCCAGATGAGCCAATAACAGAGTAAGTTGTTGACCTCTTCAAAGAACCAGGAGTACAAGTCACTCGAGAGTCCCGACCAATAGGATTAATGGGCGATATGGATAATCTCTGCTCTACCTCACCTTCACCTGCAGCCTCTTCAACAAAATGAAATTCTTTATGAACACTGGACGAAGCTGTAACCCCTTGCAAGGATTCACAGTACGTATCTGCACAAAGAACAGAATACGTAGTTGAGCTTCTTAGTATATCTGACGCATCAGTGACTGCATAACGTTCTTTTCGTTGAAGTCTGATGGGGGATGAAGACATTTTGTTTTCAACATTTTTTTGGGTAAACATTTTTAGGGATTTTATGCCTTCAGCCACTGCTATGTTTTCACATGACTGCAATGGGCTCCTAACCCTTTCAACGCCTTTATAGTTGTTCTTCTCTGAAACACTCTTAGTTTGGTTAACTGTTTTCATGTTAGAGTCCCTTTTCTTCGGCCTCGCAGAATTTAAGGGTGCTGAACCATTTTTCTTTTTTATAGCTTCCCAAAGGCTCTTCTGAAAAAACATTAAACAAAAATCCATATCAGAATCAGAATTCTTTTTATTCAGCTCTGAACAGCCATATAAGCATGAAAGACAGGTGCAAAAACAACAATAGTATACATACAAGTTGTTAAAACATGCACGTAAAAAGACGTCAGGACTTAACTATTCCAAGTTATTACAATCGAGTTTGACGTCTAAATGCCTGTTGCGAGAGCCAACAGCAGAGGTCAAAAGCAGGTCAGGTCACAGAGCATAACTGAAGCAGCTGTTCAGAGCAACAAAAACAATGTTGCTTTTCTTTCTTTGGTTCTATTTTAATAACTTACAATGCTCTGCTGTTAATGCTCCCAGCGCCATGAAACCTGTTGGTGAACAAACGCTCTAGAAGCTCCTTATAACATAGCAATGACAAGCAGAGAGAATGTTTATTTTTTTGCTTTCCTTACATAGAGAAAACCTAGAATCTTTCTGCATGTTTCTAAACATTTTGAGCATCTGCATCTTTTTTTGGTTTGTTTTTTCGAACTGACTTGTATTGAAATATTTCCAATACCGGTTTGCAACAAATATCTAACAGGTTTATGTTGTGTTTAATTTTGCACTAGACGTTTTATTTTTATTCTTCATGTTTGCAATCATGTTCACTCTTTCATAAGAAAGTTCTACGCACCAAGGTTTTAAGTGGTTTGTGGGAAAGGTGATGGTTTGACCATGTATCATATGGGATAAAGTGCCCCCTGGAGAACATTCCTTGTTCATCTACATGGTTATGGAACTCCTAGGTGACTTGCAATATCCTTATAATTTACAGAAGGGGAAACTTTACTGCTTTATATATCATAGTTCTAGATGTCCTCTCAAAGAATACAACGATAAAACAGACCTCCATAGCAGAAGATTTATACATGTAGACTAAATATCTCTTATGTCCCCCACAGCCTCACCATGCATTCTATAACTGTAGTATTTCAACTTATGCCCAATAACCTCCACCTATCCCTCTGAACTGGACACCTAGCACCATCCACGCTGGCCCACCACTTGGCAAAGATTTACAATTTTGCATCCTCCATACTGAAGCAAATCTGTCACAAATACATACAGCATCACATCACAAAGAAAAAAAACGAATGACCACCGTTCCAAAATGCCTCACAGATACCAACACCATCTTCAGACAGACCTTCAACACCATCTTCAGACAGACCTTCAACACCATCATGCCCTGCCAAACATCTAGCAAATATTCTTAGAGCACTCAAACAAAAATATGAAGAGCGGATTCAGCCAAGGAATGGTAAACAGAAAATGTATCATAAAACAGTTCAAAATTAAATTTTCACGATACAACAAATACAAATCTCGCTTCAATTACACAAATAAATCACGTTGTGTAACTGTAGTCTCTCAAGATTCATTCCATTGCCCGCATTCTTTAACGTTTGATGCATTGCTTCTGACAATTAAGATTTCGTCTTCCGGTCTACACCGAGGAACAGTATTACCTTCGATCCACAAACATGCAAAACCAGTAACCCCCTCCAAGAAACTCGTCTGACTACAGTCCAGTCATGGATAGCATTTTGGAGTTCAATCTCAGGGAACTTTGTGGCAACTACTATTACTCCGTGCCAACCAAATACCTATACAAATGCTTCTTCCTTCTTCCACCATAAATTAATCAAGTACTGCGATTAAAGCAGAGAAGTCACCATTGATTTAAAAATTACATTTGGTATCCTTTAAAAATCAGGCCTTTATTTGGGCACAGCTGGAATCTAAAAATCAGAAAGCCTCTCACTGCTTGCATGTTGCTGCTCCAAATAGAATGCAGACATGGGCAGGCATCAGAAAAAAATGACACCAGGACAACTTAAGCATGTTTCCCTTGGTTGGTCAGATCACAGATCTGGGCCAGAAAGAGTTACCTGAACCGGCAGATCTCTATACTTTACAGCACTGTCAAAGATTATACATTTTGGAAAAGGGTAGTAATCTGCCAAAGTGTTGGAAAAAGATTTATATTTGAAAGGATGCGCTAAAAATTAAAAAATAATAAAAATACTAAATTTAATTACTCATTAGGACAATTGAAAGTTTTGAGTATTGGGAAAAGAACGCTTACCTTTTTCTTTACTGGTTGTTCTGCCTTGCCTAATAAAACAACCCTATGTTTCACAATGCCACTGGTAACAAAGGTGAGCAGCTCCCGGACTCCACCCTCTTCCAATGGGGTCCATCTTATGGAAATAAACTTCTTCTCCATGGGCTAGGAAAGGAAAAAACTATTTAAACAAACAGATGTAAGAAACAAAACATTACTATCAAAAGAAAAGCGAAATAAAACAAACCTTGGCAATACCAATAGGTCTGCTTCATAACTGAAAGTGCCTTTCCAGTCACAGGTGCACTTAGGCACTCATTAAGCTAACATACATGCACTCGGTTTCACAACCTCAAACTCAAAAAGCCGTTCACCCACCCACTGATTCATTCCAGCATTCACCAACTTATCAAGCTGCACTAAAACAGAAACACAAACTCAGCAAGCAAATTGAAGATAAAAAGAAAACATGCTGTCACCTAATCTTGGTTGGCAAATACTTACAACACAAAAATATAAATACATTGTAAAAGCAGATGTCCATCTTGCAATGCAATTATACATAGTACATCATTGTTTTACTCTTTCCAACGTAGCTACCACATTTAGAAGCAGCTTGCTGGCCATCTGAGAGCAGTAAGAGAATGACTCATGATGCACAATACCATTCCAAGAAGTCCACTCAGTAAACAGCAAACTGGGCTGCCATCTTTGAATGCTAAATTCTATAGAAACTACCTGTTGTACTAATCCAAGGTGGCCAAAATTACGATTTTAAACATGGTGACCATCTTGGAAGGGATCATACACTATGGACAATACTATTCCAAGATGGCCACCCAGTATACAAACAGTAGTCTCACAGAATTCAGCTAGCTGCAGTTAATCTGTGACAAGTAAGTGAACCTGTAGGGCAGTGTGGGGAGTTGCAGAATACTCTAAAACAACAGGAACAAAACTGGAAGAAATGGAAATGACCCTATGAAAAAAAAATATTGTCAACAGAAGGCTTAACCGCTAACACAGATACTGAAGCACATTCATTTTCAGGTAGTAGTCTGCATAAGCGAACTAGCAAAAAAGCTGTTCGGTAAATAGAGCCCATGGCAGAAATCTATTAAACCATCCAATACAGTATGCAGTCATGGGGAGAAGAAGATTGTGAATGTCACTCGAACAGAGAGAAGAGGGCTCTACCAAAGACTACGTACAAATACAAGTACAGTATTTATTTTTTAATTATTACAAGGGCCAGCTTAGAAGGTAACTACAACAGCGAGGCCACCCAAAGTGGGTCTGGCAAATATGACCCCAGGTTTGTCAAATGTAACCAAGAGCAAAATCCTAGCTTTCTATAAGTAAACTGATATTCCATGCAACAAAATGCCGTACAATTAACTGTGTAATAACAATCCACTCCTAAAAGCCTCCTGGTTTCAACATATATATTTTTTTTTAATTAAAGTCAGGCTTATTGATTTTGTTGTAATTTTTCATAATGAATAGATGAGACCTATGGCATCTGCCATATCTTTTCCAAATAAACCATTCATGCCTACACCTTTTATCACTGGCTCAACACCATAAACCACTCAGGCTAACTATGTTGAGCATAAGTTTTCCTACAAGTTAATCATCAACTATAGAGTAATAAAATTGGAAGACGATACCATATCCTAGAAAGTTGCGCACTGCAGGGTTCAATGCCAGTTGAACTCTGCAATTGACATGGGTCATGAAGCCATGAAGGATTAAAGTTTTAAAAATTCCTCTGGGTGATCAATCTGGATGTCAAGATTCTGAGGAAAGCATTCTGAGTGAGACACCTATGGTCACACCGAGACAAATCCCAGTGATTACGCACTGAAGCAATATGGTTCACCTCGGGAGACTCTCACAAATGATGCTTCAACTAAAAACGGCACAGGGTGAGAATGTAGAAGTCACCAAATTAAATAATTCCGAGCCCTCGTTAGTATATTTAAGGAATGGTGCTGATCCGTCCAGACATGTATATTTTAGAACAAAGGGGGATAGGCACGTGCAATTAAAGTTTACTCCACAGTAGATGTAGAGAAAGCTTGGACACTTTTGGTAACAGTAAATGCAGAAAGTCCTGTGGCATTTTAATTTTGGGATGCGTTTCATTGGCTCGGCAAATCTCCTCTATCCGGAGCCAAAACAGATGGCAAGATTTCAGAGCTGCAGTTCCACAAGAGTGGCACCAGTTAGGGTTATCAGCTATAATCCGTTGCTGGATGGCCTGGCTATGAATTCTCTGGCAAGCACATTCAACAAGCATTGGCATAGCCAATAGGTCTCGCCTTTGGGACCTTATAAGTGTTTAGCCATGCAACAGTTGCATAACTAAATACTTATAAGGTCCCAAAAGCGAGACCTATTGGCTATGCAAAGCGGCCGTGCGGCCGCTAAAGTGAACGTAATCACGGTAAAGCGCAGCGCCAGCGCACATGCACTGTAGCTCTAGGCTGGCCTGGTAGCACTTTTTGGAACCCTCTCAATAAGTCTTGCGAGACCAGCGCATGCGCTGGGTCAGGCGGGACCTAAAAACGAGTTTGCAAACTGAACAGTAAGATGACAAACAATACACAATGTCTCCATGTAGACAGAGGCTTACACTTACTTCCCACACAGGGGCCTTAAATGCACTTACTTCCCACACAGGGGCCTCTTCCTTGGGTCCCCTTCTGCAACAAGCAGAATATTACCAGTGTTACTCCCTTGGGCTGGGTCCTGTACCCCAACAATAAGCAGTGCTGGGCAGATTTCCATAACAACACTACCCGGGCTAAAGATGGCCATGACTTCAGCTCATGGTAGATCACTCCATGGTGCTCAGCCCCCTCTCAGCGCAGGTACCACTGTTATAACCCGAATAGATGTTACCTAAATGTTTGTATTCCGTTCTCTGTTTAATTGGTCTTCGTAAGTTGATGTCTGGTTAACCTCCTCACTGTTAAGCATTTCCTGAACGACATGGGTCCCCAGGGAAGGTACCTGGTCACCACATGGAATATATAAGGGATGGATAACGCACCTAAGCAACACAAAATCCACTACCAGGTAAAGCAGCGACTAATCTATAAAGCGTTCCTCCAGGAATCACATCTCTGTGAGACTGAAGTAGCCAAAATTAGGCACAAATGGAAGGGCCAATTCCTCCATATTTATTTATTTATTTATTTAGGGAATCTTGTATAGCGCACAGATACCCCAACGGGGTGTCCCGGCGCTTCTGTGAGAGCAGATGCTGTGTCTGACTCAATTGGTATCAACAGAAGAGAAAGGTTTTTAGAGCTCTCCGGAAGGGGAGTTCCTCCTGGATGGTCCGGATGGACAAGGGAAGCTTGTTCCAGTGGGAGGAAGCACAGACATATGACCTACTTGGTGCTTGCTAGGGGCACAGGAATCTGGCTGAGCCCTGGAGCACCTTTTGCAGTTGTAGATTCTATCATAGACACCAAAGGGCGCTACGTCCTCCTTCGGGGGGTCAACTTGATGGCCTACCCCTAGTACTAGGTAGCCTTTATTTGCCAAATGTTGACTAGGTCCACTTCTTGAACGTACTGACCAATGTTAGCAGAATGGGCAGATACCCTACAGATACAGGGGGGTGACTTCAACAGCGTATCAGACGTTATGCTTAACTGAAAGCATCCACCCTTGCCAGCTAAAGCCATGGTGCACAACACAACCACACTGGCCCTTGCTCGACTCCCGGCATCTTAGGAATGTGTAAACTCGAGAACACTCGTACTACTCCGCCCGTCTATCCAGTTGGATCAAATACTATGCTCCACAACGCTACAAGAGGCCATTTAACTAGCTACCTAGGAAAACTACTACCTGAACTTTGCCCAAAGGAGTTGGAATTTTAGTGATGCATAATACCACTACCTACCTTGAGGCTCCAGCTTTCATGATTGGAAGAGCAGGAGTTTTCGTGACACACTACACCAGGAAAATTCAGGAATATTTCCAGCACAATCCAGACACGGCCATTTTAATCTCATGGAGTGGGATGAGTTTAAGGCGGTCCTCAAGGAGGTTGTCAAATGTCAGCTTAGGTCTTAATATTTGTATTCAGAGAAAGAAAAGTAAACTGTGACAATCGTGCTGTACAAAGAGTGTGAAATGAAAGGCTTTTGGATGGCAGGTTTTTTCCCCCAACGCACAATATTTAAATAGCTTTTAAATGAACTATTCAAACCCTTCAAAATATATATGAGTAGTTATAAAAGCATCTTTTTGTAATTCTGTGTGATAAAAAAGGTTTTTAATAGAATGAAAACATATCAGAACACTTTATTTAGTGATGTGCAAATGATAAACATTTTTTCTGAAACCCAATTTACAGATTGTTGTATACGCTATATTGTTTCATCAGTAAAACTGCATTTTAGTGGAAAGTTTGTGGCCATTTCAATGGAAATATGCTGTTTGTAAATGACAGTACGCTACTAAATCATACATTAGTAATGCATTCATTAAAAATGAGTTTTTAAACATGAACTGAGTAACATTCCTGCTCTGATGAAAATGCTATTAGGGAACTAAGAGGCACGCTATTTGTAGCCCATATGTGGGCTAGTTTTTTATTACACAAGGAGCAAAAGCTTAGTCTTAAATCAAACAAAATAGTTTTTGTACAGCAGAAATGCTGAATTTGCATATTTAGAGGTGCTCTCATAAGTGATAATGAAGAAACAGGTGGATCTGTAAAATAAAATATTTTCTAGGATCACGCAATTAGAGACCAGATTACGGGTCAAGTACATTACAGTTCGGTCGAGTAGGTTATTAAAGTCACTAGACCTGCAGCTCTAGTAAACTTTTCATGATTTTTTGCGGCCTGCATGAGAACAAAGAGAAGTCTTAGCAGCACAGCTCACTGAGAAGGATGTATAACAGGTCTGCCAAATGCTGGCCAAAGGCAAGACGCCAAAATCTGATAAACTACCCACAGACTTACCACAGATTTGAGACCCACCAGACCCCTAAGTTGCTATTATATAACTTAGCAGGAACATTCAGCAGGCTCCCAGCCACTACCAGAGAGGCGCTAGTCGTGTCTATTCTGAAACCAGGAAAAGACCCTATATAGCGGTCTTCATATAGACTACTCACAATATTAAATACAGATTATAAAATCCTAAGAAAAGTATTTGCAGACAGATTACTGCCACTACTACCTACACTGGTCCATACAGATCAAAATAGGTTTATCCCCTCCAGATACAGGTCCTCGAACCGGAGACAGTTATATCAGATATTGGAGCAATCTCATTTTGTCTGACCGCAGTCCGTCTGTATAGCCATAGACGCAGAACAGGCAACACTGGTGAGCAGGAGTCAACAAACCCCCACACCTTAGTTCACAATGTGCATATGATTGGGTCTGTGCACCGCGTGATCACTTGCCTATATAAAGCTCCAATTGAGCATACTAGCGAAAATCTGCAACCACTAAGTCAAATGGGACAACATTATGTCGCACCCTACACAACAAAGAATGGTGAACAGCCCTGGGGCACCCCCACAGGGTCTCATGCAATGCCAGTTTCAAATTCATAGAGTTCACCATTTTACACAGGTTTATCTCACTCCCCATGCTCTAAACCATATTTTCCCCAATGCATACTGCCCTAGATGCCGTGACCCACACACTGATTTCCGACTCATGTAATGAGCACACCCCAAATTACAGACTTATTGGACAACTCTTCTAGGGAAGGTAACAACAGGAGGATTTCCATTCGATAGAAAGCTGTGTGTGGCCATATTCCCCAGATCCAAAATTAGCTCCAGATTCATAGACCTGTCACCACTACTAACAAAAAGGACAATCAATAAGGAAGAGGAAATCAACCTATCCTCCTGCCATGCAAACATGGAAAAGGGATGTGACATGCCAGGCTGACCTAACATAAAAAGCACTGAGACGGGAAGAATACAGAGGCTCGCGTAAAAGACCCATCTCTAAGGGGTGGGAGAAATGCTCTGACTGACACAAAGATGATACCATGCCACCCTAGATGGGGATTGAACTTACTTTTGGGCCAGAGATTCAAGCTCACCAATTGGAATGAGACCCTCACTTCCCCCCCCACTCCCGCTCCCCCAAAATCATCAGTGGATGCCTGTGTGCAATCCTGGAATGCACACATCTGGTCATATAATCCACTCATGAGCTATGACCCACATGCTAACAATGAAACTGCTTTAACGTGTCCCATCCCATCACACCTGGCCCTATCGCTCCAATAAGCCCCTCCCAAAGTTTACTATACTGCCTCACTAGAGATTGTGTGTGGTCTCCCAAATACAACGACAATATACATCAACCTCATCATGACTTGCCAGTGGGTGTGGGGTATGTTCATTGTTAGATTTCCTTTAAGTACTGTTAGAACTAACCATATTGAGTAAATCAACTGTGCACAAAATGAATGTCAAACTACTCTTAGCTGTTGAAACCTGGAGCAACAATGATTCATGATAAATTGACAGAAGTATTGTACTAATCTGTATTACATGATAACAATCGTCAATAAAAATGGTTAAAAAAATCTCTCTGGTTCTACTAATTGGATTTTGCCATTTTATTAATTCAAATTAGCTCCATTTTCTAAATTGATTTGGAATTTGTCTTGTGTTTCACTCTATTACTGCTTGAGTGCTGCATTATTATTTTACACATTGCCTCCAAATTAAGCCTGGTGGCTTTTGTGGCAATCTACCAGTGGGTTAATCACATTTATTTATTGCCTTTTGTGGTTCACCCCGACATGGATTGTATTATTTGAGTGGGGCTTTCACTGCTCTCAACTAATAACCCAATTTATTACAATTTACCATACCATTTATGAAGTTTCTGTGCCCCTGGAGATAGCAGCGTAATTTTGCCAAAACATATAAATATACATACTCTGGCTATGTAAAAACTGATAATCGTTTTAAACACATTTTAACACTGTTCCAGAAAAGTATGCGTCGCCACCAAAATCTGGGGGCTAGCTGGCATAGGAAAATATCAAAGAGCTATGTGTTCAGTTTGTCCAACTGCTGGTGTGAGTAATTTAGACAGCAGATTCTATTACTACTGCATTTTTAAGTTGCCATTTTGATCTTGTAATTACATTACAAAAACTGTATGCCTAAGCGCAAACAACAAATAGATTGCCCATCACCATATTGCTCCAAGCAAGTGGACCGAACCGTAAACACATGAAAAATGCAAATATGACACTTGGGCATAATTTAAGGATAGCAGTGCCAGACCTAAGCATACAGAAACCTTCCACTTATGTGTATGGAACAATACATTAACAGTACATCACACGACTTCCAATATTTGCTAACTAAAAGGTGTGATGCTCGTCCTAGGCTCACTGTGCCACTGAACCACGCAATACCGGACTGAAGAGCCCTAACTAGGCCGAGACTAATACTAGGTTGCTTGGGTTCCTGTTCAGGGATGACCAGGCCAGACAGTTTGGGCTGGACTGTCCCATGAGAATCAGTGTGAAACATGATTTGCATATGGCCGGGTCCAAACTGAGGTGGCACGGTGAGCAAAATAAACTGAGAATGGATTAATTCAAGCATTCCATTCATCACCTTGTGGATCATTTCAAGCATGGTTCAACACTAGAACTAACGAACAGTAGGGGACGTTGGCAGAGGATGTGGTCTCTTGGAGCAGGGAATCTAGCAATTAAAGAGGGCATGGAAGAGAGACGCTTAAGTACGGGTCTCTTTGGCAGAAATATGAGAGGCATCCGGCAGAGCATCTGTGGTAAGGGATGAGGAGAGGACGTACCGTGCAGGGCCACGCCCGGTGTTGTGGAAGTGAGCTCTTACCTGCAGCAAAAACTTGCGCTCTTCCAGACTGAAGCCTCGCTCCTCTGGTACACGCTCCACCCGCACATCCACCGGTTCAGCATTGGGGTTGTCGATGGCCAGCAGCGCGGTGCGCGAGGTGCCCAGAAGCACACAGTCAAAGCACACGAAAGGTGGCCGTGCGAAGAGTCCGAGCTCCAGCACGGGACACTGCTCATCTTGACCGATCTGCCCCTCAGCCGAACACTGCTCTACCTTCAGATGCATAGGACGGGAAGGCCGGTTTTCCATGGCCATTGTGTGCCTCCAACCGGTGGGAGTTTGTCTCGGTTACAAGCTTTTCCACTACCCTGGTATCTCCCTGTTTCTGTCTCATTTCAGCCGTACAGCGTTGCTGTCCCGTCAAACGGCTAACCCCGCCCACTTGGACATTCAAACCTCACTTCTCTAGCCAATCCCTGGTCGGTAATGACAATCGCTCTAGCCCAATAGTCGTTTACTGCTGAAAACATCCAATCGGCTTAGGGAACTCTCATCTGTGAGCAGAAACAAGATCCAATCAGGGCGGGCGCGTTATATTTAAACAGTGGCGAGTGGCTGCGTTGTTATTATAGCGAACATGCATTGAAGAGTAGCACTTGCTAGCATCTCCCCAGTTTCTTATATTCTGCAGTATACGCATTGAAAAGTAGCTGCTCGTGTTGACGTGCTAGCAATTTAGTGCTTTAAATGGCCTGGTACTGAGTACGGGCACTTCTCGGTTTTCTTCTCCTGAGTACCGGAACTTCTTTTTGGGCAAGGGGAGTACCGGTACTCCTATGGTGACCAACTAGCGTGGGAGCAAATTCAGGATGGTGAGTATGAAAATTCAGGGCAAAGGGTCAAAATTCAGGACAGAAGGTCAAAATTTAGGACAAAAGTTACGTTTTACAGATACATCAGAGTAGATCACACAATAGTATATGAGGACGTAAATAGACAACCAACAGAATTACAAGTCAAAATAAGTTTATATGAGGTTGTGACAATCGTTAACTTAACGGTTAGTTGGTATGCATGCAGCTTTGTGCAACTGTGCAGGTATTTTTGTGGTATTTCATATAATCATAATTTATTAGGTCGGGCCTAGAGCCAACGCGCATGCATTGCAAGACTTATTGTAGAGGAGTGGGTGAATAGAAGCTCCGCCCACTCTTCACCCATTTTTGCCATTGGCTTGTGTCATTGTCTGTCCTAAATGCTGGCTTCTGATTCATCAATAGGCTTTTTAGTCCCTCCTTAGTATACCGCCTCATCTTCATTTGTCACCTCCCATGGCGACTGGCCCCTTTAGTTTGTTTGTTACATGGTACCTGTTATTTAGACTGTGAGCACTATTTTCTGTAATGACAGTCTCCTGCAGGCACGGCATGCCTTCTTTACTCGCCCCCCCCCTGTTCGTTCTCCATAGCTTCTCGTTCTCTCGTTGTCTGTGCATTTTCCCCCACCTGCCCTCCCGTTTGTTGTCCGAGATTTCTCGCCCCCGCCCTCCCGTTGTCTGTACCTTCTCCCCCGCCTGCTGTCCCGTTTGTTGTCCGTTCCTTCTCCCCCCACCTCCCGTTCGTTGTCCGTGCCTTCTCGCCCCCCGCCCGTTGTCCATGCCTTTGATCCAGCGCGAAGGACAAAATTGACATATTCTCCTTATGTCACAGATTCTTATTCACAAAGGTTCATTCATACATACATTCATTGGTGGGGCCCATAACACCAACACACTTCTCATACACACAATACTCACTCGAATCTGTACACAGGAGAAGGGGCTGCTGGACAACGTGGATACCTTATTACCTATCAGGACTAATTTTCTACTATTTTATATATATATTTTCTTTGCACTCTAAAGAATCCTGACTTTATCCTCGAGGCACTCCACTGTGTGGTCGATGGACCAACTAGTTTGACTGGTTGATGGTGAATTAGAACCAGCTAAAACACAATTAAAGTCTAGAAAGACATATCATATCTTCAGTGATTAATTTAAGAACCACAAACTCATTTCTTGTTATTTCAATTTTGTTTATCTAAATCATTAATCAATCCCTTTAATCTTTCATTTATATACTACAGCTCATAATTTGAAATTTAGATTTATTAAAGAGTAATTAAACATTTAGAAATCTCATTTAAGCATGAATTTGGGAAAAATACAGTAAATCATTTACCAATAAACAGGCGACGAATAGCTTCAGGTCAAAAAGGGAGTTATCTGCATTCTTAGTAAGGACTCCCTCGGAGAGGCAGTCTGACTCTCACCAAGGGATCAAACTGTCAGGTAAAAATACAGGATGTAACGCAATAATTCTGAATATATAAAGCTCAGAAATTCAGCAATGACCACCCATCAATCCGCAGCATGGATCAATTCCACACCCAGACTGGCAGCATAGAAAATAATGAAAATAGAAAGGTCGAAAATAAAAAAAATCAATCACCCAACAAGAACTTTCCATCTAAGATTACCCCAAAACAACCAGGAATCGCAATGGCCAATACAGCAACTGCAAAACTATATTCCAAAAAGCGCACCCCTGTAATGACTGATGAGGGGTTATTATACCTTTCCTTGCCTTACTTCATACAAAATATGGCAACTTTAGGGGCAGACCAAATGTTCTGATTGGACAGTCCGGGGTTATCAATAGTTCATTGCACTCTTCCCAGTGCAAACTGGTTCTGCATAGTGACTTGGCACAAGAGTTCATAAGTTGTAATGGTCCTTCAGATTCCCATGTGGGGACCAGCAAATGTATCTTTTCAAGGCAAAAGGGTCCTATTGACAGGATAATTCTATGTCTCTTACGTGGTTCTCATACGGTCATCTACTTGCTTGCGGTCAAGTACCCAACACATCGACCTTGGCAGGGAACACGATGTCAGTTCATTTCACCTTGTGATCTCCAGAACTATCTGGGCATGCGCAGAAATCATCGCGCGCACAGGTTGGCATCTGCTTCAGAGAACGCCATCTTGAGTACTGCGGACTACTAGGCCCAAACGTTAACTAAGCAAGAATAGACATAGCAACAATTAATATGTAGAAATGAAGGTTCTAATGTTCAAACCCATCACTAATCCCAATATATATTAGTATTTTCCTAGCTGCCGCAACATTTAAAGCGATAATACTTACCATACGATAACTTTAAGCCACAATACAATCTCGAAGCAATATAAACCATGTCATTTTACTATGTCATCACTATCTAAGGTTAGTTTGCGTACCATTATTATTTAATTTTGCCATGCAATTAGCAACTTAGTCCCACGTGTATTTATGTTTATCAAGGTGCAAATATTGATTAGTACCACTTCCACTGCAAACATGTTATGTAAATTAATTTTTAGAATGATTACGTAATTAACTTAATGCAAATGAGAGGAGGTATACAAAATCTTGTTTTACCTTCTCCATTAATCCCTCCTTTGGTGATTTTAAACATCACCACTACTCACTAATTTCACTAAATTTATCTAAGGAAATGGTTTTATTCAAATCCACTTGCATTTGTTAGTTTAAACAATAGTGTTCTCCACACTGTTCTCTTTTGTTTTCTTGTACACATTTTCTTTAAATTCTTCTAATTCTATTTCCTCTATTTCTCTTTCCCTTATTTCTTTCTTTCTCTTTCTCTTTCTTGTTTTCTCTTTTTTCTTATTTTGTAGTTTTCTTCTTTTTATGCACAGACATCCTAATCTCAATATTAACACTAGAATAATCACAAAAGTCACAGGTATTAGTATTTTGCCCACAAAAGAGCTACCTAATTTTGTTAATAATTTCTTAATAGTGGAAAAACTTTTACCAAGTTTCTCCCATACACCTTCAACCTCCACTGGAACAATTTCTTCATGCAATTAAGTTATATTCTTAATATTTTTCTTTATGTTCTGACTTTTGTCAGGAATGTAAGTACAGCAATGATGTACTTTCAGCATTCCACAGACTCCTCCCTCTTTTGCCAATATAATGTCAACGGCAAGTCGATTTTGCATTACCATAGCTCTCATGGTAACCATTTTGGTATTTACCATTAAGAACCCTCCAGCTGTGTTTGTTGATAAACGATCCACAACTGTGGACAATTTTCTAATTTTATGTGCATTCATAGATATTCCAACTGCTGGTATCAGTGCTTCAAAAATATCGCCAATAATTTCTGACCAATTCTCCCTTCTTCTACGTGTTAGCTGTCTACCTATTTTGTGCAATCCATTTTCTCCCCTTTCCACATGAAATATCTTTGGAAAGACCAGGCCTAAGTAGCAAGTTCCGTACCAATGGTCCGGCAACCTATAATGAGCTCTGTTTCCACATATGTAAAATATCCAGGGAATACTGGATCATTTCCTCCTTTAAATCCCCATCCTCCCAAGATTTTGTATGAATCCTGGCACTCACTTGCACCTACAAAATAATTATCATATACATTATTATCTCTACTTATGCATAATTTCCCTTTCTGGGGCCAATCTAAAGCCATTGCCGGGTTTATCTCTTCCATTAAATGATTTTCCTTCCCAACATCCCAATATGATGTTTCTATCCTTTCCCCAGTCACCTTCTTTTGCATTTTAATTCTCCTCTCCTCTACCATATTCAGGAAAGTTTTCTCTTCTTTTCTTAAACTACAAGTAAGGTTGTTCTTAAACACTTCTTCTAAAGTTAGTTTTCTGGTTTCTAGGAAAAATTCGCCAAGCGTTTTACCAGGCTTCACCTTGTTTAATTCAGGAACTACAGAAATTTGTGAGAAAATATTATCTATGTCAGTGTAATCATATTCTAATTTGCCTGTTTTATAAAACAATCTTGCTAGGACACTACAAGTCATCCCATATGTCAAAGGAAGGTGATAAGTGACACCTTCAGATACAGATGCAGGCAGCTGCATACAAACGTAACAATCTCTAATATCCATTGTTTCTACATATTCGTATAATCACTTTGTGAAACTATTTTTAGAAAAATCGTTTATAGACTTATCTTTATGAAGTTCTGTTATATCTACCAGTTTTGTGATATGACTGTCATCAGAGTTTTGGCTAATTGTTCCATTCATTGAGGGTCTGTCTACTTTTTCAAATGTTAATCTAAATGAAATAGTTATGGCTAATATAATCCAAACAAGCATTAATAAACCTGTACAACAAAAATACATTCTACACCATCTCAGTGTTTGCCATGTTGTCAATAATCAGTGTCTTTTAACTTCGCCTCTTTCTTCAAAAAATTTCTTTGTCTAAACCTAAGGCTTTAGTTGCCTACTGGGTTCTTTCTGGTCATGTGTCTTATCCGGGCTTTCAATTCCTTCCAGAGTTCTTTTGTCTCTTAATTCATGTGTGAAACATCCTTATCCATGGGCTCACAGTCTTTATTCAGAATTTCTTGGTCATCTGTTTCTTCTCCAGTGTTAGACACTATTACTCTCAGGATTTCTGAACCTTCTTCTTTGTCCGCCTCCTGAACAGTCACTCTCAGACTTTCTTGGCTATCAGCTTCCTCTTGTATATCAGGAAGTGCCACATATGTCAATTCCGGTGACTTGTACTTCTGGTTAGGCCTTTTTATCCTCTTTGTGCGTTGCAAGTGCTTCTGATCAGTGTCCTCTTGTTTTCCCTGACTGGACACTTCATTCACTTGTTCAGCATTATCATGCTTTATTCTTGTCAATCGGTATCTCAATTTCTTGATTTTATTGGGCCAAATATCTTCTTTAAATGGCCTTTTCAATTTAGATCCTTTTTCTTCTCGTTCGGTTTTCCAAGCCCTTTTTCTCAAATTTCTTCCCCCTTTATTTTCTGTTTCACTTTCTTCGGATTCTGTCTCTGTTTGGATATACACTGTCTTTTAATTTTATTCTTAATACTTCTGGTTCATTGTCTGAATCTATCCCTCCTCATGTTCCTTCCACACAGTCTTCCTGCTGACTATCTGACCCTTTTTCTACCTGTTTAGGTTGTGTTCCCTAAACCTCCTCGGGGTTCTTCCGCAATCACTTCACCCTCACTCTCTGTATCTAATTCCTCTCCTTCTATCTCTATAATTTCTGGAGGAATTTCTCTTGTACTTGTACTCAGGATTTCTTGGTCAACGATTACTTGTTCAGTGTCTCCAGTGTCATGATTCTTTCTCGTATTCCTGCTTGCTCTGTCTCAGATTCAGAACTAGTATATGAAATTAAAAGGCGTCGTCTTAGTGGTACATTTTCCTGACCAATAATTTCAGTTTGACCTTCTTCATCTGCTTCTGGTTCTTGTCTTGTTTTTGTTTCTTCTGATTCCGAACTGGTATCAGATACCTCCCAATGTTGTCTTTCAGATTGATCTTCCGGATTTGGGAATCGAAGAGTGCGACTGGCATGAATCCAGTTCTTCTCCCCTGCATACTTCACAGCAGTTGTCGTTGTCAGAATCACTTGGCGTGGTTTTCCCCAGCGTGGAACCAGACAATTTCTTCTTCAGTGTACTTTTGTGCGGACCCAATCTCCAAGACTCAGATCATGAGCTGGCTTCCTTTCAAGAGTGGTAGCATCTGGTCCAACCTGATGAAACACAGAATGTACCAAATCAGCCAATCCTTTACAATAGCCCAAGACAATGTCATCAGATATAGGCAGCAGTTTGTTGATAGGAATGAAAACATGTCTCATTGCTCTGCCCAGTATAATTTCATGGGGTCTCAGACCAATTTTCCTATCAGGAATTGATCTAATGCTCATTGAGACAAGAGGCAAGATATCTGGCCATTTGAGACCTATGGCCAAACACATTTTCCCCAATCTGTTCTTTATGGTGCCATTCATTTGTTCCACCCCTCCAGAAGCCTCTGGTCGGAAGGCACAATGCAATTTTTGTTGTACTTTTAATGCTTCACAAATCAGTTTTATAATTTCATTCTGAATGTTTTCCTCTATCTCTTTCAATCGTTACTGGGAAACCAAACCTAGGAATAAACTCTCTCAGTAGGAGTTTCGCTACAGTAACTCCATCATTTCTTCTGGTCGGGTAAGCCTCAACCCAACGAGAAAACAGACAAACAATCACCAATACATATCTAACCTGTTGAATGAGGGCATTTCAATGAAATCAAGCAGCATACGAGTGAAAGGACCTCCCTCTTGTCCTATAGTTCCCAAGCTCACCACAATTTTCCTCCCTGGATTGAATTGCTGGCATATGAAACATCTCTGGCAAAGGCTCTCAGCTACAAGCCGGAATTTTGAATCATACCAAGTTTGTTTGAAAAGTCTAATCATGGCATCCCTTCCTATGTGTGCCTACCCATGGTACATCCGTGCCATGGTAGAGATCATGCTATCAGGCATTACTGGTCTGCCGTCTCTGTAAACCCAAACTCAATCTACTTCCCGTTGTGTGCATCATGATTTTATCCATTGTTTTTCTCCTCTTCCTCTGCTGCTTCCTGTAACTGTCTCACTTCATCCCATGTACTTACTGTGTTAGTAAAAAGCAAGGGACATAAATCCATTTCCTTTTCCCTGTTACGATTCAATGAAGTCAAATTTCGAGCACAGTATTGGGCTATGTCATTTGCAAATTCATTACCAGCTGACACATCATCTGTTCCTTTCTTGTGTGCTGTACATTTCATGACAGCTATTTCTTTAGGCAGCTGTATCGTCTCAAGTAACTTGCCAACTATTTCTGCATTTCTAATTGGAGTTCCACTCAACATCAAAAACCTCTTTGGGACCAAATCTGCCCAGTCATGCACCACTACAAACCCATTTTGGTTGTCAGTAACCACAGTGACTTGCAAATGCTTTCCCAAGTTGCATGCTGTAATCAATGCAAAACTACTCGGCGACCTGAGCAGATCGTACTCTTTTCAAACAAGATGCTTCCAAAACGGTTGCTACAGTGCACACAGCATATGCAGCACTCAAAATTCCTTTTCCAGTTCTTAGGCATGACCCATCTACAAACATCACATAGTCAGACTCTTTCAGAGGCACGTCTTTTATATCAGGCCGCGGTTTGGTGCAAAAATCAAGCACTTCCAGACAATCATGATCAACATCATCCTTTACTTCTGCATTCACAGCATCAGGCAGTAATGTCGATGGGTTCACATTAGTGCATCTTACAAGATTCAAATTTGTAGCACCCAAAATCACCTTTTCATATTTAGACGACTATGCGTCATGAACTGTGTTTTACTTCTTGTCAAAAGGATTGCCACATCATGTGGAACAAACACTCTCACAGGATATCCCATTACAATTCCTTCACTTTGTTCCAAGCTCTTACATGTAGCAGCTACTGCTTTCAAACATCTAGGCAATGCTACAGCTACTGGATCTAGTACAGCTGAAAAATAGGCAATTGGTCGTCCCAATTTTCCATGTCTCTGCACTAACACGGAAAGAGCACATCCATCTCTTTCACTGCAATAAAGCTCAAATTTGTTTTCATAATCAGGCATTCCAAGAGCTTCACACAAGCTGTCTCTCAATTGTTTAAAATATTTCATCTCTTCTTTATTCAGCTCAATTGGATCTCTCACATCACTCTTTGTCAGACGTACTGTGAGAAGTTGGCCTGATATATGCTGTCCACTAATTATAGTGGGCACCCTGTATCAGTCCAAACAACCCCTTATGGTGATAGGTTAAAGACAACCTTTATTGAAAGCTATGAGACTGGAGTTCGAAGTACTTAATTTAAAAGTTAGCAATCAACAGTAATAGCACAAATACACGTTTGGGCCCTAGGGGCGTACCAAACCATATACCAATAAAGTGGTATAAGAACCACGACTGAACTAGACACAAGGCCTAGTGCCTGTAGAATCGCTGGGACCCCAAGGAACCACCCAAGGTAGTGACACAGGGGACCCACGGGGGCCGTGTGCAGTGTGTAAACACAACCGCGGGTTCCCGTTAGCTTCTATGGGCAATGTCGCGGTTGGAAATTTAAAGATTAGGGACACTTAGAATCGAATCAGGACCAAACCCTTTTGGACTTAGGAAGTTCTAGGGCTAGCACCCACGGGAGCACCGGAGTACTCGTGTTACCTCACCCAGGGAAGCCAGGTGCATAGGTGTCTTTTGGTGTCGGGTCGCGTCATCGATTTCATTGGAAGCTGGCGAAGAACTGCTGCTGCCGTGAAGAGGAGAAGTGTCCGAAGAGATCCAAGCCTGGATCTAGGATGTAAGGAACCTGAAAGCAGAGGGGACAGAGTCTGGGTCACTTGCCAGTGACCGAGGGCAGGATGGACCAATGCCCACTGATGTCGGGTGCTTCAGGTGAGTGGTCGGGTGTCTTCTTGACTCTTCAGCCACGAGGTCCAGGAGGTGTCGACGAAGTCCACGAGCCGGATTCGAGGTGACCCACGAAGTCTGTCGAGTGCTGCGGTGTCGGCGACCAGAATGGACCCAACAAGCCTTGGCAACGGCAAGTCTCGTGGAAAGAGAAGAAGGACGTCGGTGCAGACCAGCAAGGACTCACCCAGCGAGGGTAAGTCGGGGCACGTCTGGAGCAACCAGGAAAGCCCAAGCAGAAGAGGACTTGCCTTCGTGGGGACCCACTAGCCAACGGGCTAGCGATTGCGAAGGAGCCTCGAGCGGTCGCACTGGTACCCGGCACACGGGTCACTTGTGGAGTGGAGGCCAGAGATCTTCGGTGCAGTCTGTGCTCAAGGCTGGGACTTCTCGGAGCCCAAAGCAGAACTTCAAGGATAAACAGGAAGTTGATGTACCAGCAATAGTACGCGGTGCCCAGGGGACATGGTTCCTCGTCACCCACGGGCCTCAGCTTTGCTGTTGACTCAGGGTAGCCTCGGGGAAGTCAGGAAATCCACCTCATGTGATGCAGAGACTTCGGCGTCCAACGGGAGCTTCGGAATTGCAGACCGGACAGTTGCTTCTTTGGTGCCTGCCAAGCAGGGGAGTCACTCCTTGACCCCAAGGGAGATTTCTTCAGTCTTCTAGTCAGGATAGAACGTCGAAGGTCCAGGATATATGTTGCAGAGTTTCGTCCAGGGTAATCTAAAGTCGTAAGGACTGGGCTCCCATACTCATACTAAGTTTGGGGGTTGGACATACTCTAGGGACCCACCTATGGGAGGGTTTGGAAAGAGGGGTGGTTACACCCATTTCCTTTGTCTGGTTTCGCTCCAGAGCAGTGGCAGGTAGCCCCTGCAACCGGTTTGAACTGGACTATGCACAGGGACACCAAGTGTGCCCCCAGTGCAGGACTTCAAAGCACCAGAGAGTGCTCCCTCCCAGCCCCAATACACATCTGCCTGTCTGGGGAGGTGGTTACACCTCCCTTGAACAGGAAACCTATTGTCCAGGCCTCCCCTGCCAGAGATTTGGTCAGCAGCAGGGGGCCAGACCTGTGTCTGTGGCAGAGGCATCCATTTTGTGATGCCAGGGCTGTAGAAAGTATTACCGGGTTAGACCAGTGTGAACATGTCTCTCCCTCAAGAAGGTTGGAATGCTACCCCCGCCGCCAGAACTGGTGGGAGGGGGGGGGTAGTATTCCAAAGCATTTGACACCAAACACGACATGTTTCCGTGCAGCCATCCCAAAGTTAGCATTCACCGCGAGGTTATAATGCACTTAAGAGTATATGGTCAGACAGCACCACACACAGCATCAGAGGAGGAACTCCGAACGCTGCAGAGGGGCTCTGCTCATGCAGGGGCACCCTCTCACATAAAAACCAAGCACTCTGCCTTCAGGATTGTTAAGGCCTGCCATAGGAGTGACTTGTAGGTTTTATATGTGTGTGCAATGGTAGTGATATAGGTAGCCTATACCACTGTAAGGGGTGCAAGCACACCCTTACCCAGGCTGTAGTAGCAGACCTGTGGTGCCATTTTGGAGTGCTTCCCGGGGATGGTATAAAACATGCTTCAGCCCATGGTAGGCCTCTGCGATACCTATGCCCTAGGTACATAGTATATCATATACTAGGGGCTTATAAGGCACTCCAGAATCCAATTAGTTATGTACCTAATGTACATGGAAACCATTTTAGAGAGGAAGCAGCTAGGCTGGGGTCCTGATTAGCAGGGCCACAGCCAGACTAAGGTCGAAAAACAGTGAAACAACCAGCAAAAAGTGGGGGTACCCATGTGAAGCAGATTCTACTCCCCTACACGTACCAATGGTTTTGCAATGTAAGAAAAATTACTAATCCACTGGCGACAGTACCCCACCATTCCAAGAAACATTCTGACTTCTTTCTGTGTCATTGGGGCTCTCATTCCTTTAAGATTTTTATCCTATCCAATGTTACTTTTCTCAGGCCTTTTTCAATCCTATGACCTAAGTATTGTACTTCTTTCTGACAAAACTGTAATTTTGATGGTGATACTTTAAGTCCTCCATCTGCCAAATGATTCAACAGTGCAATTGTGTCAACAACACAGGCTTCTCGCGTCTTCGACGCCACTAATAGATCATCAATATATTGGACTAGCACTGAACTTTCTGGCATCTTTAAATCTTCCAGTGATTTCTTTAAGATCTGATTAAATATTGAAGAACTTTCTGTATACCCTTGTGGGATACGGCACCATGCCAAAATACGCTCACCAAACTGGAACGCAAGAATTTGTTGGCTATCAGGGTGCAATGGAATAGAAACGAAAGCATGAAACAAATCAATGACTGTGTACCATTCTGCATCACAGGGAATCTGATATAGAATTACTGAAGGGTTTGGCACAATGGGACAGCAAGGAACAACAATTTTATTCACCTTTCTCAAATCCCGCACTATTCTAAATGTCCCATTTGGCTTTTTCAAACCCATGATCGGCGAATTACATGGACTGCTCATTAGCTCTCTTAGAATTCCTTGTTCAATCATTCTGTGTATTACAGGCGTTACTCCTGTAACTATTTCTGGTGTCAACTTGTACTGAGGAATGTTCGGGTAATTTATTCCTTCTTTTACAGTTATTTTCACAGGATCTACCCTTTTCATTAATCCGACATCTTCCCCTGTGAAATCCCACACTTCTGTTTTCACTGTTTCTTTTAATTCCTGAGGTATTCCCTCTGGACCAAATACAACAAATGCATCAGTAATTTCTGGTTCTAGGTTAGCCATTGTCATTCTAGAAAGAACATAATCGTCTGGAGTTTCAAAAGCTATACCATCAGGTGTACAAAAGATGGTGCAGTTGATTTTGCAAAGTAAGTCCCTACCTAACAGATTTACAAGACTAGTGTCACATACTACAAAACAATGCATATCAGCAATAAACAAATCTGTTAACAAAATGACTCTAATCCTTTTCACTTAGTTTCTCATTTCCACTGGTTTTTCTCTCAACTTTTGAAAATCATTCGTAAATGACAAAATATCCTGTCTAGTCCATGGAACATGTAAATATCCTCCTCCAGGAATTTCTCATGGGACATTTTGTTACCACTGGCTCTTTCTCCCTCATTGGGAAAGATAGAGAGGCTTTGTCTGTAGTTTCCTCTCTCCTTCTAAACCATCTACTTTTCCATCGGTCCACATCATCCCATTTTCTTAATAATGCAATTAACTCTTTAATTTGGGTTAACCTTCCTGTAGTATTCAAGTTTTTAATGTCCTTTTCAGTAAAATATATTCTGTATGGCTTCTGCAATTACCTTATTTTTTTCAAAATCTATTCCCATTTCACTCGCTGTCTCTTCTAACTTTTAATGTAAAGTCCTCCCTCTCCAAGTAATGCTTTTACATAAAAACATTAATTCCATCTTGGTATGCCTTAATTTTTCAATTGGAATGGTTCCTACAATTAATTCTTCTAAAGTTACTTTTAATTTCGCCACATCTAAAGGTTGTGTGGTTCTGTATCCCTTTTCTGCAAACTCCTTAAGATATCGCTTAATTCATCAGATGTTGGTCCTACAGGGGTAGTCGCCATTCTCATTTTATCTACCATTTTGTCTGGGGTTTCTGTGACTGATTCTGTTGCCATAAGAGTTTTATTAGCTGGACTTTGGATTACATTCAAATTTATAGGTGTACTTAATCCTGATATTCCTGCAGTAATCTTCCATTCATTTTCTCCTGAACTACTCCTTTCTTTCTCCTTTTGCATACCGCCATTATACGGGACTGTTAAACAATGCTCATTATCCTTTTGTTTATTGAAAACTGGTATCACTGGTCCTATAGTTACAGGCACAGTCACTGCTTCCATATTCTTTCTTAATTCTCTAATCTTTTCAGTTAATTCCTGTGTTGTTCTAGCTAATTCAACAGACTTTTCATTATCAGATCTTACAGTTTGTGACATTTCTGAGTCATTTAAATGGATTATTTCCCCCAAAATTATTCGACATTTGTTCCAGACTTTTATTTGTTACAGTTTCCTTTGGCGGCGCACTTGGTGTCACCATCACAGAATCCTGTTGATATGGAGGTGTTCTTTTCATAAAAAAAATGTCCTCCAGCACTTCATCCTCAGATTCACTCACTCCATATCTATAACCTTCTGACTCCGTATTATTTCTTTTTTCCCTACATTTTCTACCACCTGTATCTCCAGCACTTCTCAGAGGAAACATGCCTTCAGTCATGCTCGCATTACGCCATCTTCTCATTCTGTCATCATTGCTTTCTTGACCATAATATCTACCAAACACATAATTATACCTTCTTCCACTCTGATGCCTTCTCTTTCATACATCTCTTCTTCCCATTCAGTCAAAGCCTCAAATTGGGTAGGTCTTGGTTTCGGTTCCAATCTCATCATTCTATCCCTCAAATTTCATAGTACAGCTAGACTAAATGAACCATTCTCTGGAAACGCTAGTACTCCATCATCTTTGGTATACTTTACCCAATTTTCCAACCAAATGCATGTATTATTTTATGTGTCAAACTCTTAATCAATGAAGCTCCGCAATTCACCTTTTCATGGCTTCTCATTTTTCTGACCAATCCTAGCGCGACTCACACTAACGCACCAATCCAGAGCGTCTACGCCACTCTTGTAATTCTCCAATCCTAGCGCATCTCACACTAACGCTCCAATCAGTGAAAGCTTCGTCTTTCCACAGCTGACCAATCCCAGCGCGGTCTTTCTGTCGTCAGCCTTTCCCACTACTCCTGCTCTTGCTGACCCCTCCTTTCCAAATTTTTATCGGCAAACTTTTCTTAAGTTTTTCTTTAATCAAATCTGTTAGTAACCACATAGACACATCTCCATTGCCTGTCTTGCTAAACCATAGAGATAGCTTTGTTCATTTACACAAGAATTCTGTCTTTCCAGTAGGCAGCGCTTACCTCTACCCTACCACAGAATTTTTTGTTTCGCCAATAAAGTAGCACTTCCCTCTACCATACCCTTCTAACAAGCAAAAGGCAAACCCGTTTCTCTGGGGATAAAACACATGTGGATACTACAATGCTCCTGAGAATTAAGGCCAGAGTTTCACAAGAAAACCTATTGCTATTCCACTCACACACATTCATATGGCGATTTCCCTAACATAACACAATTCCGTTTTATCACAATTCTTGAAACCAGACAATGTTCAATTCCATGTGACTTCTCTTGCCACATAAATCCACTCCCTACTTCCCGGAAGCTTCAAATTTCCAACTACACTTAACATAAACAATATTCAACATATAGTGTTAAAACATAAATCAATAATCATCAAACCAATACAATAGAAACCATCATCTCTGCTACCACGTAATACTGATCCAGCGCGAAGGACAAAATTGACATATTCTCCTTATGTCACAGATTCTTATTCACAAAGGTTCATTCATACATCCATTCATTGGTAGGGCCCATAACACCAACACACTTCTCATACACACAATACTCACTCGAATCTGTACACAGGAGAAGGGACTGCTGGACAATTTGGGTACCTTATTACCGATCAGACTAATTTTCTACTATTTTATATATACATTTTCTATACACTCTTCAGAATCCTGACTTTATCATCAAGGCACTCCACTGTTTGGTCGATGGACCATCTAGTTGGACTGGTTGATGGTGAATTAGAACCAGCTAAAACACAATTAAAGTCTAGAAAGATATTTGATATCTTCAGTGATTAATTTAAGAACCACAAACTCATTTCTTGTTATTTCAATTTTGTTTATCTAAATCATTAATCAATCCCTTTAATCTTTCATTTATATACTACAGCTCATAATTTGAAATGTAGATTTATTAAAGAGTAATTAAACATTTAGAAATCTCATTTAAGCATGAATTTAGGAAAAATGCAGTAAATCATTTACCAATAAACAGGCGACGAATAGCTTCAGGTCGAAAAAGGAGTTATCCGCATTCTTAGTAAGGACTCCCTCAGACAGGCAGTCTGACCCTCAGCAAGGGATCAAACGTCAGGCAAAATTACAGGATATAACTCAATAATACTGAATATATAAAATTCAGCAATGACCATCCATCATTCCGCAGCATGGATCAATTCCACACCTAGACTGGCAGCATAGAAATGAATGAAAATAGAAAGGTCGAAATAAAATAAATCAACCACCCAACAAGACCTTTCCTTCTAAGATTCCCCCAAAACAACCAGCAATCGCAATGGCCAATACAGCAACTGCAAAACCATATCCCAAAAAGTGCGCGCCTGTAATGACTGATGAGGGGTTATTATACCTTTCCTTGCCTTACTTCATACAAAATATGGCAACTTTAGGGGCAGACTAAATGTTCTGATTGGACAGTTCGGGGTTATCAATAGTTCATTGCACTCTTCCCAGTGCAAACTGGTTCTGCATAGTGACTTGGCCCAAGAGTTCATAAGTTGTAATGGTCCTTCCGATTCCCATGTGGGGACCAGCAAATGTATCTTTTCAAGGCAAAAGGGTCCTATTGACAGCTTCGTTCTTTGTCTCTTCCGTGGTTCTCATACGGTCATCTACTGGCTTGCGGTCATTTCCCCAATACATCGACCTTGGGGGGGAACACGATGTCAGGAGTTCATTTCACCTCGTGATCTCAAGAACCATCTGGGCATGCGCAGAAATCATCGCACGCACAGGGTGGCATCTGCTTCAGAGAACGCCATCTTGAGTACTGCGGACTAGTAGGCCCGAACGTTAACTAAGCGAGAATAGACATAGCAGCAATTAATATGTAGAAATGAAGGTTCTAATGTTCAAACCAACACTCATCCCAATATATATTAGTATTTTCAGAGCTGCAGCAACATTTAAAGCGATAATACTTACCATACGATAACTTTAAGCCACAATACAATCACAATGCAATATAAACCATGTAATTTTAATATTTGAACACAATCTAAGGTTAGTTTGCGTACCATTGTTAATTATCTAATTTTCCCATGCAATTAGCAACACTTGTGTTTATCAAGGCGCAAATATTGATTAGTACCACTTCCACTGCAAACATGTTATGTTAAATTAATTTTTAGAATGATTTACGTAATTCATTTCATGCAAATTAGAGGAGGTATACAAAATCTTGTTTTACCTGCTCCATCACCTTCTCGCCCCCGCCCTCCCGTTATCCATGCCTTCTCGCAGCCCGCCCTCCCATTGTCAGTGCCTTCTCGCCCCTCCGCCCTCCCGTTGTCCGTGCCTTCTCCCCGACCCGCCTGCCCTCCCTCCCGTTGTTGTGATGCCTAACATTTGCAATGCAATAGGTCTTGCGTAAATGCGAGACCAATTGCATTGCAAATTCTTGGTTTTCATTTTACTTGTGCATTCAAGTCATCTCGGATAATGAGCGGTCCCTGTGCCTCCTTAGCACTCGTCTCTGCTAGCTTCAACACTCCTGGTTTAAGAAGCTCGCTGAGAAGACGACCCTTGAACTATGTAGAAAACGTAGGAGACCCGCAACAGCTTTTTCAAATACCTTTCGGAATGGTAGAGTTTTTACTTCTTCATTTTAGGGTGCCTTGGTTTCCATTGTTACTTCGCAGAATCATTTCCATGAAACATGGACAGCATTGGAGAGAACCAAGCCAGGGACCAACCACCTTGTCTCCGAGAGCGAAATCACTAGCCGAGTCATCAAAATATTTAAATTGGGCAACAAATATTATTGAACAAGCATTTACAATGCAATAGGTCTCGCAATGACATTATTTTGAGCTATTGACATTGTAAATGGCAATGCCTTTAACCCCTTGGGTGCCCATGACGAGATGGTCTCGTCATGGGCCGCGGTTGCGCTGTGCCCATGACGAGACTATCTCGTCATGAGCCCCGCCCGCTAATGAAACGCCCGGCAAAGGGCGGGGCACTCAAGGGGTTAAAAAAGTTAAAAGGCATTGTCATTTACAATACCAAAAGCAACACCTATTGCCTTGCATAGCGCGGTGTCCGTGAAGACAGCGCCACACTTATTAAAGTAAAAAAAAAAAACACAAGCTGAAACACAAGGGAAAGAGAGGCACGGGCTGAAGCACAAGGGAAAGAGAGACACGGGCTGAAGCACAAGGGAAAGAGAGACACGGGCTGAAGCACAAGGGAAAGAGAGACACGGGCTGAAGCACAAGGGGAAGAGAGACACGGGCTGAAGCACAAGGGGAAGAGAGACATGGGCTGAAGCACAAGGACTATATTAGAGACCGAATGAAACACCAGAAAAAGGGATACAGGCTGAAACACAAGGGAAAGAGAGACACAGGCTGAAGCACAAGGAAAATATTAGAGCCAGGATGAAACCCAAGAAAAGCGTAACAGGCTGAAACACAAAGGACGGAGGCTTAATTACAAGAGCAAGGAGGAGAAACGGCAGACATGAACACAAAAGGAAGACCCTGAACATCATTGTGGAACACTAGGGAAAACCGAGCCTCTGAGAGGAGAGGAAATGAGCTGCCGGTAGGGGCTCTAACGGAACTGGGAGAGACACAAGTGGTAAATGTAAGGGGGGTGGCAGACCACACCTGTGGACTTCAGGCCACTGCCAGGACGCACTATACTACAGATGAAGGGGCAGCATAAGACCACAGAACAGAGGTGCACCAAAGGGAGCTCGGGAAGAACTAGCTTTCTGGTGCAGAGAACATAGTGTAGGGACACATTATGGTGCAAGGAAACATAGCTGATTATTGAAAATAAGGGAAAAGGTGAACTTCTAATTTACGGGGAGATTTAGTGGGAAACAGAAACACATTTTAAAGGGACGATGATCGGAACACAGAAGAGAAGGTTTTTATGAACTGAAACAAAGACAGCCGACCGCAGTGAGCTGGGAAAAGCAAAGGGAGTTTTCTAAGATTAAAACTGGGTGTGCTGGGTGGAAGGGGGCAGAGAGTGAGAGGTGAGACTGGAGGACATGGGAAGCCACATCAGAGAGAGAGAGATTGTGAATATGAACTATTAATGTGAGCGTAAGCGGCTCCATAGCTGTCCTTCCCTAGAGGGGGTGAACAGGCTTCCCTCAGGCGTGTGCAGAGCTGACACAGGCTAAGCATGTTCAACCACACAGCAAGACAGCATGTGTGTGTGGTTTCAGTCCCCTGCACCAGAGCCGGAGGGCTGGGCACAGAGTACATGCTTTCAGACACGACCTGCCCCCTGCACATACACCAGGTGCCGGGTCTTTTATTCAGCTTCACCTGGGGCTGTGGGAGTGGCCTCTCTCCTCCCAGGGGTCACAGCGGTCTTACTGTCCTGTTCACCGCAAGCCTGTCACCTCTCTGAGTCATTCCTAAATGTTACCTCTTCAAGTCAGTCCCCGAGCTGGAGGTGTGTGAATAAAGGCAAGAGATTTAACATGTGAAATAGAAGAGACTGAATAACCAACCAAGCGCCTAGAAGATCAGGCTAGCACCAAAAACAATAGACCGAGACTTAAACCTGGATCGATAAACCCAAGCACGTATGCAAACAATGGCACATCCCTGGATGAATCATCACCTACACCCACAACAACCACACATACGACCCACGATCACACCAAAACTGGTTGGTGGATCGTTTCCCTTAGAGAGAAAAAACACCGGGTAACCCGCTACTCAAAGGGCAGCGCAAAAACTCCACCCCATGAAAAACACTTGAGGGGAAACTCTGAGATAGTAAGGAGAAAAGCAAGACAAAGAGGGATTCCAGCAAGCAGAGATACCAACACCATTATAGCCATGCACACACAAGACACGCTGTAGATAGTGGACAATCCTAAACTCCCCTCCCAGCAATGAAAACATACTAGTCTGGGACAACCCATTGTTTGGCAATACTGAGCGGAGGACTCCAGTTCTATGTGAAAATATACCTCTGGAACAGCACAACTCCGGGCCATAAACATACAAAGCAAAAAACAGAGCTGTTGAAGCGTGGAAATCAGCGAATGGCATATTCTACAGCAACACATACTGTGACAGTTACAGGTCATGTAAATCACATGTTACATCCACGTGTCCTATGCGTATATCTTACCACTGTTCTACTTTGCAAAGGAGGGACGGGGTGGTGATTCAAAGTGGGGAGAAGCGACAGATTCTCGAGAGGAAAAGAAAGGGATTCCTGTGGGGAAGCTTGAACTGTCAGTGATCGTGGCTGTCAGTAAACCAGGGGAGGAGAAAGGGGACCTGGGTTTGAGGTAGCGTCTCCTAAAAATATGGGAGGTGGGGGGACATCGGCGCTGAAATGGTGCTACAGAGGCAGCTGCCAGGGGATTGCTTCTAAAACGAAGAGAGATGCACAGTATGAAGCAGCATACCAATTCTTTATTCCAATATAGGGGGACTCGTGATTGCCAAGGGGGAGGCGGTATGGGAGTAGGAATTGCCGAGGGTGATTGATACATATAGCACAGTAGTCAAGACACCTCTCCTTGTAAAGATTCAACCCTCACTTTAATTTTTTTTAAAACATCCGTTACAACAAGATGAGAGCTACTTTCTTAGATCATGGAATTAATTGCTGACCATGAGCGGGGAACCCAAGGGGGTGCCGACTTCCAGAAGGCACAGAGAGTTCAGTGAGTCTAATGCAGGTGTTGACCATGAAAGGGGGAGGGTAGAACCAATCAATGGGAGCAATGATTCCGGCGTGCAGAAAGTGATTTTTGCTTGAAGGGAAAGAGATTCCTGGAGGTACAGAGACTCCCGTGGGTTGGTGTTCAGTATCCCGCAAGGCCCCTCCCACTAGCCTCCCCCAGTAAATTTGCTGAGACAGCAGCTTCGGGTCTCTGTGAAGTCGGTGTTCATGGCAGAAGTAGAGTACCCGGCCTGGGCAGACTCTCGAACAATGGAGCGCGCACCTCACGCAGCAAGCGTCCCATGCTCCACTGTGTCCCGTAAAGATAAGGCGCAACTTACGTTTCCAACTCACGAGCCCATCGGACGAGACACAACAAGAACAAGGCATGTTTGGGATCACATCATGAGATGTTATGAGCACGCGTCCCATAGAGATCTGGAATCGGCTAGAAAGGACTGCAGTGCACAGACAGCCATCCTACACCTAAATTACAAAAGGAACAAGTTACTTGTGCTCCGAGGCGGGGGGGCTAAAGCGAGGAGAGGCTCCCTGAGCGGACGTGTGCTGGGGGGAAGGGATGCTGAAGCGAGGAGACCTCAATGTGCGGGGTAGTGCCTGCAGACTTTCTTATCTTTAGGGGGGGGGGGGGTGGGCATCTGTTTCTAATTAGCATGTCCGCGCTAAGGCCATGCTAATTAGAAACAGATGGCCCCCTAAAGATCAGAAAGTGCTTCACGACAGCCGTGAAGCAGACGACCCAGTCCGGATGGGTCATCCAAAAGGGAGAAAGGGCAGTGACCCAAAAGCATCCTTTTTAATGGGAAGTCAGCGTTTAGCATAAACTCTGACGCAACCCAATGAAAATTATGGGCAGGGCTTCAAGTCCCCTTCTGAAATGTCCTTTCTCACTATAAGTCACGCCGAGCGAGCAGCACATGCGCTGCAACGCTAGGCGAGACCTAAAAATGATAGAGACTTTTACATGTAAAAAATGTATTTTCAGCATTTTTAACTGTTGCTGTTGTTTTCATGCGATTATGTTGCGAATTGAGTGACATTTATTGAAAGTAACATTTTGTTAAAGTATCAAACAAGGCTACTTATTCCCAGGCTACTTTGATAGGAGTAGCCAAAATGTGTCAGATTGTCATGTTGTCTATTTATATAGTCTATTTTGTTATCAAATGTGAAGCAAGATTATTTTCTATTAAACATACAATTAAGAATTTTGTAAAGCCCGGAATCTGAACTGAATGACTAACGTGTTCGCAAACTCGTTGATTAAAGAAAATGACATATAGTAAAGTACAGTGAAGGGACCTTTATCATGCAGTTTGGCCAAATGTGGAAGCCAGGATTTGACCCCAAGTTTCTTGGTTGTATATTGTGGAATTTAGACACCGTAGAGCTACACCCTTTTTACTTCTTTTTACTCACCAAACTTAGTGCTTTGTGTTCAATTACGTCATGAATTCGTATTATTACCTGGAGTTCAATAAATCCCCTTATAACACCTTAAATCAAACTGACACTAAACACACAAATAAGATTGAAAGATGCTCTCTTCAGTATTAAATATTTCCATGGATCCTGAAGATCAGAGACCAATATAGAACCTATCCGTCATGGTCGTCTGAATATGTCTCCTTGAAATACTAGAGTGATGTGCATATCACCACAGTGGTGACAGACTTTTAACTGCTAACTAGACAGAAACATTCTCAGATTGTATGAAAATGGTGATGGATTGCTACTGATAAATACAACCTCAGTTGTCTGTAACTGTATTTCCTTTTCTAAACAAAACTTTAGAAAACATTGAAAATTTACAACAGAAAGATCAGATCAATAAAACATAGCCTTCTGGAATCAAACCAATCTCCTTTCAGGGAGGAATGAAGCACAGAAACAACAGCACTAAAGATAACAAAGATGCCCTTACGACCATGTTCAAAAGTGTATCTTGCATCCTAGTCCTCTTTGACCTTACAGCATTTCATACAAGCATCAAAAGCTCCTACCAGCATCCTTCAAAACAAGCATTTGCAATGCAATAGGTCTCGCATTTGTGAGGCTTTAAGCTATTCGCATTTTAAATGACAATGCTTTTTATTTGTGTTTTTAAAAAACAGAAATAAATAAAAGGCATTGTCATTTACAATGCCAATAGCTCAAACTCGTGTAAATGCGAGACCTAATGCATTGCAAATGCTTGTTTATATGGTTACTGCACTGGGTTGTCCTATCTCACAGATGAGAGCCAAGCAGGGCAAATACTGTCTGTGATTATTGAACATTGTTTTGAGAGGTCACTCTCTTGCTCACAGTCAGAGATTGACTCCTCTAAAAGATTCTGTTGTGGAGAGAAAATAAAGTAACAAATACTTGCTGGATGCTCGATTCTGCACTCTGTATCATGTGGAGTGAAACCTACTAGTGAAAAGAGGTCACCCTGTGACTGCACAGAGAGGCGCATTATCATTCTGTTTGCGATAATTAGACCGACATACAGAATGATAATGGGCCAATAGCAATCTGTGCCAGGTTAGGGAGGGGCTGTTGCAGGCCATTAATCACAGCAGGAGCACAAGCTGGCCCCTCAAGTGAGAGTTACAGAACTCTCAGGCTGCTTGCAGGGGGACAGCTTGCTGCAAATTGCAGAATTACGTACATAAGAAAGAAATCCTTATGGACAGGAGGCCCAAATAACGGGCAGTCTGTGAAATTTACGCACGGTTGGTCATTCTAGGTACTCCCAGAAGCAGCAGGGCTCAGCCCCTGAATTACATGTATGTGCAATACAAAACTACTGAAAAGAACCCTTTCAGATTGAAAGTGTTTATGTGCCGCTCTGGCAGGCAACGGGTAGTGTACTCCTGCGCTGGGTTGCACCTGCAGTGTTAGGTTCTAATTGGCATCCCAACAAGAGGATGTGGCCAGAGCTGCTGATAGTGAAACTGGGGAACCAGGTTCGAATAACGACACCGGCTCACGAAGCCCTAGGTCCTCTTCCTCCAATTCAACGTCATCTGGAAACTCAGGGAAGAGGCACAAGAAGAAGAAGAAGTCCAAGCGGACTTTGACTTTACCTCAACTGGTGTCCGTTGTCGAGAGAGGTAAGCAGCACCGAAGCTCTAGGCACGGTTCTGCGGAGCCTGAGTCGACTTCTCGCCTCCCTCACTTTCCGGGAGCTGGAGCGACTCCTTCTCAAATTCAAGATTTTTACGAGGCCATGCACCACGCTTTTGAGCGGATCGACCCGGTTGGTGAGCCCTCGGGCTCGGCATGTTCGGATGGGGCCCCATAGGGTTCGACACTGTTGGCTTTGGCCACGGTGCTGGTGGGGCCTCAGGGTTCTGATCCAGGTCGACGCCAGTCGTGCGATCGCGACCTCCCCAGGCGTCGAACCCGAAGTAAGTGCCTGCAACCTCGCTGATGCCCGTTGGTGGCGCAAGCCCCATCCTCATCCCCGACGACACGGAGCCGCAATGGCAGTGAGCGATGCCGTTTCTGATGTCGATAGAACCCAGAGGATCTATGTTGTCGCCTGAGCACTTTGTGGACGTGCTGGGCTCAGGAGAGGAATGGGAGAAGTCTGGAGACCCATTAGAGAACCAGGTTGTCTCCGAGAAGAATATGGACTGGTATGCGTAACTTGGGGAAGCCAGTGCTCTCTCCTCCTACAGTGGCTAGGGAGGGGGGGCATCCTATGCCATGATGGTTAAGAGGGCAGCTGAGGTCCTTGGACTGAAGTTGCCCTTAGTGCAGGTCAGGACTAATCTCCTGACCGAAGTGCTTCAACCTGGAGCTTCCACCTCTGAACGCCTATTGCCCTTTAATGAGGCACCTACGGAAGTCCTTCTAGGAACATGGTCCAAGCCTAGCAAAGGGGCTCCTGTGAATAGGACGATTGCACGCCGCCATCACCCAGCTCCGGGCGACCCAAAGTTCCTCAGCCAACACTCCACCCCAGAAAGTTTGGTGTTGCAGGCCTGTATTTCCCAGGTCGCATTCCCTTCCACCCCTCCGGATAGCGAATTCAAAGAGACTAGACTCATTTGGGAAGAAGATGTTTTCTTCGTCCAGTCTGGCATTGGGGTTGTTGAATACCATATGCTTATTGGGCCGTTTCTTCCACTCTCTTTGGGAGACAGTTGCGCAGGTGCTGCCACAAGTCCCGGAGGAGGCCCGGGATCTGCTCTCCCAAGCTGTCAAGCACAGAAGAGATACTGCAAAATTCGCCATGCGGTGTGATTTGGATACAACCGATTTGTTGGGCAGATCAATTTCAAAGACTGTGGCCTTGAGGCGCCACGCCTGGCTTCGTACAACTGGCTCCTCGGGGGCTGTCCAGGCCAATTTGATGGACATGCCCTTTGATGGAACCCGCCTTTTTGGGTAAAAGGCAAAGTCGGGCCGGGTCAGGTTCAAGGACTCTTGAGCTATGGCCAGATCCTTGGGCCTCTCCTCCACTCCTTGTGGCCAATTTTCCTTTTGTGGTAACGGAAGGGGTTTCCAGCCACGTCAGGCCTATCCCAGACTGCAGAAGGCGTGCGTGGACGTGGACGCGGCACATTCCATTCTCGGAATGGAGGCCAGAAGTAGTCTACCACACTCCCCCCAGAATCCGCAGCCTCCAAGCACTCCTAGGCTGATTCTGCAGGACCACAATACTCCAGTGGGTGGAGAATTTGTCATCATCTCCTCCGCTGGAGATCTATAACAACGGAAAAGTGGGTCTTGCAGATCGTCCAGGAGGGCTATTCTCTTCCTTTCTTCTCTTTTCTTCCTTCACCTTTCAGGGCCCTAGTTTTGCACGCGTTTACGTCAGTCACTTCCTGGCTCTGCGCTTTTGTACTGACGTTCGCGCGCCTGCGTGGCACCTATGTAGGCACTGCGACGTCACAACCGACGCCAACGACGTCACGCGGAGCCGAATGGAGCCATCCGACATTGCGCAAAAGGGGTATTGCTCAGCAAAAGTTTCCGGATCTAGCCTGATGCCTGGGAAATTCAAAGGTAAGGAATCTGCAGCTAGATAGAGTCTACCATATAATGCATTACCGAAGGAAAGTAACTGGTTCATCAGCAAATCTCTTGCCACACACCTACTCTCCCTAAGTAACAACATGTTCAACTCCTCTCTTCAACGGGGCCTATTTCCAGAACGACTAAAAGTGGATAAAGTCTCTCCGCTCTTGCAAAAACAATCTCTCGACCCAGACAACATGAACAACTACCGTCCAGTCTCCACACTTCCATTTTTAAGCAAAGTCATTGAAAGTTGCGTTACTTCTTAGCTCACTTCACACATTCGATCAAACAACCTCCTAGACTCTCTCCAATCAGGATTCCGCCAGGGTCACAGTACAGAAACTGCAATCCTACAAGTAGTCAACAACTCCCTTAGAATCCTCGACTCAGGGAATTCCTGCCTCTTGGTCGTTCTGGACTTGTCTGCTGCATTCAACACTGTCAACCTTCTGGACCTCCTTTGAATTCCTGAACAATGCATGGGCTGGGGAGGCACAGTCCTCAATTGGTTCTCCTCTTATGTAACCAACTTCTCCTAACTTGTGAAAATGAGCAATGCATTCTCAAGATCAGTCAATGTACGTCAAGGGGTTCCTTAAGGCCCAATCCTCTCCCCAACCCTCTTTAATCTGTACCTAGAACCACTATGTGTGATTCTCAGAAATGCTGGGATTTCATTACAAGACCGGAGACTCCCATTATGCAATTTTCTTTTATTGACGTTTCAATCAGCAGCACCTTTAAAGAACTTCATCAAACAAGAACAATCTAGAATTAGAACTCGAATCTTCATAAATGTTATTGTAATAGAACACTCTCCCTCTTTTAAATGCTGCTTCTCATCAAATAGGTACCTTTCATTTAACTATACAGCACTTTGAGAGAGAGTTGTGATGTTTTAGTGAGTTTGTGAGAAGAGTTAATGTAAGAAGGGCTTCTAATTTATTGTAGCTGGGGTGTGAAAGCATCAATGGTAATGAATTCAAAATGAGGATGGTTCTTTTAAAAATACATTTTGTTAAGTAGAATACTTGGAGATGTATTTATAGTAGCATTTTAGTTTTGCACAACTTAAGAATCCTTTCAATTTGGTAGTTGGTTAATTACCCCCTTGTGAGAGACTGGTCTGGTATATGATGTCCACTAATGTAAGGGGGCACCCTGCACAAGTCCAGACAACCCTTATGGTAATTTAAGAGGTCTTAGACAACCAGAGAAAGCTCTCTAAGTGGCAGCTGTGGAGAGCAGCCTTCAGGCTTAGCCCAGAAGGAGTGTAAAGCAGCTTGTTTTACCAGAATTCAATCTTATATGTATAGATTAATCAAAAAAGAACCACACAAGATATTTATAAAACTAGGTATTTATTATATTATACTCTTTAACATGTTGTGATATCTCCTACCCAGAGATAAACACAATGCACACAATACTTTGCATAGAAATCAAGTAAATAGCACAGAATACGCAGTCAAGCCCAAGGGGGAACCAAGCCATATACAAAGAAAGTGGTATAAGAACCATGACTCGTGTCAAGACAATGTCCAGTAGAAGTGCTGGGGACCCAAGGAATCACCCAAGGTGAGAGACTAGGAGCCTCACGGAGAGTAGCGTGGTAACACGACCCGTTCTCCGTACAAATCAACATGTAAGTCGCTGTTGCAATTTTAAAGATTAATGACCCTTCCCAGTGGACCCTAAAGAAACCCCATTCAAAACAGAAGGTTGGAGAGCCACCCCACCCGTGGATACCCTAGCACCCACGTTACCTACACCAAGGAAGCGGGTGCATAGGTGTGAAGAAGTTTTGGAAACCGCCGTCCACCCAATGGAGGACTTAAGGAAAATTCTGCTGCTGGAGGAGGAGAAAGTGCTTGGTGGAATCCAAAGGTATATTCTAGTTGAGAGGTACCTGCAAGCAGAGGGGACAGAGTCTGTCACTCAGGAGTGATCCGGAGGCCTGGAAGACGAATTCCCACCGATGTTGGGTGTTTTGCAGGAGAGTTGACCTTGACCTTGACTCGCAGCTGTGAGGACCAGGCGATGCTGAGGAACACCAGGAACCATGCACGAGCTGTCCCACGTTGGATGTCGAGTGCTGAGCGGTTGGTGTCCGTTGGAAGCACCAATAAGCCTTAGCAACTGCAATCAACATCGAAGTCAAAGAAGGTGCAATGTCGGGACCAGCAAGGTCCAGAGGACTCACCACAAGCAGGGGAGTCAGGGCAGGCTTGAGCAATCAGGGGAGCCTAAAAGAAACAAAGGTGACCCTCAACAGGACCCTCCGGCCGGAGGCACTGGAGTCGCAAGAGGACCTCGAGCAGCTCACCAAAAGATGCAGACCACGGTGCAAGCAATGCAGTGTGGAAGAAGATTCTGGTTATGTTTTGTTAAAATGTTTCTAAAGCACTCGAATAACCATGGGTGTCTTGGCCCTGGTTGAGATAGCAGTATAGGTGAGAGCAGCAGGAGACTAGAGGTGAAAAACCCAGGTTTTTGTTAGTTTCCTAAAACTCAATAGTGTGGGAGCAGCTTTAATGTTCATAGGCAGACTGTTCCGTAGAACTGGGGCTTCAGAGGAAAAAAGCTGCCTCCCCATTTGAGTCTCTTGAAACTGGGACGTGACACCGTCAGGGAATTTTTTGATCGTAGGTTTCTGTTGGGTATGTACCAAGAGAGGGATTGTTTGCGGTAACTAGGACCTAGATCATGCTGGGCTTTATAGGTGAGGCATAATGCCTTGGATTTAATGCCATTATTTACTGAAAGCCAGTGAAGTTACTTAATGGAGGCTGAGACTGGGTGGAACTTGGGAAGGTCAAAGATAAGCCTGGCTGCTGCATTCTGTAAGCTTTGGAGTTTCTTCATGTGTTGTTTTTGGAGCTTGACAAAGAGTCCGTTACAGTAGACTAGCTTTGCAAGAATTAGAAGGGAAACAACTGTTTTTCTGGAGGTGAGAGGAATAAAAGGAAGAATCTTCCAAATGATTCTCAAAGTGTTGAAGCTGGTAGAGACAACTGAGCTGATGTGCTTATTAAAGTTCAGTTTGTCATCTATAGTTATGCCTAAGTTTTTTGCCTTTTAGACTGGGGTTGGGAGGGCCCCCAACGCTGCCGGCCAGCATGCCGGGCTCCAAAAATGAGATTTATTACAAAAGAGTATCACCTCTGTTTTCTCCGAGTTTAGTTTGAGACAATGCCTTCCTATCCAGTCACCTACAGCTCTCATACAGTTGTGAAACTGGGAAATGGTGGCTTCTGTGTTGTTAGAGGCCCACACCATGATTTGAGTATCGTCTGTATAAGATGTAGGGGAGAATCCAGACGATATAATCAGGGGGCCAATTCTGAAACATACTGGTCACTGTCGATTCTCGAGGTTTCGGCTACTTGGAGCCCGGAGATCTTGGCAGAAGGTAGCCAACAAGCCTTTGCGACCGTAAGTTGGCGTGGTGCACATGAGTTCGGTTCCTGCAGCTCCCAAGAGGGATACTGGCCTCAGACTTGGTGAGAGGGCAGGGCAGGCCTCGAGAGCAGTGGAGAACCACTGCCTGTGTTGTTAAACCTTTCGGAGTCTGTAGGAGCTCAGGATCAGCAGACCGGTCAGCTCAGTTGCACTGCCTGCAGATGCAGGGAAGTGACTTCTTCTCTTCAAGGGAGATTCCTTCCAAGTGTTTGGATGCCCACAGGCATTGGAAGGTTCCTGTATTGTGCATAGGCACAGATGATGCAGCTGACTGCAAGGGGGACGAAGTCGACCCAAACAAGGTCCAGCGTGCCCAGACGGTAAAAGTTGAAGTGGTGTCTGAATTGAATCATGTCCCACAACGCATCTAAGGACCTACCCACAGGTAAGCCCTTAAGTACACTAAGGAAAGGGTTAGGACGATTCAGGGCACGGTCTGGACAGTGGGGAGGTTACTCCCATGTCCTTTGTCCAGTTCCGCGCCAAAGCTGGAGCCAACGGCTCCCAGAGCTGGTTTGAACTGAACTATGCAAGGAGGCACCAAATGTGCCCCTCATGCAGACTGAGTGGCGCTGGCAAGCACACCCACCAGGCCCCGATACACTAAATCACTGTCTGTGACAGGATACCCTTTGTTCTGCCTTCCCCTGCTTGAACTTTGCTCAGCAGCAGGAGGGCAGAATCGTGTCTCTGATCGTCAGCAGCAATGTTGTGCTGACTGGGTCTAGAATACTGGTACCGGGAACACTGAGAGCCTAACGGAGGGCTCTTCCACTGCTTGAAATCATACCTCCCACCGTGGACAATTCAAGTTTTAGAGTAGTCAGGACTTTGCAGAATGGGAGCAGTGCACATGGCCTGCTTGAGGTCATCAAATGCCTTTTGACAGCTTCTTGTCCACTGAACTTTCTTGGGTATTTTCTTAGATGTCAATTCATTCAGGGGAGTCACTATGGACCCATATCCCTTCACAAATCTTCTGTAATAAGAAAGCTCTGACCTGAATCTGAGTAATTGGAGCAATCCATTTCATTATGGTCTGGCGTTTGCTCTGTAGTGGTAGAACTTGGCCTACACCTACCAGGTTGTCAAGTCAGCACCAATTGAATTAGCAGTATGACGCTAATTCCCAACTCCCCTATTTACTTTCCCAGCCAAACGCTTTCAGATGGCAATTGGGATGAAAAATGGGGAAAGGGGTAGGGGACAAAGAAGAGACAGCTACACTTCCTTGTGGTTCTCCTCAGTAATTAGTGTGTATCTTCTGAGGGTGCGAACTGCAAGGGAAAAAAACTTAATGTATCACAGTTGTTTTTGCACTATGTTTAATTGTAACAGAATCTTAACATCTACTTATATCTCTTATGATTGCTTACCCAAATATTAAGTAGCTATTGCTTCTCTTCTGTTTAAGCTTAAGTTCTTTTAGCTTGTATGTTAATCTTTCTTCTTAACTGGAAGTTCTCTTTTATTTTTCAGGCATTCTTCAGGATGAATAATGCAGCATTAAATCAAGTCAGCAATAATTAGCTGTCGGTAAGTATTCATTCACTTGCACTATTTCACCCTAAAATGTGGTGTTAGAATAGTATTAACTCTAACCGTGAAAACCACCTCAATACATAATAAGACGGACTAGAATGTAGAGGGTGTACTCACTGAGTAATATGACTTTCCTCACACTGTCATGTATTCTAACACAATACCCTCTAAGGAACTGGAAGGACACAACTTCCGAGGAAACCCAGTTCGTCGAAGGGTTGTCGCTCCGGTTTCTATGAAATTTCACACAGACGCGGATTCAGAACTACGCGCACAGCAGAATAAGTGTCACACAAAATAGACATGCGCAAAACATATTTCCTCAAATGAATCTTGTTCCCATAGAAAGCAACACAGACACTATGTGGAACACTAAAGCATGCACACTACGAATCTGCTATGAGGAAACTAAGAAACCTGCGCACTACTCAGACAATAATTTCTAGTTGTGTGGTTACCGTGTACGCTCTCTCCTTATCTCACAAAAACTTGGTAAATCAGGCGGTAACTGTATAACGAGTCAAGAAACAAGCCTCAAGTAGGAATCACCTAAAGGAAAATTAACCTAAGACAAGGTTGAGACTCAAAACACTAAATTAATCTAATTCCTTACTTTATAATATGTAGCCTATAACGTGTCGCAACATTAACAAAGTGACAACCAAAAATCGACGAACGCTACCCTAACTAGCTAGAGCGACGAAAGTCTCCAAACATCTATTACCTCCAAGTTCCTCAGGTGAAGTGCGATGATTCCAATGCCTCAGCTGCCAAAGTTCCAACTCCGGCTTCAATCACTAGAAACACTAGAATGCTAAGCTGTGACTTTTCCTGTTATTCTGGCATCCATCCTAGGATTCCTCCAGATGCTGCATCTAAATCTAGCTACACCATTCCTAACCCTGCGTAATGCCTGAAGTGTGACCACATTAACTGACAACCTCTCTTTAGTGACAGTTGGCTGAATTCTGCCACAGGTGGCCCAAGTACACAACCATACTCTGCCCTATCTGGCACTTGGTGGCCATGATAGTGAGACCTGCTTTCTACAGAGCCTCCAAAACATTCTTGAGGTGGGCCAGGCAATCCTCCCAGGTGGAGCTAAAGACTGCTATATCATCAAGATATGCTGCACTATATGCTTCCAGGCTTGTGAGAACTGTATTCACCAACCTCTGGAATGTGACAGGTGCATTCTTCAAACCATAGAGCATTATAATAAATTGATAGTGCCCACTAGGGTTGAGAATGCTGTCTTTGGCTTGGTATCCTCAGGTAGTCCGATTTGCCAGTAGCCAGCAGTCAGGTCGAATGTACTCAGAAACTTGACTGAGGCCAAACTATCAATAAGTTCATCTGCCCTGGGAATTGGATGAGCATCAGTCCTAGTGACTGCATTGATACCTCTGTAGTCTACACAAAACCTAATCTCTCTTTTTCCACCCTTGGTGTGAGGTTTGAGTACTAGGACTACTGGGATAGCCTAGGGGCTATCTGAGGGTTCAATTACTCCCAACTCCAGCATCTTCTGGACCTCTGTCCTGATGCAATCTCTGACCTGGTCAGGCTGTCTGTAGATGTTATTCTTAATAGGCATACTCTCACCTGTATCCACTTCATGGGTACACCAGGTAGTTTGACTGGGTGTCAGGGAAAACATGCCTGAACTGATTGAGGACTTTCCTACAATCAATCTGCTGTTGATTAGCGAGGCTGCATGTCAAGGCCACTCCATCTACTGATCCATCAAAGGGGTTCAGAGAGAGGGTCACACTCTTTCTCCTGTCCCTCATCAGTTGCCATCAGCAAGCCCATGTCAGCCCTGACAACAAAAGGGTTTAGCCTGTTCACATAAAGTACCGTATGGGGACTTCTTGGAGTGTTCAGGTCCACCAAGTAGGTGACCTCGCCCTTTTGCTCAAGTATAGTGTGGGGTCCACTCCACCTGTCTTGGAGAGCTGCTGGGGCCACATGCTCCAATGCCCACACTTTCTGACCTGGCTGGTAAACAGTCAGGACAGCTGTTTGGTCATGCCATGCTTTTTGAAGTTCTAGGCTGGGCTCCAGGTTTTTGCTGGTCTTTCTATATATACTCAGCCATGCAAAAACGCAGGACAAGTACATAGTCCACTATGTCCTTTTCGAGCGGTAACTCCCATCCCTCCTTCACTAGACACAAGGGACCCCTAACTGTATGTCCAAACAGAAGTTCAAAGGGCTGTCACCAACCCCCTTCTGAGGAACCTCTCTGTAGGCAAAGAGAAGGCAGGGTAGTAGGACATCCCATTTTCGCCTAAGCTTTTTCTGGGAGGCCCATTAGGGGCTTGTTGAACCTTTCAACAAGCCCATTGCATTAAGGATGATAGGGTGTGGCAAATTTGTAATTCACTCCACACTCTTTCCACATTACAGTTATATAACTTGACATGAAGTTGTACCTCTGTCAGTCAAGACCTCTTCAGGGAAGCCCACCCTGGAAACAATTCCTAAGAGGGCTCTCACCACTACAGGAGCTGTAGTGGTTCTAAGGGGAAAAGCTTCTTAGTACCTAGTGGCATGGTCCACCACCACTAGGATATAACTGTGCCCAGATGCAGTTGGAGGGTTCATGGGACCAACAATGTCAATCCCTACCCTCACAAAGGGAACCACAACCACTGGAAGTGGAATTAAGGGGGCCTTTGTGATGCCACCTGACTTACCACTTGCTTGGCATGTGGCACAGGAGTTACAAAACTCCTTAGTGTCCCCAGACAAGTGAAAGTAAAGTACAAGCCTGTCCCAAGTCTTGCTTTGCCCTAATTCTCCTGCAAGGGGAATATCATGTGCAAGGGTGAATTGGAAACCTCTAAACTTCTGGTGTATTACCAACCTCCTGGTTGCACCAGGCTTGGGGTCTCTACCCTCTGAGTAAAAATGTCTTTCCTCCCAGTAGATACTATGGGACCCACTGATATTCCTTGTAGCCTCAGCAGCAGCTTGCTGTTTGAGGGGTTCAAGAGAAGGGCAGGTCTGCTGCTCCAAACTCAAGTCTGCCCTGGAAGGGGCCCCTGTCCCCAAGAACTCAGCATGATCAGGCCCAAGTTCCTCTGAGGCAGTACCTTCACAGGGGCTAAGATCGTCCCCCTCAAGAGACTGATCTTTACTGAAGTTTCCAAATCATTAACCAACAATCTACAGGTAGGTCTGAAGATACCACAACCTTCTTATGTCCAGTTACCCCTCCCCAGCTGAGATTCACAACTGCCAAGGAATGATCAGTCTTGACATTGCTAGCATTGGTCACTTTGTACACCTGTCCAAGTATGATCTGGTCAGGAGATCCAAGGTCCTCTGTCACCATAGTGACATTGGCTCCTGTGTCCCTGTAGGCCATTGCCTCTTTTCCATTTATTAAAGGCTATTGCTTGTACGTGCCCAAGCTAGTGGGACTTACTAGTAAGGTGGCAAGATCTATGCCACCATCAGAGACCAAAACAGCCTGAGCTGGAGTCCTGACTAAGTCAGAACCCACCTCAGAACCCAAGGTTAACCCCACTAATCCCTTGTTTCCTGTACCACCACTTTTACTTGTGCTAGGGGGAGCAGTTGCCGTAGGGGCAGTGGTAGTAGGAGTGGTCTCCTTGGCTTTTGGACAATCAGCATCCTTTGTCCAATAGGTTTTCACAATGCAAAAGTAACACCAAGGTTTCTTCTTGCCTTTCTTGGATGTTTGTTGACTGCCCACCCAGATTTTTATGGGCCCTTGGGAAGACTCTTTCTTATCTTTGCTATTGTCCCCAACCATATCTTGAGTTTTAGAAGAATCTTGCTTCTTCTGGTCACCACCATTGCCCTGGTTTTTCTGCTTCACCCTGGTGCGAACCCATTTGTCTGCCTTCTTTTCCAATTCTGGGGGAGAGGTCAGATCAGAGTCCACCAGGTACTGGTGCAAAAGCTGGTTCTGACTATTATTAAGGATCTGCTCCCTCATAATCAAATTGTACAATCCTTGGTAGTCATGCACTTTTCTTCCATGTAGCCAGCCCTCCAGAGCCTTAATGGCACTATGCACAAAATCTACCCTGTCCTGGGTTTGTTTTCTGGGTGTCTCTGAAGTTAATCCTACACTGAGCCGGGTGTGGTGGCTCAATGGACGAATGCATCCACTGCAGAGGCCTGTATTCAACCTCATGGTCACAGGTTCAAATCCCGGCGGGTCCACTCAGCCTTTCATCCATCTGAGGTCGATAAAATGAGTACCATTGAGTTGGGTAACAATAAACATCTGTTATTCAGCGCCAAGAGACCCTGACGGGGTAAACGTGCGCTTTACAAATACACGTTATGTTATGTTATACTGTTCAGCGGTTAAGCCAAACCCATCTATGAGAGCATTCTTCATTGCTGAGTAATTAAAAGCATTCTCTTCTCTAACAGTAAGGAGCTTATCTCTACCTTTGTCAGCAAAGGAGAGCCACAAGATAGCTGCCCACTGCTCCTGGGGGACCTTCTCAACTTTACAGGCCCTTTCCAAGGCATTTATCCGTTTGTGGATGTCATCCCCAACATGGTAGGGAGGGACTATCTTGCTCAGTTTTTATGGTCAAAAGAAGTTTCTGTAACTCTAGGGACACGGTTGCTGCCACCATGGGAATCTAGTTCCAATTTCTCCCTAGCTGTCTCGACTTCTGGGGACTCTTTGTCAAGGGCCAACTGATCTTACCTGAGCCTAAGCCTTGCTTTCTCAAGTTCAAGAAGTTGGTATTCCCTATCCAAAGAGTTTTCCCTCTTACTAGATACAGAGGTCCATACTGACTGTCCTGAGGCATTGTATTCTGCAGAGGAGGATCTAGACCTCCTTGGTCTACTCTACACTCTCCCGGGAGGAACAAAGGGGGCGTCCTCTGGGCCACCTGTAGTATCCTCTGGGAGATCTGAGTTTTCGAGGTGGGAGTCTTCAGGCTCCCCCGGGCCAGGGTTAGATTCTAGGTAATATGGGGGCTCCCCTCCTGGCCTATCTTCTTTCCCCTGCCCACCCACTGGCTTTCCTTAGGTCATCTAACAGTAACACCCCTAGGAGGCGTTGAGGGTTGGCATTTTTCCCTGCCTTCAGCTTTCTAGAGGCACACAGTACTTTCAGTTCTTGGAATAAAAGCTCACTGCATCTAGAGGGCAGAGAGCCACTGGCATCTCCTTTGGAAGACATACTAAGTGAGGTGTGGTGTTGCACCTACCTAACCTAGTGGGAACTAAACTCTCTGAGGTTGGAGAAAGTGTGTGCTAGACCCTTAACTTCCAAACCCTAAGTTCAGTAGAACTTATTCTAAGCTTGTATTATATGTGCCTAGAATTAGTGATGGTTTTTCAATTAATCAACACAAAGATTCATCTGGTAAAACAATGCAGGCCTGAATCCCAACCGCTGCACACCAATGTGAGAGGCTTGCCCGGTATATGATGGCCACTAATATAAGTGGGCACCCTGCATCAGTCCAGACAACCCTTATGGTGATTTAAGAGGTCTTAGACAACCTTAGAAAGCTCTCTAGGTGGTAGCTGTGGAGAGCACCCTTCAGGCTTAGTCCAGAAGGATTGTAAAGCAGCTTGTTTTTTCCAGAATGCAATCTTCTATTTATAGATTAATTGAAAAACAACCCCACGAGGTGTTTATAAAAATATGTATTTATTATTTAATACTCTCTAACATGTTTTAATATCTCCTACCCGGAGATATACACAATGCACACAATACTTTGCATAGAAATCAAGTAAAGAGTACAGAATACACAGTGGACCCTGCAGGGGACCAAACCATATATTAAGAAAGTGGTATAAGAACCACGACTCATGTCAAGACATGTGCAGAGAACATAGAAGTGCTGGGGACCCAAGGTGAAAGACTAGGAGCCCCACGGAGATCGTGTGGAGCGTGGATACACAACTGCGTTCTCCGTACAAATCAACGTGTAAGTCACCGTTTGCAATTTTAAAGTTTAAGGACCCTTCCCATTGGACCATGAAGAAACCCAGTGGAAGACAGAAGGTTGGATAGCCACCCCACGCGTGGATACCCTAGTACCCACGTTACCTACATCAGGGAAGCTGGGTACATAGATTTGAAGATGTGTCGGAAACCGCCATCGAACCCAATGGAGGACTTCAGGAAAGTGCCGTTGCTGGAGGAGGAGAAAGTGTACAGTGGAATCCGAAGGTGGATTCTAGTTAAGAGGTACCTGCAAGCAGAGGGGACAGAGTCTATGTCACTCAGGAGTGACCCGGAGACCTGGAAGATGAATGCTCACCAATGTTGGGTGTTGCAGGAGAGTTGACGTGACCTTGACTCTGCAGCTGTGAGCACCAGGCGACGCTGAGGAAGACCAGGAACTGTGCACAAGCTATCCCACATCGGATGTCGAAACAAACAACGTCGAAGTCTTAGGTGCAATGTCGGGACCAGCAAGGTCCTGGGGACTCACCACAAGCAGGGGAGACAGGGCAGGCCCTGAGCAATCAGGGGAGCCCAAAAGAAACAAAGGTGACCCTCAACAGGATCCACAGGCTGGAGGCACTGGAATCGCAAGAGGACCTGGTGCAGCTCACCAAAAGATGCAGACCACGGTACAAGCAATGCGGTGTGGACGAAGATTCTGATCACTGGAGATGCTCAAGGTTGGGGCTATTTGGAGCCCGTAGATCTTGGTGGGCGGAAGCCAACAAGCCTTTGCAGCAGCAAGTTGACACAGTGCACAGGGGTTCGGTTCCTGAGGCTCCCATGAGGGATACTGGCCTCAAACTTGGTGAAAGGGTATGGCAGGCTTCAAGACCTGTGGACAACCAAGACCTGTGTTGTTGAACCTTTCGGAGTTCGTAGGAGCTCAGGATCAGCAGACCGGTCAGCTTAGTTGCGGTGCATGCAGATGCAGGGAAGTAACTTCTTCACTGCAAGGGAAATCCCTCCCAAGTGTCTTGGATGCCCACAGGCCTTGAAAGGTTCCTGTATGGTGCACAGGCACAGCTGATGCAGCAGACTGAAAGGGGGACGAAGTCGAGCCCAAATGAAGTCTAGCTAAGTCCAGAGTGCCCAGACGGTAGAAGTTGAAGTTGTGTCTGAATTGAAGTGTGTCCCACAACAAATCTAGGGACCCACCCACAGGTAAGTCCTTAAGAAACCTTAGGAAAGGGTTGGGACTACTCAGGGAACCCTCCCAGTAGAGGGTCTGGACAGTAGGGGGGTTACTCCCATGTCCTTTGTCCAGTTTCGTGCCAGAGCTGGTTTGAACTGGACTACCCAAGGAGGCACCAAATGTGCCCCTCATGCAGACTTCCCCTGCTCAAGCTTGGATCAGCAGCAGGAGGGTAGAATTGTGTCTCTGGTCAGCAGCAGCCATGTTGTGCTGTCCTGGTCTAGAAGACTGGTACCAGGAGCTTGGAATCATACCTCCCACACTGTTTACGGTGTGGGAGTTTGATTTCAACATGTTTGATACCAAGCATGATAAGATTTGTTGCAGCCATTTTCGAAATGGTAACCGCGTAATTTTGCGGTGCCTCTCTATTTGGTATATGGCTGCTTCACTTACAACTCAGGAGAATGGGCTCCGTAGGCTCTAGGGGCACCCTCACACTTAGAACCAAGCACCCTGCCCTCAGGATTGTAAGGGCCTGCTATAGGGGCAACTTGTAGGTTTTAAGTGCAGTGTCGAGCGATAAAGGAAGCCAATATCTTTGGGAAGTGGTGCAAGCACCAGCTTACACAGGCTGCAATGGCAGGCCTGTAGTTGCACTATGAATGGTCTCCCATGGGTGGCATAATACGTGCTTGAGCCTATGAGGGACCTCTGGGGTACTTATGCCCTGGGTACCTTAGTACCATATACTAGGAATTGATAAGGGTACCCCAGTATCCAATCTGGGATGTAGCTAAGTACTGAACATAACAATTTAAGGGAGAAAGCAGAGAGACTGGGGTCCTGATTAGCAGGATTCCAGTCAGACTAGTCAAAAACAGCTCCGCACCAGGCAAAAAGTGAGGGTAACCATAAAAGCAGATCCTACTTTCCTACACCCTTTTTTTAGGCGACGCTAAGTTAGCGTGTGTTTGGGGCTTACTGGTTGGAGGTCCGGCACATGAGGTTATACTCGTGCGGCTGTGAGGGCCTTCATTAAGAAAGGAGCTCTGTGCAAGGTAGGTGCCCGCTTCTTTTCAAAGGGAAACAAGCAGTGAGATGGTTTTAAGCATTATGAACCGCTCGCAGAATAGAATAAGAGTAAGGCCCAGAGATTGGTTCCTGTGATTTTGCGAGATCACAGGCGCCATCTTGGATCAGGCTATTTTCTATAAAGTTAACTAGAAAATATGCTGACGCTTCAGGGAGAGCTTCGTGATTTTAGGAGTCAGTGAAACTAATAGCTGATCGGAGGAGCGGTGATAAGGAGAAAGAGATAGGAATTGAATTTAGAGAGAAAAAATAGTTTATTCTTTAATGGAAAATTGGAAAATTGGAGATTTATTATGTGTTTGAAAAAATTAGTTTAGAAGAGAGACTTTGTTCAAATATTAAGGGGGAATGTCCACAGAAGGAAACTGTAGTGAGCAGAATATGGTGGAAGAAAGGGTGAGTGAAAAGAGTTTAAGGAGACTAATACAAATTGAAGTAAAGGCCTCTATGAGAGAGGTTGTGGGGTTGGTTTTGGAAAAGGAAGGATGGTGCCTCAGGTGAGGAATTTTGGTCATTGTCAGATGAATAAGAGGAGTAAAGATGGATTAAACTCTAGAGAAAGGTGGGTGTCTGAAGCTGCATGCAGGGCAAGGGTGTTCCTAGCAACACACAAGAAATGTCAGATGAAGAAATGACAAAAGATTCTGATCACAATGTCATGAGGGAGTGAGTCAAATGTACGATAGATACACTTTTGATGTAAATCAAGATGATGATGATTTGAATGATGACGTTAAGGTTGATGCATAGACTTCGGTAAATGCTGTAATAAAATACCAATTAGGAGAAGAGCTGTTTAGTCCATACAACATACGCCAACCAAGAAGCACAGATTGATGGCCTTTGGACCACATGAGTACATTTATGAAAGAGTGGATTAAAAGACCTTTGGAGAGAGAGGTGAGTAATATCTTATGGCAGAGTGCCGGAGGCCCCAGATTGAGGATAAGGTTTGCTATACTCCCAATCTGGATCCAGATATGATTTCAAACCTGTTTAAGATGGGTAGAGACCCACGTAAGGGACTGAAAAGATCACTGAAGCAATGTCAGGATCGCTTATTAGATGTTTTGAGGCCAGTGGAAAAGATTATGGATATGGCAGAAGAGGCACATATAAATGGCGAATAGGTGGATGTAAAGTTATTGCGAGGTTGGAGCTAATAGGGCTATGGTATTTTTAGGAAATACCAATTCTGGACTTTAGGCAGAACATAGGAAATCGGTGTTGATGAAGGTAAATCCCAAATTAAGAGTTTTGACTAATAAGGAGCCCAGCGCCAATGCATAAGGGTTACTCTTTGGTGATGGCATGGTTAAAAGTTTAGGAACACATGTAGCCACATTCACTGTGCTAAACAAGGCACAGAATAATATGCAAAAGGTTTTTGGAAGGGCCAACAGACAAGGACCTTATGCTGGCCAGGGATTTCAAAGGTCCTAATATAATTACATCAGCAGAGAATCTGGAAGAGGCTTCCGGAGTTCGACGGGGTACTCTCCTCAGCATGGACGGTTTGCGAGATCAAGAAGTGTCCAGGGAAGAGGACAGGCAACCTCTGGTACCCGTGTTGAGTGCAGACATTTGCTTTGCTTTTTCCCCAAAAAGAGTAGGAGGACGGTAGAGAGATCATGTAAAAGAATGGGAATGTATAACAAACGATCCTTGGATCTTGAGTACAATTCAAGGTTTCAAAATAGATTTTGTGGAATTACCAAGTCACGTAAAGGGACCAAAGGAAAAAAGTCTAAATCAGGAGGACATGAAAATAGCAGATTTAGAAATAAGTGTAATGTTAGAAAAAGGAGCAATTTGTGTAGAAAGAGATCACTTAAAATGATTTTTTACGTGCTGCAAAGAAGAACAATTTGACTCTGAGAGATTTCGCAAGAATATTAGGATCATTTTTCATCATAAATCCAAGCTATGTTCGCATTATCGTGCTTTGCAAATGGTAAAGACAGAGACTTTGGGTCAAGGCGTATGTTATGGAGGCAAAGTTGTTTTAAATCAGAAAGCGAAAGCAGAGCTGGATTGGTGTATGCGCAATCTGGAGACGTGTACCAGACTTTGTTCTGGAGATGGATGCCAGTTTGATTAGTTGGGTGCTCGTTTGGGAGAGCAGGAGATAGGTGGAGCATGGTCAGGCCAAGAGAAGAATTATCATATAAATTGTTTGGGATCAGCAGGTTTATATGCCCTGATGAGTTTCAGGAACTTATCACAGGGTCAGGCAGACTAGCAAGATCAGGCTTTGTTACTATAAAAACTCTGTGATGAATCTTCCCTAATTTGGAATTTCCACACAAGGTCCAAGCTACCACCTCCCTTGGTTTGTCCAAATTTGATTAAGCCGATAGCCTCTACCATGGATCCCTTTTAACAACTATGAAAAGAGTACAATGGATTCAGAACTCGGCTGCCAGACTACTCTTACATATAAAACCGCGAGACCACATCTCCCTTGCCTTGAAAGCCCTGCATTGGTTACCGGTTGCAAGAAGATCCATGTTCAAACTGCTTTGTATCACCCACAAAGCGATACATGGAACAGGACCGCTCTTCATCAGGAATAAAATCACCAAACACATTTAACAAAGGAACCTTTGCTCTAGAGTGGCACCTCACCTCAAAATCCCAATATACAAGAAATAAACAATGGGTGGCACATCATTCTCTGTTCAAGCAGCCAAACTATGGAACTCTTTACCCCCCAACATAAGATCCACCTTATCTTCAGAAAACTATTCAAGAATTGGCTCTTTCCCACATAACCACTATACACAAACAGATAGAAATATACGGCATATCTTGTATATAAGCATTATTTGTACTATAGATATGCACCTATATATGTGTATTGCATACTTTACATGTATAGAATCCTTGTTTAAAAAAATATAGATATATAGATATTCATTAGTTTTGCTTAACAAATGCGCATATAACTGATAGTTACATTATTCTATGTTTTTAACTTATATAAGTGACTGCATAAATAAGTAAATCTTTTTATCATAACTGTTTATCTACAATTGCTTCACTAATGATTTACAAAAAAAATATATATATAAATCTATATATATATATATATATATATATATATATCCAAAGTGCAAAAGCAGTTCCACGTACGCTCTCAGAAGAACAGACCACAGACGAAAAATGTATCGTAAAGGGTGTTTAATTCACTCCGCGTTTCAGCTCGAAAGCCTTGTTCACGTGAATAATTGTGTGTAAACCAGTGACTGATAAAGTTAATTCAGCAACATAGACAAGGGACATGTGGTGAAAACTATGGTATATTGGCAGTACCACTCTTCTTGCCAAAAAACGTGTTCTTGAACATTATCGAGCCATTGCACACAATGATGATAAATACCCTGTGGCTCGTCATTTTAAAATGAAACATTTTTCTAATCCTGCACTTTTAAAGTTTTTCATTCTTGAACAGATTATAAAAAATCCCAAAGGAGGCAACAGGGTACTCCAATTAAGACAGCGTGAGTCAAAGTATATAGTTGATTTCCAAACCAAAGATCCGGGGGCCTCAATCAAGATGAGGAACTAGGCGTTCATCTGAGGGAACATTAATTTCATAATGTCGAACTTTTCTGTGAAAGCCCATTGTGCTGGGGATGATAATGTAATTTTGACTCCGTTTTGACTTCATGAGACAATTTAATTTTCTCTCTTCATTCTTTACTGTTTGTGTATATTGAGTTATTGCGATAACCTTTTTAAGTAATTTGAGCATTATTGTTTTTTTACAGGAAGAAAGGAAGGTGCCCAAACACTGGCACTCACCACACATGGGTTACCTACCATTCCTTCCCTTTTTCACCTATTGAGCACGGTGATTGATGGACATTGTTTCTTTTGTGGCAGGACAACGTGAAGACTGTGGTATAGTCAAATTACTATTCCAACACAGTTTGCATTTAAGCAATGTAATTTTGATTTTGACGTTACTCTTGTCTTTCTGCTACAACATGCAATCTGATTTGTCAGTTTTTCACTGGTCATTAACCAACTTAACCCATGTTGGTATCCTTGCCTGTTGGTAATTACATGCATTGTGATCTGTGTTTCATACCTATCCATGGGTCACTTGGCCGAACATTACATGAGGACATTTATTCGATGATATTGCGCAACGATTGGCCAACTTTACTTTTTGCACTTTACAACAATTTGAATGATGTTTGATTTGTTTTCCATGTTCCTTTACTGGCCACTCGACCGTTTATCTTCACTACGATTTTTTCATTGATAGTAAGGGGCAATTGGTTATCTTGTTTCTGGACTTACATGCACTACGCAGTAATTTTATAGATTCCATTACAGGCCAGTCATTTACCTTGTGGCAGGTTATATATCAACATGATTCTCCTGTACAGCATTATGTTGCAATGTGACTAATAAGTTTCCTCTGGACGGCCGCCCGACACGCGGTAAATCTAAATATTGACTATTTAGGATTTTATATTATGAATATCTGCATACCGTTATACATTGGGTAATGTTCTCACATGCTCACTTTCTGATAAACTACACACAGCTTATCTGACATTGTTTCATTATATTGTATGTGAGTTATGAATATGCAGCATTTTCAATCTAGTAATTTGATCACCACATGGTAATACACTTAAAAAAATGTTCAGATGTGGCAGTTTTGTGAGTGTATTGTACGCATGTGTTAGCACACAACATTCCAAGATGTCTGCTGCTTTCTTGCTTGTGTTCATTGTTTTCACCACATGTCCCTTGTCTATGTTGCTGAATTAACTTTATCAGTCACTGGTTTACACACATTTATTCACGTGAACAAGGCTTTCGAGCTGAAACGCGTAGTGAATTAAACACCCTTTACGATACATTTTTCGTCTGTGGTCTGTTCTTCTGAGAGCGTACGTGGAACTGCTTTTGCACTTTGGATTGGATTACCGGCACGCTCCGCCGGGGTGTACGCTACCTCTCTCGGGTCACTAGTAGCCGGAAGGAGCAATCTGGATTGATATATATATATATATATATATATATATCTATAAAAAATTTAATGTGCAACAACACTTAAAAGCCAGAGTTTATTTAATGCCTCTTTAATCTACATATACTACCTTCCTTTATGCATCTATATACCTTCCATGTACTTATGGATCTATAGCTTTATTACTTTTGGATCTATATATTTATTACTTGTACTTATCTAGTACATTTCTTCTAATTCTGCATACCCAATGCACTACCCTATTTTTCACCCTATACCGCTTTCAATGTATCCTCTAGTTCAACTCTGACTCCTCTCAAACTTCTTTCTACTACTCTTTCCAATGCACTAGCTTATCTCTCACCCTATACCTTTATCAATTTATCATTACCTCCACTATCTTATTCATCCTAAACCCCATACCACTACTATGATTCCCCAAAATAACCCTTTCGAAACTCTTCCCTACTCCATCCCTCCTTGCATCATTCCATACCTCGTTTTACTATTCCAATTCCCCCAAAACAAGCCTTTCTACAACCTCTCTCTGACTCTTCCACCTCCACCTCCCTTTTACTCAACCCCCTCCACCTCCCTTCTACTCATCCCAAACCTCCACCTCTTGCTATGAGCTTCAAAACAAACAAAAAAATCCTTTCCTTCTATCCCTCTACTATCCTTTTCAATCCAAGTAACAGACTAACCTGTCCACCACTCAAATCTATTTCATATTTCACTATACTAATTCACCACTATTCCTCATGGGTTTCAGAGTAGCGTGCTACTCGCCGAAAAAGCACTTCTACACCTCATCAGGGGTAGCAAGCACTATACAAATGCAAACCTTTTTACCTCTTCTACCCTTTCGGCATCCTTGTCAATCCAAATAACTGACTAACAGATATACTAATAGATATAAAGGGGTATGCATTCCCACTGTTTGCAATGATTCAGAGGGTTCTTCTTAAGGTGAGAAAGGAGAGATGTCAGTTAGTACTGGTAACTCCTTTTTGGGTGTCTCCGGTGTGGTTTCCAGCTGCTCTGAAATTGGCTTGCGAGATTCCTTTGTTGATTATGGCAGAGGATAGTCTGCTGATGAGCGAAGGAGAGGAGCATCCTTTGGTGTTGAGCAGATGGTGAACCTTCTTGTTTGGAAGGTGTTGGGAGATCTGAATCATTCGAAGGCCTTTCGAGAGAGGCTACTGAATTGGGCAGTGACTCGAGAGCGTTCGGTACAAGATGTAGACATAAAGGAAAATGGAGGATCTAGGTTAAGCTGGTGCGTGGAAAGGAGTGTGGATCCCACTTCTTGGTGGAACATTTTGAAAAGAGATTTAGTTACAGGACGCTAAATTGTTCAGCGGTTTCTGCAGGCCATGTTTTAGTCGGGGGTAAATCAGTTGGCAGTAAAGTTTTGGTTTGTAGGATTATGAAAAGCAAGAGATTAAAGAGGCCTCCGAAAGTCACGTTTTTTTTGTGGGATGTGATTTTGAAACTTTCTCTCAAAACCTTTCCATTAAGGGTGCGCTAGAGTGCCGGCTGCAAGATGGCTGCCACATAGTGAAGCTCTGCTGGCTGGACGGACCATCCTGCATTTATCCAGCAGTTCGGGCGAACATCATTGGCCCTAAACGCGGGGAATCGGCTCTCGATACGTGAGACAGGGAGCAATTGTGTTCTGGAGGATCATGACCACTTGGTCTGGGTGGTGGAGGAGACGGTGCGAGGCCGCGGGAGCTGCCTGAGGAAGCAAGATGCTGAAAAGAACGAGCGTGGCTGATCCATTGGCTCTGGACGACTGCTGGAAAGCGGCCTGCCGTCCCCTTGACCCGCAGCTCCACGACCGATTGGGGAAGAGACGAGAGGTGTGGCTCAGTGCCATTACCCGCTGATCGCCCGCCGTGAGCGTACGTGAAGCAGGGCCCAGTCCAGATCCTTGTGGCAAGGGAAGGCGGAAGACTCAGAGGAGGCCTGCTGAACCAGCTGCCTCTCCCTGGCTGCGGGAAGATGAGACAGACCTGCAGAGAGAGATCGGCTGGGAGACCGCCCAGCTCCGGGTGGTGCTCCGTGGGAGGGCAGCCCAGGCGGAGCGCGGCAGCGGGCTGAGGACCTGCCTGGAGTGGTGAGTGGCTGCAACCAGATGCAATGGAGCTCAAAAGGAACGCAGCCTCTCCCGGCTCGGCCCTGCTAATTCCCCCTCCTATTCAGGGGCCTGACCAACTGAAGCCTGCAGCAGAGAGCCCTCGAGAGGCCCTGCGCACACCTGAAGCATGGTAGGCATGGTGGCAGGGAGGAAGAGGCAATAGTTGTGGCACATGCCCCCCTGCACTCAATACACCGGCAGAGATGGGGCCCCCTCTACTTACACCTGAGGCATTGTCTGCTACCCCGTGGGACACTGTTGGTGCGAGACAGACCCTGCTCGTCGTGGGGTGCTGCAGTTGCGGGCCTCCAAACAAACGGCTGAGCCGGGCGCTGCAGGGTGTCTAAACTGCTGGCGATCCACGATGGGGGGCCGAAGCACACTGAGAGGGCGACCCGAGTTTGTGCTCCTGTAGACAGGGGGCACCCCTGCCACTTGGTCTATGGCCTCGAAGGGGACGAGCCCACATTGGGCATTATTACAGATCAGCCGACCAGGGGGTTCGTGCGAGGAAGCCCCTAGGTGACCCACATCCCCCCAGACTGAGGCACCATCATGGATACGGCTGCCTTGGTAATGCACACTCTCTGGGGCGTGGGAACGGTCGCGTGCCATGGGCAAGGCAGATGCCAGACAACCATAGATCTCCTTTGTACAGCACAAGAACCCCCCCCCGAAATGAAGCCGCTAGAAGTAACCATGAATTCCACACTGGCGTGAGAACCAAATATCCGCGAAATGTTCACAGACCTAAAGCAATCTCTTTTATCCTTAGATCTCAAAATTTATTCCATTTCAGACTTCCTAGACCGGCTCAGAGATAAGATCTCGAATCATGACTAACGTATTGTGGAGGTCGAGCAACGTACCTCCGGGTTAGAAGATGAAGGAACCGCAACTCACAAGTAATGGCTTCACATTGAAAAAGTACTGGATGTTATAAGAAGTAAGAATGAAGACCTTGAAGCTAGGTCGTGATGAAACAATCTGCGAATTATGGGAATTCCAGAGACTACAGCAATGACCCGTGTCGAGGATTATGTTGAGTAGATGCTTTGGTCCTTGTTTGGAGACTCCCTATCAGCAGTCTGCATAGTTGAGCGGGCTCACAGATTGCTTGGCCCGAGACCTCCTCTGGGAGCTCCGGCCAGACCAATAATCGCGCGTCTGTTGAACTATAGTTACCGTGATGTTGTACTGCAAAGAGCCAGGGACCAGCAGGACACGAGATATCAGGACAATGCAGTCTCGTTCTTCCCCAGTTTCACATCAGCTGTTCAGGCCGCCAGGAGAGAGTTTGTGCCGGTGAACAAGATGCTGCAGCAGCAGGACATCAAGTACTCTCTGCTTTACCCTGCTAAATTCAGAATTTCTCACTCCGGCAAAACCATGTTCTTCACAATCCCCAAACTCGCCTCCAAATTTGTATGTACCCTCAAGCATTCTACATCGACTGCATGCATGGATAGAAGCCCAGCGGTAGACGACCCGCTCAATAAAAATGACTGAGAACATGGTGCGACCAACAAAACGCCTGCAGCGGTGTCCTATTAATGGCTCAGCAGAGAAGTTTTCCCCTGGCCCTTTTATCTTGAGGTTGACTTCCCCCTTCACACTAACTGCTCAGGAACTGAGCATGTTTGCCCGAATTTCCTGAGAGGATACTCCTCTTGAGTGCACCTCGTCCAGCCGCCCAGCATCCAATCCCTGGTATTTGCCGAGCCCCTAGTGCCACCCTCTGGGATGAGTCCTATTTTTTTTTCAGTTGGCCACTTGTGGCTTGTTTGGGGTAGGGGTAACACCTATCAGCCATGTTGGGAGGTTGTTGTGGGTGGGGGGTGGGATTTCTGTGTGTGGAGCAAATCAGATTGGTTGCAATGTTCAAATTTTTCACTTTCCCCCTCCTTTCCCTTCTCATTTCTGGCCTTCCCCCAACGACAGCTCGGCGCCACCGTGAGTCCGGCGAACAAGGCATTGTGTGATTGCAGGCACAGTTGAGACTGCTAAAAGCACGACTACAGTTAAAACAGTAATGTGGAATGTGTGTGGCTTGAACGACTGCAGAAAGGTGCGACTGGTTGCGGCGTATCTCAACTGACATGGTGCAGACATCTGCTTTCTGCAACAACTGCACCTGACGGGGACTAGCTGTGCGCACCTGCGGGCGGGTTGGATAGGAGAGAAATTTATAGCAGGCTACTCTAATTATGCTAGAGGCACAGCTATCATTCTTAGGAGGGGGTTCCCGTGGGGCACGTACACTGCGCTATGCGACCCCCAAGAGTGATACGTAATAGTCACCAGGGTGCTCGGGGACAACAGGTCAGGCTAATATCAGTTTGCAGCCACATCTCTTCATTGAAGTTTAGCAGCAGGCGGAGTCACTGGGCCCCGGAGCTATTCTATGGTGGGGGGGGACTTCAATGTTATATCGGATCAGACATGAACAGATCTGGTGAATCTCGCTGGCCTCCGCACGCAGGCGGCGGAGCGGGTGCAGGCCCTTATGGAGGACCATGAACTGGTGGATGTCTGGCATAGTCAACACTTACATAGCAGGGAGGGCACATGTGTATCTGCAGCAGGCCTCACCTGGTCCAGGATTGATTATTGGCTTACGTCGCGCGACATGTACACATGGGTGCATACTGCCACTCACCTTGCTTGAACCCTTTGTGACTATGCCCCGGTGCTACTCGAAGTCTCGTTGCCTGATGCGACAAATAGGGCCTTTAGCTAGAGGCTTCCCTCTTATTCACTTCGGGACCAGGTCTTCTGGGAGGTGATCCAGTCTGACATAGAGTATTTCGAGATAAATGTCGGGACGGTAGACTCCCACTCCACGCTGTGGGAGGCTTTTAAATCTGTTATTAGAGGCAAGTGCATCGCTAAGCAGGCAGGTGTCCTTCGCTCGCTTAGAGGGGATCTCAAACGCCTTGAGGAGGAAATACAAATGCTCGAATTGGAGTACTTTGTATCTAACCAATTAGCAACCCTGGGGCGGATTAAAAGGAAAATAGCAGAATTTGAGGAGGTAGCTCACAGAGAGACACACGATCTGGGAAAAGAAGCGGGCTCTCGCCGCTGTGGCGAAGGAGACCAAGCTGGAAAAAAGGTAGCAGGCCTCCCTAAAATACCATGGGCAAGTGAATATATTAGCGAACTGCGCACCAGTGACGATGGATAGTTGCTGGTCAGGAGCCTGTACAAGCAGAAATTCTTGCATTCTACTCCTCGCTTTATTCCGCGCGTCAATTAGAAGCGCATCTGGATTGGCTTCCCTTCCTTGAATCAATTCAACTAGCATGGTCAAGTGATGGCCAGCGCAGTTATCGTAACGAGCTGTTCTCAAAGGAGGAGGTGTTTGGTGTGATCCGTACCATGCCAGGTGACAAGGCTCCTGGGCTGGACGGACTCACATCTGCGCTCCACAAGGAATATGCACTGCTTATCGTACCTCAACATGTACAAGGAATAACTGGAACGGAGCACTCTCCCCTCTTCTCTCCAAGAGGTGTTTTATTTGTAACTATTCTCAAACCAAAAAAGGACCCGCTAGGAGGAGGAGCCTAGCGCTTGACCAAGATGGCCGCGTGAGCCTTGAGCTCCCGCTACCCTCGCGCCCTCCGGCAATCATCCTGTCCTAAATCCTGATTTTCATGCACGGAATCCTGCAGATGAGTCACAGCTGGGGCGATTGACGTTGTCCGGGCCGAGATCGCCCACCGGGGACCGAAGTTGTGCACGGCGGAAGATTGCGGCCTACCTCCGAAGGATGCCAGGGGCTTGCGTTGGCAGGATGCCCGGCCACTAATTGAACAACAGCGGCCTTGGGAGGTGTGAACTGACGGACGGATGCCGCTGCACTTTCACTTTCGCTTTCTCGCCCTTTGTTTGCTCCGGGTTGGGAGTGCGTCATACAGATCCTCTGTTGTCTGGAAGACCTCCACCCGGTCCTGACTGGCTGTTGAAGAACTAGTCGTCCCTGTCTCCTCTACCTGAGTGAGGGACGTCCTCTTGCGACTGACCGTCCTGCTGTCCGAGATGTCGACCAAATCGGAGGCAGACAGGTCGAAGTCTAAGACTACCAGGCGGGGAGGCTATATCCAATCCAACAATATGGATCGTTATGCCCAGCAGAAGGGGTCGCCTGGTGGATCGGGACAGTCGCTGGAAGCACAGAAGGCCGATTCATCCCCAGCCTCGGAGTTATCATTGCAGGATATCAAGGGGGCGATAGATGGGATGCAATCTTCGATTGGGCGACAGTTCGAGACCCTGGCGCACAAGGTGGACATGATTTTGGTCGATGTCAACTTGATTAGCGCGGACCTGGGGAAAACCAATGAGCGGGTCAAGTCCCTGGACCTCAAGACTACTGGCCTCGCGGACGATGTCTCGGAACTCCAGGCTGAGGTCCGCAAGCTACGAACCGCGAATGACCTCTCCGCCCGCCGGCTCGAGGACTTTAAAGGTCGAGCCCGGCGCAATAATGTGCGCATTATTGGGGTCCCGGAAACTTCGGAGGAGCTCTCCGTGGACCTCCTCGTCGAGGATTTGGTGGTGAATTATCTTGCGCCAAAGAGCCTCGGCAAGTTTTTCGCGGTGGAGCGGGCTCACCGAGTGCCTGGCGGACGGCCTAAGGTGGGAGCCCCCCCGCGGCTGATTGTCGTCCGGATCTTCCACTTTCGAGATCGGGACGCTATCCTGCAAGCATCGAGGGTGACAGGCCCGGTGCCTTTTCAAAATGCCTCTGTGAGCTTTTACCCTGATTTCACCCAGATGGTGCAGAAACAGAGGCAAAGTTTCCTGGGGGTGAAGCGGCGGCTTAGGGATATGGACCTGAAGTATGCCATGCTTTTCCCCGCTAAGCTGCGTGTGGTATATGAGGATCGGACTTTCTTCTTCGAATCGCCGGACATGGCAGGGGACTGGTTGGATGCACTCCCTCGGCGGCAGCCCGGCCGGGACAGCGTGGATGGGGTGGAAGGCGACCGGGATGGACAGAAGTGATACCTTCGGTGCTGGCCTGCTTCGATTCAGCCCCGGACAGTGACTCGCACCTTATTGCAGTAATGGGAGGGCGGCGGGGGGAAGATAGGGGCTCTTTCCTCCCTTGGGGTGTTTTTTGTAGATTTGTTTCTGGTAGGGCGACAGGCACACTGCAAGTTGGGGGGGCTTTGTAAGCTGACGCAGGGGTGCAGGGTGGGGGGGGGGTTTCAGGATGTTGGGGTTGTTGTTTGGGGTTGTTGTTTTTTCTTGCAAGGCGTAGCAATGACTGTCAGAATTGTCCGATTGTGGTTCTCTGGTGGGGGGGGGGGAGGTCTCTTTGTGTTCAGGGATGGGGGATAGGGGCTTAAACGTACTCAGCTGGAATGTTAATGGCTTAGGGGACCGTATAAAACGGGGGATAGTCCTGCAATTTTTGAAACTGACCTTGCCAGATGTGGTCCTCTTGCAGGAGACCCACCTTATAGGGAATATGTGTTATGCACTTAACAGAAAGGGCTACAAATTCATTGCTCACTCGGGGTTTTCCTCGGGATCCAGGGGTGCGGGCATACTTGTCAGAGCTTCCCTACCATTTGAGGTCGACTACACCATTGCTGATGATAGGGGGCGCTTTGTGGCCGTGTCGGGGAGGTGGGAGGGCAGAACGTTGGTTTTGGTTTCTGTTTATGTCCCTCCTGCCTTGCAGGCCTCCACGTTTTCTGATCTGGGCAAGGCCTTGTTGGAACTCCCCGAAGGGATGCTAGTGGTGGGAGGAGACTTCAATGCGGTTGGTTCTGGAATGCTAGATAGGTACCCGCCCAGAGACACCGGGGGGGCTCAGAAGTGGCTTCCCGACTTTATTGATACTTTTGGCCTGGTAGATTGTTGGAGGCTGCGGCACCCCACTCAGCGACAATACACCTTCCATTCCGGGGGCCACGGGAGTCTCTCCCGGATTGATTATCTGCTCACTCTGGCGGCACACGCCTCTTTGGTAACTGAGGTTAGGCACATGGCACGGGGCATATCAGATCATTCACCGGTGTGGGCACGTCTGGACATAGGCCGGGTGGCGGGGGGCAGGGTGGCTCCCATTAACCCGTGGTACTTTCGGGACCCCAAGCTGCGCAGCGCGTTGCTGAAGACAGTTGACCACTATTTTCGAGAAAATCAGGGCTCAGTTGACTCCGCGGTGTCCTTGTGGGAAGCTTCTAAGGCTGTACTGAGAGGAGAAGCCTTGTCCTTGGTAGTGGCCGCCAAGCGGCGGAGAGACGCCGAGGTGATACAAGTGGAGGACGAGATAGCGGCTTTAGAGTTGGCCTTGGAGGGGGATATTGAGACGTCCACGCTGCACAATTTGAGCCTGAAGCAATTGGAGTATAGGGACCTGGTGACAAGTGCCGCCAAGACCCTCCACAGGGAGCAGCAGGGGCGGTTGTATGATGTTGGTGATAAGGCCGGGAAATTGCTGGCGTGGCTGGACAAAAAGGAGCGTGTTAATCGTGTGGTGCCGGAGTTGTTGACGGATGGGGGAGAGGTTGTCACTGATCCCGACGGTATAGTCCGGTGTTTCTCGGACTACTTTCGTACGGTATACGCCTCGGTCTAGGATAGACCGACTGAGGACTCGTGTGATCTTCTGCGTGACATCGCTCTGCCCTGCCTTTCCGCCATTGATAGGGAGGACCTCGATGGTGATATCACTGTAGACGAAGTGGCAGGTGCTATCCGTGCGTTGCGCTCCGGCAAGGCTTCGGGCCCAAATGGTCTGCCGATAGAGCTGTACAAGCTTTGTCCGGATAAGTTGGCTCCTCACTTGACCGCCATGTTCGTGGAGGCGCGGGAGAACGGGTTTCTTCCGCTCGATCAACGGCTGGCGACGATTGTGGTAATACATAAAGATGGAAAGCCCCGGGATAGGTGTGGTTCCTATCGGCCGATCTCGCTCCTCAACGCTGAGCCGAAAATCCTTGCCAAGATTCTCGCGAACCGCCTGGTCCGGGTACTTGGCGACTTGATCCACCCGGATCAGTCGGGCTTTATCCCGCACCGAAACACTGCACTAAACCTTAGACGCCTCCATGGAGTGATTGCCAGGACGGGTACGATGCGAGAGCCGGCTATTGTGGCGTCCCTCGACGCCACGATGGCCTTTGACACGGTAGAGTGGGCATACTTGTGGGCGGTGCTGGCCAAATTCGGCTTCGGGCCTGGATTCGTGGGATGGGTGAGGCTGCTCTATGAGGGGCCTCTTGCAAGCGTCGTGGTGAACGGGCGGGCGTCGGCACCGTTCGAGCTCGGGAGAGGCACCCGGCAGGGTTGCCCCCTGTCGCCTTTGCTGTTTGCCCTTGCTCTTGAGCCGTTGGCGGCGTGGATACGGTGGCACCCGGATATACGTGGGATCCGCTGGTCGCCTGACCACGAAGACCGTATTTCACTCTACGCCGACGACATTCTGTTATATCTTGCCTCGCCTAAGAAATCTCTGATAGTGGTTTGTGACGTCTTGACATCTTTCGGTAGAAACTCGGGCCTAGTCATTAATTGGGGGAAGTCACACTTGTATGTCCTGTGTGGGGATGTCCCGCCTGTCCCGCGTAACTGTTCGATCCAGAGAGCCCAGCAGGGCTTTTTGTATTTGGGGATCTATATTTCCACCGACCCCATCTTGCGCTACGAGAAGAACTTTCTCCCTCCCTTGGCGCGCCTGCGGCGGGATGTGGCGGGCTGGCGGCGATTGCCGCTCTCCCTCCTTGGCCGCGCTGCACTGTTTAAAATGATGTCCCTTCCCCGTTTCCTCTATGCCCTGCAGAATACTCTTGACCTGGTCCCGGCCAGCTATTTCCGTGAGATCGAAAGCCACCAGCGCGCGCTCTTATGGGACGGGCGTCCGCGTATCGCAGTCGCTAAGTAGACGCTTCCGTGGTACGACGGTGGTATCGCGCTTCCAGACATTCAACGTTATTACTGGGCCACCCGGTTGAGCGCGATTAACCATGGTGTCTATGGTCCGGCGCTGAGCCCTGGCTTTGCCATGGACCGCTGGTTGCTCCGTGGGGGTAATTACCACAGAGCGTTGTATTCGAAATCGTCGGACCTCACCCTCACGGGGCCCACCAGAGTGGCCGTCCATGTGTGGAAGGTGGCGACGGACTCGCTGGGCTGGAGGGGTAAGCTTACCCTTGCCACCTCTCTGTTTGACTCCGAGATTCTGGGGAAGCTTTGGCGCACAAAAGGGTTCGAGAAATGGGATTTGATCGGCATATCCAGGGTTGGAGACCTTTTGGTTAAGGGTAAGATAAAGTCGTTCGAGGAGCTGCAGAAGGAATACGAGCTGGGGAGCACGGAGTTCTTCCGTTATGCTCAAGTGCGCCACGCCTTGCGGTCAGTCCTTGTGGAGGGGGAGAAGGTGCCCGAGTCCTCTCCGTTGGAGGATCGGATCCTGGATGGTCACATGCCAGAGAGCACGATTTCGCTCATTTATAAGAAACTTATCAATGTTCGGGCGGATCTTCTCCTAGGGTTGCGCGCTCAATGGACCAGGGACGGCCTTGAACTAGATGATGAGGATTGGCAGTACGCAGTTTCTTCTCCCAAAGAGGTCGCTATCCCCGCGCGCCTGCGGCTGGTGCAGCTTAAAATACTCCATAGGGTCTATGTGACGGGGCCCAGGTTGGTCCACATGGGTTTCTCTGAGGAGGGCTTATGTAAGAGAGGCTGTGGTATGGTGGGTACCTTCCTCCATATTATTTGGGAATGCGGTGCGATTATGGAGTTCTGGAGGCAAGTCCACGAGGTGATGGGGGAGGTGACAGGAATTGTTATGCAGCCTGAGGCGCGATGTTGTCTCCTGAATGTCTGGAGTCCTACTGACCACAACGCGGCACAGACTCAGTGGGTGACCCTGGGGAACATGGTAGCCAAGCGCGATATCGCTCGGCTGTGGGGCTCCAATAGGCCGCCCACATTGACAGCGTGGATGGAAAACATGGACTGGAGCATGTTTAGGGAGAAGACAGTGTATTGTGCTCGAGGGCGCCCTCGGAAATGGCACGCTGTGTGGGGGCCATGGAACCAGTACAGAGGGGACATATGCCTCCCCCCTGACCCGGATCCGCCTGAGGAGCAACTTTCCCCTTAGTCTTTTTCCGGCTTTGGCTTTCCCGCTGATATGTGATTGTTTCTAGAGTCTCTGCCTTTCCCTCCTTTCCCTTACTATAGACCTGTGCCTGTTGGACGTGATGGGGCTCGTCCCCCCTGATGGGAACCTCTCTTGGTGTTTACAGTACCTTTCGCCTTGCTTGTGTTTAGGGTTGTATTTATGTTTATGCAAAATAGAACCTTTGGCTCTCCTGTCAGTGATATGTGGACGCAAGCATGTGTTGAATCTCTAAAGCTGCCGTACCTCCGGGTTGTCGGCTGAATAGCTGTGTCACTGATCTAAAATAAAGGTTTTTAAAAAAACAAAAAAAAAAAAAAGGACCCGCTGTTATGCAACTCCTACAGATTGTTATCGATGATTAACCCAGATAAGAAAATTCTTGCAAAGCTATTGGCAACCTGATTGCTCCCTCTGCAGCCCGCGGTAATGAGGCCTGACCAATGTGGCTTCGTCCCTGACAGGGACACATCTTATAATCTCCGCTCCTTCTTTGCAACCATGCAAGAAATAGACCGCTCCCTTCCGGCCGCTGCTGTCTTCCTAGATGCAACCAAGGCCTTCGACACCTTGTACTGGCCGTATCTATTCACGCTCCTCTCTCACATCAGTGCCGGTCCCTTTTTTCTTACAAAAATCGGCCTGCTGTACTCTGCCCTGACTGCAAGATTGCAGATCAATGGTATGGTGTCCCCCCCCCATTTCGGTGGCCCGGGGTGCGAGACAGGGGTGCCCACTCTCCCCCCTCCTTTTTGAAGTGGCCACGGAGCCACTGGCGGCTAGACTTTGGCAGCACCATGATCAAGGCGGCCTTGACTTCCTCCCGGGTGATCCTAGTGTCCGTGTACGCTGATGGCGTGACCCTATAAGTCAAACGTGAACCTGGATCCCCTAATTCATGAAATTATCCAGTTCGGAGGTCTATTGGGCATCACCATAAATTGGGGAAAATCTACTATCTTCCCGCTCACTCCTGCCACCGTTAATTTTCAATCGGAATTCCCACTTAAATGGGTGGACACTCCAGTGAAATATTTGGGAATCTGGTTTAGCTGGGACTTTTACGAACTATGGAGTTGCAATTACGGCAAGCTTATGGACTGGCTGGAGAGCAGGCTGAACTGTTGGAGAATCCCCCCATTGTCTCTGGCTTGCCATTGCTAAGATGGTGGTACTCCCCAAGTTTTTATATGTTTTTTTCAACCTCCACTTCCTCTCACCACTGAATTCTAGCAGAGGCTCCGCTCGAACTTGATATCTCTTACATGGGCGGAAGGCAGTCACAAGTTGCGTGGGAGATCCTTATCCATTCGAACAGGGAGGTCTGAGAGCCCGACATGGAATTATACTATAACTGTGCTCAGGCTCAATTTGGGTTCTACTGGGTATATCTGACCCAATTCTTGGCGCACACCGTCCCTGGGAGTGATCAGGCAGACCCAACACCATTACATATGGTGCTTTATAGACCACGTGCTGAGGTAAACACGGTTGGTTGTACAGTATGGGCGTGGTGGGAAATTCGGTGCAGAGCGCGCCTGGAGACACTATTTGCCCCCTCGAAACCACTCACTGGACACCCAGCGTTGCCCTTGATTGCAGAGACAGGAATATGCCAAAGATTGCGGAAGCTTCAGCTCCACACGATTGAGCAAGCATTTCCAGACAGTGCCTTTATTACCATGGATGCTGCGCTCGGGGATGAAAATACTGGGATGCTGGACAGACTGACATGCACACTCTTCAATTCATTCCCAGTAGTGCCGCCAATGTTCCAGGTGCTGGAGGAATTCCTGGAGAACCCCTCACCATGGAAACGTATCACTTGATTATACTCTGGTATGCAGCTCGTGTCGCTGCTATGTGCCCCATCCCCGGTGTAGCGCAAATGGGAGAAGATCCTGTGAGGTCCCTTAGAGGAGGGCACATGAGCATATTGCTGTGCGCAGGCAAGGAAAATGCCACCTAATTACAGACTGAGGCGAATTCATTTTAAGTGTATTCCTAGACTGTACAGGACTCCGGTGTGGTTGAATAGAGCCGGCCTGAGTGAAGATGCACAGTGTGTGAGATTTGAGGAGCCAGAGGCCTCTTTTCTGCATCTGGCCTGGGAGTGCCCGGAGGTTGTGAGATACTGCGAGCGCATTTTTGATGTGCTGGGGATGATAATAGAATAGTGGTATTGGGCATAGGAAATTATCTTATCCTGATATGAAATGGTATTATGCGGTGCTACAAGGAGGAGAGAACCACCCACCTCTCCTAAAACTGCAGCCTAAGCTGCAAAAAAATATTTACCAAATTCCCTAGCACACGTGAGTTTCAAGTTGATAACAATGTAAAAACAGTAACAAAAGTAAATCCAGAAGAACATATATCCACAACACAAAGTAAGTTTCTTAGAATCTTCAGTCTTTAATTCTTTTGATGATTCTTCTTATTATGTCAATCATGTGACAGGTCGAAGCCCAAAGCCAACACGTGTTTCGTCGCATACATGGGGAGTTATCCCGCAACTTTTTCAAGGCTGTATAGGTGGGACATATAAAGAACAAACAATGTACTACCTTACATAACGGGAGTACATAAAGTCAAAACATCGCCATTAGTGAGAGTTCACAAAATGAGAACCAAATTGCATGCACAAAAATGGAAAACCCCTTAAACCAGAAAAACGTATCAATACACCACAAAACGACACTTAGTACACATTGTAGAAGTGCTGGCGCTTATATAGATCACCAAGTGAGTGATTTTCAGAATGAAATCTATGAAGTGGGTCTTGTAATGTAGGAAACGTGAATCCAATCTCATAGTCAGAACAAGTGAAGTTAACACAACCTCTCCACTGAAAAAGATGGCAGGATTTATGTGTGAACCCTATATAGCCCGTGATGTATGAAAGGACCATAAATACTTCTTACTTTTCGGTGGTAAAATCTGTGAACAGAGAAATATAAATCGCAGATGAGCATCCGGTCTGCCTACCATTAGCACTCTTAAAATAATCTCAGTGCACAACAGGATACCTCCTTAATTTGTGGTGATACTTCCAACCCACAAAGGGTGTGTCTTTAGCGGCGTCCTTAGTTTAGGTAACTGTACATCCAGGGATCCTGATGCGTCCCGTTAACAAAGACTGTAAATCAACAAAAATGTATATCTCAAAAGTTGTCTCTGCCCTACTCTTTTTCTTCGTGTCTAATCAAGACATTTAGCCTTTATACTACCAGAAAGCAAGGTGTCACACGTTCTTATTTATTATAAACGGGCACGTAAATAAGTCCAATTATACCTCCCAGGCATTAAAATATCCTAAACAATCGTATTGATATGGAATCAAGCTATCCTGGCTATCCTGAAACCCCGAAACCGGTCCTAGGATGCTTGTTTCCAGTCCAGGGAGGCCCTGGCTTGGCAGTTCGGGCTGGACTGTTCCCATGAGGCACAGGGTCAAGACTGATTTGCATATGGCTGGGTTCAAACTGCAACGGCATGGTGAGCAAAAAAACAATGGATTTAGGCCCAGATCTCTGTACTGAGGTGAATGTATGACATTGTTCTGCATTCTGTCCATCAACTGTTGTTTTTGCACTATTCATACCGAAGTCACACATATTACAAGCACCACACGTAAAAAATCCCCTAGGAGGTGGTGGTAACTAGTTACGTTCTTGTGGTTTTAGAGATTAAAGGTAATTTCTCGTTACTAAATTACCTATGGTAGGACTTTCTCTAAATGTCACCATTGGTTTATCTGAGATTGCTTCTAATAGTCCTGGTACACCTTTCAATATACTCCAATTTTTATGCAGGATTTTATATATTTGATTTTGGTGTAAGCTATATGTTGTAATAAAAGCCACTTTGTCTCTAGTGAAGTTTCTTTGTTTCTGCAATAAGGTGGATTCTCTTTTTATTAACTGAACTCCTTTTTTTGCTTTTTCTAAACAATCATGTGAGTAACCCCTACCTGCGAGTCTCACATGCAACTGTTCCAATGATTCTCTAAAGTCTGTGTCTAAACTGCAATTTCGTCTGATCCTAATCATTTCACCATACGGGATACCTTTGATTACCGCTGGTGGATGTGAACTATCTGCTCTCAGAATCGAATTTGTGGCAGTTATTTTACGAAACAGTCTACTTTGGACTTTAGCACCCACAATGAATAATTCTACATCTAGAAACTCAATTCTTTCCTTATGATGACATATAGTGAATTTAACATTACAGTCATTATCATTCAAGAATTCAAAGTAATCCATTAGATCCCTATTTGAACCTCTCCATATCATCAATAAATCGTCCCCAAAATAAAATGGAGTCAATCCATTTTCCTACTCTCCTGCTCCAGGCATACTCCCTCTCAAACCAACCCATAAAAAGGTTGGCGTAGGAGGGAGCAAACCTCGAACCCATTGCAGCTCCTCTGATTTGGTGATACCACTCTCCCTCAAATAGGAAAAAACTGTTTTTCAATATCAAGCTACTCATTTCTGCAATCATCATTGAGTGATCCAAAAGACTAGCGCTTCTATTCCCCAAAAAGTGATTTAGGGATAATTCTCCTTTGTCATTCTTTATACAGGTGTATAAACCTACTACGTCTAAAGTTACAAAAGTCATATCTTTTTCCAACAAAACATCTTGGATTTTGTTCAAAAGATCCATGGTGTCCCTGATGTACGAGGGTAAATTCATAACTAATGGCTTCAAAAACAAATCCACAAACTCCGAAATGTGTTCAGTTAAACTACCAATACTAGATACTATGGATCTCCCTGATGGATTCTGGAGTGACTTATGAATTTTGGGTAGAATATATATGAACGGAAAGTAGGATTGGTAACATTTAAATATTTATATTCATGTGCATCCAACAATCCTAGTTCTTTCCATGAATATAATCTTTCAGATATATATCTACCTGCTTGCTTAGTTGGGTTATAGTTTAATTTTATATAGCAATTTGCATCTCTTATTTGTTTTATAATCTCGTTCGTGTAATCCTCTCTTCATAACGACAATATTTCCACCTTTGTTGGCTGATCGTATTACAATGCTATCAGCATTCCTAAGGCTAGTAATAGCAGACCTTTCCTCAATTGACAAATTCTTCTTTTTCCTTAGGGCATTACCATACTTCGTGCCCCGTACTTCTAATCTATGCAAATCTGTATGCAGAGGTGATAGCAATTAAGAAGATAGTTTTGAGCATCAGTAGTCTCAGTGAGCAGTTGTGCATTGGCTCAAAAGACGTGCACATAAGAAATGTTAACATTAAGTTCATATCCACTGAGGCACTATGAACGACTACAGGAGAAACAACCGAGTCAGACCTCAGATAGAACGCATAACCATAGGTGATTTAAATGGAAATGGCTGATCAAGTAAACATAGAAAGCCCGAAAGGGCCAACAGATCACCCTTATCTGTGCCCACTTCAGCAATAGCCTAAACAACAACCCAGTCAAAGGTTTGGCCTTTAGGGGGTGGGTATGATTAGCATCGCAGCAGGCAACACATTTCTCCCAGCGCCCAGCATAGATGTCGAAGGGCATCGCAATTTAATCTCCACGTATGGAGGAGTAGGTTGCAGAGACTCAGTGCAAGATCCTCACCTATTGATGAGACAAGAAGTTCTCCTAAAGTGGTAGTCTAATTGGAGGGCAAATGCCTATGCTTAGAAGCTTGGGTACCAAATCTTCCCCACCCAGTCAGAGGGTTTTCAGATGTCTTGTGCATGCTCTGTCCTTACTTTCCTCAGACCTTCAGGCACTAGAGACATCGGTAGGAACGCATAGAGGAGACCTGTGTCCTATTGCAGCTGAAATATCTTACCAGTGTCTCTCCTAGAGGAAACTGCAGTGCATAGTAGTTTTGCCAAAGTGTGTTCTTGCTGGTGGCGAATAGATCTAATCAGATCATGCTCCACTGATCAAAGATGCTCCTTTTCTCCTCGGAAAAGAGATGCCACATGTCGTCCACCAATCAGTATCTGCTGTGGAATTCGGAGACCCTGCTATATGGGTGGCTACCAGAAAGATATTATGTTGGTGCAGCCACCTTAAGAGACGTAAGCACTCCTAGCACACGGTCCAGGACACAACTCTATTCTGCTTGTTGCTTAGGTACTTGGCAGTTGTGTTGTCCATGAGGACCTGCACCAGCCTTCTCCGAATGTATAGAAGGAGATCTTTCAGAGGCAGACGGATTACTGAAAGCGCCAAAAGATTGATGTAGAACAGGCTCTCTGCTGGAGACCAAAGTCCCCTGCCATGTGACCCCCCCCCAGCACCCCCAAGCCAATAGAGATGTTTCTGTCATCACTGTGAAGGTCAGTTGCGAAAGGGAGAGTAGCCTGCCGCAGGTCAGATTGCCACTTACGCACCAAAGGCACACATCATGCTGAGTTTGTGACTGACATCTCTTCCTGTAGTCATGTCACAACTCAAATCCTGTTGTTTTTTAGAGAGGTATCTTCCCTGGCAGACTGCCTGATTTAATTTAAAAGGTGTAGAAAAACCATCAAAATTGGGAGTGGAGCTCAAGATCTGCATCCAAGGATGTGAAAAAAAAAAAAAACAGGCATCCGCACGTAGGCGTGATGCTTATGGACAACTCTGCTATGTCACTGCCAGGGTGGTATGGAGTCATTCGACAGCACTGTTGAGAACATTCGCAAGCCCCAGTCTGGCACCTGAGGATGTTCTAATGCAATTTGGCATGCAGAAAATGCTTTGCCAAGTTACATTTTCTGCTCAAATTGGTTCTTAATGGTATTGCATGAGATTTTATCGAAGAAAGTGTGGACTCTTGCGTTAAAATATTAATGTGAAATACTGGCAAAACATATTGAGCTGTAAAACAGTAATTTTTGTGTGAAACATCAGAAAAAACATCATGCAATCTTGAATACCTCTAGGCCTCACCGCACCGCAGACTCCCACCAGCCGTCCCACAGGCATTTTGTGCCTGCTCTGAGTGGGTATGAAATATCTATGGATCTGTCCCTGGAATCGGGGAAAACCACCAAAAAATGACCCGGTATTGCGGAGTCCATGAGCTATTATCCATTCTGGGAATACACCTTGAAATAGTTAAAGATTTTGGTGCAGAGATAATGGCCCAAAGTAATTTCAGTTATATTACCGCTCCCAAAGTATATCCCCGCGCCAAAATGTATATGAAAGTAATGTATATTGTAAGCAATAGGTCCCACAGAGAGCTGCATTGTAAAGTCACACCTAAAAAATGCTGGAAGCACTCCTTCTCTCTACAAGTGTTCATGAAATGTCCCAGGATGAAAAGAAAAAAACACTGTAAAAACAGTGCAAGTTAAGATTCTGAGAGCAGAGCTCCAGAGGCTTCCCTAAGACTCGAGATGCTGTAGAAGGACTGGCAGTTAAAGACTCTGAGGAGAGTTGAGTTCTGTATCACTCACCTCACTGCCAGTAACATTGAGTTTACGCACTACAAATGGTATATGGCTGTTTGTAATGTCAAATGTACATTGCTATATAAAACACTGACAACAGAGGACTCCCATCGCGGCCACTGGTAATATTCAATTATGTGAAACTATAAAAGATTCAAATCTGGAGAACTGAAACTTTTATCACAAGAAAAACATAATTTATCTGTTGTTCTTGACCCCACTACTAGCCAGCATAACAGACTGAGGTGGCATTCGATGGCAACAGTTACAAGAGGTGCAGGGACTTAGGTACGGCTTTCTCTATGATTCGCAAGAGTAGCTCGGTTTGGAGATCTTCAAAGAAACCGCTTCTTTTTCTGGTCAAGACTTCTGAATAAGAGCTCCCAACCTGGTTTGGAAGGGATGAACGAGTTACATGCATGCAAAACTGTGAACATTTAAGAGATAGTAACTGACACCACCGTCCAGTGTTTAACAGTACAGATTTCAAACTTTCATAAAGTGACTTGTCTGTAAAGGAACATACATTCAAAGTAATGGATATACAGTACCGTGTTTGCTTGCTATAGAATTATGCATAGTAATGCTGGAATGTGGAAGGTCAACTTCTGTGTCTGGTTAAAAACTGTTGCCAGTAACAGCAAGAGGAATTCAAAAGAAACAATGAACAATGCTGACAAGGAGCTAAGCTACAAAGAACAGACTGAAACCGCTGCATAACGCGAGAAGCTTGGTTGCATTGTAATCTCAGTGAGTCTCCAGTGAGAAGTATGAGGAAAACGACAACTACATAAAGCTAATACTAGAACCAGGAATTAAACAGAGCGAGGAAATCCGAGGGAGCAGTGCCTCTAGCAAATCAAGATAAGTAGTGAATGAAAATTAGATATCCAATTGCGTTTTGATGAATGGAGGCATAACAATGGAATATTGCTCTGACAAATGTGACATTGGTATTACAAAACATCCAAAATAAACCCAACCACAAATAATGTTTGTATTCTGTGAAATAGAATGGATGGCAGTGTCTAAGCCACAACCCTCAGCAAGGAGGATCAAGTTGAGAATGGAGAGCATGGCAGATAGATCACAAAGACGGCCTGTCTTGCTTACGCCTTTCAGATAATACAGCTCCCACATGGTGGCTCAACACTCGGCGAGGCAAAAGACATTGAACACCAAACAAGCAACACCTTTAGAAAATGGTTCTATTTTACAAAATGCAAAGACCCTCTCTCTTAGAATAAGGCTGGGGTTTTATTTTACACAATGCTCTCTAACAGAAAATGCTTTCCCAGATGCAAAATGCAAAACATTCAAATATATATAGAGATATATATATTTATATGCAAGTAATAATAACACACTTGGGAAATACAACAGTTAAATGCATGAGTAATACCATGAATAAATAAGCAGCAAATATTATGAGATAACACTGAAGAAAATATAATATGCTGGATGTCCTGCACGAGATCAGAAAGATATATATGTTACAGTCAAAGTGTGAAATCCCGCATTCTATAGAATGCCTAGGTAATGTATAGAATGCCTTGAAAATGCCTGAAAATCGAACGTCAAAGTATGAAATGATTGATATTTTATACATTGCCTAGGTATTGTATACTTTGCCGGATTGTCTGCCGGCAAAGTATAAATTATGCCTAATCCCGCCATTTTATTCCCGCCCGGCAATGTGTGAAATCCGGCATTCTATAGAATGGCTAGGTAATGTATAGAATGCCTGAAAATCGAACTTCAAAATATGAAATGATTGATATTTTATATATTGCCTATGCATTGTATACTTTGCCGGATTGTCTGCCGGCAAAGTATATAATAGACCTAATCCCAGAGACAGCACAAGTTATCAGCAAGCGAGAGGCAGAGACAGCACAAGTTGCCAGCAAGCGAGGGGCAGAGACAGCACAAGTAACCAGGCAAAGAGCAGGTGGCAGCCGTGCGGTGGTGTGGGGAGCAGGGTCAGAGGTCGTGTATAGCATCTGGCTGAGGTTCCACAGACGCTCTGCCGTCATCCTTTCCCGTGGTTCTTGTATCACCATGTCGGAAGGGAGTGTAGTGCCAAGACAGGAATCACGCCATGCTGACATGCAACAACGGTTCTGCGATGAATTTTCTCGAGTAAGAGCCAATGCTGCTAAAAACTGTGTTTTCCTAACCGAAACCAGTTACCAAAAGTTAGTGGACGATGTTGAAAGAACTTTCACCCAAGTATAAGAACATTACCCGTCATGATATTGAGCTGTACATTCACCTTTGTGTGCCTTGCCAGAAGAAGCAAAAAGGTGTTGTGGTCAAGCCAATGGTTTTTTCTGAATTCAACTCCCGTTGTCAGGTCGATCTCATCGATTTTCAGTCCCATCCTGACAGAGAGTACAAGTTTATAATGGTGTACCAAGATCATCTCACTAAGTTTGTAGTTCTCAGGGCTCTAAAATCAAAGAGCGGAAGAAGTAGCGTACAAGCTCGTCGACATATTTACGTTGTTTGGTGCTCCAACGATTCTACAGTCCGATAACGGCAGGGAATTTGCAAACAATGTGGTAAGCAGCCTAAAGGAGTATTGGCCCACCTTGAAGATCGTCCATGGTAAGCCGCGCCACTCACAAAGTCAGGGGAGCGTCGAAAGAGCTAATCAGGACATTGAAAATATGCTGTGTGCTTGGATGCAAGATGAAAAAACTAGCTGCTGGAGTGAGGGATCACGGTTCGTCCAATTTATGAAGAACAGAGCTTTTCATCCTGGGATTAAGAGGTCACCATACGAAGCTCTGTTCGGCGGCAAAGCTAGAGAAGGTCGCTCGACGTCGTCCCTGCCTGACGACGTTTTACAAGACATAGAGACTGAGGAAGAGCTCGAAAAAATAATAGAGCGCGTACAAACAACACAACAGCAGGAAGAAAGACGAGATGAATCAATGCAAGAGGCACAGCTCCCTGCAGAAGACATAGCTGAGAATGCAATCCATGATGGAGGAAACCAAAACAGTGATGAAGCCGAAGAGCCTTCCATTTCCGTGGTTACCGAAAATCCGTCTTCTTCCGCTATCTGTTGCGTCTGCTTAAAAGAAACCAGCGGTGCTCATACATGTCGAAAGTGTGGCCGAAACGTTCATGCCATCTGTGGACATTCTCCTAAAGACGATGACGGCGACGAAGTAGAAGGTTATGGGGTTAGCATTTTGTGCAATGTTTGCTTCAATATTGAGAAAGCTATCCAAAGTAAAATGGAATCGAAATCGAACCTTGAGATTCAGGCCCAACAAATGAAACGGGATTCTAACAAAAATAAATCCTCCTGTGCCTTTGGGTGCCACTGTGCGAGTTCCGATTCCCGACGTCGACAAAGGGCGGGGTGACTCGCACAATCTCTTGGCAGTTGTTATGAACGTGACGGAAGATGGCTTTTACCGACTTGGAACTGCACAAGGAATCTTGAAGCAACTCTACGCCAGATCACAATTCACCGTATGTCCAAAGAACTTAATGAGAATTGAAGACGTTCCTGACCACGAAATACCTCTCCGATCAGCAGCTACTTCTCAGTCCACAGGAAGCGGCCAAGGATTCGTCAGGTGTATGTGCAAGACGAAATGCCATAATATGAGGTGCCTTTGTGTGAAAAAGAAAATTAAGTACAATTCAAAATGTCACTCTAGCCTTCCCTGCTGCAACAAGTAGGTCATGCCAGTTCAGCTTTGTGTTTCACCGGTTACCATATTCTGTTCGCATTCTTCTTTAAGTCGTGAAATGTATGTACAAGATCAAAGTGCCAAAATAGAAGGTGTTTTTGTGCTGCAACAAGTAGGTCATGCCAGTTCTGCTTTGTGTTTTACCGGTAAGAATATTCTGTTCGCATTCTGTAGGTCATGCCTGTTCTGCTTTGTGTTTCACGGGTAACAATATTCTGTTCGCATTCTTCTTTAAGTCGTGAAATGTATGTACAAGATCAAAGTGCCAAAATATAAGGTGTTTTTGTGCTGCAACAAGTAGGTCATGCCAGTTCTGCTTTGTGTTTTACCGGTAACAATATTCTATTCGCATTCTTCTTTAAGTCGTGAAATGTATGTGCAAGATCAAAGTGCCAAAATATAAGGTGTTTTTGTGTGAAGAATAAAAGTGAGTACAATTCCACGTGTTACTCCGGCCTCTCTTAGTGTAACAAGTACTTCAATCTCAGTTCTGCTTTCATTGTTTTCCGGTAAGAATATCCTGTGCTTTATTTCGTAGTTATATTCTTTCAGCTTCAAATGCGTAATAATTATTAAAGGCTTCTCATCTTGTGCCCTTTTAACACTTTGCGTAAATGGTACTGGTCATTCTGTATAATGCCTAGGAATCTCATCTTGTGCCCTTTTAACACTTTGCGTAAATGGTACTGGTCATTCTGTATAATGCCTAGGAATTGTATAGAATGCCTAGGAAAAGTATGTAACATTTTCACCAAAAACTTATATTTCCTAGTTTGCCTCTAAACCATCAGGCCTTCTATACATTACCTAGTCATTCTATACAATACCGGGATTTCACACTTTGCCGAATGCCTAGGAATCTCATCTTGTGGCCTTTTAACACTTTGCGTAAATGGTACTGGTCATTCTGTATAATGCCTAGGAATTGTATAGAATGCCTAGGAAAAGTATATAACATTTTCACAAAAAAATTATATTTCATAGTTTGCCGAAAACCATCAGGCATTCTATACATCACCTAGGCATTCTATACAATACCGGGATTTCACACTTTGACTGTAACATACACACCAGATACATCAAATGATTCCTTTGGATGTGCACATCAACTCACTCACACATCACAAAGAAAACACCTCAAGTGAGCAAAGCCACAGGGCAAACATCACAATGGCAATAATCAAAACTCAAGCACCTCAAATGATCAAAGCTACTGGCCAAACATCACAATGGCAAAACTCAACACTTCACCTGGTGCAAACACTGCATCTTAGCCCACTCCTGACTGGGGGAATTAAACAGCCGGGGATAAGAGCCTCAGCAACCGGGGTCCAGAAGTGGACGCATCCGTCCCCTTCGGATTCCAAAATCCCGGTTTCTAAGTCAACAACCCTCAGCTTTATAATCTCCAAACACACTAGAAGGTTCGAGAGAAACCTCCCCCCACTCCAGAAGAATCTTACCAGAACTGGCCAGCTTCAAAGCAAGCATTTCAATGGCAGGAAGGAGTTCCCACGTTCCCTCTCCAATCTTGCATGTTCCAGCCTTTATCTTGACGAAGCTAACGAAAGCATTCCAGGGTACATTAAACAATCTTCTCACAAAACAATCCTTGAACGTGATTAACCCAAACAACTTGCAAGTGCTGCTGTGCACGCAGATACAGCTCAAATGAGATTATCATACAAACAGGTGGTTGTAGTGTCTGACGAGTCGCACATCAGAAAGATATATAGTCAGACTGGGCAAACATAAATATAATTGACACTTATAATTGTGTTAGGCAATGGAACAAATAGTGATGGTGCCACTAAGGGTAAGAAATATACCCTACTACCTTGGGTATATGAATGCACAGGTACTAGCGATAGTCACTGTGTAATGCAAAGTGGTATTGTTATACCTCGGCACTCCAAAAATTAGACCTCTTCTAATGTGAAACCTTGATACGTTAAATTAGCACAATCGTATATTTGATATATCACTGGCAAACAACAAAGATGAATTTATGCAAAAAAATCTTCCTTTACTTTAAATCACACACATTTTTTAAAACATGATGGTTTCAATCAAGACTGTAAAAAACCTTTTTGCAGAAAGCACACAAATGGGAAATTGTTGTACAACAAATTCACAAATATACAGTCTTGATTCAGATGCACGAGAACAGCCGACACGTGTTTCGTCACATCCAGTGACTTTCTCAAGGCTCTCCAAACAATAAATTGTTGCTTATAACAACAATCGATCCTGCTTCCTCAAATGTATCGGAGGAAAATACTGATATGTGGAACTCAATGGTGTCTTTCGCACTTATCCCACAGATTATGTGAATCGTTTCACACTTTATGATTATAGAAATCGACCTAATATGTTGATCAGAACGTTCGTGACTTCAAACCTGAATATTCTTATTTGCAGGATATAGGATGTCTGACAACTGTCCTAAGCATGTTGATAATTAGGAGCCCATAAGCAAAGACGAAGCTGAGTTTGTCCCTGTACGCTCTATTTGGTTCCTGCGTTAGATATTCTGAACTACAGATATTTTCCGGGAAAATTGCTGTGCTGACACATCCGTAATTCAGATGTCAGGTCGGGTCTATGATAGGCCCCCCATAGTACTTTGAACAACTCGACGGCGTGGGCTGCCAAATATTCAGGTTTGAAGTCACGAACGTTCTGATCAACATATTAGGTCGAATTCTATAATCATAAAGTGTGAAACGATTCACATAATCTGTGGGATAAGTGCGAAAGACCACACCTCTCTCTCCCTCTCATGCTTTCAAATGCACATCCCACACGTTTTGTTCTTGGCAAGGCTGTCCTACTCCTTGACAGCTCCCACAGAAAGACTGCAAGATTACAAGAAAGAAACATTTAACAAAAGCAAGGCATATGCAGGACATCGTACATTCAGGCTAGGATAACATCACACACTAAAGTCAATTAAAATAATGGTAGTCAAAGGTCATCACAGGGTGTCTGACCACAAGAGTGCCTCTAGCATTACACGGCCATAGCATAGAGCAGAAAAGCATGGACTGTTATTATGAGTAACTGGTATGCTAGCCAGGACAGAAATACTGTAGCCACAGCCTCTAGATAAATGAATAATATCAGTAGCGGCTGCAACGGGCTAGTTGTGGTGTTTTTTTGTAAAAAAATAAAAGAGAAAAAGAACATTTCACTTACCTGCAGGCCGCCGCCGCCTCTCCTCCGTCCTCTTCGATTGACACAGGAAGCACGCAGGCTCCCCTAAGCCAATCACAGTGCTGCTGTCATCAGCATGACATCAGTGTTATGATTAGAATGAGCGCTCAGACAGGTAGTGGGAGGCTGTGCATGATCTCCACCCAGCTGTGCAATACAGCTAGGTGGAGAACATACTAATACCGCTTGTCTATTTGCTAGCCCAAGACGGCTGGCCAAACTGTCATGCACACTTCGAAAGTGACCACCACTCTTCCCCCTGCTCTGTGGGCAGCCCTGCCTCGGACCTAAAAGAAACACAACAGTGCAAGTACCGAAAAATAAAATGATAACATGGTGTCGTTACCATTTTATTTTTCTTGTAGGGTGACGCTCCTCCGCCTTAGTGGAGAAGCTGCCGCTAAATAATTTATTATCTGTGAATATATAAATGTCTTCTAGAACATGACATGTTCTAACAGACCAGTTCGCACAGCTTTATTCGCACAAGAGTCCTGCATCATTAAAGAAATCTAGCGAGTCAGAATGCTAGTGGTTGAATTTCGCATTTATTCTTAATGCATGGAACAAACAATTGGTTATACCAAAGCAGATCTCCAAAAACACCCAGTCTAGTTTTTCCAGAATTAAAGTAAATTAACTATGGCACACAGATATTAACGGTGGATGGCTGAACCATTATGTCCTCTCACTGCACTACAATGAATATAATTGCTTTAATGTAAAACGTAGCACTATATGTATCATATAAAATGGAGATAAGAATCAAATATGAAATTAAGCTTATTTTTTTCCACGTGGTCACTTAACATTTTTTTTTTTTCGGAGTTTTATATAGCTCAAACTTGATCCCAAAGGTATCGGGTATCGGAGTGCTTTTCATGAGCACCAGTTGCTTACACAAGGACACATTCATTTTTTTGTTAGGCACAGAGAGATTACGTGATTTGACCAGAATCACAGGATGTTGAGCGTCATTGCCGAAACTCAAACCTGGTTCCTCAGATTTGAGATAGACCGCCCTAGCAGCTAGGCTATATCCTCTCCACATTACCTTTATACATACAATTGAACAATGGTGTCCTCCTAAATAAAGCTCATGACTATTGTCATGGACATTATCGCACTGGTCACAGAATTGCAGTTTCAATTATTCAAGCAGCCACGGCCGCTGCAGGTAAGAGCAGTGGGGCCGGCTGGAGGGGGAATTCAAGAGACAACCACAAGGGAAAATTAAATAATTTCCCCTTTGTGGTCGTCTCTCGAAATCCCCCCTCCCTCCCTAACCTGCCCCACCGCTCTTACCTGCAGCGCCCGCGGCTGTATTCAAGTCTTACAAACTGCACATTTCAGGACAGATGTCATAAAAATACAGTTTTAATGGGTGCGATTGAATACAATTCTGCTGTATGTAAATCAATACAGAGGGAAGGATTAACCTTAAAAGAATACTAAATGGCAACTCTTATCTTTTGCCATAGAAACACTGCAAAACGCTCTAATGAATGTCCATCCATTCTTGTTGCCATTTTATTGTAACGCTTTGGATTTCTTTATGCACAGCCCATGAAAGTCTGTATTGTAATATAATGTACTGGTAATAATATAGTGCGTTCCATACCTCCTGCGAGGCTTAGATAATTTTTCTGGACAGTGCGTTACATACATTTCTATAACACTTCATTGGTTTCTTTTAGATTTGAAAACATCTGAAAAATTGGTTTCTTTGGATCCACAAACTGTTTAAAAAAATAAACTTTGTCATATATCATATTTCAAGAAGCTAACATTGTAGTCTTACAGCCGTACCAGCCATTAAAGGCTAATTTCGAAGATATTCGTCCAAGCTAAAGGCAAAGGCCTATTACACTGAATTTGGATAAAGGCTGGAACATCAAGCTGCTGCGTGATATAAGGCTATTAGAACATTCTGCCCCAAGTGGTCTTTCATGGGACACAATGGGGCTTATAAAACCCTTGAAGACCAGAAACCTTTCGCTCCTTTCACTGTTCCTGCAGTGTATGTTTGACTCGTCCTGCTGGGCGCATGGCCATCAATAACTGGCAAACAAGGGCAGAAGGAGCAGTGAAAGGAGGGTGTAGTCAGTCCTGATTTCTGTTCTTCAATGCAAAACGTTTTTATCTTTGTTTGGCGGAGCTGAGAGAGAACCGGTGGCTGAGGAGAATTCTCCGCTCTCTCCTCCTGTGGCAATGTAAACAGAAGAGTGAGGGGGTAAAGCTCGCAATTTTCACCCACCAACAGCCTCTGTCTCTCAGTTCCCTGCACGATATACATATCCTGAGGAGTAGCAAAGGGTGCAGATTACGGAATTGCAGTGTTAACAGCATACCCATCCCAGAGGTTATAGCCTTTGGTTAATATTAAAAAAATTGTGTTTGTATAAACAGAAATATTATATGCCTTGATTTTGCAACTAGCAATGATTAAGATGCCTGGATCACATGCACAAACTAAGGTACCTGTAGATACGACAGTAATCCAGGTAAGGGGGGGGGGGAACACTTTATTCCTGTTTCCAAGTTACCTTCTCTCAGAATAACCGCCAGCCGACCGTCATAACCTGCATAAACATTCCACAACCAGCTCTTGGGCCCACGCAAATAACAGGTGATGGAAAAGGATAACAATAAGGGAAACAAGGGAAAAACATAAGAACCTAATAATACACCACATATCCAGGAATAAGAATAACCTTTTAGCACACACGCCATCTCCTCCCCTCTTTGGAAAACTTAAAACATTACAAAGTCCTTAATTTTAGAAGGTATTCCCACATATTGTGATGGTCTACCCTCAAATGTAATCAGAGCATTGTCTAGTTGACTTGTACTGTACTCTTCTTTGTCATAACAAGTTTGAGGATGGACAGGTTTGTTGACAGGCATTTGAGGGCATGAATGGAGATTAGACTCATTGTTTGAGTCTTCCCGACTGGTACTGGTTTTGTCTCTAACTCTAGACTGTTGCTCATTTTCCGCTACAGGAGGTGTGACTCAAACAGCGCATGATACGTTTCAGCATCTCCTATTTTCCAATCTATTGGTCGACCCACATGTTTTGACCAATCGCAAGGGTTCTACAAACTGTGTCTCACCTGTATTTCTTCTGTGGCGTCTGATTCTTACCACATCATCTACTGTTATGCTGGTTTTCACTACCGCTTTTCTTTGGTCATAATATCGTTTCATTTTGGTTTGTTTTTCCTGCAACAACATGAGTTGCAACCTCTCATTCTTTTCCTGAGGATTGTCATTATTAACTAGAATTATTTTTGGAAACAAGGTGGAGACTCAACTCAGTAATGGTTGTTCGCCCCTTAACAATTCAAATGGGGTGACATCAGTAACATTATGGGGAGTTGCATGATGGGCCCACAGACGGGTACAAGTTTTTTACGCTGCAATACTAACTGAATGGTCTCTTTAATAATAATTCAGCTGGTACGTTCAATCTGCCCGTTTCCTTGGGTATTATGTAAAGATGACTTACAGTGGTTGATACTGTAAGCCTTAAAAAATGAGACCATATCTGATGACAAGAATTGTAATCCATTGTCACTTACAATATGGTGTAAGAAACCTTCCCTTGCAAAGGCTTCCTTCAGGAAGTATAACACATGAATAGTGGTAGCATTGTCCACACATTTCAATTCAAACCACTTGATGTAGTAGTCAATACAAACAATGGCAAATCTAATTTCTCTAGGTAATTTGTACATTGGTCCTATGAAAGCTATACCAAACCTTTTCCAGGGTCTGTCAGGAAAAGGTACAGGGGTTAAGGGACATGACCTTGTACTCATTGATTTGTCTTCATCTTTACATAAGCAGACGTTTTGCACAAAACTCTCAACATCTTGATCCATGAAGGGCCACTAATATTCCATTCTCAACCTTTTTTTGATCATGTCATACCAGTATGTCCTTCATGAGCTATCTTAAGGAGCTGTGATCTAATATCGGAGGGAGGAACCACCTTACCATTTCTCATAATGATGGTATAGAAAATTCCCACTTTTTAAAAGTGGCATTTTCAAACACGAAATTTAAAAACCGACTTCACCAAAAGATGTATTTGTAAATTGTGAGTTCAGAGACCCCATACTCCATATCTCTATCTGCTCCCAATGGAAAATTACACTTAAAAGATATTTCAAGGCTATCCTCATGTTACCCTATGGGAGAGACAGTCCTTACCATAGTGAGAAAACGAAATTCAGTATTTCACTTTTAGGACATGTAAAACACATCAGTACATGTCCTGCCATCTAGATACAATGCCTTCTGCCCATGGGGCTGCATTGAGGTGACTTATATGTAGGAAAAGGGAAGGTTTGGGCCTGGCAAGTGGGTGCACTTGCCAGGTCGATATGGCAGTTTAAAACTACCCTCACAGACACTGCAGTGGCAGGACGGAGACATGTTTGCAGGGCTATTCATGTGGGTGGCACAATCAGTTCTGCAGGCCCACTAGTATTTGATTTACAGGCCCTGGGTACACCTGGTGCACTTTACTTGGGACTTACTAGTGAATCAAATACACCAATCATGGATAAACTCATCACCAATACAATTTAGACAGAGAGAATATGCACATTCGCACTGATCTGCAGTGGCAAAGTTCCCTAGAGTCCTAAACCAACAAAACTGGTCAGAACAAATAGCAGCAAGATGGCAAAAAGTTTGGGGATAACCCTGCTAAAAGGATCAGGTCCAACGGTATCATTGATGGTTAATTCATCATTGACTTTCCAATGAGGTGTCAGGGCAGCCTCCATTCTGGCCACCCTTTATAATAAACACAGTCATAATATGATATTCTGCATCGAATAGCAGACATCCATTTCATTCTGCTCACAACATTCATTTCATCAGCTTCATCTGACAAGTAAGCAACCACATCATCATCCATGTCATTCGACTCATCTCCACTTCCCACATCAGTGCATTGCATACATGATAAGAAGTCTGCAATAATGTAATGTGTATGCCAGTTTTGTAAAGCGAGGGGACACCTTATCAGTACTGCATCAGCTCAATATGCTCAGTAAGGGTTTGTGGTCAGTACGAATGAGAAAAGCTTTAACCCACAGAAAGCTCTTAAACTACCAATATACAATCTAGAAGTGCTCTTTCGGTGACAGAATACTTTAGTTCAGGTTCTTTCAATTTTGAAGCAAAAGCAACAAGTTGAATTCCTTGCTGTTTGTTTTGACTTGGCACTGCACCGAGCCCAATTTGACTTGCATCTGCAGTCACAATTGACCGAAGTGATTTATCAAGAGATTTGAGAGATGGGGCATTCTGTATTTCTTTCTTTAGTAGGTGCATACTACTTTCACAGGATTCACTCCATGCAAAATCAATATCTCTTTTAACTACATTTTGCATAGGTTTAACTTTGTCTGAATAGTTCTGAATGAATTTTGAATACAATTCACATAAAGCAAAAAAGGATTTTAGCTCATCTTTGTTTTTTGGCCTGGGAAAGCTGATAATTGCTGAAACAAAACTGGGTTTAGGTTTCACCCCATCAGCACATATGACATGGCCCAGATATGTCACTTCTTTTTTGAAAAATGTACACTTATCTATATTAAGTGTTAACCCGCTCGACTGTATGCGATTAAGCAACTTTTGGGAATTTGTTCGTGACTTTCAACATCTTTGGAGAAAATTAGAACATAGTCTTGAAAAGCTTTTAATCCACTCATGCCATCAAATAGTTTGTTCACACTTTTTTTAAATACTGCAGATGCAAAACGAAGGCTGAAGGGCAAGCAGCAAAACCAACCTTTAAGTTCCCATAGATGTTATAAGTGATGTGAAATCCTGAGAATGCTTATGTTATAACACCTGTTGATATGTTATAATGACGTCCTGTGAGGAAAACACCTTTGCATTGCCACGTGTTGCTATAAAATCGTGGGTGTGAGGTAAGAGTTGGTTCTCCACAATTACCTGTCTATTGAGCTGCTTCAAGTCAATGCATAGCCTGATTTGGTGGTTTTAGAAGGCTGGGTCGGAGGTAAACGTGAGGAGGCTGTTTTGATGGCCCAATTATGTCTATTTACTGAAATAATCAATATTGAAACCTTTATACATTCATAAGAAAATATCCTTCTTAGGTGGCTCAGGTTCTTTTCTTCCGTTTAGGTTACTTGGTACCAGTGGATGTCCCCAGTCTCAGGAAAAGCAACATGAGAAAAGGTATGCGCACGGTGAGTATGTATTCAGTTTGTCTCTTTTCCTCCATCCCCCTCCACCAAAAGAAATAACACCAAATGTATTTTCTTTTCAAGAATCCCTGTACCCGTGCCCTTCTGTCCTGAATAGGTATATCTTTTTTTCACCTTCGTTTGGTCTCTTTCTAACAAACAAGAAAATATATATAGAGTGTGCTAAAAAGAAAGAAGTAATAAAGAACACGCCTGAAAGGAAAAAAACAATTTTAAAGAAAAAAGATTTCTTCTGTTTCCCTCTATGCTTTGGATTATGTTTGTAATAAACAAGGTACTTGCTCTCTGGCAACTCGCTTTTAATAATTAGTTTGGATCGTTGAGAATTGCACTATCCTTTTTATTAACTAAAGTGCCTCTATATTGTGATGCTGGTGTGATTTTTGCTGCTACGCTTTATTTCTTTTTACCACTTCGCTCCTAGCTTTTACAAATATTTTGTTGTCACACTGTTTTTACCTCTATCACTCCCTGAAGTCTTCCCGCGACCATTGGGCGCCTTCTGCCCCGGTCCACCACGGGCTTGCCCGATTGTCGTGGAGGGTACTGGTAGCAGTGAGGCTCCTCTTCTGGCCTGCATCGGGGTCGAATTCAACGGTTAGTGTTCTAGCGTTCGCTACCCTAGCCTATTTAAGCTACATGCCACTCCCAATGCGCAGCGGACGCGCCAAAGGCAAGCCCGGCCGTTCCGCGGCCTGTGCCAGCCATGCTGCCTGTGGGCCCCTCGAGGGTCCCATATGTTGGTCCAGAGCTAAACTTCTGGGATAGGAGCTGTAAGCCATCAGTCATCCTAGACCTCTCTGGGCCCCTCTCCCACTTCAAGTGCAACTCCTGTAATTTTATTTTTCCTACTGATCCTCCTCAGTGCAAATGTGAATGCCACTCATTCCCCCGTCATTAAAGCATGTCTACTTAATTGTAGATCCCTTCCCCGCCACTCTAATGACATATGGCTTTCCCTGGAGACACAATCCTGGGATCTAATGTTCCTGACCGAAACTTGGGTCACGGACTACTCCTCTTCCGACATCACCTTAGCCATTCCTAATGGCTACCGGTTTGCAGGGGTGAATAGGGCTGGCAATAGAGTGGGAGGTGGAGTCGCAGTGGTTCTCTGCTCTAGTTGGGAAATATCATACAATCAATCAGGGAATTGTAAGCACGCTACTCACCCATGAGGGTCTCAAGGCGCTGAGGGGAGGGGAGTCCGCAGATCTATTTAGCCGAAGAGCCAGGTCTTGAGGGTCTTCCTAAAGGTCTGATGTCTGCCGGTAGCTCGTTCCAGGTCTTGGCTGCAATGTGAGAACAGGATCTTCCACCTGCTCTTGCTCTGTGGATGCGTGGGGTTTCAGCCAGTGCGAGGTTGAAGATCGGAGGTTTCTTTTGGGTATGTGGAAGTTGATTCCGTTGTTGAGGCATTTGGGTCCGTTGTTGAGTAGGCATTTGTAGGCGTGAGGATTTTGAAAGTTACTTTTTTCTCCACGGGGAGCCAGTGGAGACTTCGTAGGTGTTGACTGATGTGTTTGTGTCGGGGGATGCCGAGGACGAGTCTGGCGGCGGTGTTCTGTATTGTCTGGAGTTTGCGGAGTAGGGACTTGTTGATGCCAGCATAGAGTGCGTTTCCGTAGTCCAGTCTGCTGGTGATGAGTGTGTGGGTGACTGTCTTCCTTGACTCAGGGGAGATCCACTTGAAGGTCTTGCGGAGGGTGTTGAAGCAGCTAGAGGTGACGGCGTTGACCTGTCGGTTCATGGTGAGTGATGAGTCGAGTACGATGCCGAGGTTCTTGGCGTGGTCTGAGGGGTAGTTGGGCTTCCGAGGGCAGTCGGCCACCAGGTGCTGTCCCATGCAGAAGGGGTGGTACCGAGCACGAGAACTTCATACATACAGGAAACTCCTTAATATTGGACCCTTAGAAGCCTTGTATCACAGCATTTTGACGGCACCAAACATTGTGGTGGCCAGTATTTTAATCTATAGACCCCCTAACTCTCCTCCCCATCACATTGTAGAATTCTATAATATAGCCGCTGACTTATCGATTAAGCATACCCATTTTACAATTCCTGGAGATTTAACCTGCACGCAGACGACATACATTGTACCAAAGCTCGTCAGTTTACGGAGACTATGGTGGGCCTTAATTTGACTGGTTTGTGGCCCTACACATAATAATAATACGGAATTTTGTAAAGCGCGAACAGCTACCTCACACGGAGGTGTCCCGGCGCTGCAAGAACAAGAACATTTTTACCAAGAGGGCTAAAGGTGTAGTCAACTAGCGTGGTTGAGCGAAGAGCCAGGTTTTCAGCATGCGCTTGAAGCAAGCCTCGGAGGGGGCCTGTTGAAGAGCAGGGGGCAGGGTGTTCCAGATTGTTGCCACATTGGCCGAGAAAGTGCGTCCTCCCAGCCGTGCTCTTTTTGCTCTAGGGACTGCAATCTGAACACGGTTGTTGGATCGGAGGGAGCGAGCTTGGGTGTATCTAGGCAATCGGGCTTTCAGATAGTTTGGACAGGTGCCATACAGTGATCTGAAGGCCAATGTAAGTGCCTTGAATTTTATTCTGTTTGCTACTGGTAGCCAATGAAGGGAGAGAAGATGCGGAGAGACTGAGTGCTTAAAAGGGATCCGCATTAGTAGTCTCGCAGCCGCATTTTGGACCAGTTGTAGTCGCTGTATAAGGTATTTTGGTAAGCCCAGATACAGGCCGTTGGCGTAGTCCAGCCTTGATGTCACTGTGGCATGGATAACTGTTTTTCGGCAGCTTACAGGTAAGAGTCGCAGAATCTTACGAAGATTCCTCAGCTTACACAGGCAGCAACCAACTATTTGCTGGATGTGTGATGAAAAGGACAGCCTGTCATCCCACCGCACTCCCAGATTTTTTGCCGAGTGGCTGGGCGAGGGGGCTTATCCCATCTCTGCCGGCCACCAGAGATCAGGTGGAGGAGGTGGACCGTTGCCGAAAAAAATCACTTCCGTCTTGTTGGCGTTAAGTTTTAGTTTATTTGTATTCATCCAGCAGGCCACATCTTGGAGACAACCCTTGAAACTTGAAAAGGACGCCTCCGACACTTGTGAATACGGGAACACCAGTTGGGTGTCATCGGCATATGAAATTGCCTTGACCCCCCAGTTGGCAATCAGCGTGAAGAGTGGAGCCAGGTAAATATTGAATAAAAGTGGGCTAAGAGCCGAACACTGGGGGACACCGCAACTGAGCGCCTTAGGTGTTGAAGAGACAGTCCCTAGCGCCACCTTCTGTGTTCTCTGGGTCAGATACGACTGTATCCACCCCAGTGCCTGGTCCTGGATGCCTAACTCCACTAGACGTGACAGCAGTTTAGCATGGTCGACCGTATCAAAAGCGGCCGACAGATCCAGGAGCACCAGCATCGCTGAGTCTCCTGAATCCATCGACCACCTCACTGACTCCGCCACCTCAATTAGAGCTGTCTCAGTGCTGAAGCCGGGTCTAAAGCCTGATTGCGTCTCGTGTAGTATATTATTATCTTCAATAAATTTATTCAGTTGGCGCTGGATAAGTTTCTCAAGCATTTTGCCTGGGGCTGCCAGCAAAGAGATCGGACGAAGATTACTAAGGTCCTTGGGGTCCCCATTTGGTTTTTTCTTTAGCGGGAGGAGAGTGGCGTGCTTCCAGATGTTCGGGAATACCCCGGAAGAGATGGACCTATTCCATATTTGCTGAAAGGTGGGAGCCACAAAATCAGCTATGGTGTTCCAGAGTTTGGGAGGGCAGGGGTCGACAGGAGATCCTGACTTACATCGGCTTAGTTCTTGCGTAACCGCGTTTAGAGCTATCGGCTCAAATTGTGTCAAGGTAGCGCCTTTCGACATTTTATCGGCCAAGTCCATTTTTACTGTTTTCTTCTCTGGTCCAAAGGACTCATAGACTTGTTTAATTTTTGAGTCGAAGAAGTCAGAAATGTTGTTGCACAGCGTGGTTGTTGGGGGAACCTCCTTCTCAATACACCTAGGTTTAAAGAAAGACTGTACTATTTTAAAGGTTTCTCTGCTCGAATGTTCAGCTTGTTGAATAGCATCAGCGTAGAACTGTTTTTTTGCCTTTCTAATGGCTTTGTGTAATTTTTTGGATGCTTCCTTGTATCGGGCTTTGTCTAGGGGTTCATAATTTAGCCTCCAAAGCCGCTCCAGCCTTTTGCAATCAGATTTTTGTATTCTGAGGTCCTGCGAAAACCAGGGGGCGGATGGAGAATCTCGCTTGGATATAGCGTGTGATGCTGGTGCAATGGATGACACCATATTTCCGACCCAGTCATTAAGTAGCTGTGCGTCAATGTCGACATTTGAGGTGAGGGTAGGTGTGCTCTGGACAAGAACTGGTCCCATCGCAGCGGGGACTAGCTTCTTCCATTGTCTCTTCATGAAAGAGCACTTGCTAGTTGCAGGTTTGTCAGCCGCTAACTTTAGTTGAAATGGAATCAGAGAGTGGTCTGACCATAGCAGCGGCAGCGGTGTTTCTGCCGTCACGTTGTTAATATTAGAAAATATTAAGTCAAGCGTGTGGCCCGCTCTGTGCGTGGAGCCCTTGTTGATGAGTCTTAAATTGGCTGTATGTAATGTGGACCTCAGAATTTCTGCGGGGACACAATCCTCCCTATCCATATGAATATTAAAGTCACCAACGACAAGAAATTGAGGGTGAAGGAGGGAACTCTGAATGATAGTATCCATCAAAGTGTTCTGGTGGGACTCTTCTCCCCCAGGAGGGCGGTAAATAACTAGTCCCGCTAGGGATAGTTGAGGTCCCACCTGGAAACAGAAGTGTAGTCCCTCTAGTCCCTGAATAAGAGTAGGGGTTGAAGATGTAAGTGTAAGCTGTTCTTTAAATATGACAGCCACACCCCCACCCCTTTTTTCACCTATCCGGTTGGAGAGGCATATTTTATACCGGGAGGGTACAGCCAGTGCAATGGCGGTCATGTTGTCCTCATTGAGCCACGTTTCTGTTAAAAACAGCGCATCCCACTGATGCCCATCCAGTAGCAGCCAGATGTCATCTGCATGTTTAACAAGGGATCTGCAGTTCAGAAGGCCCGCTCTGAGGTCTCGGTTGGCTGGTGGCTTGGGTTTAATCAACCCCTCCACCTTCCAGCCATCCGGCATTCCTAGTCCTATCCCACACTCCCCACAAGCCCGAGGGAGGGTGGTAGTCCCAAGGTCGGTCCTGTGAGCGCAGGCATCAGCCGTGGTGTTTAAAGACCACAGGTTTTCCCGCGACCGCACGATTCTGCCCTTATGCTCCTCACCGCCAGCATGTCCGGCCCCGGCCGCGGTTTGGTCGCGGACGGGCGCAGACGGGCTTTCCTTAGGCGTGCCTTCGACGCGCCATCGTCTCGCCCGCTGCGCTCGTCCACTGCGCGTGCGGAAGACGCACATGCTAAGTAGGGAGTGAGTGAACAGGAAGGGGCGTGGCCTGGAGTTTGTGGGCGTGGCTTCTGTGTCCCGGGGAATGGCAGCAACACAATCAGGTATCCCGCGGCAGCGTTCTCAACTGCAGCGCGGTAGTGCCCAGGGGAGAGTGAAGGTAGGATTTGTGTTTAAAATCACCAAAATACAACCAATTTTTAAAAAGCAGCAATGCGTCTCTCCCGGCTTCCGCCTCAGGAGGTCAGGTGTTCTAGGACGTGCTAGCAAATCAGCGCGCTTTAAATAGCCTGATCGGAGGGGGCGTGGCCTGGAGTTTGTGGGCGTGGCCTCTGTGTCCCGGGGAATGGCAGCAACACAATCAGGTATCCCGCGGCAGCGTTCTCAACTGCAGCGCGGTAGTGACCAGGGGAGAGTGAAGGTAGGATTTGTGTTTAAAATCACCAAAATACAATAAATTTTTAAAAAGCAGCACTGCGTCTCTCCCGGCTTCCGCCTCAGGAGGTCAGGTGTTCTAGGACGCGCTAGCAAATCAGCGCGCTTTAAATAGCCTGATCGGAGGGGGCGTGGCCTGGAGTTTGTGGGCGTGGCCTCTGTGTCCCGGGGAATGGCGGCAACACAATCAGGTATCCCGCGGCAGCGTTCTCAACTGCAGCGCGGTAGTGCCCAGGGGAGAGTGAAGGTAGGATTTGTGTTTAAAATCACCAAAATACAATAAATTTTTAAAAAGCAGCAATGCGTCTCTCCCGGCTTCCGCCTCAGGAGGTCAGGTGTTCTAGGACGCGCTAGCAAATCAGCGCGCTTTAAATAGCCTGATCGGAGGGGGCGTGGCCTGGAGTTTGTGGGCGTGGCCTCTGTGTCCCGGGGAATGGCGGCAACACAATCAGGTATCCCGCGGCAGCGTTCTCAACTGCAGCGCGGTAGTGCCCAGGGGAGAGTGAAGGTAGGATTTGTGTTTAAAATCACCAAAATACAATCAATTTTTAAAAAGCAGCAATGCGTCTCTCCCGGCTTCCGCCTCAGGAGGTCAGGTGTTCTAGGACGCGCTAGCAAATCAGCGCGCTTTAAATAGCCTGATCGGAGGGGGCGTGGCCTGGAGTTTGTGGGCGTGGCCTCCGTGTCCCGGGGAATGGCGGCAACACAATCAGGTATACCGCGGCAGCGTTCTCAACTGCAGCGCGGTAGTGCCCAGGGGAGAGTGAAGGTAGGATTTGTGTTTAAAATCACCAAAATACAATCAATTTTTAAAAAGCAGCAATGCGTCTCTCCCGGCTTCCGCCTCAGGAGGTCAGGTGTTCTAGGACGCGCTAGCAAATCAGCGCGCTTTAAATAGCCTGATCGGAGGGGGCGTGGCCTGGAGTTGTGGGCGTGGCCTCTGTGTCCCGGGGAATGGCGGCAACACAATCAGGTAACCCGCGGCAGCGTTCTCAACTGCGGCGCGGTAGTGCCCGGGGGAGAGTGAAGGTAGGATTTGTGTTTAAAATCACCAAAATACAATCAATTTTTAAAAAGCAGCAATGCGTCTCTCCCGGCTTCCGCCTCAGGAGGTCAGGTGTTCTAGGACGCGCTAGCAAATCAGCGCGCTTTAAATAGCCTGATCGGAGGGGGCGTGGCCTGGAGTTTGTGGGCGTGGCCTCTGTGTCCCGGGGAATGGCGGCAACACAATCAGGTAACCCGCGGCAGCGTTCTCAACTGCAGCGCGGTAGTGCCCAGGGGAGAGTGAAGGTAGGATTTGTGTTTAAAATCACCAAAATACAATTGTTGGAAACCCACTCGCACACTAGAAGGGGTGGTGGTGGTCTTCCGAACACACTGTGGTAGCTTGGCTCGAGTGGTCAGGAATCAGGCTCCGTGCTAAGCATACAACATACCCAAACAATAACCATGCGTGCATCCGTTCCAAAAACGACTCTACACCGTAAAAATTATGAAAATAACTTTCTTTATCTGCTTTTTCTCTTAGTTGCTGATTGGAGAAAATAAATAACAATCACAATATACAAACTTTTTAGAAAGTGCAGGACAAATAAATACTGGCTTAATGATTCAATAAATAGGGGTGATCATAAATACTGAAGGCATAAATAAAAAGTGCAATACAGACAGGCAATTAAATATTCTGAGGCAATAAATACTGTAACCAATAAATATTGTGCATCAATAAATACTGTGGACCAATAAATACAGTGGAACAATAAATAGGTTAAATACAATAAATACAGTGCCCCTAATAAATACTTAAAAGCTGACAGTGACACTCATGGATTCAGATCACTTTTGAATTCCTAAGGGCTGATTTGGCCCAGGCACAGCTTGTGGGGATGTGGAAGGCTTGGGGGTGTCTACTCCCTGGCTTGGTCAAGGCTGAGGCCTAAACTGAGGTAGATAAAGGGGGAAAATACCAGAGACCTGGCTCTCTCTCTCCACACAGCTTCTCTAGATTAGTCCCAGTTCACCCCTGGCACAGTCAGGTTGGTTCCAGCACCTCCCTAGCCCCTTAGAGCAGTCTCTCAGGTCTCCACAGGGCCTTAGGCGCCCTCTACTCCACTTACTGCCCTTTTTCTGATGCTCCGACGCCGCTGGAGTCGTATCGATGCCGTGAGGCGGTTCCGGTTCGATGTCGGCGGCCTCGGCACAATGTCAGTTCTTTGACGACGCCGGCAGGCGGATCCGGTGTCGATGTCAGCGGCCTCGGTTCGATCTCGACCTCCGATTCGATGGCGTCGGGCAGTCTTACTCGATGTCGACTTCGGGCGGCTCCGGTCCGATGGCGACCTCGGCTTCGATGACGTCGGCCGGCCTTGCCTCGATGTCGACTTCCGGCGGCTCCGGAGTGCGATCCTCACTCCCGACCTCCGGTACTCCTCACAGGTTTCCGGCGACTCCGGAGTGCGACCTCCACTCCCGACCTCCGGCACGATTCTCACAGGTTCCGGCGACTCCGGAGTGCGATCCTCACTCCCGACCTCCGTTACCCTTCACCTCGGTCTCCGACGACTCCGGAGGGCGGACTTCACTCCTCCGATGACGCCGCTCACTCGACCTCGGGTGACTTCCTCCTCGACCTCTGGTACTCCTCACGACCTCTGACGGCGCCCTCTCTCGACCTCTGGCGGCTCCGGGTACGACGTCTGCTTTTCCAGTCAGCGCCGCTTCTCCACCTCGGGCTCCAGGTCTTAGGCTACTCGACGTCGGACTTCAGGGAAACCAGCTTCCAGGTCAGGATCTTGCTGTTCTCTTGTCTCTAAGGCCTGTTCCTGCTGTCCAGGTCCTCAGGATGGTTTTTCTGACTTCTTCCCACACAGGGCTCTAGGCTGGGCTCCGTCAGTAGGGACTAGTATCAAGGGTGGGTTTATGGACCCCACTCCAGGCACAAGTTTCCACCCCTGCTGCTTCACTCCTTCCTCCTTCACGTTTTTGCTGCTCACTCCTCACCAGTCAGGTGCCAACTGCCAGCTCCAACTGCCAACTCTCTGTCTTAGCTTCCCAACATTCTAAACCGCCTCCAACTGTCACAGGGTTCTGGAATGTTCTGGAAGGTGCTGGTAGGTTCCAGTGGATGCTGGTGATGTCACAGGTGGCCACCATTTTGTGCTTCAGGCCCTCAGAGAGAAGTTTCAGGGGTAGCTAAAATGGCTCCCTGAATCTGCAGCAACACTTAAAACGAAAACAAATGAGGGAAAAAGGGCCAAGTCCTACATAACCCCCTTCCAGCCAAAAGCCAGGGTAGACCGATCAATGCCTTGATGGACTTCCCTGCTTGGGGCGAGAAAAGGTGGACGCAGGCCCGCAACGGCAGGAGCACCCGCAAGTTCTCCTCCGCTCTGGAAACCCAATGGTTCCCTAACGAACCTCCCTGGACCAACAAAACCACCCCACTGGGGCTCCCTAGCTAGTTGTGGCCAGGGCCGGTCCCTGGGCCGTCCAGATGTCTCTGGCCCGGGTGATCTCGCGGAGTGGGGGGCAGTAGCCCCAGGCCTGTAGTGCCCGTTGACCACTCCGGTCCTCCTCCTTGCAGTCCTAAACTGCCTCTGGTCCTTCCTCCTGGGGTTCACACCCTTGGGCTGACCAGCCTTCAGGGGCGAGGCTCTCCTCCCCCTAACTCTCCTTCTGGGGTTCCTCACCCTACCCTGCGAGGCACCCTCAGACCAACACTTCCTCCTCAGACTAGGGCCTTGACCCCTCAACTGATCCTTCAACCTAGGGTCTAAACCCTTAGGCTGAGTCGGTGCCCGAGGCGAGACCTTCCTCCCTCTGCACCCCCTTCCAGATTTCAGCACCCTCCTAACGGGAAAAGTACCCCTGGAAGTCAATTTCGGGGGGACCCGGTTAACAGAGGCCCCACCCGCCAGGTCAGGCAACCCCTGAGCCTGGCATCCCAGCCCAGGACCTAAACCCTGAAACTGGACCAACCCCAGAACCTCGGGCGCGCTGGATACAGTTGCCCTGGGTCCTCCTGACACTAGGGGCTCCCCTGCACTGGAGGGCACATCGGGACAGCCTAGGCTCCCAACCTGGGGCTCCCTTGCGGAACTCTCCAGGCCCTGAGACTTCGGTTGGGGCACCTCGGGACACCTCCCCGTCTCACGCCTTCCTACAGATAGGTCGTGAGGCCCTACAACCCTCTCTCCCTGGGACCTAGCTGGGCTATCTGCCACTTCTCCCACCTCGCTGGGTTGGGAGATCCCTGCACTACCCCCTTCAGGTTCCCACCCCAATGCCTCCTCAGACACCCTGGTGATGTCATCCTGGGGTAAATAAACTTCTAGCTCCTGTGGAGCTTCCGGTATGCTGCCACCAGTGTCCTCGCTGGACACACTCATCTGGAGGGCACGCAGCTCCAACTCCTTCATCCGAAGCTCGTGCGCCATCCTTCTCTCCTCCATCTCTTTCTCCAGCCTTGCTAAGTCCCATGTGAGCTGTCTTTTCTCCCTCCGGTCTGTTAACTCCACTTTAGACAAGCCACCGCTAGAGGCACTGCTGCCCTTCCTGGAGAGTGTCCTGGGCCCTGCTGACAGGTTCCCCACCTCCGGTTGGTACAAACCAGCTCCCTCACTGTCGGGCTCTCTATCCCTGTCCTCCTCCTCAGCCTTGCTTTCGCGGCGTGCCTCCCCCCAAGCCCTTAAGCTGGTTTGGAGTGCACCCTTCTTTGCTCCTGGGGGACAGTACACCCCCTCCCGCTGGCAAAACTCCCTGAGTTGGGCCACAGTGTACGTTTCTAGATTTTCTAGGACAAACTCCATCTTGCCCACTCAGGTTAGAGGACAGGTTTTTGTGCAGTAACTATGCAGGGGGGTACCTTTAATAATACCTCCTCCCACCACCAGAGTAAATTTGGAAAAAACAAAAACCCACAATTAGGAAGGCCGCTTTTGAGAAAACTCCCGGTGTAGGCCTATGGACTACCCACAGTTATTGTTGAGTATGCGTAGGCACAGCTCTATCCCACCGCTGAACACCAATTTATGTTGGAAACCCACTCGCACACTAGAAGGGGTGGTGGTGGTCTTCCGAACACACTGTGGTAGCTTGGCTCGAGTGGTCAGGAATCAGGCTCCGTGCTAAGCATACAACATACCCAAACAATAACCATGCGTGCATCCGTTCCAAAAACGACTCTACACCGTAAAAATTATGAAAATAACTTTCTTTATCTGCTTTTTCTCTTAGTTGCTGATTGGAGAAAATAAATAACAATCACAATATACAAACTTTTTAGAAAGTGCAGGACAAATAAATACTGGCTTAATGATTCAATAAATAGGGGTGATCATAAATACTGAAGGCATAAATAAAAAGTGCAATACAGACAGGCAATTAAATATTCTGAGGCAATAAATACTGTAACCAATAAATATTGTGCATCAATAAATACTGTGGACCAATAAATACAGTGGAACAATAAATAGGTTAAATACAATAAATACAGTGCCCCTAATAAATACTTAAAAGCTGACAGTGACACTCATGGATTCAGATCACTTTTGAATTCCTAAGGGCTGATTTGGCCCAGGCACAGCTTGTGGGGATGTGGAAGGCTTGGGGGTGTCTACTCCCTGGCTTGGTCAAGGCTGAGGCCTAAACTGAGGTAGATAAAGGGGGAAAATACCAGAGACCTGGCTCTCTCTCTCCACACAGCTTCTCTAGATTAGTCCCAGTTCACCCCTGGCACAGTCAGGTTGGTTCCAGCACCTCCCTAGCCCCTTAGAGCAGTCTCTCAGGTCTCCACAGGGCCTTAGGCGCCCTCTACTCCACTTACTGCCCTTTTTCTGATGCTCCGACGCCGCTGGAGTCGTATCGATGCCGTGAGGCGGTTCCGGTTCGATGTCGGCGGCCTCGGCACAATGTCAGTTCTTTGACGACGCCGGCAGGCGGATCCGGTGTCGATGTCAGCGGCCTCGGTTCGATCTCGACCTCCGATTCGATGGCGTCGGGCAGTCTTACTCGATGTCGACTTCGGGCGGCTCCGGTCCGATGGCGACCTCGGCTTCGATGACGTCGGCCGGCCTTGCCTCGATGTCGACTTCCGGCGGCTCCGGAGTGCGATCCTCACTCCCGACCTCCGGTACTCCTCACAGGTTTCCGGCGACTCCGGAGTGCGACCTCCACTCCCGACCTCCGGCACGATTCTCACAGGTTCCGGCGACTCCGGAGTGCGATCCTCACTCCCGACCTCCGTTACCCTTCACCTCGGTCTCCGACGACTCCGGAGGGTGGACTTCACTCCTCCGATGACGCCGCTCACTCGACCTCGGGTGACTTCCTCCTCGACCTCTGGTACTCCTCACGACCTCTGACGGCGCCCTCTCTCGACCTCTGGCGGCTCCGGGTACGACGTCTGCTTTTCCAGTCAGCGCCGCTTCTCCACCTCGGGCTCCAGGTCTTAGGCTACTCGACGTCGGACTTCAGGGAAACCAGCTTCCAGGTCAGGATCTTGCTGTTCTCTTGTCTCTAAGGCCTGTTCCTGCTGTCCAGGTCCTCAGGATGGTTTTTCTGACTTCTTCCCACACAGGGCTCTAGGCTGGGCTCCGTCAGTAGGGACTAGTATCAAGGGTGGGTTTATGGACCCCACTCCAGGCACAAGTTTCCACCCCTGCTGCTTCACTCCTTCCTCCTTCACGTTTTTGCTGCTCACTCCTCACCAGTCAGGTGCCAACTGCCAGCTCCAACTGCCAACTCTCTGTCTTAGCTTCCCAACATTCTAAACCGCCTCCAACTGTCACAGGGTTCTGGAATGTTCTGGAAGGTGCTGGTAGGTTCCAGTGGATGCTGGTGATGTCACAGGTGGCCACCATTTTGTGCTTCAGGCCCTCAGACAGAAGTTTCAGGGGTAGCTAAAATGGCTCCCTGAATCTGCAGCAACACTTAAAACGAAAACAAATGAGGGAAAAAGGGCCAAGTCCTACAACAATCAATTTTTAAAAAGCAGCAATGCGTCTCTCCCGGCTTCCGCCTCAGGAGGTCAGGTGTTCTAGGACGCGCTAGCAAATCAGCGCTCTTTAAATAGCCTGATCGGAGGGGGCGTGGCCTGGAGTTGTGGGCGTGGCCTCTGTGTCCCGGGGAATGGCGGCAACACAATCAGGTAACCCGCGGCAGCGTTCTCAACTGCGGCGCGGTAGTGCCCGGGGGAGAGTGAAGGTAGGATTTGTGTTTAAAATCACCAAAATACAATCAATTTTTAAAAAGCAGCAATGCGTCTCTCCCGGCTTCCGCCTCAGGAGGTCAGGTGTTCTAGGACGCGCTAGCAAATCAGCGCGCTTTAAATAGCCTGATCGGAGGGGGCGTGGCCTGGAGTTTGTGGGCGTGGCCTCTGTGTCCCGGGGAATGGCGGCAACACAATCAGGTATCCCGCGGCAGCGTTCTCAACTGCAGCGCGGTAGTGCCCAGGGGAGAGTGAAGGTAGGATTTGTGTTTAAAATCACCAAAATACAATCAATTTTTAAAAAGCAGCAATGCGTCTCTCCCGGCTTCCGCCTCAGGAGGTCAGGTGTTCTTACTCTGGCCTAATAGCTAAGGTCTTAGACTCTTACTCTGGCCTAATAGCATCAGGCCGGACATACGTTAGACTTACTTTTCACCAATAACCCCTATCTCACTACGACATCCCCTTTACCTCTCACCTGGTCTGACCATTTCCTAATCCCTTTTAACATAGCACAACCTCTCCAGTCCCCTAGTCCCCCAGTTAACTTGGACTATAGAAGGAAATGGTACAAAATTACAAATGATTCCATGGCCCTTCCGCTCTCTCTCACCCCTCTTCAGTTGTCTGGAGACCCTGTGTCTGATTCACATAACTTTAACTCCTGGCTTTCCTCTGCCTTAGACACGGTTGCCCCCCTTAAACTTACCAAATCTTTGAGACATAAACCTTCAGCTCCATGGTTTACCCCTGAGCTGCGTGCCCAGATGAGAGAGTACTTTAGGAATAAAATTCACATGGCCACTAACTCACCAAAAACTCTTTTTAAAATTGTTAACTCTCTCAAGACCTATGTAATGGGTTATCTGACTTTTTCCATGCAACATTTTAGATACTTACTTGACGTTCATTCCGCCCCCCCCCATGCCCCTGATAACGTAGTGACTGTGATGCCATGACCTCTTTCCTTCCCATCTCTTTTGATTCCTCACTTTAGAAATTACTAGCCTGTAAATCCGGTTTCCCTAAGGATCCCTGCCCGGCTTAGTTCCTGAGCCTCTTGGCACCTCTCATTAATCCTCTGTTAAATAAGATCTGGAACTCCTCTCTGTCCACTGGTATTTTTCCCACTAATTGGAAACAGGCTCTTCTAGTGCCTATCTTGAAAAAAAACTGATGCAGACCCTGCGGTCTATAAAAACTATTGCCCCTATCTCCCTCCTTCCAGCACCAGCCAAAATCCTGGAAAAATTTGGAATCTCAACCTCGCTGCCACGATTCCCAGTCCGGGTTCAGATCCAGTTATAGTACTGAGACCGCCCTGCTAAAGGTTACTGAGACCATCTGGGAATCTGTGGATGCAGGCAATGCAGCCATGCTGGTGCTTTTGGACCTGTCCGCAGCATTCAACACGGTCTCTCATTCCATCCTTCTTGAGAGACTTTCCAACCTTGGGATCCAGGGCATTCACCTGTCCTGGATTCGGTCTTACCTTAGCTGTCAGACCCAACAAGAACTCCCTCCACCCTTTTATCTCTCACGAGAAACCACCGAGTTGCGGGGTTCCCGAGGGCTCGGCACTTAGCCCTCTCTTTTTTAACGTCTACCTTTCCCCCCTTGCGACGCTGGTTGAATCTCATGGGGTGAGAATAATCTCGTATGCCGATGACACCCAATTGGTGTTTTCTTTTGAAGACCACTCAGAAGCTGCATTCACTAATTCCAGACAATGCCTGTGTAGTATCTCTTCTTAGATGTCACTCAACACCGTGAAGCTCAACTCGGATAAAACCGAGGTTCTCTTTTTTAAACAAACCTGCCCTCCCCCCTCATTATTGTGGTGGCCTTCTGAACTGAATCCCGCTCCCAAGCCCGTGGACGCGGCAAAGAACCTCGGCTTTCGGTTTGACAGCGACTCGTCCTGTAAATCTCAAATTAGTCAGGTATCCTCTTCCTGTTTTGGTAAACTTCATGTTCTTCGCAAATTTCTGCATTTCCTCCACCTGGAGTCTCGTAAAACCATTGTACATGCCTTGATTGCCTCCCATCTTGACTATGTTAATAGTCTCTACCTTTAGGCACCTGACTTCCTGACTAGACGCCTGCAGATCGTCCAAAACGCCGTGGCCAGGATGATATCTAAAATCCCTTATCGCCATTCGATTACCCCCCATCTTAGGAAGCTCCATTGGCTTCCAGTGATTACGCCCATCCAGTTTAAGGCTCTCATACTGACCTTCCGAGCTTTCTAAGGACGTGGCCCTGCCTACCTTCAAGCTCACCTTAAACATTCCCAACATAGTCGAGACCTGAGATCTAATCACCTTCGGCTTCTGACAACCCCCTGTTTCCAATGTTCTAGAATGGGTGGGAGAGCCTCTGCAGTGATTACTCCCAAAGTGTGGAATGTCCTGCCTCTTTCTCTTCATACGATTGAGTCAGAAGCCGTCTTTCGACGTGCTTTGAAGACCAGGCTCTTTCCCCGCCTTTAGACCTTTACTGGCCCTTCTGCTGCTGTCTGCTACAGCGCCGTTGGGGTTAGCTGTCACGCTATATAAACATACACGCAGGCTTAAGTTTTCCTGACGTGGCTATCAGCTTTAAAACACTCACCCGCCACCAAACACCGCATGGAGATGTACCTGTAAGATCCCTCCTTCCTCCTCCCCCTCGGTTCCAGATTCTGGTACTCACCCCGTTCGGCCACAACTCTCCTGAGTTGGGCGGTCATCGGGCGTCCTCCGGGGCCAACCACCACTCCTTGGGTCCCGTTTCAACGTCTTCGTCCTCCCTCTTGGCTGGCGGTTGTCGTCTGGCTCATCGGAGCCTTTGGTGGTTCCTGGCGGTCCAGCATCAGTTCTCCACGTCTCCTGCAACATTCTCCTTCCTGGTGTTTCTGGATTCGGTCCGCTCTCAGCGTTTCTCCCTGCCGCACTGACCTCCTGCTGCTCGTTGGCGGCGTTTCCCCCCCCTCCCGGCCCTCCTACGGCCTCTTGACTTCCTTTTTTCGTTCAAACTGGGCCTCTGATTGGATGGGATTTTCCTTTTGATCCGCCTGTTTAAGGAGACAGGCTTTTCTTAATGCCGTGTCCCTGATATTGATATTACAATTGTTTTCTCTTCCTTTCCAAGGACACCGAGAATTCCCGGCAAGAGGACGTCCTGACCCCACGTAAGTAAGAGGATCCTCACACCAGAGTTCACTAGATTTTTTTTCTTTGCAATAACAACTGGGGACAACCAAGAAGAAGCAGCCAATGGTTCAATTATACCTTCTTTTAACTATTTATTCTATATAGTTTTAACCTCTTCCCTAACAGTAGTGGCACATTTCGTACTTTTTGCTTGACAAGGATTGCTTTGTCTTTGAGTTAGATCGCATGCTGGAATCCTTTTAGATGTCCCAACTTTACCTTGAACACAGGTTCAAACTCTTGTAATACTTCTTCAGGATGAATATTGGTTACAGCAGATGCATAAGGTGCTTTGCACAAATTAATTATCATACATAACGGTCTTTGCTCAGACCATCCTAGAATGTTTACTCCTTGGTTGACCACATATATATATTTTTTTTTTGGTTATTCTTCCTTCACATGTAAAACTTGCCTCAAAGACATCTAAATGGATTTTGTGCCTACCGTAGCCTCCTGGCGTAGTTGTTCTTGGCTGTAATGTTCTTTTATTAGGAATTAGGTCATATTCTTTTCTTGAAATAATAGTAATGCGGGATTCGATATCAACTAAAATCTCCAAAGGATTATCATTTATTTGTACAGTGCATCTTGGTTGATAATGATGATCCGACTCATTGAGAAGAGCTATTAGAACTAAATCCTCTAGTTCTGTAAGATTGCTGTGCGCGTCTTTACCTTCCTGTAATGTAAAGACTTTTTTAAAGCTTGAAAGACAAACATTCGCAAAGTGGTCTTTCCCACCACATTTTTCACAATACTTGCCTAAGGCAGGACAATTTTTGTATTATGCAACATGAATTTTGATCCACAACGGTAGCATTCTGTCTGTGCGTGCTCATTTCTATTTTGTATTGGTAAGTTTCTTTTGCTCCTTGTTCATATAATTTAATGTCTGTAGATGTACCATATAAATCTCATTAGATGTTGTTTCTGGTTTCCTTAACATTTTAATGCCTTTTGCTAAATGTTTGGAACTTTTTATAATACATATGACCTTGTCCAAAGTTGGGTTCTTATGGCACAACAGGTTTTCCTGTGCTTTAGTGCATGTTGTATGCATTACTAATTGATGCTGGATCATTTCATCAGGATTTTGGAAAGCACATAACGAAGCGAGCATGAATAATCCTCAACAGATTCTCCTTGGGCTTGGTATCTGTAATAAAAGCTGTGTCTCTCCATCATGATGCTGAGGATTGTATCAAAGTAATCTCCAAATCTTTTCTTCACCTCTCTATTCGAGCTCCAAACTTCTTCAGGTTTCTCAACTGGACTAACATTATCAAATCAACGTATACCCCCTGTTCCAAGACTATTGTACAAGAGTGCTTTCAGCATTACAATCCAGCCCATCTATTGCCACCAATTGCATCTGAAAACTTCTTATCCATTCACTCTATCTTTCCCTAGGTGCACATGGCACGTCTAGGAAATGCACAAGTGTTGCAACGGTGTTCATTACACCAGCCTGAAGGTCAATATGAGCCAAGAGCACAATAGAACAATACTAGCTAAAGGCAATGTAATTATCAATGTGCCTTATTTGTTATTTTTTTAATAAAGTTTTACATGGTGAAATATAGACTCAATAATGAAAGGTCTTACTTGAGCAATTATATTAACTGAGCTTCATTACTAGTTCTCTTGGGTTGTATACGCAAAATACTTTGTTATAAAAAAATAATGAGCTTTTTATTCATCTTGATGCATGAAACCGCTGTTTATCCAGTGTGCACACAATGGAACAATATTCAAATGATTTTTGAGAGGAGTGGAGGATTGCCGAGTAATGAGGAAAAATAGGATTAGGCGACCACTTTGTGTGCAATGGGCAGGCTCAGCGCAGGTTGAATCTGCAAGGAGCGGGCCGCTGAACTATCTTTGTGGAGTAAAAGCTTGACGGAGGACACACATCGGCCGTCAAGCTGCTGACGGCAATAGCGGAGCAGACACGAAGCCGGGGCGGAGGCAGTGCCAAAAGCAAGCTAAGACAGGAGGGTGACATGTTGAGCAAGAGCGGAATTATTAGAGGTATGCTACTTATCAGGTAGGGTTTTGAAGACACCGTGGGACATCCACGCTCATTGTCAATTTTCTTAGGTAGAGACAACAGTAATCCAGGTAAGAGGAGAAACCCTTTATTTCTGTTTCCAAGTTCACTTCCCTTACAATAACCACCACCCACCGGCCAACTGTCATAACCTGCATGAACATTCCACTACCAGCGAGTGGGCCCAGGTGATGGAAAAGGACAACAACTAGCGTGACAAGGGAAAAACATAAGAACCAGGACACACAACATATCCAGGAATCAGAAGAAGCTTTTAGGAGACACTACAGTGCCCCATTACAGATGGGGCCCGGATTTCAGATTTATACAAATTTATGAGTTCAGAAATTAGAATTTTTACATTAATATTCATTTGTTTTATTTTCATAGCATCTATTTCTGATATGATCACCTGATAAAAAGATGAAATTTTGTCTAGAAATTAAAGGTTAGGAAACAATAAATGTTATATAGTCTTCTCTTTTAAACTGCCTGGCATCATTCTTGTTGCGGATCGTGCTCAAGCGCGCTCGACAAACCTGACAACCCCTCCCACCGGAACTACATTACCCAGACGCCCCGTGCGTGCATCACGCACGCAGCGTGATTCATCATCACGCACGAGCGTCCGCTACAAAGACGTCGACGCAGCCACACCGAGCGTCGGAAATTCATTCCAGCAGCAGGATTCCTGTATTGCGGTCGCTGTGGAGCCTGTGCAGCCCCGGTGCGGAAGTCAGGTGGAGGAGGTACAGCGCTTCCCGTCTCGTAGAAGGTCCGGTAAGGGTGCAGTGCACCGAGTCCAACTCCGACCCCCGGTCCCTCCGTCCCCTCTTCCGTTGGAGAGCTGAGTTCCAGCTCATGCTGAATAAGGGGAGTGGTTCTTTCTTGATTGCACTCGTCATCAGTGGTAACATTGCCACCGACTCCTTGACTATTGGTATTTAAGCAGGCCCAGAGGCTTCCGGCTCTTCTCAGTGTTACGGAACAATTCTAGACGCCAATCTCCTGGCGATGGTCACTGGCTAGTAAGGCAGCATTAACCTTGGCCTCATAGCTTGACACAAATCTTATTTCGTTTTCCTTACGTCATAATTAACGCTATGCATGATGTCGGGATTCTGACCTCAAGCGGAGGTTAAGAACCCCTTTGGCGAATTACTCTCTGTGGCTACTCCTATATGTTCATTGTTGTGTTGTGTTGTATGTGCTCTTGACTCCATCTTTAACAGGGAGCCCTTATAAGCGAGCGGACAACACGCTCTCCCTGTGAAGCAAGGTGGAGCATTGCTTGGGCCAACCAAAGAGAACAACTGTTAGGAGCACCCTTCGAAGAGTTACGCCATAAAGCTGCACGTTCTTTTCCTTTACAGGTACACAGATATTGTGGTATGTTCATGAAGCATGTATAAATAGATAGGGAGGCATTACTAAGAAGTTAGGGAAGATAGGTAGGGTATTAATCGTGTTCTTTGTGTTTTACAGATCTCCCTCCCTGCTGTCCCCTTCCTTTCCTTCCCTCACTTGATCCTCCTAATGACCTATGCCATTACGGCTATTTAGGCTTGGGTAGATCAAGAGGTGGACCACAATTAGCAACAATCCGATCCCGAGGGCTGAATCAACGCGACAATTCTGGCAATTTTCATTCTAAATTGCCTGCAGCAATTCACTGAAATGGAGTTCTCTTGGAGACAGCTGAGGCGAAGACAGCAGATCGACAAGTTATTTGTTAGGAGTTTCTTGTTGGTAAATATCAATTCCTGCTATTGATTCTGCAGATTGGAGGAATGGTAACTTCATTGGTGAAGAGAAACTTCAAGGACCATGTGTCGGAGAGGGGCAGCCAACACAGACGCTCCTAAATACCTGCTTTCCAATAAACACCAAAAATTAGAATTAGGTACTGTGCTATTCCATAAATGCTGATGTCTTTTAGCATTTAAGGCTAAGTATTTAAGGTTACAGGACTGTTGTATAATTTTCTACTTGAACTGTGACATGATTGGGCCCAGTGTTGCAGGCAGTTGCGCACAATATTGCTGATTGACATCCTCGGAGCGTACATTCCATTCAGCTTCCCCAAGAGCCTTCACCATTTACCTGGCTGTTTCACTAGTTAAGGCAATTGTGAATCACCCAGAAAAACACTGGGGAGCAAACCAGGAAACATGTTTTATCTTTACAGAAAATCAATGAATGGTTTTACAGTTGAAAATGGAATCTTGCACTAACTGATGTGTAATGACAGTACAAAACAAATACAAGGAAAACAACATTTACCTTCATGAGAAGTACATAAAAAGCGGTCATAAAAATAGAGAGCCCAACTTCAAATCTGCAACGCTCCTTGGCCAGCACTGCACATCCAGAGTCATGAAGGATGTAATCTGAGAAAATCTTTACTATGAAATTGAATGTCAGATTAATCAGTGTCAATAACACATAATTAACCATTTCTTCTTGACTGAATGTTTTGACCTCAGTTTAAACCTCAATTACAAAACATTTACCATTAAATCAAAAGGACAACATGTTCTAGGTGAAGGTTATGACCCACACAGAACACTCAATCAGCCTGAATGCACAAAAGTTTTTATTGAAGGATTATATGCATAGGGCTGGAGGGGATGATTCCCAATTGTGTATTCAGGGTTGTTCCCCAACATTCTAGGAAGCAATCATTTTAGAGAACGATGTAAGGAAGTCGTATTATTACCTGTAAAAAATATAAATATTTTATCTGCTTTGTTCAAGTGGTGCTATTTAAGACCAATTTCCATATGCATGTTCGAAGTCCATACCCCAACATTACTGTTGAAAGAGACACTACCCAGGATATCTGGTTTGAAAGACGAATGAGAAGAACATGTTACTTGCCTTCAGTGACAATCTTTCTGGATTCCTCACCTTACGAATATTCACCAGACATCAGACTGGATCCGGAAAATACAAATCACTACTCCTGAGTATCGGTGGGTGGAGTTGTGTGGCTCAGCACCGACGTTGTTCTGCCCCAGAAGTGATGAACAAAGCGGCATATAGTCGCCACCCATACGTGCTGACGTAATTTGCTTTCTTAGACTGTCCGTACATTCAGATGTAGAGCTTATCTGTAGACTGGCATGACCAGTGTGCAGATCTTTAACCTGGGACCTATTTAGATGGAAAATGGTCCAGTTCAGAGAATGGAGAGGCAGGAGGATCGGTAAGAAATCCACCAGAAAGATAGTTACCAATGGTCAGTATCTTGTACTTCTTATGGCTACTTCTAACCACAGTTTCCTCATATTGTGAATAGATACCATAGCAGTACCTGCCGAGGTGGTAAGTCTGTGAACTGTCTCAGACCAAAAAGTCCTACAGCACCAAGTAAGCAAAATGCATCTCTCTACAAACCGGACTATTCAGGAAGTAATGCGTCGCAAATGTATTTATTGATTTCCAAGTAGATGCATGACAAATATCTGCACAGCACTCTGCACGCCAGGACAGTGGAAGCAGCTTAGGGTCTGGTGCAATGAGCCTGTAAGCCTTCTGGAGGATGCTGCTTAGCCAGTACATAGCAGATCTTATGAAGAGAGCACTCCATCTGCAGATAATCAGTTTTAGCACAGTTTTGCGCTTTATTACTCTGGCGAAGCCCACAAAGAGCTGGGCCTCCATCCGATGTTCTTTGGTGCGATCTATATAAAAGTTTAGTGACCTTTTAGGGTCTAAAGAATTGAGTTTCTCGTCCTCCTTAAAAGGTGAAATGGGGCAAAGAATGCTGGAAAGGTGACAGCCTGTCCAACATGAAATGAAGGGACCACTTTGGGCAGAAAGGAAGCTCGGGTCCTCAATACCAACTTATATTCTGTATTAGGTGGGTAGACAGAAAGAGTCTGCAGCTCGCTCACATGCCTAGCCAATGTTATGGTGACAGCTTTCAAAAGTCTCAAGGGACAACTGTGCAGCAGCTCCAAAGGGGATCAAATAAAAAAGGAGCACTAAATTCAAGTCTCACTTTGGCATTATAAATGGTGTTGGTGGAAATAAATGTTGTAAACCTTTCAAAAATCTCATTGCAACATGTGATTTTAATAAAGAAGGCTGATCTAGCAATCACATAAAAGCTGAAAGAGGTGACAAATAGTCTTCCATATCGCCCAAAGCAAGTCCTTGCTGGACCAGAGTCAAAACAAATAGCAATACTTCAGACAACTTATCTTGCAGTTTGGTAAGTGGCATACCAAGCTACAAATTTGTCAGGACTGGTGTATACCAATTTCATAGAGGGACGCCTCGCCGCCAAAATGACATCAAGGACCTTAGGAGGAAGGTCAAAGGCAGTCAACTCTCGCTGCTCAATCTCCAAGCATGGAGATGTAAATTGTGCAAGACCAGTTGCAGAACCCTGCCCTGCTGCTGTGAAGGAAGATCCTACTGGAGCAGCAGCTTGATCGGAGGAAGGAAGATCATGCCCAGGAGTCCTGGGTGCCACATTTTCCTGGCTCAATCCAGTGCCAATAGGATGACTTGGGACCGTTCATTCCCGACGTTCTTCAGCACTCAGGGTAGTAGAGGAAGCGGCTGGAAGGCATAAAGGAGTCAAGAGTGTCACTCTAGGTGGAATACATCTCTGAAAGAAAGTCTTCATGGGAATTTTAACTTGCAAAATTACTGACATTGAGCGCTGTCAGCAGTGACAAAAAGATCAAGCCAGGATCCCCCCCCCACCCCACCGCTGAAAGATGCTGTGTCCCATCTTTCAGTGTAATTACCATTCGTGGTCCAGTAAGCGTTGGTGACTGAGTTTCTCCGCCTTGGAAGCCAGGTGGTTTACCACCAGAGAAATTCCCCGGCGGTCCAGCCACTTCCAAAGGCGTAGTGCATTTTGGCACAGGAATCAAGAACCCACACCGCCTTGCTTGTTTCAATACTGCTGGGTGGTGTAGTTGCCCATAAGCAATTGCACTAGCCTTCTTATCGTAGGTAGGAAGGCTTTTAATGCAAAACAAATCACCCACAACTAAGCTGATGTGGAGTCAAGCGCTCGCCGGAGACAAGCTACATCTGATCTCCACATCTCCCAGATGTCCTCCACCACTCAGAAGTAATGCATCCATCACCACTATCAAATCTGGTTGGGGTAAGTGTAGAGGCCTGTTCCAGACCAAATCACGGTCCAGCCTTTTTCTGTGCCTACTCCTTGGGCAAGATGGCAGGGAGAGTCATTCTTGAACAACTACAAGATTGGGCTGTCGAAGGTAGGGTCATCTCTGATTTACAATATGGGTTTCGTCAGGGCATGGGCACAACCGAGCAGGCCCTTAATCTCTCTCTTTTGATCGACAAATATGTCCACATTAAAAAGGGTGACCTATATATGGTTTACGTGGACTTGACAGCCGCGTTTGACTGTGTCTCCCATTCCAAATTATGGGTAATATTGGCTGACATGGGGGTCCCCCTGAACTTACTCACATATGTTAGAGAACTTTATGCAAAGGCTTCTGCTCGTGTTCGTTATGGGGTGGGGGGGAACTGACTGATCCTTTTCCAGTAGAAAAAGGAGTTAGACAAGGATGCGTCCTTGCCCCTCTTCTTTTCACATTATATACCAATGCACTGGAGAAGGAAATGCTGAAGGGTTCCCAGGACCTCCCAACGATATGTAAACGCCCAATACCTGCATTACTTTATGCAGATGACTCGGTTATATTGGCACGTACTCCCTGCGAACTACAAAAAAATCTGAGTAGATATTCCACGTTCATGGCAAGCCTTGACCTCAGGATAAACATAACTAAAACTTTTGTCATGAGGTCAAACTCTTCCCGTACAAATGCTAATAAAATGAGGGGTATTTATTTGAACGACCAAAAGATAGCTACTACCCACACTTATTCCTACCTGGGCATAATAATAGACAACAAATTATCATGGAAAGCAGCAGTGGAAACTCGAAGATTACTTTTTTTAAGAACAGTCACAGCCCTTTTTAACTTTATTAGGAAATTGGGCAATAGAGCCCCAAATGAAATCATCCAGATCTATAAAGCCAAATGCTTGTCAGTGGCCTTATACGGGGCTGGCCTATGGGGCTTTGTGAACTTAGATATCATCCAGAAAGTCGAAAACTGTTTTTTGAGGTCTCTTCTCTCAGTACCGAGAAGTACGAGCACTTTTGCTTGCCATCTAGAATTGGGACTTGTATATCTGGTGGACCTAGCAAAAGTGGAGCCTCTCTTGCTTTGGCGTAAAATATGGACTTCAGATAAAGCGACCCTCTCCCAATCACTTCTCTCGGACTGCTTAAACCTGGATAACGCTCATAGGTCTAAGTGGCTGAGGTACATTGCAACTTTCCTCCATGATTTGGGCTGGGACAAGTATTTCTATAATCCCTCGTCAATATGTGAGGTGTCAAGAAAAACTTTAAAAACCAAAGCACTCGCCCATCTGGAGGAGTTGAGGCTATTGAGTGAAGCTACTAAACCATCTGTCACCCATAGCCTAATGATCCAACTGGTCCCAACCCTGCAGCCATATCTGACCCTAAATATGACAAATCATGAACGCTATTTATTGGTAAGACTCAGGATGAATATTTTTCACCGAATAATAGCCTTCCCAGTTCAGAATAATTGGGTAAAAAATCTACCGGTTTGCCCCTGTGACCTTATATCTGCACAATCAACTATGCATACTATTCTTTTCTGTAAATTCTTTGCTGAAAGCAGGAAAAAATTACTTGTTCCTATTTTGAGGAGTCTAGGACTCAGGCAATGTCGCCCAGCATTTCTGTTCCTGCAGATGTTGGAAGGAGATTTACTGACATTTACAGTAGCCAGCTTCTTGAAGTCTATTGTTTACCATCGAAAGACTTTAGATTAAAGAATCATTGATTTTATCTAATGATATAATTGTGTAAATTTTAAACTTTTTTTAGCTATGTTCACTGAATGCTCGATTATTCTAAAGCACTCCTTTTTATTCTGGAAAGATTTTTTCTTTTTTACTTCTCCCGTTTTAATAACTTTTAAAGAATTGTATCTTATTGATTGTCTTTTATTGTATGCTTTTTATGATTTATAAATTTAAATCGAAATAAAGTAATATTGACTGACTGTGCCTACTGGGACTTAAGGTCCCACTGTTGAGTTGGCATATGCCATCTGGAACGTTTCACAAGCAGGATGCAGGAGGCCAACAATTCTAGCAGCTTGGAGATGGACACATGCACACTTTCTGCAGCAAGACAGACAGACTGAGCTCAACACAGTCCTGGGCGATGTCTTTGTGAACTAAGGCCTAAGCCACAAAAGGGCTGAAAAACCTGCTGTGTCAGTGGAGGGGGACGGACACTGGCAAAACTGAACCCCCCTGCCAAAGTCACAAAGAGAAAAGAAAATGTTAGAATTGTCTAGTAGGAGCAGAAAGACCTAAGGCACATGCTGTGGCCTTGCTCTACAGGGCTGACTCTCCCTTTGATGCCAAAAAGATGAGAACCATTCAACGGCATGGCCATCAAACATGACTGGACATCTGTGCAGAAGCCTGTAAACCTCATCCAGGAGTGGCGACTAAGTGCCACACTTGTACCCATTGCTCAACCAAAGCAGTCTGCTGGGTTTAAACCAAACCTGATTACAAGATTTGCTGCACTGCAGATATCTTGGATAACTTGGGTTATGGATGCCCTGAGGTCGCCTGGAACTGCAGGGAATTATTGAGCAGCTGTGTACCATAGGGCATGGGAATAGAGGTCTAGATGGCAGCTGGAATTCACTGAATGCAGAGCAAGGTTTGTAGGAGAAAATATATATTTGTCAAGTTTCAATTCTTTTACACTATCGATCAGGTGGGGAGGGTGGGAGAGGCTTTGAGACTGACCTTGCTGGTGGATGTCTACACCACCAATCTCTCTGGTGTAGGATGTTGTTGCTCCTTTCTTGGAGTTTAATAGTGGCAAGAAGGGGCTATTTCCCGCTTCGATTTGTTTTACTTCTTCCTAGACTTACCCAAAGAAATCAACTGCAATGATGATCTGTCGTGGGAAAAGGACATTCCTTTTGACTTCAACCAGTCAATGCCCGCAGTCTTCTGATATTTGGCCACATACAACTTCGTCTCACAGTTCCATATGGCCTTCGGATTCACCTGAGCGTAATGGTCACAGACCCTGGAGTCCTACTCTGATCCCAGTCACCTTAAGCATACTTCGTGAGGGTCCGTTACAGATATCTATTTGCAACAGAGCCTTCACTGCTTAAAACCTGTTGTTTTACAGGATGAGATTTTCCTTTACACACTGCTGTAAGAATAAGAATAAAAAAAAAGATTCAAAATGACCAAGGAATAGCTTTGAATTTGTGCCTGAAGGTTCAGAAAGAAAGGACCTGACATTAGTGCACATGGGTGGTGCTTACTTGCAAGCTCCCCTCATCACTTCTGGTGCCACACGACACCACCTACTAGCACGCTGAACTACTGCTTTCAATTTTCTGGATCCGATTTGATGATTGGGGAATATTTACAAGGTGGTAAATTTGCAGCTAGAAGTATCCAGCATAAACGGTATCATCAGGTATTAGCCACCATGGCTAATAGATCTAGTTTTGGTTTAAAATATCGAGGACAGAAATATCAATCTAAACATATACCAACTACAAAATATCAACTACCACTAAATTGTAAATTAGGCATACATTGTGAAGTAAAGAATTACTCATTCAAGTCCACACAGTATCTTAATGATATACCGCAAGTCTGGATCTGCTCTACTTTGATGAGTTGTCCAAGGAAGTGGAGATGGCAACAAAGTAGTACCTGTGGAGTTCAGCTTGGCTGAGGTTAGACTTTTTTTTTTGCAGAGGCAGGATATGTCCAGATTTTGTGGAGGAGGGATAGCACCTTGGGCTAGGAAAGGTTTGCATTTGCAGTGAATGTGAGGTGCAGCTGCCCCAGTGCAATTATGACTAGTAGTCTTTAGCACTAGTACAATTTTGTAACACAGCAGAGAACACATGCAAGTGTGTCTACAACTCTGATCCACCAAACATGATGCATGGCTTGAAACTCAGGTATACATTGGAATAGTAGTCCAGCAAATAATAGGGCAGGTATATGATGTCAATTTCAGCGTTAGGAGTAGTGTTATGTACATGGCTATGGGTAGTGATTGAAGAGTGAAGGTGAAGAAGCATGCTTAACTAGTGAATTTTAAAACTGATAGCACTCACTTAACACCAGGTCAACTGCATTTTGTCACTGAATATCTAAGGTTTTTTTGTTAGCCAAAATTATCCTTTCTTCTAAGCAGGTAACCGGACATCTCCTAGACGTTTTATGTCAAAGACAAGTGTGTGCTTAGGTTAAATGCCTTCTATCCTCTCTGCACTACTGGTAAGAGTTCAGCGCTCATCTGCTGAAGCAACAATTTCTTGCAGAGTTAACCGCCTGCCTTTCAAACACCCACAGAAGAGAATCCTGCCCCCCATTTTTAGGTCTCGCCTGACCCAGCGCATGCGCTGGTCTGGCGAGACTTATTGAGAGGGCTCCAAAAAGTGCTACCAGGTCAGCCTAGAGCTACAGTGCATGTGCGCGGGCACGCGCGCCGCGCTTACCGCGATTACTTTCGCGGCCGCTTTGATGTTTGATCGTGATCACTTTCGCGGCAGCTTGGCCTAGCCAATAGGTCTCGCTTTTGGGACCTTATAAGTATTTAGTTATGCATCTGTTGCATGGCTAAACACTTATAAGGTCCCAAAGGGGAGACCTATTGGCTATGCCAATGCTTGTTGAGTTTGTATTTAACACCTCAACACTAACCCCATTTACGTACAGCAGTAGTTGCCCAAAGTGACATTTCAGCATATCATCTGCAGGAGAATTTGCCACTGGATCCTCTATCATTCCCTTCAGAGATGCAAAATCTGTGGAACATGTGCAGCTGAACAAGACATCAAGGCGTAGCCAACCAGACCTAAATTAAATTAGGAATTAATTGTTCTGTGCACCTGATGCTCAGGAAACGAGATTGCTAAAAACAAAGTCTCCTGGAAACGAACACAAACTTACTATTTGTGGCAGACGTCTCAGACTGATCAGTAAGTTTCTCACTTCTCAGAAAGTGGAAAACTCATTAATTAGGTGAGAATCGTAGCACTTTTGCCTGCATCATTAATTTTTTATTTGTGTATCCTTGCTACATTCAATTGACAGATGTGTTACTTTAACTAGTGCACCTTCTCCAAAAAGCCTACATGCACAGAAAATAATAAATTACTTTAATTTTGACTGATTTTAATTATAGTATTTTTCTAACTGTATTGAGGTGTTTGCTTTACGTTTTGATCTTCATCACTTATGGGCCGTATTTTGCGTCTGGTTTGTTGCCACAAAGTCAAAATCTTTGTAGATATAAGGCACCTCTTTTTAGCCACTGATGGACTTTGAGCCTTAGCACTTCTCGGTCCTGTAAAGCCTGGCCATGAAAGGAAAACTTACATTAGTGACATAGTTGTGTGGCTTTTTAACGGTATAAATAACCGGCATAGCCATTAAGAAACTTACGAATACTGGAATCAGAAGCCATTTTCAAAACAGCTGCCATTGATAAACTGCATCTTTGTCCTGGAGGAGAGCGGACACATTATTGGGATTCCTCCTCCATGAGCAAGGTCTACAGGCTATCGTACTGTTGAGGCACATTTAATGGTGATGAGGGACACTATCAAATGACAACAATCCTTGGTAATGGGTTAACACCTCAACAAGGAGAGCTTCTTCTACTGTTCGAGTCACATTCCTACACAATAAATAGTGACCACTTTCAAACAGACAAGTTTCATTCCTCAAAGCATACAGGACTCTGTCTTCATAACACCAATCACAACATCGGCCTCTTGTCCAGCTGAAAAAACGGGTGCAAATGTGGTGTTGCTCTCATGGCACAGAGGTGCTACAATAGGTGTGGTACCTGTCTTCTCTAGTGCAAGTGGGCATTGATTTAGAAAATGCTAAGCAAACACTTTCAAGAGCATCTTGCCATGAGCCACTGAAACACTAAAATCCATGCATGGGTAAGGGATGGCCAACCTCAAGCTGCTAACAAGCATTGGAATAGCCAATAGGTCTCGCCTTTGGGACTTTATAAGTATTTAGTTATCCAGCACAATAACCTTGGTGCAACAACATCAAGTGTTGCATGGCTAAACACTTATAAGGTCCCAAAGGCGAGACCTATTGGCTATGCCAATGCTTGTTGCTTGCTTGCATTAAGGCTAATGGTATCCTTGCTAAACTACTGAATAATTAATGCTATGGTAACACTGGGACGAGTGTAACCCTAGCCATACTGATAACCTGGCTTTCTGAAAAGTGGGGGTGGGGAGAAAACAGCTCAAATGGGGGAGGGGAGAGTCGGGAGGTGGCGAGAAGGGAGGCACGAGGGAGGCACAAGTTCGGCGTTGTCTTCGGGGTGATACCGGAAACAGTGTGGACCAGGAGAGAACAGCCTAAGAGAAATGCGGCCTTGTGCGGAAGCATCCACGATATACACTGTACTACTTTATGTACTAAGTGCATTTATTTTGCCAATACTTGCCCAACTTTTCCTGCCAGGGAAATACGTTGTATTGTGTCGTGCTGGGGAAGGGCAGTGATGGCAGCAGGCTCCGAGAGATGCGGCAGTGGAATGAGAATTATTTGGAAACTAGGGGTGGACTACAAATTCCACTACTGCATTTATAATCTTACACTCCCTGAAAGTGCTTCCATGTAGAGAAGCAAGGGATATTCAGCACTGGCTCATAATCTTCCAAGAAGCCAAAAGCCCCTCAAACGTCGACTTTAAAAGAATGTACACTCCGTGAATGAGGGCTCTTAACTCACTAAGCAGCTACGTTCTCCATTATTCTAAACAACAAATACTATTCTCTCTTCTCTTCTACTCACAGTCATGACTTTCTTCTTTATACATTCTCACACAATGTCAATTTGTAAATTTCGTTTTTATCATTCCATCCACTGTAGCGCGCTCTATTCTTATAAAATATGTGTCAAAATTAAATAAATAAACAAAAATATTGGGTGCATTTCCCCTGACGATATCGGCTTACCATGCCGACAAAGTGCCCTGTGTGGCATTGGAAATCGAGGCAAGTGTGGAGAGAGGAAGTGGGGAAACGAATGAGCAAATGGAAAGAGAAAATGAACAAAGGGACGTTAAAGATAGAACATAGCAAAGGAAGAGGAGGGGTGCTCGCTGCTCGGAAGATGGAAGGGAAAGATGGCGGCCTTGGGCCAGCTCGCTCAGAAATAGCATGGGTGTCGTATGCAGACATAGACCTCAACTCTCTTCAACGGGAACATCTGCAGGATCAGACTGTCAACAAGTTCAGATCAGAAAGGGCACATCCAGATCAGAACCAGGGAGGTGCCGTCTGGCCAGTGATGAATGCCGCACCTATTAATGTGCTGGGGCTATATTAAGAAGAGTGACCCAAATACCTTGCACTACCAGACACTACGCGCTCATATATTCAGTGTCATTAACCCCTTCGACGCGCATGACGGAGCGGTTCCGTCATGCGCGTCGGTTGCGCTGTGCGCATGACGGAACCGCTCCGTCATGGCCCCGCCCGCGCACAGAACCTTCAGCGTGGCGCGGAAATCCGCGCCGCGCTGAAGGGGTTAAGGAGCGTCTGGAGCACTGTATTCCAGCGCAACCTCTAACAAGGGCAGCTGCATTTGGCGCGTCCTTAGCCAGTACAGCCCAGCTCGGCCCAGTAGCAGCGCACTTCAGAGGCCATTGACAACAGACCCGGCGAGGTTCAGATAGCAGGAAGACAATAACAAGCAGGAAGTGGGATAAGGGAGGGGGGTAGGGCAGTCGAGCGCACTAAGGGGAGAGAGGCATGCAGGCTGGCAAATGGTGTGCACTTTCGCGGCCGCTTTGATGTTCTCAGTGGCCGTGCGGCTCACTGAGAACATCAACGCGGCCGCGAAAGCGATCACGCAGGCGGACAAATGGTGCGCGCGCCCGGCGCACATGCACTGTAGCTGAGGCCTAAAAAGCCACTAGTTTGCACTTCCAAAACCCGGCTTACTAAAACTCTCGCCAGAGCAGCACTAAAGCGCTGGCTCAGGCGAGACCTAAAAATGATATCATTCACTGGAAGCCTGCAATCATTCTATATTGTGGAGTGGCGGAACTATCTTGGACTTTATCTACTTCTGTGATCTCACAGCTTAACAACTTGACTCCCCCCTTCATATTGTGACTTTCATCTGTAGAGTGGGCAGGCGGCAGACAAACAGCATCAGCGCAGCTTGAACTCGCCATGACCTTCCACAAAAAAAAAGGAAAAGAAAAGAATGAAAATACATTTATGATGGTTGAAAACCAAGGTCTCCTTAGAAAAAGCAGAAAACCAAAGAATCCGGCAGGGTTCTGCTCTTAGAAACAATCCCAAAACAGACTAGAGACTTCTGAAGCAGATGAAAATGAAGAAAATATGAAAATTGGAGATTTTGACTAAAAACACCAGAGCAGAACTAAACATAGTCAGTCAGTGATAAGAGTTTCTCGTAGAATGTCAGTTAAATGGCAACTGAGGTTCTGCATTTTCTGAGCCGCCTGTTTCAGCAGAGTCTGGTATTTTTAAATGCACATGCCACTGCTGAATAGTGACGTCTTTTACAAAATATTGAAACTTGTTCCGAGGACCTATCTCAGCTGGCAATATACTGAGCTGGTGACTCTCGGATGCATCCCATGTTGGAGAATCTAGTTCAACAGTCACAGCCAAAGGCACGCCAACAATATAAGGAAAAGCGATGAGTGGTGTGCTCTTTGCCATTGATTTGAAGTGTACTTAAAAGGGTTCGATTTACCCCTAATAAGTACTTATTTCAAAACTCTGTATCAAGTTTTACATTACTGAAAAAACATTCATAATCCGAAACTGTAAAAAAAATCAGTTTTCAAGTATCTTCTTTTGATAATGAAGGCACCCTTTGAAAATCGGTAACAATGCCTTTCTAGAGGATCAAGGTTTTCTTGCAGGAGGACACGCAAAAAACACAATCAAGATTCTGAGATACGTTTTACATAACATTACATAGAACCTATAAAAAATTGAAGAAGCCACAATGAGTAAGGTTTGTGATTTGCTTTTTTTGGCATTATCTTACACACGAATCAACCCAAAATATTCCCCTACACTATCCTAGAGCAGGGGTCTTCAAACTAGGGTAGGGTGACCAGAATTTTAAAGCAAAAAACCGGGACATTTCACAAAAATAGAAGGACAATCATTTTACATCAAGCGAGCGCACAGAATGACAGTGCTCCTCAGCAGAGAATTACAAAATAGGCAGTAAGAACACACATAAGATGCCATTTTTAAGCCCAGTAGCTTGCCTGTGAATTAAATTGCTTTCTTGGAACAACTGCTAACTATCCCTTCTTTGTAAAACATCAAAAAACACCTCCCCCTGTTTTTAGTCGACCCTCTCCAAAAACCGGGACATGAGCTACATTTCTCGAAATCTGCCCGGACAGCTGGTGAAAAACGGGGACCGTCCTGGCAAATCCACGACGCCTGGTCACCCTAAACTAGGGGAAGGGCCCCTGTAGGGGGGCCTCAGGTGATACCAGGGGGGGCTCCAGGCTCTAGCCAAAAGAAGCATTGCACACTGTAATGGGCCATCACTACCATCTTTTGTCATTTATATCCTAGCTGGGAGTATGTGTCAAAAGGGAAGAGACTCCAAATATTCTCCAAAACCCAGAGCCACACACTGTGGATACTTTTAAGAGATACAATTTAATAGAATACATTCTGAGGGGGGCCCGATGATTATATTTTTCACACAATGCATTAAAAAGTTTGAAGACCACTGCCCTAGAGCAAGTTGTCGCAATTTAGTGTTAAAATAGAATGATGTTCAACAAACAGGTTCACTGACAAATCTCTCTAAAAGGCATTTGCATATATGATCAAAATATCCAGCACTCAATACTGAATTCACATGCCAAAAAATCCAAAAGAAATGGTAAACACGATTAAAAATTAATTTAAAATATGAACTATGTGCTTTAACTATTACATGTTACAATCTTTTGTGGCAATCTGATTCCAAACAGAAAAAATACATGTGACAAGACCTTAAATTTACAAAAAAATATTTTATGAGTTAATAGGGAACACGTTTCAAACCCTTGAAGTCTTGGCATACTTCTGAATTCCTGGAGATAAAGGATGCCTGGAATTCTTCCTCCTCATCGTGAATGGTGAGTGGAATTTGAAATATTTTGCACAGCCGCTGATGTATCCAGCCCCAATAAAGATCCCAAATATGACTGGTCTCTAGGATCTAGCATTTGTTCTGGTTGAACTGGATGAACAATATTAACTGGTTGGGGAACAAGGGCATATTTTTCTAAGAACGACAAGTCAGTTGCTCGTTGATAGTCTGTTGGCGGGGGTTGAGGAGGCAAGACGCTGTGTTGAGGTGGGAGAGGAGTGGTGTGTTGTAGAAGATCAGCCTGCACGTCGGGCATCTCGACTGTCACCAAAGTAACTGGAACACACCCTTCTGGGGAGACATTTTGCAAGATGTTTTTGGTTTCAGCTTGGTAATCTTTGGGCTGATCCATGTAGTGCTTATCTTCAGGATGGTAAGCTTTGCCATCAGAAGCAAATTGTACTGGTATAGATTCCAGCTTTCCTCTTTCTGTGGAAGAAAAATCCCCCTCATCTGCAGATTTGAAACCGTGGACGTGGTCAATATGATACTTCAGCTTGTCCTTCCGTTTGAATGTCGCATTGCAGTTTTGGCAGTTAAAAGGACGAGCATCAGAATGAATAACCTGGTGCTTTGTTAAAGTCTTCTTAATTCGGAAAGATTGATTACAAACATGACATTTGTATGGCTTCTCGCCTATGGGGGAAATATATATAAAGCAAGAAAGGTTAGAACCAATTATTTAGTTTTTTTAAAGTAGCAATTTTACATACTGAATGAGTAGGACCAGGTAAAACGCTTGTTTATACATTTCTTTATTAATTACTGCATAGCGGTTTTAGGAAAAATACAGGCATAAAGAGACAAGCCTCTAATGTAAGCAATAGATCATGGCCGGTTCTAGGATTTGTAGGCCCGGGCCAAAAGGGGATGTGCGAGTCCCTTCTAATTTACATAAGTGACAAAGCTCAGGAAGCTGCTTTGTGCAGACTCCTGGGCCACAACTCCTCCTCCCAGCCTCCTACAAGCACCTCTTTTGCAGGTCCTATTGGGTTGAATGTGTGAGAATTGCTTGTGGGCTGAATATTAAAACTGTGGGGGCGCTTAAATGCTGGACAATTGTCGTCCTGCAGTGTCTCTGAAGGATCTCCTTGCAACTGGGACAAGAGGAAGTGTTTCCCAATACCATCCCTGAGAGGCCCGGGTAGGGGGGCCCCTCCATGGACCCTAACTGCAAGGAGACACCTTTCTTTTAAATGGATCACCAGGGAAACAACAATACACACCACTGGTGCGGGGCCCCATGCTGGTGGGCTGAGTGCGAGGCCCTGGACACCTGGCCACACTGCCCATGCCTAGCACAGGCCCTGCAATGGATAGCGATGGGTAAGCAAAGAATGCTAGAAAAATGAACAAGCACATAATGATTAATCACCTTAAACAGTAACTATTGTAGTGCTCAAGCTATCTATTTTCAAAAGTTGTCGAAAATCATGTGGAAGGTGGTCCCAACTTATATTCCAGAACTTCCAGAAGTATAATGAACTGTGAATACGCACAACGGAGGGCAGTTTGGTGAAGGACAGACACACGCACACATCCACCTCACAATACGATTACATCGGCATCACCTGTCCTTATTTGCTGTATGCTTTAACCGATTAAAGCCTTAGAAACAGACAACCAGTAGCATCTCTGTACTTATAGAATTGCTTGCACTGGTGATAAAACTTGTCAGTGGCAGGAGATGAAAAATTAAAAAATACAGAGTTCAAAGAAAATCAAACTCACCTTTTTGAATTTCTGGATTCATCTTGAATATAATCTTGGAGGATACTGGTGAACTTATTCCAGCACTTACTACAGAATAATATGTGAGATTTAGAACCATTGCAAGGGGCTGTGGGACACTGTGTTATCTTAATGAAATATCCACTGTTATGGTGGTGGTGAAGGAATTTGCTGCCATGACCTCTTTTTTTGCAACATATAAAATACTTTATTTTCAGATTCATAAAAAAAAAATATTGTGGCCAATTGATAAAAAAGGTGATAAATACCCTTGTCTTGTATATGCTGGGTAAGCAAGTTTCTTTTTAGCAACACCAGATGCCTAGCGATGATTTCAATGACCAGGCTTCTCTTTGCTGCATGCCGCCATCACACATACCATGTGAAATTGCTCTTACATGGTAAGCATGCGTGATTAAGCCAAAAGGAACATTCAACTTTTGCAGCACCCTCTAAAATGATAACTCAATTTGAAGAGGTCATCTCACATCAGTGTCATAGGAGTGTGCAAGAATGATGTAGACTAGTTTAAAATTTTAATTTCCCCCCAAACACATCACGATTGCCATCCATTTATATCGAGGTCAGGAAGGCTGAAGATCTTTCACTCTTCTCAGAGGGTAAACAGCAATGGTCAGAGACAGTAAAGGTAGATTCAGCTACAGAATACATTGGGCATCAATGTGGCCCAACACCTGAAGAGTATAAATGAGGACGCCGATCTGACTGAGTGCAACCACATCTGATCTTCACTATAAACTAAGCAACTACCAAAAATGGGCTTCGCTTCTTTAACACCAGTTAAAGCATAGGCAGAATATTTTACTTTCTTAGTTTTTGTTTTTTGTCAGATAGACAGATTTGCCAGACAGTGCAGTTTTGATGTTGTAAGGTTACCAGTGATTCCTAATCGGGATTCTTATCCGTTTTAGGCCGCAGCCTACCATACAGCGCAGCTGTGTGGTTTGCGAAAGACACCTTGAGGTATTCCAGAAAGTTGACCCGGGAATGTATTCTGCCTGTCACTTGCCATTGTCTTTTGGTTTGTAACTCACATTTTCTCGCTTCCCGTCTGCTGGCTTTATTTGCTTTAGGCTGACAAGGTTCAGCTTGTCTCGCCCGATGAGAAAGCAGTGCTCACTGTATTCTTCCACTAACTCATTTTCTGTCAACAGGCCTTTAAATCTTGTTCTTATCTCGTCACGTTTGCTGGGTATTCAAAGACCGAGGTCAAATGTCAAGCTGGGTTTCGTGGGAGCCTGGTTATTTTGCTTTCAGCTGTCTTCAAAGTGACACTTTATAGGAAAGAGGAATGCAACGTACTTTCTCCTTGGGGCCAGCTTGTGCCCTTTTTTAAATTTTATTTTAGACATAGCCATCTCAAAAAGTATCTTTGTTCTTCATCTTCACAAAACATTTGAATGTTTTTTGCAAAATTTCTCTTTTTTGGTGAGTCCATTTAAATTGATAAACTGGCTTTTTGGGAACAAAGTACAAAACCGCATTTAAGTCTCAGCCTAACATGTGGTGATCTTGAGCAATTTACATTGTTTATGGCCCATTCAATGTCAAGCACAGGATAAGATCTTTTCACAGGAAAGAGCCAGGCACATTGTGACACAATTTAACAATGCTTGCTTTTCACTTTGAGATGTAAAGATATGCTTCATTTATGACAACTGAGGCAACTCGTTTTGGAGAGTTGGTTAAGTTTAAACGCACTTTTTATGAAAACTTTTGTGTTTATTTTTACTTACACAATTATTATGTATTCCATCTGCAACTGTGCCTTTTTCGGAACCCATAGTATACAAACGTTTTTCTCATATGTCTTTGCAGGCACTAGGGTCAAGATTCAAATGGTGGACAGGAGCAGTGGCAAGGGGCCAAAAGCTATTGGAAATCCTGAACACTGATTATTGCTATATGTTGCTACAAAGCAAGCAGTCATACGTGCAGTTACCTTGCCGGCACTAGGGCCATGGTTTGGAAGGTGCAGCAGGTGCAGGGGCCCAGGGGCCAAAAGCTCTAGGAAACCCATTGAACACTGATTATTGCTATATGTTGCTACTAAGCAAGCAGTCACAAGTGCAATAACCTTGCAGGCACTAGAGCCATGGTTTGAATGGTGCAGCAGGTGAAATGGTACAAGGGTCAAAAGGTCTAGGAAACCCACTGAACAGCAATTATTGCTATATTTTACTACTAAACAAGCAGTCGCAATTGCAGTTACCTTGCAGGCAAAAGGGCCATGGTTTGAAAGGTGCAGCAGGTGCAGTGGCACAGGCGCCAAAAGCTCTAGGAAACCAACTGAACACCGATTATTGCTATATGTTACTACTACCAAGTAGTCAGGAGTACTTTTTTTGGTTCTTTTGTAACCTACTGCACCCTGAGTAACCCATAGCCCAAAGCATCACTGTAATAAAAGGTGGAACCTGTTGGACTTTTCTGTCTACCTACAACTTATGTTACATTCAGCGCATTCATATGGCGCATTTTCACACTTTTTGTATGGTCCTAAAATGCTTCTGAATATGGGAACATTAAGACCTTGGCGAGGGCATTTGCCACTCTATAACATTAGCACTTCATTCGTTGTAAAGACTACATAAATACTTACAACTTACCATATGGCATTCCATACTAACCATTGGCAAAGACAATAGGTCTTGCCTATGCTAGATCTATTGGCTTTAGCCATATTATACAGCAGCGCTAGCTTCAGTGCAGCATAACTCAAAATTTAAAAAGTGCTGAAACATGGACAACGTTGGCTGCGTCATACAGTTTTTTACATTACTTTCAGCCATTTGCAACATAGGTAAAAACATTAGCAAAGCAAAAGAATTCACATAGGCAAGACATATTGGCTTTGCCAATGGTTGTTCGTTTCTGATGGTAAAAGCAGCACCACTATCTTGAGAATTTGTATGACCTGGGCATAACCTATTTTGGAGCCATGCATTCTGAACAACTCAGATTTTTTAATCTATTTACAGCTAATTCAAGCACCTGTGATGCTACAAAAATATTGAATTACGTCGAAAGCTGCCCAGAATCCACCAGTCTTATAGTACTGCATTGCCTTTTGAAGGTTATAAAGCATTCCATGCCTCGTGCAAGGTCAATAGTACTTTCCTTGATGGGCTGGTGTTCTTTATCTAGCACTTCATACCCATGGGTGAGGTTATAAAGCGCCCGATTTTCATCTGTTTACTTGGAACCTTTTTAGAATGCATAGTAAAATGTTGTTTAGAAAAGAGGTGAAGGAGAGCGAGAATAAAGGTATTGATGAGGTAGAGGGATAGGTGAGGTTAGGAGAGATACGCAGTAAAAGAAAAACGTACAGAGGTTGAACGAGGATGAGGTAGTCTGAAGATTGGTAAGGTTTTAAAGTGATGTAGACAGAGGCATGTAGAGAGAGAGAGAGTAGTGGGGTACACTGAGGATTGGGGTATAGACAAGTGAGTTAGAGAGGTGGACAGGTGAGAAAGTAAAACATGAATACGAGGTGCAGGGCAGAGAGAGGGGCAAACCGATAAGATACAGTAAGGCCTGTCAAGTAAGAGTAACGACACAGAGTGAGAAGTATAGAGAAACGGGCGACAGCAGAAACAGAAGTGGTGCAGAGAGAAAAGCAGTCGGACAGGTTTGGTAGAGAAATGCGTAAGGTTGATAGAGAGAGAAAGTGGGTGAGGTAGACAGTTGTGAGGTAGGCAGAGACAGGTGAGTTGGAGATATGCATTGAGAGAGTTGGAGAGATGCATTGAGAGAGTTGGAGTGGTGAGTTTATATAGAGAAGGGGGTGCAGAAAGGTCAGCAAGACACAGAAGGTAAAGATAGAGAAAATAATGAGACAGTGAGGCTGATAGGGAACAAATACCGAAAGAAATTAAGAGTTTAGGCGATAGAAAAGAGAGATAAGAGGGATAAATGAGGCAGAGATGTGAAGTAGTAAGTGGTGAGGCAAAAGGACAGCCGAGCTAGAGGTAGAGACAGGTGAGGTGAAGAGAGATAGAGCTGGAGAGATGAGAAAACGAGAGGTAAGATGGAAACAGAGCAGTGAGGTACAGAGAAAGATCTGATTTAGAGAGTGGGGCTAGAGAGTTAGAAAAGTAGAGGTTGCCACAGAGTGATTGAAAAGAGGTGTGGCTGGGCGATAGAGATGAGGTAGAAAAGTGTATTGAAAGAGGTTTGGTAGACATAGGTAATGCAGAGAGAGGGGGTATATACATGGCAAGGTAGAGATAGGCAGAGTGAAAGAGGTAAAGAAAGGGGTTAGGTAGAATAGCTGACTAAAAGTAAGAAGAGAGAGAGAAAAAGATTGTTTCTAGGTCGAAACCTACCATACAGCACAGCTGTCTGGTTGCAAAGATATATTGGGGACATGCTGAAAGCGTACCTAGGAATGCATTCTACCAATTGCTTACTATAAGCTTTATGTTTTGTAGCTCACATTTGCTTGCATTCGGTTTGACTTTATTTGTTTTAGGTCATCCAGCATGGCTTTTTTTCTTCCTGGAGAGCATAGCCTCTTTACACACTCTGACTGGCTCCTTGAGTGATCGATTTCCAGGAACTCTTTTTTTCTTTTTTGCAGGGCACTTGTTGAGTGTGTGTTTTCTGGCTCGTCTCCCTTGCATACTAGTTCACGAGGCAGCTCCTGCATATCATTGAGTTGTAATAAAGAATTGTGTTTGTTTGAAAATGTTTCCTGTCTCCTATGTGCATTGCTACTCTTTTATCGAGACAGATGATTTAATATACAACTCACTACTCAAGGCAAGCCACTACAAGTTTCCGTCCACTATCACACATGCCTGTGACCATACTGGAATTCACAAGGAGAATGAGCAATAAGGAGCCCTTTAAATTTAGTTTTTAACTCGACACATTTGCTATGCATTCAAAGAGAGAGGTCAAATGTCACGCGGTGTCTCCTAACAAACAGGTGTTTATTCTTTTAAAAGGGAGGTAGGTGTTTACTTTTCTCCCTTCGACTGCAAAATGAAAGGATTTTATAAAGTGAACTATGCAATAAAATTGCTGGGTACAGGGAGTGTGAAAGAAAAGTCTGCAGGGTGTTTTGTTTTTGTTCTAGCAAAAATGAAAAATTAAACGCCTGTAAATAAACAGTACAAATATTTCTGAATATATTAGCAGTTGGGAAAGCACAAATGAGGCACATTTTTGTTATGTAATTCTGAAGTGTGGTAGAAACAAAGATTTTAATAGGAACAAAACAAATCAATACAGACGGTAATACACAAGTTAAATATTTGCTGAAACCAGATTTCCACAAATTATCGTTTTGTGCAGCACAATTTTATTAGTAAGATAGTATGTCTATGCAAATTTAGTGGCCATTACAGTGGAAAATGTGTTGTCTGTAAATAGCAGTGTATCTCAACTCCATGCTTTAGTGATACATTTGCAACACTGTGCTCTAAAACATAACGCCAGCTAAATAACATACACTTGCAATTCTCCTTCTTATTACTTTTGCTACACTTGTTCTTTGTGTAGCGCATGGATTTTTCACTATTTCATGACTTCAGTGATGCAACATTAACGACCGCACCACCACTTTGAAAACTGTCCCAGCACTACTGCTACATGCCAACAGCAAAATGTCATTTGTGCATGAGCCCTTATTGGCACACTTCTTTTCAACTTGCATGTCTTGAAGGAAGCATTGTAGTGGTAATTTAAATACAATTTGCTAAAATATCTGGCATACACGTCTCAGCTTTTACTTCAATATTAAGTGTGAACACATAAGTGCAGAAAAAGACTCATCTTCATCGATGAAGAACAAATTACTTACCTTCTGTAATGCCTTATCTGGTAGAGATTCTATCCAACCGCGGATTACCTTGAATATTCCCAAGGCATCAGACTAAATCTAGAAACTGTTGACAAGCAGCAGCCCGTGTGTCAGTAGGTGGCGTCGTTCAGCTCCATGTGGCGTTGTGGGAATCATATGACCCAGAACTGGCGTGCACGGTGCCTATATAGGCGCCACACCAGCGTGCCAACGTCATTGTCATTCTTTTCATGACTTTCCACGCCAGAAGCGAGGAGCCACAAGGAACACTTACCATTAGTGTGCGAAGCTGGAGCCCTTAAAAGGGTAAATGATTCGCGATGGTGTTGGAGCTGTTGGCGGCCTGGATCCCACAGGATCTGGTCATCCGGAGGCTAAGATGGGCAACGGGGTGGGAATATCGTATCTCACTGTACGCGGATGATATCCTTCTCTATTTGGCTTCCCCAGCACGATCCATAAATTGCCTACTGGATATCTGCGCGGCGTATGGACGTGCCTCAGGTTACACGATAAACTGGACAAAATCCCTTCTCTACGTGTTACATGGCCCGGTGCGGAAACTCCCCCGACACTGCTCCATTCAGGTCACAACTGAGGGATTTAAATACCTCGATATTTATATCACCCATACATGTCAGCGCTTCATTTCAGAAAATCTTACAAAACCGCTTGTAAAACACAAAAACAATGTCAAACACTGGCGCTCTTTGCCGTTAACGCTCCTCGGGCGGGCAGCCCTTTTTAAAATGATGGCGCTCCCTCGATTTTTATGCGCTCTCCAAAATACACCGTTCCCGGTAGCACTCACATATTTAGCGGCGTTCAATGCTGAAGTGACCAAACTCCTATGGGATAGAAAAACGAGTCGGATAGCCATACAAAAACTAATTAAGGGGTGGTACGACGGAGGCATTGACCTTCCTAATATTAAACAATACTATTGGGCTGCACAACTTACAGTCATAAATCATTGGCTACATGTACCACAGGAGGAGCCAGCATTTTGCATGGATAGGCATTTACTTGACCCGGAAGGTATCATGGGGACACTATATAATTAAAAAAAAAGATGGCCCACGCTTACAGGCCCAACGGCCCATATGGTTAAGATCTGGTTTGAGGCACAGAGAGCTCTGGGTTGGGAGGGGGTAATTACTCAGGCTACACCTATATGGGACACACGACGGCTGGGCAAACTGAACAATACAAAAGGATTCCGTCAATGGGATCTCATCGGCATAACGAGAGTAGGGGACCTTTGGAAAAAAGCGGAGATCATCTCATTTGACCAACTACAGGGAACATATGGTCTGGCACAGACGGAGGGGTTTCGATATCTACAGGTGAAACATGCACTGCAGACTGCGTTGACGCGAGGCACGTCACTACCAGAAGCCTCAGCACTTGAGGATAGACTTCTCACAGACCACTTACACAAGAAAGCTATATCCCTTGTCTATCAGAAAATAGTAAACAACCAACCGGATCCCACGATAACCCTTAAGGAACGATGGGAGACAGAGCTGGATGGATGAAGCAGACTGGCAGGAAGCACTGGCATCACCAAGGGAGGTGGCGATCCCCTCAACGCTCCGGTTATTACAATACATTTTTTTACATAGGACATACTACACACGTACACTATTACATAAACTGGGAACTACCGACACACCGCTTTGTCTGCGACAATGCTGCCTCCCGGGAACGTTCATCATATTGGGCATCAATTATGGCCACCGTGTAACGGGTCACAGGGATAGAGGTCCTCCCGGAACCAAAATGCTGCTTGCTTAATGTTTGGAAGCCAACAGACCAGGACTGGGTAACACTGGGTCTGGCGTTGGCCAAAAGGAATATAGCTCTTAACTGGGGATCCAGACAGACCCTACAAAAATGGTGCCAAGATAGGACACATCAATGGTGACAGAAAAAGCAGTGTATGTACACAGGGGAAGAGTCTGAGAAGGTGCATGTCTAGAATATGATGAAGGCCTTCATCATTCTTTGGCTCCTAAATGTAGTGGGAATAGCAACCACAACCTACTTATCATGTCGGCACCTTCCCTAAGGTTCTATTGGACAAGAGAACCAACACTTTCTGGCAGAAAACGGAGAGATGGTCCTCCGTCAGCCTGTCGTAAGTTGGTGGCATGGGTGGAGGGGTGGTCACAAAGATGAGGGAGTAACCCCATTCGATGAGCTGCAAAAACCAACAGTCTGATGTTACTGACCTCCTGTTGTGCAGGTTATGGCGTATCCTGCCCCCCACTGTATGCCCATGATGGTGCCGGGGAGTGGTGGACTGGTCAGACTCATGACTACCTGGCCCACGTGATCTGTGGGAACTGCGTCCTTGGCCACAAAAAGATTGGCAAACCTTCTGGCTGTGGTGGCTGGGAAGGTAGAGACATAGTTGAAAACCCTTTCCTTGCCCATTAAAGGCCGGCAGGCGGACTGGGGTTGTTGAGGGGCCATGGAAAGGCCCAAGGCTGTAGCCCTGCCTTAACTCCAAACAAGTGGGAGCCATCAAAGCGCATATCTATTAACGAGGCTTGGACATCCCCCGAAAAGTCAGTGGTTCTCATCAAGTGGTAAGGCGCTTAAGGGCAACTGACGATTAAATTGATCTGCCCAGCGAGTCTGTCATATCCAGCCCACATCATTTAGGCTGCATCTCCCCCATCAGCAATTGCGTGAGAGAGTATGGCTCGGGTCTGCTCCAAGACCATAGGCAGCACATGGGTAACCGAGTCCCAGATCGTATGGTTTCGGAGGTGGAAGCCAGGACCACCAAGCTCTCTGGGGTGGGGGTCTGGGTGAGGAAACTGGGATCCACTGGGACGGGGGATGGCAGGGGGCAATTGTCCTGTGCACAGGCGCCCCTGTGCAGGGGTTAAAGCAGTCCCCGTGCAGGATGTCGGTGAGGGTTTCATTGGTAGGAGGAAGTATTCAGATGGGGTGATTCCCGGTTGAAGTACCTTCGTCAAAACATTTGGCTTGGCTGCCACTGAAGGCAATTAAAGGTCCAAGACCTCATTTGCCCTCCTCACCACCTTAGCGAATGAGGCACCCTCCTCCATAGCCACGGTAGGGGAAGATTCCAGGCCAGTGTTTGGTGAAGTGTCCAGGTGTCGTGATCGCACTCCAAACACCAAAGGCAAACCAAGTACTGGCCTGTCACCGACATCTGGTGGCGATAGGCGCCACATGGTTTGAAACCTGTCTTTTGGGTGGATATCCTCGCACCAGGAGACAGAGTCTTGAAAGAATATTCGACAAAAAGTAGAAAAAGGTCAGTCAAAAAGTGACTGAGGGTAGCTATCTCCAGAACTGCACTGACTGGTGCTGAAAGAAAAGAAGTGATGCCAGCACGCTGGTATGGCGCCTAGGTAGGCACAGCGCATAACACTTCTAGTGCAGATGACATGAGGCGAAGCCAAACTACGCCACCTACCAGTGCACAGCGGTGATGTTCGTCCAAAGTTTCCAGATCAATTCTGATGCCTGGGGAATATTTTAAGGTAACAAAACTGTGGCTAGAAGTTTCTATCAGATGCATGTGTACAATCTGTAATTCACATCCTAACAAAACAGGATACAGATGGCTAATAGGACCTGAGGAAACAGTGCAGGGACACATGCAGAGGACTTTTCATAAGAATCTAAAAATACACAGTCTCGACAGAGAGGGAGGTCTTTGTCAAAGAGTTTTTATAGCACCTGCTACCTTAACTGAGCATGTTTCTAAGCATTTCTAATGTTTACACATAAGAGACTAAAGGAATAAGGAGAATGTGAGGCCTAAGATTCTATTTCATTCTAATTCAATAAGCAAGTTACTTCCTACATTCCTGATTATGCCCAGCGTATCAAGACACTTTATGCCTTGATACAACCAACTTATACCAGATCTTGCTGGCTGCCAGAGCACTCGTTGGCATTATATACTTTGCAAACTGATCTTCTTACAGCTAAATATCTAAAAACTCGTGACAACCACACCAACCTGGTCATTAGAATTGTCCCAGGCGCGGAAGGTTTCACGTACTTAACGTTCAATGAGGGTGACACAGTCCCCATTGCTTACAAATCTCATCTGTACACTTCAGCGGAGCTGCGATTTTCCACTGTTGAGAAAGTTTTGACAGCAGTTCAGATGGCGATCCTGAAAGAACGAGCGCTATCACAAGGAAAGCGCATGCTGGTGGTAACACCGTTTCCTGCTCTTGAAGCAGTCACTAAAGCTAGTGTACCAAATTCTAAGGCTTTGCATCCAAGGTGGATACAATGGGCGACCTCCTTAGCTTCGCCTGACGTCGAATACATCTTTGACGCGGCATTGCAGACTCAAGAGAGTTTGGAGTATGAATTTGTTCATCCAGCTCCACAGTCATTGCGCCCTATCGAGGAATACCATTGTGTCATATACACTGACGGGTCGGCGCAACCCGCAACTGGATCAAGGCACGCTTATTCAGCGGCTTGCGCAATTGTAGTCGGTACTTTCGTGAATGGAGAGTTCAAATCTGATGCAGTGCATACGCAGTCATTGGGTGATTGTACCGCGCAACTGGCGGAGCTTCGTGCTCTGGTGCTTGCACTTGAGTTTGCTGATCACAGAGTCACTACTCTTATAGTGAGTGACTCTTACTACTGTGTTCAATCTTACAACGACAATATACTTTTTTGGATTATGAATGGTTTTCGTTACTCCAAAGGTTGCTCAGTAAAGCATAAGACGATTTGGGCTCGAGTGTCAGAACTCAAAGGGAGTCTGCCACTTGTGGATGTAATTCACACTCTTGGTCACCAACGAGTTGGTGTCCATGCTGTCGGTAACAGTTTGGCTGACGAGGCAGCTAAAACAGCAGTGGCGACATATTTAGTAGCAGCAGTTACAAGATCAAAATCTAAGATTGATGCAGACATCCTAGCAGCTATAGCTGCTTCTGAGACAGGGACAAACTTCCCTAGAGGTTTCCCTTCTCGATACCATTATCATTTAAGTCCTGATAACGTCCCATTAGTGAGGATTAACGACGTTGGTGATAGATTGATCCCCAACGCGGACTGCAGACCAAATCTGATAACAGCTGCCCACGAAGGTGTTGCGTCTGCGCATGCTGGAGTGTCAGCAACTGTCTCTCTTTTGCAGCAACGTTACTGGTGGTACGGTTTGTATAAACAGGCGCGGGCTTATGTACTTAATTGTGACATTTGCCAACAGATCAAACCTTCTTCTGTTGCGCGTCCACCTCCAACGCAGCTGCATATATCTAATCAACCACTGGCGTGTGTTTATTTAGATCACTGCGGTCCTTTTACCTCTGATACTGCGTACAAGTACATCTTGGTTGCAGTGGATTCGTGCACACGTTTTCTGTGGGTGTGGCCACAAAGGAGTGCTGATGCCAGGACTGTCATCAAAGCATTGCGTGTCTTTATAGGGAGTTTTGCGTGTGGTACCCTTCACGCTGATCAGGGCCCGGCGTTCGTCTCTAAGGCTTACAAAGAGGCTATGAGAAGTTTGGGGGTCCAAGTCAAATTTTCGTCTCCATACCGGCCTGAGGGCAATAGTGTTGTGGAACGGATGAACCGTGACCTAAAGCAATCGTTGACAGCCAAGGTGTTAGGTACAGGCCGGAACTGGCTTGCCCACTTGTATGACGTCCAACGTGCACTTAATAATCTCCCTAGAAGGACTCTGGGTGGGAGGACCCCTTACATGATGCTCTTTGGAGTGAGAATGTTTGTTCCGGACCTTGATGGTCTAGACATGGCGGCGGCTGCCGCCCCTTTTGACCTTGATGACCACTGTGCTGTATTGCAGAATCTACAAGAAGCAAGAGACACTCTGGCAAAAGAACACGTGCCCTCTGCATCAGAAGAAGCGCTCCTGATTCCGGTGGTCGGCTGGCTGCCTCGAGTTGGTGATCTGGTCCGTGAGAAGGTGGAGAACAAGAAGGAGTTTGGCCCCTCTTATCGTGCACCAGTCCCGGTGCTTGGAGTAGTGGGTACACGTACAGTTGTTTTACCACCACTTCCTGGTCGCAAGGAAAAAAGGTACATTTCAATTGAAAATGTCAAGCTACACAGGGTGGCCGATTCTCCATAGTATGACACCTTCGGTTTCCTGCCCTTCAATGCTGAGAAACTCTGCTGTGTTGCCACCCTCTATCATCGTGCCTGAAGTTTCCATTGAGATGACTACAGTTAATAATCCGTCACCTATTGTTGGTGGTTTGCCCGCTGATCCTGAGTATGCTTATCCTACAGAAGTCGCTTTGCCCCTTTTAAATACAACAACACTTGCCCAGTCCCAGTCTTCCTTTGAAACTGAATCATTGACTTCTACTGTCCCTTCCAAAATCTCTATATTTTTTGCCTGGTTCAAGAGACATTTTTTGGTTGCACCTTGGACTTACATCTGGTTGGTGCTGATTTGTATTTTTTTATTCATGACAATTGGCTTTGTGGTAGTGTTTTTTAGACTTATCAATGGACACTACCTGAATGAACGTTCTACAATTCAATTAATTGATGGAACTTTGGCCCCCCATTCCTCATCACACATCATGAAAAGAGCCCAGACGTTTGTGAACATCACCGCCTGGCCTGTACGTGATGGGATTGCTTGGGATGCAGTGAACTTTCAAATTCATGGTCCCACCGAAGTTATTAATGTGCCAACTGTTTTTCGTGTTTCTATGGGTGATGTAGTTAAACAAAACATCCGCTCAGATGATTGGGATGTACAAGCAATAGAAGCACTGTTTTCTGATTTAAAATATTATGCTGCATTTGATGCTGAAGATCTGTATTTAAATACTGCGAACTATGATGAGCAGTTTTGTTTTCAACATTATGGCACACATTTCCTACACAGAGCAAATACTTTTAGAAATGTTGTTAATTTCACACAATGGGAACATTGTCCTGTCCCTATGCCCGGCAGCTCTGCCACTTTATTGAAAAAATTCACATACTTTTCGGATTTTAGTGTGTCAAACCCTGAGTGTTTTTATTTTATGGTGGCGGTAGAACCCAGTTCTAAGGTCAGACTGACACACACAAAATTATTATATTCCAAATCCTTTATGGAGGAATTGGCTATTGGAGGTTATGACGTATGGAAAGCTACTATCGATCTTAAATCGGTTTGGGGAACTAAACCGTGGCAGGTACAAGGAACAGAAGCTTTGCATCGTGCCTGTCTTATCCCTAACCATATTTTATTTTTAAATTCATCTATTTTTCAGACCACCTGTTTTGGATTGGCTATATCTAAAAAATTAATTTCCCCCTCGATCCCTGATCTGGGTGCTTATCCTGGTTGGGAAAATAACTCAGATCTGTCACTTACTATGTTGCAGTCGCTTGTGTCCAATGGCACCTTCAATATTTCAACATTGAATCCTGAGGGTTGGTTGGTATGGCAAACAAGCTCAGATTCCTGTCAACGTCGATTTCTGGATTTGGCTCCAGGGTATACACAACTTAGGGTTGACCCTCGTTTCACATCTTCACACACGGTGACTACCTACTCTGTAGGTAAGTTATGTCAGTCATGGCTGCAACATTCCACGTTAACTTCAGTTAAGCTTCATTTGTCACGTTTAAATGAAAAAATAGATTTGAATGATTTCATTAAGGGTCCTGTAAATGGTAGATCTAAACGATGGGCTTATGCTATTTACAATGAAATCTGGAAATTGTCGCAAATTGAAGCTGCTTCTAGATTACGTGCTATTGACCAGGCCAATATGGAAAAAGTATTGGCTGTGATAGATAATAGTATTAATACGTTGTCTTCTAGAATTTATACATTAGATAATATTGTTTCTTCTGTCGTAGACATTGTGCAAGATGATGTATCTGTGTTGTATCATGGTCAAAATCAGTTGCGTTCAATTATGCAGTTTGCATGGACATTGCAAACGTTAAAGGCAGGGAAAGTCCCTTGGGATTACATGAATATTTCATCATTGTTCCTGCCGTTTAATTTGACTGAAAAACAGCAGTTCATGTCCATGAAAGATGCTACTTATGCATTACTGCACATTGAAAAATTAGAACCTTTACCTTTTTCTGTAGCTGAGTTGAATTTCGCCGTGTGGTTAGTTCACGGATTAGTAACTTTACCGTTCAGTTTGTTCAAGTTTAGTTCGTGCATGAAACACTATGCTATCGGCAGATATGAACAACTTGGTGATGCGTTTCTGCATGAAGTTTGGTCACTTCCGTTCACTTACAGATGCGTGAGGGATGGCAAGGAAGTTTACTTAAAAGGTGAAGAATGCAATTCCGCTCCTGATCACTCTGTTGTTTGCAGACATATACAATTACATGGCGCTTGCAATATACACGCTCCTAATTTAGCTTGTGTCCTAAAGGGGATTCCAATGCCAGTTATAACGTCTTCTTTTAAGCTGCTTGCCAACGGTAGTTATTTGCTTTTAAATAGTGAAGCTTGCTGTGGGATGCTAGTGGGTATTCCTTACATAGTGACTGTTTCACAAAAAGTAGTTTGCTGTAATAACGTCCTTTTCACGCCCCCACAAGGCCGACTCGATATATCCATCTGGCCAGCGATTCCAACCTTGAACGCAGAGTTCAATAGGATGAGCAGAATAAGGGCTCTTTTGTCTAAAAAAGAGGTTGCGTTGACTTCATCCCGTGAAACATTTCTTCTTAATGTTGCGAACACACGCACTGAGGTACAAGCCCTTTTAAATACCGACCTCCCCCTCCATTTTGGAACCTTGATTCAAACTATCTTTAATGCTTCGTCTACGACTGGCCTTGTTCATTTTTTTAAAATTGTGGGCTCCGACATCTTTCCAGACTGTTTTTGGTGTGATCCCCGCATTTTTACATTCTATTTTTTCAAGTGTCTTCGGAGGGTTCCCCTTGCTCCTCGCTTTGGTGGCTGGGATCCTCGTGTTGATTTGCGCACTTCGATATGGCTGCACACCGGGAGTTGCTAGACAGAATGCTGCGCTTGCTCCATCTTCGTAGCCGGATGCTTGATTTCTACGGCACCTTACCACTGGCGGTATTAAGCGTCAAGTATGGATTGTCTTTCCGGTTTCCCTTTTTTACGTGTGTGCAACCTGTTTTTCATTGCCTAGATTGTCCATTCCAATGGGCTCTGGACTTGTGCCTGTCAAACTTGGCGTCACCTGACCCGGATTTTGATGAACTAATGTGTCCCTTAGTGGCTCATGAATTCAACTGTTCTGGTGTCGGGTTTATGGCTTTGGGTGCTGCACACGGAGTCCTTGGAAACTGGGATATCGGAGAGGCAGCTATTGAATTCCTTGAAAGGAGCTATATCGAGGAGACTGACAGTTGTCCTATTATGGTGCTGGATGCTCCGATAATTGATGAACATGTGTGTTCCTTTCCTTTGCTCAACTGGATGGCAGATACTTTTGCTGAACGCTCCAATGATTTCCTCTTGGAAGCAGCCGCAACTTATGGTGCATATACCTTCATGGATTGACTGATTGACATTGTCAATGCTGCTTGCATCCAGAATTGTTAATTTTCTACAAAAATTTTGCTTATTTTTTAGCACATAATTTTTTCATTTTCTAAACGAACATTTTTTTTTATTCTCGGACTATACACTTACCTTATATACCCTTGGTTCCGCTCTAAATCACTTGAACTCTGCATTCTTGATAAGTGTATCCCTATTGGTTAGTGCTCCGATCATGGGGGGGTGTGAGATGGATTAAGCCACGCCCTATTTACAACACTAAGTTAGCATAACCGAGATCAGGGTTAACAAGCAAGCTTGTCGTTTCTGCTGCGCTGCACACGACACTGTTGTTATGTGTTATTCATTTTAGAAATGCTGACTTGACTTTGCCTTGCAGGATAACGAACTGTTGTACATTCTTAACCGTGAAATGTGCCCTTGGTCACTAGAAGGTACAGTGTGTTGTATTTGGATTGATCGTACCACTTGTTAGACATATCATGCATACAGCTGCCAATATTTGAAGGACAAGCGTCTTTAATATTGCAGAACAGTTTGGTTTTACATTCATTCGAACAAGAAGAGCTGATGCATGCTGTGAGAGCTGATCCTTTGATGTGATTCTACTAAGCTGATCTATACGGTATGGGGTCCCCCCTGTTAGCCTAAGAGACCTTCTAATAGTCTAATAATAATAATGTATTAGATTAGATTATAGTGAAAGGAGTGTGGTCGTATACCACTGTCATTAATAGTATGATTGCTCCTTTCATTCTATATGGTATTGTAACAATGTTCATGATTCTGATCTTTACTGTTAGTCTGCTAGTGTTAGCCAAAGTACTGCATCTAAGGACGCGAGGTTTATAAAATAAACTCTTTAAACTTTACCGTGTCTGTATTATTATGTTGTGGACTAATAAATAAGTACGAACAGGTATTTCGGATTCCCACCACTCCTGAGAAATATCTAAGTCGCTTGTTCTGGTTTGTCTATACATTGGGACCACCTAGCTAGATCTAGGTTAACGAATGAGATACTAAGCTAGTCGGATAAGGGGTTCTGGGTTCTGAGGGGAGTTTTCTGGTACACCACAATTCTCTGAGGTCCTGGTCTCCTGCGCATAGTTCTGTGCAAAAGCAGAATCCCTGCAACAGTAGATGGACAATAACTAAAATATAGCATAACATAGTATTCACAAATCTCTTTTCTATAGACTAAGGGTGTCATTTAGAGGGCAGTATGAAATGAAACCCTAAAAATAAATTGGTAGTCCACACCATTTTCATGTTATTTTCCACCTATGCCCAACTCACATCCACCTATCCTCTGCCCCACACCGACTGGCATCAATGCAGCCCTTGGCCACACCACTGACTATACTTTCTGACAACTGGGAAAATGTCTGAGAGTAGCCATGGTTTACAGTAACACTAAAAATGACTGGCAAAGCCAATGAGTCCCAAAGGCGAAAACTATTGGCTTTGCCAAAGCCTGTTTAATTCAGCTGCCACCAACTGCCAGAGGGTGAAGGATGGGCAAGATGAGCATACCAAGCTGACAAATTAAAAAAATATATATTTTTGTGCAGACACATAACACTTTGTCCAGGGCCTCCGCCTCCCAGCTGGCCGCTGGTACTTACGCACTTTGTGTGGTAAATAAAATTCCTTTACCGGGACTTAATTTGATACAGAAACATAATAAAATAGCTCAGTAAAATGAGAGGCAGAATCCGTGGTATTAGAGGTTCGGAATGGGCTTTATTCCAATGATCGATTATAATCGGTTGCTCCAAGTTCCATCACCACGGGGGTTCAGGAAGTGAAGTACATACTTTATTGACAAGAAGTGACTTTTATAGTACATACATTACAATGAAGCGAATGCAGTAGGCGTAACAATTGATAAGGAAAATGACGATTCATATGCGTAACCGAAAATGGGTGTAATAAGGAGTAAAAAGGAACATAATTGGTTATGATGTCACATATAGGTGGATCTATAAGATAATACTTGGCATAGATGCGCGCGCAGCAGCATGACGTGTAATTGACGTGCAACTAGGGGGTGAAGGGGACTTGACATTTAGCTCTACATGTGGAGACAAAAAGTCTGGGGGGTCAAGTCAACCTAATCCCAAATCATATCTAACATCCTATGTTTAAAGAACTATGTTATCCACAAAAGAAGGACTCTCGGACAGAATCTATTCTATACTGACTGTGCGTGCGTGTACAAGCGTCTAAGTGTCTACACTGAATGCGAGGGGGTAGGAATATTCCATGGTAACGGGGCTATGAATTACTTGCATGAGGACAGAGAAGCCGGGCCTTTGCTCGATCGCTGGAAGAATGTTTACTTAAACTGCTAGACAGGAATGCATCGGCTAAGGAGTGAAGCAGATAATTCGAAGGTGAAATACAGTTCTTGGCAGAGAATAGGCTGATGTCAGGCTTCGTGAGCCGCGCAGGGAATGAGACAAAGTTCATGGTCACAGATGCAGGCTCAGACTCGAGTTTTCAGAGGCAGAAGGCAAGAGGAGTTTGATGACAGAATCAGGGCCTACTTGCCTGGACTGTAAAATGGCATAAGTGAACCATACAAAGGCGGTGGCCTTTCGTACTTAGGAATGGAATATCCGGCCTATTCATGGCGGATCTGACAGAGGGCATGTTGACGGTGGACGCACATGTATTTGCGTCTTCATAACTGGAACTGGAGGGAACATACATGTACTTGTGACATGCACATAGAACCGTTGGGGTCCAAGATAGGGGACATAATTGACCAGAAAAATCCATATTTCCACATTCCCTCCTTGTCCCCTACTTGCCCGTTAAGAGATATCAATCTTCATCAATCCATTGATCTGTTCATATAACATCATTTGTTCTTCTTTCTTCTTCCGTGACGAATGAAATCTTGGTGGTGGAATACACGATGTGGCACACAGACCACAAATCGCTGGTCCACATTGTAGACATAGACAGCAACTGAATAGTATGAGAAGGCCAATACCTAGGAAGGATAAAACTCTCCATCCCCAGGCTGATATCACACTCCAAAACCAACTGGACCAAGTCCAAGTGCCTGGGTTCTGGTGTATCTGGTTTACAATCTTATGAAGGCGAGTGATGGCTTTATATACAGATGGCGAATTTTCTGGTATGAATACGCAGCAGCTTGATCCGATGACCCTACAAGCTCCGCCCCTATCAGCTAGGATGACGTCAAGGACAAGACGATTTTGAAGCACAACAATCCGCATAGCAGACTGCTCTTCTGTTAAATTGCCTAAGGCGGAAATAGTTTCATTCACTACTGCTTCAAGGGTTCTAGTTAATCTACGTATCAGCTTACTATTAGTAACAGTACCTATATAGGGAAAGATGCCTTTATTAAAATCTACATACTTGTCCCATGCCGTCTCAGTGTAATCGACAATGGGGAGATCTCTCCGCTCTCTATTGTGTACTAAATGAATATTTCTATAATAATCAGGAGGAGCTAGGAAAACAGGTGGCAAAAGGAATGCAATGTAACAGGTACCATCCCAATCTAGAGGTAGACGCATATATGCAGTCTGACCACATATAAAGTAGAAGTGGCGAGAAGCTCTAAATGAAGATTTGCCTTGATCACTGAATTCTACTATAGTAGTGCATTTACTATGGCCCATATGTATGGAACCAACCTTTCTTACACACAATTCACCTTTCGCTGGGAATACTGACATGGTGGGCAAAATTAGTTCAACTTCGGATTCGACATTCAGAATCATGAGATTAGGTGTAAAATTACCTAATCCATATACTTCATTTTCTAGATCAGTTCCTGTTCTTTTGGGGCGACCCTCCTTGTCAGGGTAGCAGACCTTGAGTAAAACTAGGTTCAGGTTTCCCCATACCCAATGATCTTGGTAAACTGCTGTGTCTGAGTCTATGGAATTGATTAAACTAAACCATGCTCCACAGGAGCCATTATGTGTAAACGGATGTGGAAAGAAAGGCAGGACTCCTTCATAATTCTGGTAGGGAGGGAGCCGGCCACACACCCAACAATTAGTAGCATTACTAGTCTGATGGGAATGATGTAACATACTAATGAAAGTGTTATTGCGCAACGCAAGTCTATAAGACAATTCATGCGGAGGTAAGTCACTAAAAGAATGTTCAGCAGTAACATTATAAACATGTCTAGAAATAGGGTAATATATGTGCAACAATATACTTGCAGTAATTATTAAAAGACTCAAGAAAAACAATATTAATAATGTCACTATGCAGTGGCTACGCAGTGATTTACAATACGCCTGTCGTTTCAACATTTTCCGGGTGTTTTCTCTACTCAGGTCCAAGGGATACATGTCAGAGACAATTCAACCGCTTCACCTTGGAGAGGACTTAAACAATCAAATTGCTCGACTGGTTGGGCCTGAGCTTTAGTTTATAGCGTTCAGAGTTACTCTGTTCAACAAAAGGAAGTTTTGAGTCAATGGGTGAAGTCACACGAGGTGGGCTGTTTACATCTGCAGGAAGTCCATGAAATTTCTTGATATGACTTGAATGAATCCAGCCTTTCCTGCCTTCAATCTTCACGGCTGTTCTTGTGGTCAGCAGGACCAACTTGGGCGACTTCCACCTGGGCTCCAGCTGAGTCTTTCGGTCGAAATTCCTCACAAGTACGAGGTCCCCCGGAACTACGTCATGGGGTTTCACCTCAGTGTTGTCGGGAAAGGCTGCAGCTACCTGTGAACGACAAGATTGTAGTGCAGACATCAAGGAAGCCAAGTAATCTGTCAGCATATTACAGTCAATATCAGTTATTTTGCGTGGTATGGGCGTCCCCCACATATTTGGTGGTCTGCCGAAGATCACCTCATACGGGGATAGCCCTGTTCGAGAGTGTGCTACCATTCTCATGTAAAAGAGTGCAACTGGTAACGCTACTACCCAGTCGACACCTTTCTCTCTGCATATTTTGGACAATCTGATTTTCAGTATCTGGTTATGTCTTTCTACGAGACCTGCTGCCTCGGGGTGTCGGACACAGTGGAATTTCCACTGATATCCTAACAGAAGTGAAACATGTTTCATTAATTCGGATGAGAACGGCTGGCCGTTATCTGAGTGAACAACACGTGGTAAACCGTATCGTGGGAAGAATTCTCGAACCAACTGTTTGGCAGTAGTCGGGACAGTGTAATCTGAAACCGGGTATGCCTCTGTCCAACGGGACAGAGCGCAGACAACTACGAGAACATATTTGAATCCTCGACATCGTTCCATCTGGATATAGTCCATCTGAAGTACTTCAAAAGGGTGATTAGGAGGATGAAATCCACCCTGTTCTACGGGAACGCTTTTTCCTGGGTTAAACTGGCAACAGATCATACAGGTACGGACCTTTTGTTTGGCTGCTGCTTGCAAATGTTTATTGAACCAAATGTGTTGAATGCTGTCTAGCATAGCTTTTTCTCCGAGATGTGCTGGACTATGTGTAGTGTTAATTATAACTTGGACCATTGAATCAGGAAGGAACCATACAGACTTTTCCTTCATCATCCATCCTTGGTCCGTTTGGATCCCTCCTAATCCAGTCCATTTCTTTATTTCGTCTGGTGTAGCATGTGTCTGTATGTCAATTACGTCAAGAGTAGGATCTTTAACTGTCATACAATGTGTCGGCATCGGGACTATTGTCTTTGTCATGTCGGGGGTTTGAGTTTGAGCAGTCTGTTTAGCTGTTCTGTCGGCTAGGTCATTGCCTTGGGAAATGATATCAGTAACCTTCGTATGAGCCTTACATTTCATAATTGATATTGCAGTGGGTAGATGTATTGCATCTAATAAGGCATGAATGAGGGGTCCGTGCTGAATGTGGGCACCGTGGGAAGTTAAATAACCTCTCTCTCGCCACAGCACGCCGAAGTCATGTACAACTCCGAATGCATAACGTGAATCAGTGTATATGTTGACTTTTTTATTTATGGCTTGAATACAGGCTTGTGTCAGAGCGATAAGCTCTGCGGCTTGAGCTGACAAAGTATTTATACGATTAGTTTCAATGACTTCAGTATCTGTTGTGACTGCGTAAGCAGCCACCAACTCTCCTGTATTTGTTCTCATGCATGAACCATCTACATATAATGTCAGGTCTGGATCTGACAATGGGACATCGGTTAAGTCTTGTCTAGGTTTTGTCGTTATAGTAATAACTTCAATACAGTCATGAGCTAGTGGGTCTGTTCCGGTTACTGGCAACAGTGTGGCAGGATTCAATGTGTTACAGCGTCTGATTTCTATATGTGGCTGAAACAATGTAAGTTCGTACCCTGTAAGTCGCGCTATAGTCAAGTGTTGTGTTTGCGTTCTATTTACAAGAACCTCTACTGCGTGTGGTACTTGAACTGTCAATGGATGTCCTAACACTATGGCGTTGCTTTGTCTGATTGCTAAAGCTGTCGCTGCCACTGATTTTAGGCATGCAGGCAAAGCCTGAGCTACGGGATCTAATGTACTAGAAAAATAAGCACATGGTTTGTGTGCTCCTGCTTGTTCCTGTGTGAGTACTGACAAGGCAGTACCTTCGCGTTCTGTAACAAAGAGTGTAAACTGTTTTCTGTAACATGGCGTTGCTAAAACAGGTGCTTGACATAAAGCTTTCTTTAGGCTTTCAAAAGCTTGTGTATGTTCCTGAGTCCAAGGGAGAACAGTCGATGTGGCTGCCTCCTGTGTTGTCAACTGAATGAGTGGTTTTGCTAGAAATGCATACTGAGGGATCCACTGCCTACAATATGAAGTGAGGCCTATGAAAGCCCGCACCTCCTTTTGCGTCTTGGGTATTGGCATGTTAGCTATTAACTGAATGCGGTCGGGTGTGAGCTGCCTTCCCTCCTTGGACAGCGAGTGACCAAGATAAACAACTCGCTGTACACAGAATTGCAGCTTAGAAGGGGACACCTTGTGCCCCTTTTCGGCTAGAAATTGTAAAACTGTCAGTGATGCTTTTTCACATTCCTGTTCGCTTCTCGCGGTGATCAGCAGATCATCGACATATTGAAGCAGAGCAGTGTTAACTGGCATGTGGATACTATCTAGTTCTCGTTTCAGTGCTTGGCTATAGATGCTGGGGCTTTCTGTAAATCCTTGAGGTGCGCGTGAGAATTTAAAGCTACGCCCATTTAAACTAAATCCGAACAAATATTGGCTTTCCGGATCTATTGGGACGCTGAAAAAGGCATTCTTTTTTTTTTTTTTTTTTTTTTTTGAAACCGTTTATTGCAGTTTAAAAAAGTTACAGGTATGGGCCTACAACCACTTGGCCGGCCGCTAGAGTGACAAAAGCATATTGCATACATACATTAAGAGTCTTTTGGCAGTGCAGATTAGCAAAACAGGAGAAATCAATGTTGCAGGCCGCATAGCTCCATGCCCACAGTACGGTTCCCTTTTATCAAAACAAAACAACACAAAAAAACCACACCCGCAAGGCAACCCGCAATCCAAAGTGACAGCACGTGCTCCAGAAGTGGGGGATCCAAACCAGCAGCAGAACTCTGAGGAGGGGAAAGGGAGTAGATCAGGGACTGGGGGACCGCGCGCCCGCGGCAGAGGGAGAGGGGCAGTCTAGGGAGACGGAGCAGGCGAGGCAGCCGGTAGCAGTGGTGGCTCACAAATACCCCCGCGGTAGGCGTTCCAGGGGCCCCAGAGTTTCACCCACGCCCCAGGCTTACCCCTCGCCACATACACCACCTTTTCATGAAACATACACCAATCCATATGCTCCTTCCAGGCCGACACCGCAGGGGGCCTCTGGGATCCCCACAATTGAGCAATGTCGCGCTTAGCTATCATGTATCCCAGAGTCACCCACCGCGTCTGCTGGACCGAATAGTCATTCGGTTCCCATACATTCAGCAAGCATCTCCTCGCTTCAGGCAGCAGCGTGACACGCGTCACCACACGCAGGACCTCATGCACACCACGCCAGAATCGCTCCACCTTCGGGCACTCCCACAGTATATGCATAAAAGTCGCCAACGCACCACAGCCACGCTTACACATTCCGTCACAAGCAAAACCCATACGCAGAAGCCTTGGCCCCGTCACGTACACCCGGTGAAGGATCTTGAGCTGGACGAAACGAAGGCGAGCCGGGATGGCCACCTCCTTCGGAGAGGCCACCGCGGAAATCCAATCCTCGTCGTCCAGCTCCAGCCCGTCGGCAACCCAGGCCTCGCGAAGACTAGTCAGCAGGCACGATCTATCGTTGATCAGTTTTTTGTATATGAGGGAGATCGTGCTGTCCGGTACATGGCCATCCAGCACTCTGTCCTCCAGGGGGGAAGACTCCGGAATGGATGCGACATCCGGGAAGACGGAGCCCAGCGCATGGCGGACTTGTAGGTACCGAAAGTACTCACTGCCTTGCAGCTGAAACTCCGCCTGCAACGTCTCAAAAGTTTTGAATCCCCCCCTCGTCCAGAGATCTCCCACCGTGCTGATTCCGATCGTGTCCCACTTCGCGAAGCCCTTCGACGTCCACAGGGAGCCCAACCTCTCAGACGCATACAGCGGTGACGCCCGGGTCAAACGGTCCTTCCACCCCATAGCTGCATTAGCCGCGTGCCAGACACGCACCATGACACGCGTCGGTCCCGTCAAACGGGAGTCGGGCGCGCAGGAGTAGAGCGCGCGATTGTAATCGCCACCGGGTAGGAGCATCTTATCCATCTCAAATGCCGGGTTCAAGGCGGGCCCGTAAAGGCCATGATTAATTGCAGCCAGTTGGGAGGCCCAGTAATACCGTTTAATGTCCGGGAGGGCAACCCCCCCATCGTACCACGGGAGCGTCAATTTAGCCAGAGCAATGCGCGGCCTCCCGTCCCAGAACAGGCGCCGCTGGAGGCCCTCCACCTCACGGAAATAGCGCGCCGGGACCAAGTCCATAGTATTCTGGAGGGCGTAGAGGAAGCGCGGCAGGGACATCATTTTAAACAAGGCCGCTCGGCCGAGCGGCGAGAGCGGCAGACGCCGCCAGCGCACCACGTCCTCCCTCAAGCGCTGGAGGGGGGGTAGCAAATTCCGTTCATAGCGGGCCTCCGGGTCAAGAGTGATATAGATACCCAGGTACCGAAAACCTTGAGAGGCAATCTGGATCGGACAGTCCCGTGGTAGGACCGGAGCCTCCCCGGAAAGCACGTAGACACAGGATTTCGCCCAGTTGATGACCAGACCTGAGTTGCGACCGAATGCGCGCAAAACATCAACCAGGACGATCAGTGATTTACGCGGGGAGGCGAGATACAGAAGGATATCGTCAGCGTAGAGGGACACACGGTCCTCATGCTCGGGGGTCCAGCGGAGACCACGGATAGAAGGGTGCCACCGCAGCCACTCCGCCAGGGGCTCCAGGGCCAGGGCAAACAGGAGAGGCGACAGGGGGCAACCCTGTCGCGTACCCCGCCCCAGCGCGAATGGGGCCGAGACTCGCCCATTCACTACCACCTGCGCCAATGGGCCCGAATATAGCAATTTGACCCAGCTAATGAAACCCGGGCCAAACCCGAATTTCGCCAGCATCGCCCAGATGTATGACCATTCAAGCGTATCAAACGCCATGGTGGCGTCCAAGGACGCCAAGATGGCCGGCTCCCGCACAAATGGGACACGCGCGAGCACCCCGTGCAAGCGCCGCAGATTGAGCGCCGTATTGCGGTGCGGTATAAAGCCAGATTGGTCTTGGTGGACCAAATCGCCCACCACACCAACCAACCGGTTGGCCAACACCTTAGCGAGGATTTTGGGCTCCGCATTCAAGAGCGAAATCGGCCTATAGGATGTGACCCGTTCACGGGGCCTCCCCTCCTTGTGGATCACCACAATTGTGGCCAGACGCTGGTCCGGCGGGAGGGAACCCTGCGAGTGGGCCGCTAGGAACATCGCGCGCAGGTGGGGTGCCAACACATCCGGGCGTAGTTTGTATAGCTCGATGGGAATACCATTGGGGCCCATGGCCTTGCCGGATGCAACCGAGCGAATAGCCAAGGCAATTTCGTCCGAGGTGGGAGGGGCGTCCAGCGAATCCCTGTCCTCCACCGTAAGGGAGGGCAGTGCGATGTCCCGAAGCAGGGCATGGGAATCTTCCTCCGAGCAGGGGGAAACCGGGGAGTAGACTTCGCGGAAATAATCCGCAAAGCAGGAGACAATGGCTTCCGGCTCTGTGACACGCGCACCATCAACACTCTCAATCAAAGGCACCACGCGGCTAGCTCTCTCCCTCTTATCCAACCACGCAATCAATTTGCCAGCCTTATCACCCACATCATACAATCGCCCCTGCTGCTCTCTACCGAGACCCCTGGCCGCCTCCGTAACGAGGGCCCGATAGGCCGCCTGCTTTAGGTGTAGAACATGCAACTTGGCGTCTGTTACCCCGCTCCCCAGGTCACCCTCCAGTTCTGCAATCTCGGCCTCTACCCGGAAAAAGGCATTCTTGAGATCGATTACAGTAAAGAATGTTGCTTCGGAATCAATAGCTGTCAGTAATGACGAGATATCTGGGACCACAGGAAATTGTGGCACAATGCATTTGTTTAACTCGCGCAGATCAATAACCAATCGATATACTGGCGGGGCCGTTGGATCTGTTCGTTTAAGAATCGGAATTATCGGTGAATTACATACATTGGAGTCTGTTTCCACAACTACTCCTTGGGCAATGAGCTCGTCAATGATTTGTAGTAAAGCCACTACAGCATCTGGTGGTAACTTGTATTGTCGCATTCGTGGTAGCACCACTCCTGCCTTTAATGTGACTCGATATGGTGTAATATTCATGCATCCAACATCAGTAGGGCCTTGTGCCCATAGATGTGTAGGTAAAGTCTGCAGTCGGGGATCCATGTCTCTAGACACATAGTGCCCTTTAAAATCACGTAAAAACAATCTTACTCCTTCCGGAGAACAACATATTATGGCTCCTAGAGCTTTCAGTGTTTTTATTCCTAACAAGTTTTCTGGACATGATTTAGTAAGCAATAAATCTGTAGTTCGGGTCAGAGGTCCTATCGTAAGTGGAAGTGGCTGTGATACTTCATTAACAATAGGTTTTCCTGAAAAACCAAGGGAAATATTCTGAGAGCCTGAGAGGGGTGCCCCTGGAACTTCACTACGTTTTATAGTTGTTCGACTTGCCCCTGTATCGAGTAAAAATTTTCTATCTTGGCCTAATAATTCACTATGTACATAAGGTCCTTCTTGATCTACTGGGATTTCAATAAGGGGTAAGTCAACTTCCCTCTCTAGGCTTTTTCATGCGTAACGCTGATACTCAGGATATTCATACTGTGCGGTCTGATACATTTGTCGTGTTGTTGTCTGTGTGGCAGCAACATGCAACGGTGGTGCAGCTGGCACAAACTGTATTGGCTGTTGTGCGGCTGGCATGGCCTGTGCATGCTGCGGAGCTCCTTGTTCATTCTGATCTTGTCTGAGTGGCCGTGGTCTTTCTTGTGTTTTACCTATGGCGATATTATGTTTTAAAACTGGACAATCGTGTACGTAATGACCTGGCTTTTTACAATAATTGCATGTCCCTTTTACAGGTCCTGCTGAATCGGAATGTGTCATACCCTTTTTGTGTCCTTCAGCTGGAACTGTCTGGGAAACTAGCATTTTCATTTTCGTGTCTTTCATGCGTCTGTGTTCATGTTCTTGTTCCTCTCTAATTCTATTGTGATGGTACTGTAACATTTGTAACATTTGTGATGGAGTGTTACCTTGCCAGGTACTCTCGAATTTTAATACTCTATTCTTTACTTGGGGCAGGGCATTTTCTACTAATTTTGTTACAAACAGATGCGGGTATGATTCGCTACTTGCTTTTAGGCCACTATTTATACCAAAACATTTTTCAAATCGGGCATAGTAATCACTAGTGTCTTCATCTTGCTTCTGCTTACAGGCTGAAATTGTACCCCAATCTTCCTTTTTCGTAGTTAATAAACGTGGCAGTACCTGTACTAATAAACCTGGTAGTGCTTTAGTTTTATCCCCAAGTCCTGCTCCTGCAGTTCGGGCCTTTTCTTCCGCTTCTAACACTGACCATTCTATCTTTTGGTCTCCTACCTCCCACTCTTTTTCCTTGAGTTTCTCATAAATACCAGCAGGCATCAATACCTTTAATATTGTCATAATGTCGGGATAGGTATACTCTCCCATGAGTAACATGTCTTTAATTTCTCGGTGAAAACCCGCTGGGTCTTTGTCATGACTGGGTACCACTTTCTTCATTTGTAACAATTCTATTTTCGATATGGGCGTATATACAAATACGCGCTTAAACTCGTTGTCCTCGCCTTTTATTGGGTGCACTTCTCGTAAGGGATTCTGTCTATCCATGTAATACGTGGTTCTTTCTTTGACGGGCAATGAGACATGCTCTGAGCATACAAAAAGAATATACTGCTTTCTTGATTCTAGAATTTCTTTAATTAATTTAGTACCTGAACCTCTCCATTTATTCATAAGCAATTCAGTCAATATGTCAGGTAAGGGACCAGGGTCCGAATGCTGACTCCGATATAGTATAATGAGTTGTTGAATCATATAAATCCCAGCTAACCTCTGTTCATCTGGGGTGAGATTCAAAAATGTGCGTGCTACTGTATCATCACTATATTTTCCGGGACTGTCCACCCAATGGACAGCTGCCCTGGCTAAATCTTGTTCATCCATAGAATCGAGAAAATGATAACCCCTTCGTTCTCGGAGTAGTTTGTCGGCGGTTTGGAACGAATGCTCGTTAGACCTTATATTAATTATAGGAATTTGGAAATTCCTGTTATTATCTGGACATATCGGACGTATCGAGTCAGTAAGACATCTATTACTATTACAAGATCTTCCTCTACCTACATAGGCTATGGTGTCCGACTGTCTCGCGGGCAGTCCTGACCCTTCTTCCTCGCTTTGTTCGAACTCGTCTACCTCTAATCTTTCTTCGTGTAGGCGTTCTATTTCTTTACGGATCTTTCGGCACATGGCTATTATACAATTTTTCTTATCATGTCTACCTTCTGATATATTCTGGCTCCATCTGGTAAGAATTTGCATTGCTTCCGGGTCTACCCCCGGTCGGTCTTGATTTCTGATCACACAATTTATGAGGAAACGTAACAGTTCCCCCTGTATCTCCACTTTCTGGTATTCCATAGCTCTGTTAATACATTCTGGATCTCGCCCTGTTTGGACAAAATGATATATTTTATCTAGATGCGCAGTCATTCCTGGTAACTTCCCTAAATACACTGCGGCTCGTCTGATACGCAATGATGCCAGGGTCATTTCGTCCTCTTTACCGGGCACAGGGTCATATCTACAATCTATAACAAGTTCCTTAAGCGTACGGGCACTTATGAGTTTGGGTGTACGTGAATGTGCTGACTCTTGAAAAGTAAGTTTATTTATTCTGGGTGGCGTAGAAAAAATATTGGTAGCACCTCCCGTAGCCCCATCTGGGGTGTCGGGTGTGAAAGGATTCGTTGAACGTGACACAGCAACTATAGGTGTGGACACAGCTATAGAAGTAGCTGTAGGAACAGATGCAGAAACAGATGTGCTTGCCGGAACTTGTGACTCGATCTGTTGCTGTAGGGATACGGGTACTGGATCTTGGCGTTGGACCTCCCTGGTATGCGGTCTATGTGGGGCAGAATTAGCATACTCGGGAGCTGCGTCATCTAAATATGAGGAAAGAAAAACATCTTCTGCGGTTCTAGGATGCCCCTTAGGATGTACCTTTATTGGGAATAATGGGGTTGGCAAGTCTTTCGGTATCTCTGGAGTAGCCTGAGGTAATCCTTCGGCTAGAAGGGGATACATACCATTCATAAGGGCATTTCTTTGTCTATCTACTTGTTCTGATTTCACTCGGATACCTTCCTCAATTAATAGATTTTCTCGAACTTTGTTTGAACTCTCTTTATTCTTTTCTTCCTGTCGGAGTGCTTTTTCTGTGCGTCTATGAGATTCTTTACGCCATAACTCAACGGCGTCTTTCTGTGACTGTCTGACTTTCCTTTTCCATAACTCTTCCTCGACTTTCATGATGCACTCTGCATCCCAGGTCCCCGCTGCGGGCCACCTCTGACTTTCTGGTAATTCCTTGGTGTAGTCTACCCATAAATCAAGAAATAATATAGCGTCTAAGCCATGTTTGTGATACATGAAGTGCCCTGGAGTGTCCCTAGGAGGAATAGGGACGGCTTCTTCGAGTACCCCTTTTCTAGTAGTGATCTGTCTTAATTTCGAAAAGAGCGGCATATTGACAATTGATCCGATACTTAATCTTGAACACACTTAATACAAAAGCACAATAATGAACAACCATTCATACCACAATATGCAGGACGTTTAACACATTAAACATTAAACACATTTTTTAACCTTTAAAATAAACAACAATGATGATCGTCTGCATAACTAATCACCAAGCATAATTCTTGACAATAACTAGATACTTCGGAATACTTGATATACTGCTAAACAGTACATATACACTGCTAAAACAGTGCAGACCGGATTTGTGTACCCAAACCCGTCTTGACCGGCACAACCTATGTGCACGTCAGAAATGCCTCCCCAGTAATGGTACTCACCGGGTAGCTTCGGAAACGGAAGGCCTCGGCAACTGGACTTGAACCGGACTGGACTCGACTCGACTCGTCGGAAACTGGACTCGACTTCGAACTGGTGGGCCTCTGTATACCTCGGATCTTGCTCTCTCAGCTAGGCTCTGGTCGGGATACTTCGCACTTCTCACCGCCTCGTCTGGGTGTTGATCGCAGCCTCAGTCGCCCCCGCTTGACCGGAGGGAGATACAGGAAATCCTGCTGGTACGCGTTATTGTCCGTCCAGCTGTGGCAGGAGACCGGGCCTGCAACTCACCGCCGGCGCGTGAGATGAGAAAGTGTCCCTGTTCGGGCGCCATTCATGTGGTAAATAAAATTCCTTTACCGGGACTTAATTTGATACAGAAACATAATAAAATAGCTCAGTAAAATGAGAGGCAGAATCCGTGGTATTAGAGGTTCGGAATGGGCTTTATTCCAATGATCGATTATAATCGGTTGCTCCAAGTTCCATCACCACGGGGGTTCAGGAAGTGAAGTACATACTTTATTGACAAGAAGTGACTTTTATAGTACATACATTACAATGAAGCGAATGCAGTAGGCGTAACAATTGATAAGGAAAATGACGATTCATATGCGTAACCGAAAATGGGTGTAATAAGGAGTAAAAAGGAACATAATTGGTTATGATGTCACATATAGGTGGATCTATAAGATAATACTTGGCATAGATGCGCGCGCAGCAGCATGACGTGTAATTGACGTGCAACTAGGGGGTGAAGGGGACTTGACATTTAGCTCTACATGTGGAGACAAAAAGTCTGGGGGGTCAAGTCAACCTAATCCCAAATCATATCTAACATCCTATGTTTAAAGAACTATGTTATCCACAAAAGAAGGACTCTCGGACAGAATCTATTCTATACTGACTGTGCGTGCGTGTACAAGCGTCTAAGTGTCTACACTGAATGCGAGGGGGTAGGAATATTCCATGGTAACGGGGCTATGAATTACTTGCATGAGGACAGAGAAGCCGGGCCTTTGCTCGATCGCTGGAAGAATGTTTACTTAAACTGCTAGACAGGAATGCATCGGCTAAGGAGTGAAGCAGATAATTCGAAGGTGAAATACAGTTCTTGGCAGAGAATAGGCTGATGTCAGGCTTCGTGAGCCGCGCAGGGAATGAGACAAAGTTCATGGTCACAGATGCAGGCTCAGACTCGAGTTTTCAGAGGCAGAAGGCAAGAGGAGTTTGATGACAGAATCAGGGCCTACTTGCCTGGACTGTAAAATGGCATAAGTGAACCATACAAAGGCGGTGGCCTTTCGTACTTAGGAATGGAATATCCGGCCTATTCATGGCGGATCTGACAGAGGGCATGTTGACGGTGGACGCACATGTATTTGCGTCTTCATAACTGGAACTGGAGGGAACATACATGTACTTGTGACATGCACATAGAACCGTTGGGGTCCAAGATAGGGGACATAATTGACCAGAAAAATCCATATTTCCACATTCCCTCCTTGTCCCCTACTTGCCCGTTAAGAGATATCAATCTTCATCAATCCATTGATCTGTTCATATAACATCATTTGTTCTTCTTTCTTCTTCCGTGACGAATGAAATCTTGGTGGTGGAATACACGATGTGGCACACAGACCACAAATCGCTGGTCCACATTGTAGACATAGACAGCAACTGAATAGTATGAGAAGGCCAATACCTAGGAAGGATAAAACTCTCCATCCCCAGGCTGATATCACACTCCAAAACCAACTGGACCAAGTCCAAGTGCCTGGGTTCTGGTGTATCTGGTTTACAATCTTATGAAGGCGAGTGATGGCTTTATATACAGATGGCGAATTTTCTGGTATGAATACGCAGCAGCTTGATCCGATGACCCTACAAGCTCCGCCCCTATCAGCTAGGATGACGTCAAGGACAAGACGATTTTGAAGCACAACAATCCGCATAGCAGACTGCTCTTCTGTTAAATTGCCTAAGGCGGAAATAGTTTCATTCACTACTGCTTCAAGGGTTCTAGTTAATCTACGTATCAGCTTACTATTAGTAACAGTACCTATATAGGGAAAGATGCCTTTATTAAAATCTACATACTTGTCCCATGCCGTCTCAGTGTAATCGACAATGGGGAGATCTCTCCGCTCTCTATTGTGTACTAAATGAATATTTCTATAATAATCAGGAGGAGCTAGGAAAACAGGTGGCAAAAGGAATGCAATGTAACAGGTACCATCCCAATCTAGAGGTAGACGCATATATGCAGTCTGACCACATATAAAGTAGGAGTGGCGAGAAGCTCTAAATGAAGATTTGCCTTGATCACTGAATTCTACTATAGTAGTGCATTTACTATGGCCCATATGTATGGAACCAACCTTTCTTACACACAATTCACCTTTCGCTGGGAATACTGACATGGTGGGCAAAATTAGTTCAACTTCGGATTCGACATTCAGAATCATGAGATTAGGTGTAAAATTACCTAATCCATATACTTCATTTTCTAGATCAGTTCCTGTTCTTTTGGGGCGACCCTCCTTGTCAGGGTAGCAGACCTTGAGTAAAACTAGGTTCAGGTTTCCCCATACCCAATGATCTTGGTAAACTGCTGTGTCTGAGTCTATGGAATTGATTAAACTAAACCATGCTCCACAGGAGCCATTATGTGTAAACGGATGTGGAAAGAAAGGCAGGACTCCTTCATAATTCTGGTAGGGAGGGAGCCGGCCACACACCCAACAATTAGTAGCATTACTAGTCTGATGGGAATGATGTAACATACTAATGAAAGTGTTATTGCGCAACGCAAGTCTATAAGACAATTCATGCGGAGGTAAGTCACTAAAAGAATGTTCAGCAGTAACATTATAAACATGTCTAGAAATAGGGTAATATATGTGCAACAATATACTTGCAGTAATTATTAAAAGACTCAAGAAAAACAATATTAATAATGTCACTATGCAGTGGCTACGCAGTGATTTACAATACGCCTGTCGTTTCAACATTTTCCGGGTGTTTTCTCTACTCAGGTCCAAGGGATACATGTCAGAGACAATTCAACCGCTTCACCTTGGAGAGGACTTAAACAATCAAATTGCTCGACTGGTTGGGCCTGAGCTTTAGTTTATAGCGTTCAGAGTTACTCTGTTCAACAAAAGGAAGTTTTGAGTCAATGGGTGAAGTCACACGAGGTGGGCTGTTTACATCTGCAGGAAGTCCATGAAATTTCTTGATATGACTTGAATGAATCCAGCCTTTCCTGCCTTCAATCTTCACGGCTGTTCTTGTGGTCAGCAGGACCAACTTGGGCGACTTCCACCTGGGCTCCAGCTGAGTCTTTCGGTCGAAATTCCTCACAAGTACGAGGTCCCCCGGAACTACGTCATGGGGTTTCACCTCAGTGTTGTCGGGAAAGGCTGCAGCTACCTGTGAACGACAAGATTGTAGTGCAGACATCAAGGAAGCCAAGTAATCTGTCAGCATATTACAGTCAATATCAGTTATTTTGCGTGGTATGGGCGTCCCCCACATATTTGGTGGTCTGCCGAAGATCACCTCATACGGGGATAGCCCTGTTCGAGAGTGTGCTACCATTCTCATGTAAAAGAGTGCAACTGGTAACGCTACTACCCAGTCGACACCTTTCTCTCTGCATATTTTGGACAATCTGATTTTCAGTATCTGGTTATGTCTTTCTACGAGACCTGCTGCCTCGGGGTGTCGGACACAGTGGAATTTCCACTGATATCCTAACAGAAGTGAAACATGTTTCATTAATTCGGATGAGAACGGCTGGCCGTTATCTGAGTGAACAACACGTGGTAAACCGTATCGTGGGAAGAATTCTCGAACCAACTGTTTGGCAGTAGTCGGGACAGTGTAATCTGAAACCGGGTATGCCTCTGTCCAACGGGACAGAGCGCAGACAACTACGAGAACATATTTGAATCCTCGACATCGTTCCATCTGGATATAGTCCATCTGAAGTACTTCAAAAGGGTGATTAGGAGGATGAAATCCACCCTGTTCTACGGGAACGCTTTTTCCTGGGTTAAACTGGCAACAGATCATACAGGTACGGACCTTTTGTTTGGCTGCTGCTTGCAAATGTTTATTGAACCAAATGTGTTGAATGCTGTCTAGCATAGCTTTTTCTCCGAGATGTGCTGGACTATGTGTAGTGTTAATTATAACTTGGACCATTGAATCAGGAAGGAACCATACAGACTTTTCCTTCATCATCCATCCTTGGTCCGTTTGGATCCCTCCTAATCCAGTCCATTTCTTTATTTCGTCTGGTGTAGCATGTGTCTGTATGTCAATTACGTCAAGAGTAGGATCTTTAACTGTCATACAATGTGTCGGCATCGGGACTATTGTCTTTGTCATGTCGGGGGTTTGAGTTTGAGCAGTCTGTTTAGCTGTTCTGTCGGCTAGGTCATTGCCTTGGGAAATGATATCAGTAACCTTCGTATGAGCCTTACATTTCATAATTGATATTGCAGTGGGTAGATGTATTGCATCTAATAAGGCATGAATGAGGGGTCCGTGCTGAATGTGGGCACCGTGGGAAGTTAAATAACCTCTCTCTCGCCACAGCACGCCGAAGTCATGTACAACTCCGAATGCATAACGTGAATCAGTGTATATGTTGACTTTTTTATTTATGGCTTGAATACAGGCTTGTGTCAGAGCGATAAGCTCTGCGGCTTGAGCTGACAAAGTATTTATACGATTAGTTTCAATGACTTCAGTATCTGTTGTGACTGCGTAAGCAGCCACCAACTCTCCTGTATTTGTTCTCATGCATGAACCATCTACATATAATGTCAGGTCTGGATCTGACAATGGGACATCGGTTAAGTCTTGTCTAGGTTTTGTCGTTATAGTAATAACTTCAATACAGTCATGAGCTAGTGGGTCTGTTCCGGTTACTGGCAACAGTGTGGCAGGATTCAATGTGTTACAGCGTCTGATTTCTATATGTGGCTGAAACAATGTAAGTTCGTACCCTGTAAGTCGCGCTATAGTCAAGTGTTGTGTTTGCGTTCTATTTACAAGAACCTCTACTGCGTGTGGTACTTGAACTGTCAATGGATGTCCTAACACTATGGCGTCGCTTTGTCTGATTGCTAAAGCTGTCGCTGCCACTGATTTTAGGCATGCAGGCAAAGCCTGAGCTACGGGATCTAATGTACTAGAAAAATAAGCACATGGTTTGTGTGCTCCTGCTTGTTCCTGTGTGAGTACTGACAAGGCAGTACCTTCGCGTTCTGTAACAAAGAGTGTAAACTGTTTTCTGTAACATGGCGTTGCTAAAACAGGTGCTTGACATAAAGCTTTCTTTAGGCTTTCAAAAGCTTGTGTATGTTCCTGAGTCCAAGGGAGAACAGTCGATGTGGCTGCCTCCTGTGTTGTCAACTGAATGAGTGGTTTTGCTAGAAATGCATACTGAGGGATCCACTGCCTACAATATGAAGTGAGGCCTATGAAAGCCCGCACCTCCTTTTGCGTCTTGGGTATTGGCATGTAAGCTATTAACTGAATGCGGTCGGGTGTGAGCTGCCTTCCCTCCTTGGACAGCGAGTGACCAAGATAAACAACTCGCTGTACACAGAATTGCAGCTTAGAAGGGGACACCTTGTGCCCCTTTTCGGCTAGAAATTGTAAAACTGTCAGTGATGCTTTTTCACATTCCTGTTCGCTTCTCGCGGTGATCAGCAGATCATCGACATATTGAAGCAGAGCAGTGTTAACTGGCATGTGGATACTATCTAGTTCTCGTTTCAGTGCTTGGCTATAGATGCTGGGGCTTTCTGTAAATCCTTGAGGTGCGCGTGAGAATTTAAAGCTACGCCCATTTAAACTAAATCCGAACAAATATTGGCTTTCCGGATCTATTGGGACGCTGAAAAAGGCATTCTTGAGATCGATTACAGTAAAGAATGTTGCTTCGGAATCAATAGCTGTCAGTAATGACGAGATATCTGGGACCACAGGAAATTGTGGCACAATGCATTTGTTTAACTCGCGCAGATCAATAACCAATCGATATACTGGCGGGGCCGTTGGATCTGTTCGTTTAAGAATCGGAATTATCGGTGAATTACATACATTGGAGTCTGTTTCCACAACTACTCCTTGGGCAATGAGCTCGTCAATGATTTGTAGTAAAGCCACTACAGCATCTGGTGGTAACTTGTATTGTCGCATTCGTGGTAGCACCACTCCTGCCTTTAATGTGACTCGATATGGTGTAATATTCATGCATCCAACATCAGTAGGGCCTTGTGCCCATAGATGTGTAGGTAAAGTCTGCAGTCGGGGATCCATGTCTCTAGACACATAGTGCCCTTTAAAATCACGTAAAAACAATCTTACTCCTTCCGGAGAACAACATATTATGGCTCCTAGAGCTTTCAGTGTTTTTATTCCTAACAAGTTTTCTGGACATGATTTAGTAAGCAATAAATCTGTAGTTCGGGTCAGAGGTCCTATCGTAAGTGGAAGTGGCTGTGATACTTCATTAACAATAGGTTTTCCTGAAAAACCAAGGGAAATATTCTGAGAGCCTGAGAGGGGTGCCCCTGGAACTTCACTACGTTTTATAGTTGTTCGACTTGCCCCTGTATCGAGTAAAATTTTTCTATCTTGGCCTAATAATTCACTATGTACATAAGGTCCTTCTTGATCTACTGGGATTTCAATAAGGGGTAAGTCAACTTCCCTCTCTAGGCTTTTTCATGCGTAACGCTGATACTCAGGATATTCATACTGTGCGGTCTGATACATTTGTCGTGTTGTTGTCTGTGTGGCAGCAACATGCAACGGTGGTGCAGCTGGCACAAACTGTATTGGCTGTTGTGCGGCTGGCATGGCCTGTGCATGCTGCGGAGCTCCTTGTTCATTCTGATCTTGTCTGAGTGGCCGTGGTCTTTCTTGTGTTTTACCTATGGCGATATTATGTTTTAAAACTGGACAATCGTGTACGTAATGACCTGGCTTTTTACAATAATTGCATGTCCCTTTTACAGGTCCTGCTGAATCGGAATGTGTCATACCCTTTTTGTGTCCTTCAGCTGGAACTGTCTGGGAAACTAGCATTTTCATTTTCGTGTCTTTCATGCGTCTGTGTTCATGTTCTTGTTCCTCTCTAATTCTATTGTGATGGTACTGTAACATTTGTAACATTTGTGATGGAGTGTTACCTTGCCAGGTACTCTCGAATTTTAATACTCTATTCTTTACTTGGGGCAGGGCATTTTCTACTAATTTTGTTACAAACAGATGCGGGTATGATTCGCTACTTGCTTTTAGGCCACTATTTATACCAAAACATTTTTCAAATCGGGCATAGTAATCACTAGTGTCTTCATCTTGCTTCTGCTTACAGGCTGAAATTGTACCCCAATCTTCCTTTTTCGTAGTTAATAAACGTGGCAGTACCTGTACTAATAAACCTGGTAGTGCTTTAGTTTTATCCCTAAGTCCTGCTCCTGCAGTTCGGGCCTTTTCTTCCGCTTCTAACACTGACCATTCTATCTTTTGGTCTCCTACCTCCCACTCTTTTTCCTTGAGTTTCTCATAAATACCAGCAGGCATCAATACCTTTAATATTGTCATAATGTCGGGATAGGTATACTCTCCCATGAGTAACATGTCTTTAATTTCTCGGTGAAAACCCGCTGGGTCTTTGTCATGACTGGGTACCACTTTCTTCATTTGTAACAATTCTATTTTCGATATGGGCGTATATACAAATACGCGCTTAAACTCGTTGTCCTCGCCTTTTATTGGGTGCACTTCTCGTAAGGGATTCTGTCTATCCATGTAATACGTGGTTCTTTCTTTGACGGGCAATGAGACATGCTCTGAGCATACAAAAAGAATATACTGCTTTCTTGATTCTAGAATTTCTTTAATTAATTTAGTACCTGAACCTCTCCATTTATTCATAAGCAATTCAGTCAATATGTCAGGTAAGGGACCAGGGTCCGAATGCTGACTCCGATATAGTATAATGAGTTGTTGAATCATATAAATCCCAGCTAACCTCTGTTCATCTGGGGTGAGATTCAAAAATGTGCGTGCTACTGTATCATCACTATATTTTCCGGGACTGTCCACCCAATGGACAGCTGCCCTGGCTAAATCTTGTTCATCCATAGAATCGAGAAAATGATAACCCCTTCGTTCTCGGAGTAGTTTGTCGGCGGTTTGGAACGAATGCTCGTTAGACCTTATATTAATTATAGGAATTTGGAAATTCCTGTTATTATCTGGACATATCGGACGTATCGAGTCAGTAAGACATCTATTACTATTACAAGATCTTCCTCTACCTACATAGGCTATGGTGTCCGACTGTCTCGCGGGCAGTCCTGACCCTTCTTCCTCGCTTTGTTCGAACTCGTCTACCTCTAATCTTTCTTCGTGTAGGCGTTCTATTTCTTTACGGATCTTTCGGCACATGGCTATTATACAATTTTTCTTATCATGTCTACCTTCTGATATATTCTGGCTCCATCTGGTAAGAATTTGCATTGCTTCCGGGTCTACCCCCGGTCGGTCTTGATTTCTGATCACACAATTTATGAGGAAACGTAACAGTTCCCCCTGTATCTCCACTTTCTGGTATTCCATAGCTCTGTTAATACATTCTGGATCTCGCCCTGTTTGGACAAAATGATATATTTTATCTAGATGCGCAGTCATTCCTGGTAACTTCCCTAAATACACTGCGGCTCGTCTGATACGCAATGATGCCAGGGTCATTTCGTCCTCTTTACCGGGCACAGGGTCATATCTACAATCTATAACAAGTTCCTTAAGCGTACGGGCACTTATGAGTTTGGGTGTACGTGAATGTGCTGACTCTTGAAAAGTAAGTTTATTTATTCTGGGTGGCGTAGAAAAAATATTGGTAGCACCTCCCGTAGCCCCATCTGGGGTGTCGGGTGTGAAAGGATTCGTTGAACGTGACACAGCAACTATAGGTGTGGACACAGCTATAGAAGTAGCTGTAGGAACAGATGCAGAAACAGATGTGCTTGCCGGAACTTGTGACTCGATCTGTTGCTGTAGGGATACGGGTACTGGATCTTGGCGTTGGACCTCCCTGGTATGCGGTCTATGTGGGGCGGAATTAGCATACTCGGGAGCTGCGTCATCTAAATATGAGGAAAGAAAAACATCTTCTGCGGTTATAGGATGCCCCTTAGGATGTACCTTTATTGGGAATAATAGGGTTGGCAAGTCTTTCGGTATCTCTGGAGTAGCCTGAGGTAATCCTTCGGCTAGAAGGGGATACATACCATTCATAAGGGCATTTCTTTGTCTATCTACTTGTTCTGATTTCACTCGGATACCTTCCTCAATTAATAGATTTTCTCGAACTTTGTTTGAACTCTCTTTATTCTTTTCTTCCTGTCGGAGTGCTTTTTCTGTGCGTCTATGAGATTCTTTACGCCATAACTCAACGGCGTCTTTCTGTGACTGTCTGACTTTCCTTTTCCATAACTCTTCCTCGACTTTCATGATGCACTCTGCATCCCAGGTCCCCGCTGCGGGCCACCTCTGACTTTCTGGTAATTCCTTGGTGTAGTCTACCCATAAATCAAGAAATAATATAGCGTCTAAGCCATGTTTGTGATACATGAAGTGCCCTGGAGTGTCCCTAGGAGGAATAGGGACGGCTTCTTCGAGTACCCCTTTTCTAGTAGTGATCTGTCTTAATTTCGAAAAGAGCGGCATATTGACAATTGATCCGATACTTAATCTTGAACACACTTAATACAAAAGCACAATAATGAACAACCATTCATACCACAATATGCAGGACGTTTAACACATTAAACATTAAACACATTTTTTAACCTTTAAAATAAACAACAATGATGATCGTCTGCATAACTAATCACCAAGCATAATTCTTGACAATAACTAGATACTTCGGAATACTTGATATACTGCTAAACAGTACATATACACTGCTAAAACAGTGCAGACCGGATTTGTGTACCCAAACCCGTCTTGACCGGCACAACCTATGTGCACGTCAGAAATGCCTCCCCAGTAATGGTACTCACCGGGTAGCTTCGGAAACGGAAGGCCTCGGCAACTGGACTTGAACCGGACTGGACTCGACTCGACTCGTCGGAAACTGGACTCGACTTCGAACTGGTGGGCCTCTGTATACCTCGGATCTTGCTCTCTCAGCTAGGCTCTGGTCGGGATACTTCGCACTTCTCACCGCCTCGTCTGGGTGTTGATCGCAGCCTCAGTCGCCCCCGCTTGACCGGAGGGAGATACAGGAAATCCTGCTGGTACGCGTTATTGTCCGTCCAGCTGTGGCAGGAGACCGGGCCTGCAACTCACCGCCGGCGCGTGAGATGAGAAAGTGTCCCTGTTCGGGCGCCATTCATGTGGTAAATAAAATTCCTTTACCGGGACTTAATTTGATACAGAAACATAATAAAATAGCTCAGTAAAATGAGAGGCAGAATCCGTGGTATTAGAGGTTCGGAATGGGCTTTATTCCAATGATCGATTATAATCGGTTGCTCCAAGTTCCATCACCACGGGGGTTCAGGAAGTGAAGTACATACTTTATTGACAAGAAGTGACTTTTATAGTACATACATTACAATGAAGCGAATGCAGTAGGCGTAACAATTGATAAGGAAAATGACGATTCATATGCGTAACCGAAAATGGGTGTAATAAGGAGTAAAAAGGAACATAATTGGTTATGATGTCACATATAGGTGGATCTATAAGATAATACTTGGCATAGATGCGCGCGCAGCAGCATGACGTGTAATTGACGTGCAACTAGGGGGTGAAGGGGACTTGACATTTAGCTCTACATGTGGAGACAAAAAGTCTGGGGGGTCAAGTCAACCTAATCCCAAATCATATCTAACATCCTATGTTTAAAGAACTATGTTATCCACAAAAGAAGGACTCTCGGACAGAATCTATTCTATACTGACTGTGCGTGCGTGTACAAGCGTCTAAGTGTCTACACTGAATGCGAGGGGGTAGGAATATTCCATGGTAACGGGGCTATGAATTACTTGCATGAGGACAGAGAAGCCGGGCCTTTGCTCGATCGCTGGAAGAATGTTTACTTAAACTGCTAGACAGGAATGCATCGGCTAAGGAGTGAAGCAGATAATTCGAAGGTGAAATACAGTTCTTGGCAGAGAATAGGCTGATGTCAGGCTTCGTGAGCCGCGCAGGGAATGAGACAAAGTTCATGGTCACAGATGCAGGCTCAGACTCGAGTTTTCAGAGGCAGAAGGCAAGAGGAGTTTGATGACAGAATCAGGGCCTACTTGCCTGGACTGTAAAATGGCATAAGTGAACCATACAAAGGCGGTGGCCTTTCGTACTTAGGAATGGAATATCCGGCCTATTCATGGCGGATCTGACAGAGGGCATGTTGACGGTGGACGCACATGTATTTGCGTCTTCATAACTGGAACTGGAGGGAACATACATGTACTTGTGACATGCACATAGAACCGTTGGGGTCCAAGATAGGGGACATAATTGACCAGAAAAATCCATATTTCCACTATCCTCTGCCCCACACCGACTGGCATCAATGCAGCCCTTGGCCACACCACTGACTATACTTTCTGACAACTGGGAAAATGTCTGAGAGTAGCCATGGTTTACAGTAACACTAAAAATGACTGGCAAAGCCAATGAGTCCCAAAGGCGAAAACTATTGGCTTTGCCAAAGCCTGTTTAATTCAGCTGCCACCAACTGCCAGAGGGTGAAGGATGGGCAAGATGAGCATACCAAGCTGACAAATTAAAAAAATATATATTTTTGTGCAGACACATAACACTTTGTCCAGGGCCTCCGCCTCCCAGCTGGCCGCTGGTACTTACGCACTTTGCCTCCACCTAAAGGCGGATCTGGGTGAAAGGAATAGCAATGAGCGGCTCTATTGCCTCGCTGTGTATGAGGACAGTAAAAGTCTGTGCAGACTCAGGCATGAAGAGGTGATATGGGAGAAGAATGCTGGCATGAGGTTCTAGAGCTGTGGTTTTCTCAATAGCCAAAGCTGAAGGATTGAGGGAACGAAGACAAAAATAATTATGTGCCTTTGGTGCATGCTTGGTCTCTATGGGTTGTTCGAAAAGAATCACTCATTTCCTAAGAATGCATATTTTAGTCTCTAATATTATCTAGGTCTCCAAACCCGAAGAGCTCTTCCACAAGATGAATAACGTCTGACAGGAAAGGGAATGGTCAGAGACGTACAAGGGAAAATACAGTCAGCGACTGCCTGGAATTGTATTCAATTGATTGATCCATCAATACGAATAGATGGTTAGATCTTACACCACTGTACTTCCTTTTGACTTAGATAAACAATTTGGGCAAGGTGAGATGGATTCAGGTCTTTGTTTCTGGAAAGTATTATTCCGGTTGAAATCTTGTACACTAACCGGCTTGGTACAGACCGGTTATTGATTAACCTAGGAGCCGACTGGCCAAGTAAAATGTTGTACCTACAAATACAAGTTAAACTATCAGTTAAAACGCGTTGGCTTGCAGTTTTTCTACAAATTAAATTAACATTGTATCACTCTTACCAGAATGAGTCCTGAAGTGCATGTCCAAACTTGATTTTCCTTTACAAACCTTTTTGCATATCTCACACTGGTGAAATGTTGTTTTATATCTAAAAGTAAAGAAGAGAGATTCATATCAAAGATAGCTCAACAAGAGATTCCAACAACAAAGTGCAAGCACAAGCGATGGGCAACATGGAATATATTACATTCTTCTCTTTGATAGCTTAGCAATATTCAGGATGTTTTAGGAGAAGCACTTGCTAGCCCTACATAACTGTGTACATCACTATATATACACGGTGTTTTTCATGATAGTAACCATCAACAGAAAACTTCAAACAAGGCGCAATCTGATTTGTGCCCCAAAATTCCTCAAAGTATGCTTACACGGCCAAACAACATCTGCAGGTCTTTTTCTGTACTGAAGATCACATTCTATTAATCCATAAATTAACGATCCTGAGTTTACAAAAGATAAGATTGAACTGAAAAAACATAAGCCACCAGCTAGTATTTGCATATTTTCGTTGCGCAAACTGTGCTTCGATTTGCTATTACAAAAAACAGAAAAGGACAAGAAAAAGATTGTATGAAGATGCAAAACAAAAAATCTTTGTTGATTTATATTACAATATCCTTAAGAGATAACGCGAGATAAATAATCTGCAGGATAAGGAGTATCCATCAGAAGAAAAAAAACTTTACAAAGGAAAGCAACTTGTTCTTCTAATGCATACTTTTTAGAGCAGGTTTCTCTTTTGAAAAATATTGCACACGAAATACTGAGCTACAAAGGAGGTTCACCGGAAGAACGAAAGCAAAGCAATCAACCAGCTTCCTAGAAACCCTACAATGGAAGTGTGCCTCTTCTCTCAAACGTACCCTGGCACCCATCTGAAAACTGGATAAATGCCTAGAACTGGCAATGCTGGCAAAAGGGCAAACAGAACTGCTCTTCTTAAGCAGAAAAGGCAGCAATTTCAAGATCTATTATTTTTGTTCAGTTCACTAGAGGTTGATGGGTAACAAATTTGAATGGAGATAGTCCACTTTGCAGCGCTAGATGTTTTCTTGTATTATCATAATCCAATTTAATGTAATCCTCTCGAGCCCTTAGTCAGAAGGTAAAAAATGTAACCCGATTCTTATTACAGCACTCTTTGGCAGTTCAAATATCTCAGTTATTCATCCAGCTTCTTCTGTAAGGCTACATTATTTAAAAAACAAACAAAAAACGGTATCACCTCATCGCCATATTGGGGGAGTCTCCTACTGTCACAGCATACAAAGGTCACTATAGTCATGATCCATTACTCGTTGCTATTCACCAGAAGTTTCCCCTATCCTATCTCTCACCTGATGAATTGCTCCCGATCCTCTCTAGTGTTGCAACCCTTCCTCACTGTATTGTCCTGAAATAAACCACTGTTCTCTCCTTTTCTCATTAACAGTTTCCCTCTTCTATTGCATGCTACTTTTTCAAGGACAAACTAAGTGATGTGACATAGGTCGCCTTCGAGTGTAAACGTGGCCAACTAGTAAGAAGGACTTGCGGAATGAATTGTGGGGAAGCTAAATGATGACTGGATCCTTGCACAATGGGTTGATGCACGAGAATGTTTGAATGTGAGGATTGTTTAGGCCGATTGGTCACCCCTGTATATTGTGTATCTCACTTTTGGTACCAATGTTGGTGAAGTTGGGCAGATCTTTAATTGAGAGAGAATGCACTGTTTATTACTGCATGAGTATTGTAGTAACTTTGTGTTTATTTTCTATGCAGGTTTTAACTGTTTTCATGAGTATGTATGTGGGAGATATCAATCTGTCCTGAAGAAGGTGGCTAATATTGTTAAAACACACTAAAACGCATGGGTGTGAAACTTGGACTAAATCTGATGAACATCTGCGATACAGTAGATGATGCTTATTGGAAAAATCATGAACCTCAAATTATGATTCAAACAGATTAGTAGTGAATAATGAAATACGTGGCTGTATAATGTGTTTCTCCCTCTGTGAGTTGTATCATTGTATGTTTTTAAAGATTATTTTCTTTTTTTTTAATATGTCTTTTTATGTATTTGTGTTGTGTTTGAAATGTTGGGATGAATAACTGCAGATTTCTCTAAGTGAGACTCAGATGAACTACGATTTGTACATTGCCTTAACCTGTTAATAGATGTATTTTTGATATACATGAAATTAAACATTTTCACAACCTGATACTTGTGTGATACATAATTATGTTCCAACTGGGGGTGTGATAGAGTGTTGAACACATGTAATACGCGTCATTGATTGTATGAATTTACATGTTTATGACAGAAAAACTGAGTTCCAAAGGGGACGTTTTTTCATTTGATAGTATTGTTCATACCAGCTGTTATTTTTTCACCCATTTAATAGTAACAAATGACCAACCTAGGAAGGATGGAAGGCTGAGTTAGCCTTGCTGAGATTTGTTTATGTGATCATGAGGTCACATCAGATGGTAAAGTATAAACCAACAAATCATCTACAATTATCAGTAGAAGGGAAGAATTTACATTCGGAGAAGTTGTGTGTGTCAGAAGATTTGAAAAAACCCAGAACTCCTGATGACCTTATAGCCCTGAAGTCCCTCCATGCAACACACACAGACAGCTCATCACATCATTCAAAGCAAAGTACTATATCAACACTATCAATGAAGCCATCAACAGAAGCACATTACCTATCAAGACAATCAAGCACTTCATCAATCCCCTGCAAGACTCAACTATTCCCCACTCCACAGTAAAGTAGGATGTCATCAATCTTTTCTTCAGTGGAAAAATACAAAAGATCTGACAGTACCCTGACAACACAAAGCCTGCTTCATCTTTCATGCCCACCCTGTCCTTTAGAATCCCGCATTGGTCAGCCTTCAGAGCCCTATCTCTCACAGATATTGCTGACATACTTAACTTCCATAAACGGGATTATGTCTTACCCTAATTCTTCACCAGAGCTCTCTCTAGGGATGCCGACTCCCCTACTCAACATTCACTTTTTTTTTTTTTATTAAATCGTTTTATTGAAATCAAGTATGACATATAGACAAGAATCATCAAAACCACATACATTCATAATGGTACAGCAAATGCATGGCAGAGGAGGTGCACTAGTAGAAGGAAATTTCAGCCATGGTAGTTACATTTGCAGCGTGCACAATCGTTGTGCAATGGTATCTTCTCTGGTCAACGGGGGTTCGCAGATCTCACCCCTATATGTGGTCCATCTATCCCAGACCTGTATCCATTGATTGGGCCACCCTCTTGCAACATAGATTGTTTTCTCTGTGACCATGCACCAGTCCATGTCTTTGCTCCAGTCCACCGTAGTGGGCAGCTCCTGGGCCTTCCATAGCCTTAGAATATTACGCTTCGCCACCATCAATCCCAGAGTTACCCAAAGAAGCTCCCTGGCAGTTGGGTCTGTTGGCCCCCAGGCGTTCAGGAGAACTAGCTTTATATTACCATCGATACTTTGGCCCAACACACTTTCCATAAGTCTCACAATCCCCGCCCAGTATCTCTGAATAACCGTACATTCCCAAAGCGTATGGATGAATGTGCCCACCTGTCCACACCTCCTAGTGCAATTCTCATCAGAGCTATACCCCATTCGGACCAAAACTGATCTGGATAGGAACGATCTATGCAGGATTTTGAGCTGCACTAAACGCAGTCTGGAAGAGATGGCCACCTCGCGTGGCGAGGCCACCACCGCTAGCCATTTGTCATCATCCAGACTGGCCACGTTGTGGTCCCATTTTGCCCGCAGTTAGTCCAGAGGGTCCGGCAAATTATTTGTCAATTTTTTATAGCGATATGGCTTTCTCCGGCAGGTCCCCATCTAGCACTCTATCCTCCAGTGGAGAGGACTCCGGGAGTGATTGCCCTCTAGGGAGCATTGTCAGCAGAGCATTCCGTATCTGTAAGTATCTAAAGTGTTCGGAGCGTGCCATTTCATAGTCTTGTTGTAACTGTTCAAACGTAACCACGTTTCCCGACTTCCACAAGTCACTCACCTTGGAAATTCCTATAAGATCCCACCAGTCAAATCCATTCGAAGGAATGAATCAAGCGGCCTAATTGGTCGCATCGCCAGAGCAGCGTGGCCTGCGTAATCTTGCCCTCCCACCCCAGACTGTTCAAGGCAATCTTCCAAACTCGCACTGCATGCTCAGTGGGTCCAGTCAAGTTGGGGTTCAGCGCGCGCATATATTTTGCCCTTCAAAACTACCAACCGGCAGTAGCCACCTATCAATCTAAAAGGCTGGGTCACCTTGGGGTCTGAATGTGCATTGGTTGATAGCTGCAAGGTGAGACGCCCAGTAATAGCGCTTTATGTCCGGCAACCCAATTCCCCCGTCAAACCATCCCTGTGTGAGCGTGTGGGTAGCTATCCGCGGGGGCCTGCCCTCCCAGAGCAGGTCTCGCAGGAGGCAGTCAATTTCTTTGAAGTATGAAGGGCTGACATAGTTTGGGGCGTTCTGTAAGGCGTACAGAAAGCGGGGAAGAGACATCATTTTAAATAGGGCAGCACAACCTAACAGGGAGAGAGGGAGCGTCTTCCAGTGCTTGATGTCAGATGTGAGACGTGTCAGAGGTGGTAGGAGGTTTAATTCATAGAATCTGACGGGATCCTTGGAGACCCTAATCCCCAGGTAATAGAAACTGCCGACTGCTTCGACTAGTACAAGGCCACGAGGAAGCAGAGGTAACTTCCCGCTAAGGACATAAATTACAGACTTGGACCAGTTTATCCCGTAGCCAGCGAATTCTCCGAAGACCCGAAAGATGTCTAGGACCACGCTGAGGGAGGCAGACGGTGATGCCAGGTAGGGCAAAATATCATCTACATACAATGAGATGCAATCCTCCCAACCTGAAGCCCATTTAAGGCCTCTGATACTGGGATCTCTACGAATCCACATAGCGAGTGGTACGAGGATCACGGCAAATAGGAGCGGGGACAAAGGGCATCCCTGCCTGGTGCCCCGGCTAACAACAAAAGTGGAGGAAGCCCTATTTTTGACAACAACTCGGGCCAGAGGTTTATGGTAGAGAAGTCAGACCCATCCAATAAATTCCAGGCCCATGCCCAGTTTGCAAAGCAAAGTAAACATAAAGGGCCATTCAATGATGTCAAATGTTGCAGCAGCGTCCAATGACACCACTACTGCATCCTCATCAATCATTTCTGCTCGGCCGAGCACACCACGGAGTCGGCGCAGGTTGAGGGCGGTGTTCCTTGCGGGCATAAAACCAGACTGGTCCAGGTGGACCAGGCCGTTAATGAACCGTAGTAGTCGGGAGGCCAGGACTTTCGCCAAGATCTTAGCCTCTCCATTCAATAGCGAAATCGGTCTATAGGAGGAGCATTAATGCTTTGGTTTGCCCTCTTTGTTGATAACAACTATGTTAGCTAGCCATTGGTCTGCCAGCAGTAATCCCCGCTCACCAAGAACATGACAGTGATGTACAGTGCGATTTTGCTCGAAGTGAGTTTAAATAGCTCGATCAGTAATCCGTTGGGGCCCGTCGCTTTCCCTCCCTGCAAATCCTGAATAGCTTTCCCCACCTCGACCTCAGTGATATCTAGGTCGAGCTCTAGGCACTCTTCCTCTGTAAGTGACGGTGATGAGATATCTCGCAGAAAGGCGACGGCCTCCTCCTTCGATTGCAGAGTTTGTGTTGTGTAAATGGGCTGATAATATTGCCCAAAAGCATCTGCTATGTCTTGTGGGGCGGTAAGGCGGTTGCCAGAGTCCACCTCAACCCGACCACCACCCGATGTGCCTGCTCCCTCCGGCCCAATCAAGCCAGCAACCTACCTACCTTGTCGCCGACATCATATATTCTGCTAAGCGAGGCTCTATGATACAGTTTGGCTGCCTCTGTTGCCAAGTCAGTGTACTCCTTGATTTTTATATGGAGTTGCTGATGCGCCTCCCCCTCATCCTGTTCCCTGAGTGCATCCTCCAGCTGCAAGATTTCCCCTTCTAGTTGGGTCATTTCGGCACTCTTCTCCTTCCGCAAGCCCGTTATTTGGGATAGGGCCACCCCCCGGATAACAGTTTTGTAGGCCTTCCATAGTACCACCTGTGAATCAACCGATCCCTAATTTTCCTGGAAGTATAGTTCAGAGTCACCCACTATTTTGTCACTGACTCAGGGATTTTTGAGGTACCAGGGATTAATTGGGGCTGTTCGGCCTACCATAGGTTCCCCAACCACTATGCGACAGAGGATCGGAGAGTGGTCCGAAATGTCTCTGGCTAATGGTTGAATCTCCTTTTACGCTGACAACTTGGTGTTCCAATGTCAGGATATAATCTATTCTAGACATGCTGCGGTGGGTGCCTGAATAGTACGTGTACTGCTGCTCACTAGGGTGCAGTCTCCTCCATACATCAACCAGGCCCATGGCCTCAAGAAGCCGTGGATCTGAGTTCGGGAAGGCGGTAAAGCTCTCTGGGGCCAACGATCAAGTGAGTCCGAGACAATCGAGTTAAAGTCCCCCCCAATCCATACTCTACCCTCTGGTAGTGCCAGAAGGAGTTCTCCTAAATCCCTTAAGGTCTGGGCCTGCAGGCCAGGTGGAATATAACCAGAGCGGAGGTTCAATGTTTCCCCCTCCCAAGTCCCAGTTATGACCGCGAAACTGCCGAGTTTGTCTGTGCGAACCTTATCTCTCAGCATAGGAAATGATTTCCGCACCAGTACACCCACCCCCGGGAGCCAGACCCAAACGCTGAATGAGCCACCAATTTAAAACCCCATCTGGTCATAGCTTCATATGCGTTGCCTTGCAGGTGTGTTTCCTGCAAGAGGACAACATCTGGGGAGTGACGCTTGAGGAACTGCAGAACCACACCCCGCTTGATCTTGTCCCCCAGCCCATTCACGTTCCAGGACACCAATTTGAGCCCAGGTCGAGCTGCCCTGTCACCCATAGTCTAAGGTCTGGAAGCATGAGTGCAGGGGAAACCTCCCCTGGGTATATTCGGGCTGAATCTACACCATAGAGCCCCCTCCCCGGCTCAACATTACAAAACATTTGCGTAGTGGTTAACGATGTTCGATTGGATTCAAGCTTGTCATACTAACAAAATACAAAACAAAAATGAACTAAACACCCCCCCTCTCCTGCGCCAAAAAGAGCCAACAGAGTAGCGATCTGACAACGGTGCACAACGGATCGACACATGGCACAGGAACCCAACTCCCCAGGAACAAAAAACAAAACCCGCCTTCCTGCCTCCCTTCATGGCGGTGTCAAAACCTCCCTCCCACTCGAACTTGCAGAGTGCCTATCGTCCAACCCTTAAACTTGTGGGTGCGTGCGTCCAACCGGGCACCCGTCCCAAAGACTAAGGCAACTGGTAAACATATAATTGGATCAAAAAATAGACATTTGGCTACAATTCAATGTCCGAATCACAGTGTGTCCATCGTGATGAAGTCCCAGAACCCCTGATTTATAACGAATGCAATCCCTAAGAGGGCCGGGCCCCCATCTCAGTTAATCGGCTAGTGGGTAAATCACCCCCCCATGAGAAGAGTAACTTACAGACCAGTTATTCAGAGCCTCCTGTTGCCGCCTCCTGTTCGCCAGTTGGGGAGACTCTGCCGGATTCCTCAGTGCCCCTCTAGTGTGGCCCCCCGGGCGCGATAGTCCCTCCGGCCTGCCGTGCGCCAACCATCCAACCAGTCCCAAGCCTTCTCAGGGGGGGCGAAGAACCAAGCCTTTCCGTCCGATTCCACCCTCAGCTTGGCCAGGAAAAGCATAGCGTATTTCAGATCCCTTTTTTACTTCGAGGAAGCTGCGTCGCTGCACCTTGAGGGTGAAGTCCGGGAAAAAGGTGATGCGACTCTGCTGGAATTCCAATGGAGGCGCAGTTCGAGCCGTCTGCAGGATGACGTCCCTGTCCCTGAAGTTAAAAATCCTCGGCAATAAGCGCCGCGGAGGGCCCCCGGCTTCGGTCTGCCGCCCGGTACACGGTGCGCTCTTTCCACAGGGAAGAAGTTGGATAGCCCGCTTGTCTTGAGGTGGGTGTTGATCAGTTCTTCTACGAACAAGTCCGCTGCCGGCCCTTCTGCCCTTACCAGAACTTCCAGGATACGGACGGTGTTGCGCATAGAGCGCCCTTCATAGTCATCCAGTTGCGCTTCTAGTTTGGTGGTGTGGGCCTGAAGGTCATCCATCCTGCGCTGCAATTCAGAGGTGTCGTCGACCAAGGAGCTCGCTTTGATTTTTACCTCTGTTAGGCACGTGTTCATAGAGCGCATGTCTGCCCGAATGAGGGACACTTCTGTGGACACAGAATCGATCCACGACTCCAGCGATGTATGAACGGTCGTGATGGCCGTAAGAATGTCCTGCAGCGTCGGTTTCTTCGCCTCCTCCCCAGTCTGTTGCTTCTCCAATGCAGCCGCTCCCCCCTTTGGGCGTGCCGCAGGGCCCCTGTCCCATGCAAATTTATTCAGCTTGGCTTGGACTGCCGTTTTTGTACTGCGACCCCCAGACATGATGGAGACGTCCAGGGCAGTGTGTGTTCGGGGGAAAAGAGCAAGCCTGCTCTGTGCCACTAGAGATCAGCACCAAGTGTTAATAGTACATCTCCTGCAGGACAGGGTTTGATGCTGTGGGCCACGAGCCTCCAACGTCTAGGCACTGATCACAGGCCAGCGCACCGCACCCCCAGGGGCGAGATCCCAAGCCCTCTCCTGGTCCGTAGGTCGACTGCTCGGGTCTTGACAGAGTGTTGCGCACAGCAATTGTGCTGTAAATGTGCGGTGGCCAGGCTCTCCCTTCAAAGACCTTTGCTGCCCACTCAGATCATCCTCAGGCCGCAAGTCCTCACGGCAGCTTTCTTCGCTACTCTAGCGGGGGGAGCCCCTCCCCCGCACAGCTTCTGGCATTAACAACAAGGGGCCACCGAGTAGGACCACGTTTTATCGAGGAGACAGCAAGCGGGGCCCGGGATTCAAGGAGTATCAAGGGGCCGTGGCACTCCACCGGTCCCCTCTCTTCACTGACCTGCAGCACCCAGGACCGAGCCGTCCAGCTCCGGGGCACCTTGCAATCCGTCCTATCTTTGGGCCCAGCAGACGGTCCCAGGGTCTCTTCACCGGGACAGGGGGCAGCAGGCGACTGCGTAGTCCAGTGCAAGCAAGTGCACTTCCCTTCTGGCAACTGCGGCTCACAGTTCTGCAGGGGGCACCACAGCAATGAGCATCGGGCGCACAGCGCGGTTCGTCCCAGGGCCTCAGATGCACTGAGACCCACACAATCACTGGTCCCTCAGTGTGCGCCCGCCGTCACAGCCGGCCCCACTCGCCACAATGTTTTCCCCAGGGGCGCTGCCCCGGATCCAAATAATCTTCCGCTCTGTGGGGAAGCAGCGACACGGCCGCCCCCGGCAGAATCAAGACTCCCGGACCGGAGCCTCAGTCAGCGGCTCAGGTTACACCAAGTTGCGTTCTCCGCAGCACCACTGTTGGGCCGCGAAGTGGGACGTCGAGCCGAGAGCCGGGACCGCTAGCCGGAATCGGCGGTCACCCAGCTCCTTCGATTCACGGTGTGTTCCAGTTCTTCACCACACCATTTTCAGCCAGTTACCGGGCGGATGCCAATACGGATATTTCATTGGCAAGAACATTTAACAAGCATTGGCATAGCCAATAGGTCTCGCCTTTGGGACCTTAAAAGTATTTAGTAATGCAGCACAATATCCTTGGTGCAACAACATCAACCGTTGCATGGCTAAACACTTATAAGGTCCCAAAGGCGAGACCTATTGGCTATGCCAATGCTTGTTTTAAAAGCTAGCCTTGCCTGCCTGGATGTGGTGGGACACCAGAAATGCTTGGCGGAGACCACGCTGCTCACAGAGTACATGTCATGGCAAGATCTCATGGGCGGGCACTATTTCGGGCAGCTCTATATTAGGAGCAAGCCCTGACCCTGCTCAGGGGTCAAGATCTTTATTTTGGGAGCTAGTGCCAGCAAACACGGTGACGAACCCTCGGTTGTGCTTTCAATGTGCAGCTCAGAATCAGATTTTGTATTTGGAACTGTGGTTACCAAAATTAGCATGCCTAATTAGTTCAGATCTGAAGATGAGGCTCAAAAACATACTGAACTCCCTCCTCCGCGCCTTGGGAAGAACAGACCGGTAATGCAACCTTTTTTGGGGACAGACATTTTCCATGTGTAATTACAAATGGAAATATTTGTAAATCAAATAAATAAAAACCATTCACGGTAGCTTGAAAAAAAACATTTGCGCAGAACTGTCTAGCTTATATACAGTACACACTGTGGTAAACCTATGCCAACAAGCAATGCCTCCTCTCACCACGCACTGCGTGACTAAAACTGTGAGCGATAAATGTGCGTTCTCACCTACCACTGTCCTGCCCTCTGCGCCACGTTGCCTCAAAGCAGCGCCACTGTGAGGATTGGAACACCATTGGATTAGGTGAAGAACCTGGCAAGAGTCACACATTGGATATGGGACTTGTTGCCAGCTCAGTGGGTTAAGTGCCTGTTTTTGGAGATCTGTGTATAATCCGTAGGTCACAGGTTCCAGTCCCAGTAACATACTGGAGTGGATTTACATGCGAGACATACAAACAAATCGCCTGTCACACAATCCTGTTCCTTTGAGGTAGCTCAGCGTCTTAATGAATCTGCTGCAGTTCGTAGGGTGCAAATTACGGGTGCCAGGTTCCGATGCTAATAAAATAGCTCACTGGGTTTAGGCATCTGTTATATGGGTCTTTGTGTAACCTTCGAATTAGAGGTTCCAATTCAAGTAAACCCTGTAACCTTCAAGGGGCAGATTACATGGCCAGACAACAACTCAGTGATTTAATGCACCTGTTACAGTTACCTGCGTGTGAATCTATCAGTTCAAAGATTCGAGCCCCCAAACCAGCTTGCCCTTTCTTCCGTGCAAGGAATATACAGTACGTGCAGCTTGAGTCGTAATAGCTTTTGTTTTAGGGGCATAATAAAAAGAATGTACTGCTGTGCACTTTTATCGCGTGTGCATTATTATGGTGAACTACACAGGGCATATACCTTGATGGCTGACCTCCAAATCTGTTCATATGCGAATGCACAATGTTTGCTGCGCAGAGGAAGTAACGTAGGCTGTTATCTGCATGTGCGCGTCACCGAGAAGACGGCTAAAAATAAAGTGGTGCCCTCTTGCTACTTTAAGACACCCAGCGCCTGCTGTCACAATGTGCGGGCTAGAGAGGGAATAGTTTCTGCCAGCAAACATGCCCAAACAACTGTTATTTGAATCTCGGAACACTCAAGAACCTGTACTAGTTGAGCGCGAACTATCGGAGGAACTGTGCACATATGGTTTTGTGTTTATGTGCTTGCACTGTAAACTGAGTGTACAGGCTCGACAGACACATTAAAGGTTTAAATTATTAGTATTGCTCAGCCCTGCACAGACCACTGGGTTTTATGCTGTGTTTTGTTCCGGGTTTTGTCGGATTCAAGACACTCGAACATTCTGCAGTGAAGAGTAATGAAGAGAGAATGGAGAAGATGTGCCGAGGATCACATCGGGGAGTAGGGGGTGGGAGGTGTAAATGAATGAAGGAGGGATGGGGCATGTTGGGTAGAGAGAAGGAGACTGGGCGTGGACTGAGGAGGTGAAAGAAATCATGCAGAATTTGACAAACAACTACAAGCAGAGAAAGGGAGTAATTTGGAGAGCGCTTTATCGGCGTGGAAAGGGCCTCTTGGCGTTACTGTTAAAATGCTGTGGAAGGAAAAAATGCCTACTATTAAGAGCCACATCAGACAGAGGAGGGCGAGTTATGCCAGATAAAAAGTGGGCAAGTCTAGGGGAGAAGGGCAACACCATGAGAAATTTTTAAAAAAAGCGGTGAAAGTAATCGAGCAGAGCATCAAAGGGCTGGGTGAGAAGGGAGGGGGGAATGCGAGGAGCAGCTGTGCACGTGCACACCATCGTGCACTCAAGCCCTAGGCCAGCAAAACCATGTGGGTAGCACTTTTGAAAGCCCACTTACAAAATGTCTCAAAGAGACAGCTTTCGCTGTCTCAGCGAGACCTAAAAAGCAGTATTTGATCAATTCCAAGATCATATTAATGCTAAGTCTCTCCTGCCCAACTACCATTCTGGCTTCAGATCACGCTGCAGACCACTACCTTACACACTGCCCTCCTGACCACAGATGAGGATAATCCCTGCCTCCTGAAATTTCAGGACCTCTCAAGCTGCTTTCAACACAGTCAATTATCCCATCCTCACAGGCACCCTTGAGCCTCAAATTGCATTCTTCATTGGTTCTCCTCCTACCTTTCCAACTATATCAGTTTGTTCACATAGGCACTTCCAGGTCACAAAAGATCCCTATCACCTGCAGTGTCCCACGTGGTTCCAAACTGTTCCCTGTCGTCTTCAACCTTTACATAGAGCTACCTGGTGCTCTACTCACAGACAACAGCATGAGGATTCACCACTATGCCATGATACACAAGACTACTTGAAAGTCCCTTCTTCTCCAGATATGCAGCACTTAAAACACTGCCTGTACATAATTCAGACATGGATGACCAGCACCTACCTGAAGCTCAATTATACCAAGACAGAATTCCTGTTATTTGCCAAGAACAACAAACAATAGAAACCTGACTTAACAAGAGGAACCTTGACTGCTTGAATCCCCAACTTTCATCTAATGCCACATAACTTGGAATTACCCTGGACACCAACCTCACCCTCAAGGAACACATTGCAAAAAATAAAAAAAGACTGTCTGATACCAGCTCTCTATTTTAAAGAAAGTGAAAATGTTTCTTCCACAAAATGACTTCATGGTGTGCAAGCCCTCATACTATTGTATCTGGATAATGATAACACCCTGCTCCGGGGCCTTCTGGACTCCACACTGGCAGCCCTTAAGTGCATACTACATGCAGCAGCATGTCTAATTGAGAGCCTAAAAACATATGATCACATCACCCTGTCCTCATGGAACTCCACAGGCTACCTGGCAGCTTGCACCATCTTCATGCTAGAGAGGAGATGCGACCTAACAGCCATTGCAGCTGACTTTGGAACTGGAGAGCTAGGTTTGAGTCCTGTTCTTGGCTCAACATTATGTGATTCTGGTCAAATCAATTAATCTCTCCTTGTCTAAAAAAATTGTGTAATGTAATCTAGTGTTTATGTAAAGTGCTCTAACGCCCTTGGGCCAAGTTTGCACCATAAAACTATTAAAAAATAAAAACAAATAAAAGAAGAGTAGTAAAACCCAGCTGCATCATTTAAAAAGCCAACATGACCAACATCCCTGCTTGCAGAGAAGCTAACCACCGCAGGTGGCAGCAGGTCTTTTACATTTATGCATTCCAGATCTGGAACAACATTCCTGTATCTATCAAGACTGCCCCGACACTGCTCCAGTTTCAGAAAGTGTAGAAGACGCACCACTTTAAAGAACAGTACATCACATTGCATTGCATTGCTGACTTAATGCTCGTCTTTGTCCCTGTGCAGTACTCTGCTGTCTTTTGACTAGGTTTGCGCTAAAGAAATAGTGCACACTTATATACAAGATTTACTGTTTAAATAGTTATAATGGGGTGAACGCTAGGAGATACCTGATACGTTGTGCTGCCTAGGATGCCAATGGCAAATATGACTGATCTAGAAAGCCCAACCCTGAAAAGAATTACTTACCGCAATAAATGCAGCTAATCCTAACTACTTTTTGCCTAACTTTTGTATGACCTAACAAAAACCTCTGTTTGGTCCACTACAATGAATCATTTAATGACATAGTAAAGAGAAAGTGCTCACTCCATCCAAAAGTGATGCCACAATTCTGGTTAAAAAATAAGCATAGAAATACCGAAACAATTTGTACACAAACATTTTGGCTGCTCAGCTTGAGGCATCTCTCCCATGGGTCGTCAATGAAGACCAAGCAGGGATTGTGAGAAAAAGTCAGTCATTAGCTGACAATGTCCACCAGATCACCAGTCCTGTGTGCACAGGTAAAATATGCAAGTTACCAGCAGTCCTGATATCATATAATGCTCACAAGGTTCTACCTAGATTCTGGTTGGTTCACAGCGTGTTAGCTATTTGGTGAAAGGAGGTTATAATGGTTTGATCTCGTCAAAAGCTTTCTTGCAGTAGGTTGTTTGCGAAGGGTACAGATCCATTAGCAATTACCAAAAGAAACAGGACCAACTACAGGAAGTTAATCCACGAATATATCCATTCTTGGAAAACCATGCCAGTCATACAGATGGATGGTAAGAATTGCCCCTATTGAAAGGAATATAATGCCAATGCTACTGCTTATATTCAAGGTCTTCATGCCCAGGTCAGTCACAAAAGGTCGATGGAGAGAGATAAAGGAATTATGGAGTTTTGGAAGTTGGAAGGGGAGGATCAGTGCTAAGTATTGGCAATAAAGGGTCATGACTAACACGTTTTTGCAAGTACTCACCACAAACCTCCAACCTTTCCTTTCAATTCAATACCCATTTTAGTGCATCTCACCTAACATATCTTCAGTCCTAAGACTAACTGTTCTTGGGAATTTGTAAATAAGCTGTTTATATTTAGAAAGTAGACTTTAAAAATACCTGCATAAATGGATTGCCTTCACAGCACTGCACATATATTTATAATTGTAATAAACATAAGTTAATTGGACTCTGTTTTCCAAATTGAGAAATTCGCTTACCTTGAACATTTGAATTCAGAATCCTGAGCCATGTTTAGGTAATTTCCACTTTCAATTTTATGGAAAAAGATCACCTCTATGCCTGCCAGAGCCAATGAATAAATCCTTTACTACATTTTACAGTGGTGGATTCTGGTTGTTGTGAATCCTTTTCATCACTATTTTACTTACTGTAATGTCATCACTTCATTATGAATCATCTAAGCTTTAGCCAATCAGAATGATGAATGCCACATCATAATAAGACCTGATGTGCTAAGATGCCAACACACATTTAAATGCTCCACATGGGAAAATGACATGCATACATACAACTTGTGTGTTTTTCAGCAGTATTTCAGGAGGTGTGGGGCGAGGGGGGCGGAGGAAGGGAGCTAGGCCGGGTAACTGCTGCTTATACTCTGAAGAAGAAGCCAAAGTTACAATGGTGGGGGGAAAAAACTTGCATGTTCTTTCTTATCCAGTGTCAGTTCTAGGGGTGTGGAAGTAGGGGGTTCTTGTACTAAGGAGGGCAAGGACTACAATAACAAAAAGCTGAATGCAGTCAGAGGGGAGCGTGTATCTATGGTGTGTTCGGGGTGGTCTCCTCATATCTCTACATGCAATTCAGCCACCTCCCAAGTTCAACGCTGTCCTGAGGCCATGGCAGTGCTAGAACTGCACAATGTTCGCTTTTCGAAATGCAGTTTTAAGAACTGCTCGCAGGATTGGTCTTTGAGTTGGTTAAAAGTCCAAATAGCAGAATGGCGGGCAAATTAAGCATTACACAAAAAATGTTTGAAAAGGTAATGTAAAAATATATAAAATCAGCATGCCCCAAAGCAACTAAGTTTGTAGCCAAATGTAGTGCTCTTCTGTAAGCCATTACAATATAAATTACTGTTTTTAGGCCACAGAGATGGCTTTTAGATTGTTTACAACCAACCAATCGTCTTAGAATGAAATCAGTACCTACTGTTATCTAAATGCATGTCAGGAACTCTGACTGATCTTTTCTATCATGTATTCAGTAATAGGTAAAAAACTAAAACATGATGTGAAATGTTACAAAGTCTTTCAGTATATTTGGGTTAAGGAGCACTTTCTAGCCAGGAATGAGTCATGGCCCTTTAAGGACCGCGGGGGTGGGGCATCAAATAAAGTATTAAAATGTACCTCAGGCGACCATCAATATACAGTAACTGCTAATAGTGACAGTAAGCACACTGACACAATTCTAGTGCTTGTAAAAATGATTTTCGTTCAATTATTTTTGCTTTCCAAACTTAACAGTACACAGACCTAAACTTATATAAATTCACATCATATGTGTGGTGTACACAAAACTCCAACACGTCGTTAAGGTAAGTGCACCTTTATTTAGCTCTGGAGAGCCGCCAGCACAACGACCTCATGACGCCTCTCTGCTCTCTCTTCAGCTGCCACACGAATCCCTTCACACCCGTACTTCCATCTCACATCGCATTCCATACTTACCCTAGCAACCCAAGAACAATAAGGAATGTGGAACATAACACACCCCCATTCCGTTCACAACAATGCATATAAGGAATATGCTACTTACCAGTATGCATCTGTTCTTGGCATGTAGAGCTGCAGAGTCACACACTTAGGATAGTAGATCGCCATCTGGTGTTGGGCTCGGATGCTTGCAGGTTGTTGTTGTCTTCGGAAGAAGTCTTTGGTCACGAGATAGGTGACTCCTCCCTTGGACGACGCATGGGCATCAACTCCATCGTCAGATTGTTTTTCGCCATATGGGAAATGATGGAGTTTGTAGAAAAGAGAGAGATGTCCATGTGTGTTGTCTAAGTAAGACAATGCTGGAACAGATACAGGTCCCGGGGAGGTGGGTGGGCGTGTGTGACTCTGCAGCTCTACATGCCAAGAACAGATTCATACTGGTAAGTAGCATATTCCGTTTGAGGCATATGAGCTGCAGATCACACACTTAGGATAGACTATATAGCAGTATCTCCCCTAGCGGTGGTCACCTGAATCGGTTGCAGCAGTTTGAAATAGAGTTTTAAGGACAGCCTGACCCACAGAAGCTTGTTGCTTTGCTTGCACATCAACACAATAGTGTTTACTGAAGGTGTGTGTTGTAGACCATGTGGCTGCCTTACACATATCTTCATGGGGAATGTTTCCTAAGAATGCCATGGAAGCCCCTATTTTGCGTGTGGAATGCGCTCTAGGGGGAACCGTTAGTGTGCGTTTAGCCTTGTGGTAGCATATTTGGATACATTTAACTATCCACCTAGCTATCCCAGATTTGGAAATGGGGTTGCCTTTATGTGGTGGTGAGAAAGCAACGAACAATTGTTTTGCGGAATGATTTGGTTCTGTCAATGTAGTACAGAAGGGCTCTTTTGACATCTAAGATATGAAGAGCTCTTTCAGCTACCGAGTCGGGATTTGGGAAGAACACTGGTAGCTCTACTGATTGGTTAAGATGGAACAGAGATATGACTTTTGGAAGGAATTTCGGGTTTGTTCTAAGAACCACTTTGTTACGGTGTAATTGTAAGAATGGTTCTTGTATGGTTAAAGCCTAGATTTCACTCACCCTTCTGAGGGATGTGATAGCGATAAGGAAAGCCACTTTCCATGTGAGGAACTGTAATTCGCATTTATGCAGAGGTTCAAATGGGGGTCCCATGAGCCTTGTAAGAACAATGTTTAGATTCCACACTGGAGAGGGTGGTAATCTGGGAGGAATAATTATTTTTAGTCCTCTCATGAAGGCTTTGATCGCAGGCACTCTAAAGAGTGACAAGTGTTGTCTATTTTGTAAGTAGGTTGCTAATGCTGCTAGGTGGAGACGTATGGATGAGTATGCCAAATTACATTTTTGCAAGTGTAGTAAGTAGCAAATGATGTCCTGGATGGATGCATCCAGTGGGTTTATATGATTGTTAGTGCAGTAAATGGCAAATCTTTTCCATTTTGCAGCGTAGCAGGCTCTAGTAGTAGGTCGTCTGGCTTCTCTTATAATATTCATGCAGACTGGTGGTAGGTTGAGATAACCAAATTCTAGGACTTCAGGAGCCAGAATGCCAGGTTCAGTTGACCTGGATCAGGGTGTCTGATTTCTCCATGGTTCTGGGTTAATAAGGACGGGGAGAGATGCAGTTTGTGGTTGGGCACTAGCGAGAGTTCCAGTAGTGTTGGGAACCAAGGTTGGCGTGCCCATGTGGGAGCTACTAAGATCAGTTTGAGAGACTGTTGCCTGAGCTTGCGTACCACTAATGGAGTGAGTGGAAGAGGCGGAAAAGCGTACGCAAATCTGCCTGATCAGTTCATCCATATTGCATTGCCCTTTGACTCCGGGTGGGGAAACCTGGCGGCTAAGGTTGGGCATTTTGCGTTTTCGTGTGTGGCGAACAGATCTAGGTCTGGTTGGCCCCATTGTTGGAAAAAGGGTATTAGAACTTTGGGATGTAGTTCCCATTCGTGGATTTGTTGAGTCTGTCGACTTAACAGATCGGCAATCTGATTGTGAACCCCTGGAAGGTGTTCTGCAAGTAGGTATATTTTCTGGGGAATGGCCCATCTCCAAATGTTCTGTACGAGCTGGGACAGCTGGAGAGAATGTGTGCCTCCTTGTTTCTGTATGTAATACATGGCTGTCATGTTGTCTGTCCGAATAAGGACAGTTTTGTTTTGGAGATGTATTTGGAATGATTTTAGTGCTAGGAACACTGCTAGCAGTTCCAGGTAATTGATATGGAGCATTTTTTGTTGAGTGGTTCATTTGCCCTGAGTGGTGTGGCCGAGGAGGTGGGCTCCCCATCCTGTTAGCGATGCGTCCGTTGTCAGCACTATCTGTGGAAGAGGCTCTAGGAACGGCCGCCCTTTGGAGAGGTTTGTTATGTTCCACAATTTGAGAGAGCGATGTGTGCGGCTGTCCACCAACACCAGATCCGTAAGTTGTCCGTGAGCCTGGTTCCACTGACGTGCTAGACATTCTTGCAAGGGACGCATTTGAGGTCTTGCATAAGGCACAATGAAGATGCATGACTCCATCATGCCTATGAGTTGCATGAACACTCTTTGTGGAAGAGAGTGTTGGATTTCGAATTTTGCGATAGGAGCTTGCATATTGGCTATCCTGGCTGGATTGGGATATGCTCGGGCTGTGGAGGTGTTTATTGTGGCTCCCAGATAGTATGTGAGCAGGTTGGAGGTGAGATTTGGGATAGTTTATTGATAATCCCAAGTTGTGTGAAATTTGGATAGTTTGGTGAGTGTGTAGGACACGCTTGTTGAATGACTTGGCTTTTATTAGCCAGTCGTCTAGATACGGGAAGACATGAATTTGTTGCCGTCTGAGATGTGCTGCTACTACTGATAGACATTTTGTGAATACTCTGGGTGCGGTTGTTACCCCGAATGGGAGGACTGTAAACTGGTAGTGTTGTCCGTCCACCACAAACCTTAAATACTTCCTGTGGGCAGGATGTATAGGAATGTGGAAGTAGGCGTCCTTGAGATCTAGTGTGGTAAGGAAATCGTCTTGTTGCAGTAGTGGGAGCACTTGTTGAAGAGTGATCATATGGAAATGATCTGAGTTGATATACAGATTTAGGAGTCTGAGGTCAAGTATTGGTCTTAGAGTCCCTTCCTTTTTGAGGATTAGGAAGTAGAGTGAATATACCCCTGTACCCTGATGTTGTTGTAAGGGAACTGGTTCTATTGCGCGCTTTTGAAGCAATGAGAGAACCTCTTGTTTGAGGAGTGTAAGATGTTCTTGTGACATGGAACGCTTTTTGGGTGGAATATGCGGGGGGGGGGGGGGGGATAGTTGTGAGTTCCAGGCAGTAACCATACTGGATAATTTGTCTTGCCCACCTGTCTGTTGTGATGGAGTTCCAGACAGGTAGGAACTGTGTTAGTCTTCCCCCGACCGGAGTGGAATGGTTTGGGGGGAGTGGAGGAAAGTCACTGTTTTGTGGCAGGGGAGGTGCGAGTGTTATTAGTACCTCGACCTCGTCCCTTGTTGTTGTTTCCTCTGTATACGCCTCTAAAATATCCTCTACTGGGGGATGTGTGTGTGGCGGTTTTGAATGTAGAGGAGGTGTCTGTTCCAATATTTTTGGAGGCTCCTCTATAGAAGGAGCGCCGAAAGGACCCACGTGCTTGGGGAGATTGTAATGCTCCCATGGACTTAGCCGTCTCTGTGTCCTTTTTAATTTTTTCCAGGGCAGCGTCTACTGCTGGCCTAAAGAGCTGTTCCTGATTGAATGGCTGACTAAGTATGGTAGTTTGTACCTCTGGCTTAAAGCCTGAGATGCGTAGCCATGCATGTCGTCGAAGGAGCACACTTGTGTTAATTGCTCTAGAGGCGGTGTCTGCGGCGTCAAGTGCACATTTAATTGCTGCATTTGAAATGAGCTTTCCCTCCTGAATGAGGTCATTTGCCTGGGTTTTGTATTGGTCTGGCAGATGTAAAAGAGTCTCTAATTGATCGTAGTGGGCCCTGTCGTAGCGTGCTAGTAGGGCTTGGGTGTTGGCAATTCGCCAGTGATTAGCGGCTTGTGCTGCTACTCTTTTGCCAGAGGCTTCTAATAGTTTGGATTCTTTGTCTGGGGGTGGTGTATCTCCTGTGGTTTGGGAGTTGGCGCGTTTCCGAGCATTGGAAACGACCAAAGAATCAAAGGGGAGTTGGCCCTTGATGTAGTTAGGATCTTCAGGAGCAGGCCTATATTTCTTTTCGATTCGTGGGTTGAGAACCCTGGCACGAACGCGGTCTTTAAAGACTTCGGGGCGTGTTTTATGACTCCTTTAATCATGGGCAGGATTAGTACAGACTTTTGAGACTGTTCGAAAGTGTCTAATAAGAAGTCTTCCTCTGGTGCGTCTGAGTGCATTGTGACGCCGTGGTATATTGCTGCTCTATTTAATAATTGTCCAAACCACAGGTGATCGTCAGGAGGCGATGGTTTTGAGGGATATGGCTGAGGGTTAGGCATGTCTGGTAAGGGGAATGCCCAATCACCCAACGGTGAGGTGTCTGGATCCGTGAACGGATCATTAGGATCACCCCCTAGGTCATCATAATCATCCTGTGGTGGTGGTGTATGAGATGGAGAGGGTATATGTAATCTTGGTGTAGGCAGAGGGGGTGGGATAGGAGGCAGTATAGGAGAGGAAGGAAGGATAGGGGAAGTTGAAGAGTCCTTCCTATTTACAGGAACTGGGGCAGGTGGTGTGTTCAGCTTCCGTTTTTTACATGGCACCGCGGTGACATGTCCAGTCTTGGGGTTGATATAGATCTTTTTCTGCCTTGGGTCTGGATGAAAAAGTTCTTGTTCTTCAGGAACAGTCTTTGGTACCGATTTTTTCGGTTCCGATCGAGGTTTTGGTTGATCGGTAGCGTGTTTGGCTTCAGGAGGCGTATGAGAGTCCTTCGCCAGTGGTTTCGGTACCGACAATGGTTTCGGTGCCGATGTGGTTTTCGGAGCCGAAGGTGTATCTGTGGGCTTGGGAACCTTCGGTGTCGGTGTGTCTATTGGCCTTGGTGTTTTCGGGGCCGAGGGCTTCGGAGCCGATTTCGGTGCCGAGTGGTCTTTTGTCTTCGGTGCCGATTGGACAATGACATGCGGTTTGCTCTGTCCCGAGCTACCGGAAGGCTTATGTTTCTTCGGAGCCGAGCCCGGAGGCGGGGCTTCTGAAGGATGTTTTCGGTCTTGACTGGGGCCAGCAGGCGAAGTCTTGACCAATGCCTTTGGTTTTGGTGGGGTTGGGGCAGGGGCAGTGGTACTCACACGTTGCCCAGGAGTGATGGGGTCGTCTGAGTCGTCTGCTTCGGAAATTATTTGCAGATCTTCAGAATCTTCTTCCGGGACATCGGGCCCGTCATCAAAGATGTCCTCTGGTTCCGGAGCTGGTCTCTGTGCCATGATGTGGCATTGAGCCCTTCGATCCCGAATGGTCTTTTTGGATCGAAAGGATGCGCAGGCTGGACAGCTGGACTCGTCATGTTCCGGTGATAGGCACAGGTTGCAGACTTTGTGGTGGTCACTGTGCGGAAATTTTGCTCCACACTGGGGGCATTTTTTGAACGGCGTCCTTTCCATGAGCCGTAGGCCTCACGGCGTGGATAGGCCCAGCGGCCCGCGTCGACGTCCGGAATCGAGCCGATGTAATCGATGTCGAGGATGAAGGTGTTTCGATGTTTTGTTGTGAAGTTTTTCGCTTCGAAAAGCTTGGAATTGATATTTCCAACCAGAGCGGAAAAGTTGCATCCGAACCGAATGGCGAAAAAAAAAACAATCTGATGATGGATTTGATGCCCATGCGCACTGTCGTCCAAGGGAGGAGTCACCTATCTTGTGACCAAAGACTTCTTCCGAAGACAACAACAACCTGCAAGCATCCGAGCCCAACACCAGATGGCGATCTACTATCCTAAGTGTGTGATCTGCAGCTCATATGCCTCGAACTAATAATTATGAACATACTTTTACATAAATACTAAGACCACATATGTGATTGCTATGTACAATTATTCCATAAGTATGAAACTAAAACAAAATAACAACATATACATTTCTAAGTACACTTATTTATAAGTAGATGACTAAAACACATTAAAGTTCCCAAATCCCCATATAGCAAAGAGCAATAATGTTCCCAAATCCCCATATAACAAAGAGCAATAATTTTCCCAAATCTCCATGTAACAAAGAGCAATAATGTTCTTGTAAAATATTGTTCATGTAACATATTCGTTAAAATATGCTGGTCTTTTAATCTCTCAACCAGATTTACTCAGATATTTTAGCTTGCTAACCACAACGTCTTCCACATCCAACACATCCCCAGAATTTCCTTTACTCATCTCACCAGAGGACTATACACCGTTAAATGCACCTTCCTTCTAACTCCTTCACACCATCCTCATCCAACCAATCAAACCGTCTCTTAACCATATCACCATCTGCTTCACCTGCCAATCATTTACATCTTGCCATCCTACTCATATGCCACACTCGTCCATCACTCAGTTTAGCTGCATTTACATATACTTCCTCTGACTCAAAGGTTTGGAAATTACACTCTCTCCTTTTTTAATTTTACCAAGTTTCTTAACTAGGACCATTTTACCAATTTGCAAATGTACCTTATTTTCTCCTGCCTTGCCACCTTTATATTTCTTATACGTTTTCTGCGTGTTCCTGATATTCACTTTAACCACCTTTAAACCACTTTAACAACACTTTTTTGGACTTCATCATCCACCCCTGTGAACTCTGCCTCGCATGACTGTGAAAGGACAGTACCCAGTGACACCTGTTGTAAATACTATTCATCCACACCATTTTCTTCGCGTTCAATGTCCATTTCTTTTTCCTACTTGTAGCCATCTGAAGAATACCTTTAATATCCTGGTTGTACCTTTCACCTTCGGAATGATAAACTGACGTGCAATTGTGCTCTACACCACTTCACCTTAAAAATGATTCCACTTCCACTGCCTTAAACTGAGCACCATTATCCGTAATCACTTTCCTAGGCAAACCTTCCCTTTGAAAGAAATTGTCTAACAATTTGATTTGAGCACACTTTTAGCATTGTCAAACTCCACAAACTTTATTTCTGGGCACTTCAAAAAAAAAAAACACAATGGCAACTAAAACATACATCGCACCACCATCACTTCCCACCACTGGCCCCATAAAATCCATACCAATAGTTTCCCAAGCCATACTGGGACATTCCACTGGGACCAACTGTAGTTCAAACAAGATTTTAGACATATCCGTCATCTCACATTAAGAATATTCCCTGACCACACGTTCCACCTCTACCTCCACCCCTGGCCACCTGTACCTTTCATTAACTCTTTTCTTAGTTTTTACAATGCCCAAATGTTCTTTAGGACACAACTCTGTACCTCAAATCCAGAGGGGATACAACTCTCTCACATCTCGTTAAATTTTCACCCACAGCGGATAGTTCATCAGAGACTTCCTAAAATTTGCAACAATCCTCCTCTAAAACCACTTCTCTACCCACCATGCTACCACATATGATTTTAGTCGTTCCAACATTGTCTCCACACACACACACAGCTTTACTCCATTCCTCTTTAGTGCTCGTACAGTTCTATCCCACATCAGTCCAAACCACACTCAATTCCCCCAATTCACACTATGGCATTTCACACTATGGCAAAGGCAATCGACTAAGACAATCTGCAACTTTGTTTTTTACTCCTGGTGCATACTGCAATTTTTAATTATAATCCATCAGCCACATGGATAATTTGGCAATTCTTGGAGTAGCAGTCAAAGACCCCTCTGCGGATTAAAAGTTTCACAAGGGGGTTATGATCATACCTGACAAACACTTCAAATCCCCACACAAAGTTTCTGACGTGTTTAAGTCCCTGAACCAGGGCCAATGCTTCGTTTTCTAATACTGAATATCTTTCATCACGCAGAGTTAGTGCTCTGAATGCAAAAGCCACCGTAAGTTTATTACCTGCCCTATCTTTTGAGAAAGTACTGCTCTAATTCCTTTACAGCTTGCATCCGTTATTATTATACATTTGTAACTAGGATCAAATCCATGTAAAGCCGCACTAATTTCTTCTTTGATTGATTCAAAATTGTCATGTACATTCACATTCCATTTAAACTTGACCTTGTATGTTATCAACTGCCTTTTTTCATACGTCTACTCAGAAAAATTCCTTCTAAACTTGGAGTAGGACTCCACTAATCCCAAAAAGGGCCATAAATCATCTTTGAACGATGGTACACATGTATTCCGGATGGCTCTAATCAGTTCTCTTTTGGTTTAAGCCCTCCTTACTCACTTTATGAACCAAATAATATAGTCTTTGCACCCTGCAGACAAACCATGTTGCTGTAAGGTAGTTTAACACCTTCCTTAATCAAAGAACATGCTGTTTTGTACTCTTTCCTATCACTGAAATATCGCCTTGGAAGAATATTGCACCCTCAAATCCCGTAAAGAGAATGTAAATCCGTTTTTAAAATACAGTGGCCGCAAAAGTCAAGCCAAAAGGCATCCGTGTAAATCTAAAACAGCCCATAGATGTCAACAATGCTGTAAGCTTTTAACTGTCTGGGTGCAGACAAACGCAGAGGATAAATCTATTGATGCAATCCATTACATTCTTTAGCACTAACAAATCATTGACCTTGGGTAGTAGAAGCCTCTCCACAGTAATATTCTCATTCATATACCTCAAACCAACAAATAATCGGATTTTATTGTTTTATTTTCTCGCCACAACTGGACAGGCAATCCATTCCAAGGATTCTACAGGCTCATTCACCCCAGCTTTCAACAATCTCTTCACTTCTGCATTCACCTCCTTCCTCACAGTCCACGGTAGATTCCTCATTTTGTGAACCTTAGGTACGGCATTTCCTTTAAGTACTATTTTGTGAATAAAACCTTTTAACAAACCGAATCTTGCCAGAAAATACTTTGGGAAATTCTTCCAAAAATATCCTTCCTTTTTCCACACTACTACCCAGTATCAGTACTTGCTCTGGACTAATAGAATTCCAAATGATGTCCAAAACTCTTTGATCTATCCACCCCAATGCTGATAGACCTTCCTCTGCCACAAAAAGTTTTCCCATGGCGCTTCTATTTTTGATCCCAAAATTCTGTAACCAACCATAGGTGTACGAGCACCTGTGAAACTTTCTGGTAGGATTTCCAATGTAAGTAATTGAGTAACCAACTCATATAGCCACCAATATAATCTCACACACACAATTTAATCCCACAGGAGATATATATATATATCTATATATCTATATATATTACCTACTGGCGGTCGCCAGTAGGTAGTTATAGTTAGGACCCCTTTTCCATAGGAAAACCTCAACATTCTATTTTGAATAACTTTGGCGCCGGTCGATGAATCCTCGCGAATTTCTCAAAATAGGTGGGGCGCTCCGCTCCGCTCCTACCCTGAAAGTCTCGGGGGGATTCGTCAAGCGGTGGCTGAGATAAAAGGGGGGTCCCAAAACGCGTTTTTCCCATGCATTTTTCCATAGGACCTTTAGAACGAGCTACAGCCCGAACGGCTGAACAGAATTACTAGAAATTTGGCAGAGAGGTAGTCCCTAGGTCAAGGAAGTGCCTTTTGTAGGTTTGGTGTAAATCTGTTCAGTAGATTCTGAGAAAATAGCCTTTAAATCAATATATATATCTGAGCCCGCTTACGGTACGCTTACCGTACGCTTACCGTAAGCGTACGGTGGCGTGCGCGAGCGCGATTCTGATTGGCTCTTAGATCTTAGTAAACATTCGAATCGGCCGAAACCAGGAAGCGGCGGCCGCCATTTTGTCTCTCGCACTGAGTGTTGTTTATCAAACAAGATGGCCAAAAACATGTTACGGGGGCTGTTTTGACAACTCCCTCCCACATAGTCATGTTGAGGGAGTCCCCAAACATCCCCCAAGAGCAAAAACGGTTTTATTTTTTTTTCGGCAATTTCGCCGAGTACGCTTACCGTACGCTTACCGTAAGCGTACGGTAAAAAAAAAAAAAAAAAAAAAAACACTATCCACACTTACCCCACCCCCTGTGCTTTTGGTGGCCGTAGGCCACCAAATGTACAGGGCTTATTAATAGGAAAAAAAACCTAAATTTTGGCAACATGAAATTATAAAATCGAAATAAAAAAAACACTATCCACATTGACCCCACCCCCTGTGCTTTTGGTGGCCGAAGGCCACCAAATGTACAGGGCTTATTAAAGTTGATAAAAACCGTGCACGGAACGAACTGCGTTAAGTGGGCGCGCACGCCTCGAATGGCGTAAAGTAACTTAGCATTTAAAAAACCGTACAAATTCACTGAAAAAACCATAGGTTTCACACACGTTATAGTTAGGAATTAGCATTTAAAAAACCTTGCAAATTCACTGAAAAAACCATAGGTTTCACACATGTTATAGTTAGCGGAAATTTTACTGATAAAAAACCAGTGAAATTGCCCCGTTATAGTTAGTGCTGGCAACTATAACTCACGCGACCGCAATCTTCTGCTGATGACATATGTGTCTTTATGAAAAAAAAATATTTGTAATATATGTATAGCTAAAAATGTATGGAAGAAGACATGGGCAAATAAGTGTCTAAATACAGTATTAGCATCAGCAGGGGATTGCGGTCGCGTGAGTTATATTGCCAGCACTAACTATAACGGGGCAATTTCACTGGTTTTTTATCAGTAAAATTTCCGCTAACTATAACATGTGTGAAACCTATGGTTTTTTCAGTGAATATATATATCTATCTATCTATCTATCTATCTATCTATCTATCTATCTAAGGCAAGTTCCTCCCCCCCTGTGATTGCTCCCCAGGTAAATTACTCTCCAAATAGACCACTTGACGGGGGACCTAGAAAGGCGCCGGTTCGATCTCCTTATCCAGCACTGCTGAGGCCTGTGACAGAAACAAATCCACGGTTACCACCGTGCCTACGGAGCCTGGTGTGGCCCTCCCAGGAGCTATGCTCACCTTACGCTTCCCCATGTTGTATCCAACTCCAACTTAGTGCTAAAAGGGCAGATCTCTTGTCCAAAAGGCAGGCAAAGTCAATGACTGATTTTGGTGTAGAATGTAACTATGCACATGTAGAAAAGTGCACAATATACAAGGACCCTTAATTTGCAAGCACTGTAGCCCTGTGACCGATGAGCAGAATACCGGTGTCTATAGTGATCAATATAGGGTGAGCTGCCTCCCTACCTGCTCCTCTGCTGCTCCCGGGAGCTGCAACAGGACCCCATGGTGTTGTTGTTGAAGGAAATAACATCCAAGAGGGTGGGCCCAGCCCAGCCTCTGCCGGGCGTAGACGAGCCCCCCCATGGCCCAGGCTGCGACCGGGCGTGGCTAAGGCACGCACGCACGCTTCATGCGCTGCTGGAGCTCTACGGGCCTCCTATGCGCCTGCTGGCGCGTCCCCCAGTACGTGACAGTTGCTAGGCAGGTTTAGAAATGTAGTCTGGTGGCTCAATGCGGCGGTGAAAACTGCTTCCACACATGCTCGCTATTTGAAATCACTCCCCAACTGTGACATAGATTTATATAAGCCATAATTATGTCTCGACTTACGCAGTTGTGTGGTGTAAAGTTCTTTGTATCACAGTGCACTGGTGCAATTAAAGTTTATCACAAGGAACAGGGTCACGTACAATTGCACCACAGACTGGCAAGATGGATCGTAATTCCTTTAGCACAGCCTTGGACAAAGTTGTAAATTTACATCTTCAATAGCGCATCTATATCTTTTAGCCAGCTGTCTCCATTCATTGGTCTGGTGGTGTGTCATTTACATTTTGCTTCCTCCCACTACAGCATACATCATGGGGCTTAGGGTCAGCCCAATTTAGCCAGTGGATAACTTCACTGTGAGTGACCGCATTTTGCTCTTTCAAAAGCAACACATCCAAACATAATGTAGATCTCTTCAGCGCTAGGGTTTTTATTTTTACTTTATTACTCTGGTGTTTCATTTGTGTTTAATGTCTAATGAGATAGTAGGACGCTTTCTACCAAGTCTTCCATGTGGATCAGAGGGCACTCTCCAGCTTTATTAGGTCTTTTCTCCTGCTGGTGTTGTAAATTCCTTTTGGAGTGGCCTGCTACTATTTCACAATGTACTAAACTGTGTCCATTTGAAACTGTTCTTCATGCAGGTTTCTTTTGATTTTTTATCATGCACGCAATGAAGTGCATTTTTAACTGCACTCCTGTATATAATGGTATGTATTATAATTTCCTATGCCAACTTCACCATGCTTGGTGATTTTAATATTCATTTAGAGAGGGCTTAGGAACCCCTAACAAGACGTATAGTAGATTCATTACCTTCCTTTAACCTGTTGAAAGCTTATACGGGGCCAACACATATAGCAGGCCATACCACTGATGGCATCTTTTCGAATGCTACAGTAATAGGAGAGGTCCCCTCAACCAGAACCATGGTCACATAACTTCTTCCAGCCTTTCTCATGGTGATTTGACTGTGTAAAGGAGACCAGTCCTGTGCTGTCGCAGTCTGGAAACAGATGCTTGGGTAGAGATTCCCTGGATGAGTTAAGGAACACCCTTTTGTACTCTAAACCAGAGACTCCAGATTCTGCTACTGAGGGGGACCGGGAGCTCACATGGCTTAGGAAGGTGGCAGATCTTGTAGCCCCTATATCAGCGGTCCGAAAGGCCACAATGTCCCGGTTTGCTCATTGGTTCACGAAAGAAGTAGCGTGTGAAAGAACAGCGTGCAAGAAACTGGAAAGAGTATGGCGCCGTGGTATCAGGAATCTGATAAAGTTAACTATAAATTGACTCTGAAAAGTCTATCACAAGAATCTTAAAATAACACGCTGCACCTTGTACTTACACTCTATTAAGAGGGCTGAGAATAATGGGAAGGAGATATTCCAGATTTTAGCCAATTTTTCAGACCTTTAAACGACGCCCTCTCCACTGAGCCCCAGCCAAGCACTATGTTCCCAACTGAGTAACTTTTTCGAGGAGAAAATCATCAAAACTCAGAATAATTTGTCCTGGAGAATAGGAGAGCTGGAGCTAGAAGTCCCAGAGGACCATCTTTCAGGCGCCGTTGGTAGAGGAGGTAAACGCCTCCTTCTTACACTGCAGATCTGGGTCCCCAACAGATCCGATTCCACCCTACGTACTAAAATCTGACTCTGATATGATTGCTCCAGTTTATCAGAAGCTATTTGCTAGCTCTCTTGATACAGGTGTAGTACCTAAGGACTGGAAAAGAGCTAGGGTAATCCCCCTATTAATAAAGGCTAGCGGAGATCCAGAATGCTTAGTAAACTTCAGACCAGTCTTGTTGCTGCCAGCAGCTTCAAAAGTGCTGGGGAAATCGTTAAACCGACAACTAACTGCCTTCCTGACTGATAACAACTCATTACATCCCTCTCAATCAGGATTTAGAACCTTCCACAGCACCGAGTCCACTTGGTTAGAAGTATCTGAGTCTATCAAATTCAATCTGGACGCAAGCCTCAATGTGGCATTGGTACTGTTGGACCTGTCAGCAGCATTTGACACGGTGGATCATTACATCCTGTTGCACAGGCTAAAACACCTTAGTATAACAGGTTCAGCATTGAATTGGCTGGGATCCTTCCATGAAGGTCGCAAACAGGTAGTCTGGATGAAGCCATATGCCTCCGGAAGTAAAGAACTGAAGTGGGGGGTGCTTCAGGGCTCGTTGCTTAGTCCTACACTCTTCAACATTTATATGGCTCCACTGGCACATATGGTGGAATCCTACAATATCAAGATCATCTCGTATGCTGATGATATCCAACTCCTGCTCGTGTACGATGGGAAGACTGAGAGGGCAAGGGCAGCCTCTGCCAACTATTTGGTAGCACTGTTAAGACTGGCTGAAGACAAACAGACTACAGTGCAACCCAGATAAGTGTCAGCAGAGGTGAACTTCTGTTTTGGGATTTTTCACATGTTAAGGAAGTTTCTTCATCTACTTCCTCACGAGGCTCAAATCAGACTGGGTAGAGCTTTGGTTTTATCCAGAATGGACTACTCGAACGTTCTGTACCTGAGCCTCCTGGAATATTTGATCCAGAGGTTGCAATTCATGTAGAACACGGCAGTCCGTTTACTATGCAAAATCCCGAAATTTATCTCAGTGTCAAGTTTACGGAATAAGCTCCACTGGTTGCCAGTCCATCAGCGGATTAAGCATAAAGCAATGTCCCTAACACAACAAGCCCTTTATAATCGGGGACCCAAGTATCTCAATGACCGTGTCAAAGAATACTGTCCTAGGAGACTGCTGCGTTCCAGCTCAGCGGGTCTCATTGCAACACCCCTTTTCCTAAAACAGCGGAGAGGTGGCTCTTCCTTCTCCGTCAAGGCTGCAAATATGTGCAATAACCTACCGGACTATCTCTGACAGATCCCTGAAGAAGGAAAATTTAAAAAGAAGATGAAAACATTCCTATTTAAACCCTAACTGAGAATATGAGCCCTAACTCTGTGGCCACTTACCTGCAGCATACATAAAAGCGCCGGAACACTCTCTGAGTAGCCATGCGCTGTAGAAATGCTCCATTCAGGAAACTTGAGGAAAGATTGGATATGCCCCAAGAAGTAATAATATACCCCCACCAAAGAAGGAGGGTTAGATGGAAGCTCTTCCATAGAAAAAGGGATGCCAAAATGGCAGGAGTGGAGGGGGCAAGAAACGGGAAAGATAAACCCAGCCTCTGGAAAAGAAGGATATCAGAAGGATCAAAAGAATTGAGAGGACAGGTGTCCCAGGTGAAGAGAACTGAAGAACAGCAGACACAACAGCTACCCCACGGTGGAACGTAGGATATGCATTAAAACAAATGCAAGATGCAACAGCAGTGGCCGTACCCAAAGCAGGTAGGCAGAACACCAAAAGGGTAAAAACACATACAAGAACACCAGACTGCTGAAGATAAACAGCATCAGGAGCACAAAAAAGCAGAAAAGGGCCTACACAAGAAAGCAGGGGCCAGACGCAATTCAAAAGAATACACCAAAAAGATGCTGATACCACAAGGGCATAGGGAGGAGGCGTCACAGAACCTAGGGCCGAACCAATAGGAACACTGTATGGGTAGGATAAAATCCATGTGTCTCACAGAGGAAAACAGAACAAGGAGAAGGTCCACACTGAAGAAAGTCGAAGACCGGAATGAAAATAAACCAGGCCAAGAGTAAGTCTGCTTGTGGTACTACTGTCGCCCATATGAAGGCAGAGAAAAAATGAAGTTTAAGTCCCCATAAGGGATACTAATTGCATAATCTCACAAAATGCTTCTAAGGCACACAAAATAAGGTCCCCGAAAACAGAGAAAAAGGCTATAGTGCATCCGCCCAACATATACAGAATACCCGCCACGGAGTAAGTATTCGGGTAGGAAATTTCAAGCGGCCAAGAAGCTGAAAGAACAATCATCCAGGAGACCGCAAAGCAAGATATCCTTCAGATGGCCGGAAACGAAACCTGTCACTGACAGCATAAATGAGATGAAAAGTACCTGTAGAAAGCAGGAACACCACACCAGCTGTAAACCCTGGACTGGCGAGAGTACTCCGCCTTATGAACGCAGATAAGAATCAAAACAAGGGCAAACAAACTGTCCCAGACAAACTTAGTACAACAACAGAGTTAAGACTCCATTCCACCATGACGATCTTTGAACCGGTATAAAGCTGAGTCGGCAAGTGTACCAAAAAGGGAGGCGCCATCAAAAGGTATGTCAATTACAGTAGTTTGCACCGCCTCCGAAAACCTGGAAGTATGCAACCATGCATGCTGACGTAGGGCTTGACAGAGGCCATTGCCCTGCCAACGGAATCAGTGGTATCCATACCACAACGGATGCTAAAAGTCACAGTTTGTTGCAGATCTCATACCAGAGGAACAAGAGTGTTCCAGGCTTCTTCCAGAAGGGAGGGCAAAAGATGCTCCACTGAGTCCCACAAGGCATGGGAGAAGCAGGCGAGGACACAAAAAGTGTTCAGAGTGCGTAGGGCAGAGTTAGTAAAAGAGAAAATATGCCTACCACAATAGTCAGTTTTCCTGGCCTCCTCTTTTTCTGGAGGGATAGGGGGAAGAAAATCAATATTTTGGGTGTCTAAAGCAGCCTGAACCAAAAATTTCCTAGCAGAAGCATGTCTGAGGAGACAAGAGGGATCCGGGAGACAGAAGGGATCCTAGGGCCAGTCAATGCCTATGAGAAATAGAGCGATCTACAGGGAGCCTTGTTACAGGTTTAGCCCAAGCACCCAGCAGGATATCAAAAAGACACTTCACTATAAGGAAGTGCAGGCTCAACATTAGATTGGTTATTATGTGAAACGCCAAATAAGGGTTCTGTTGATAGTTCCACAGAGGAGGTTGTAAATCCAATATACCAAAATTCAATTAAGCATGTCCGCCCTGGCTGAGGTCACCTCTGTAGCCAGACCACAAAGAGACAAGAGGCTCAAGAAGATTCTAAATCACTGGCGTCACCCACGTCAGGTAACAAGCTAGACTGCATGGGGAGTGGAACCGTGTCCGAAATAGGAGTGGAACAGACCAGACTGTCTGTAGTACTTCCACAACCATGGTCCTCAGAAGGAAAAACCAGAGGAAGGGAGTCAGAGACGGTCGGCTCCATCGGGGCAGCATCCAATGCCATAACCGAAGCCAGTTGGCTACGAGAAGGCAACGCCTTGATCTCGGAAGGAACGTTGGTCGACGGCACCACTATGAGAGCTGGCAGACAAGAGCCCGACGCTGACATTGGAGTCAGCAGACCTGAAGCAGGAGCGGAAGTTGGGAGCCTCAACAGGCGGTGCACTGGCATCGCTAAGGAGTCAGACACAGGACGCTCACCAGAACCCGGGAGAGAATCCGCCGGTGGGGTCATAGGCACAACCTCATGCACTTCCGTGGGGCCCGAGGGCGCTCCAGAGAGAGGTGACATTGAGTCTTACCTCCAGACATCAACGGAGAATGGTGCCCGGGGGACCAGCTACTAGAATGGACGCACAGTCGGTCTGTAGAATGCATAGAGGACCGAGGGCGATGAGTAGATTTCGATGACTGAGACATCTCTCCTGCAAGGAGTTTCATGCAACGTACTCTGCGCGCTTTCGGTCGAAGCTGGCGGCAGGTGTCGCATTTTTCCGAGTCACGGTGCTCACCCAGGCACATCATGCAAACCGAGTGAGGGTCCGTGGCCGACATTTGTGGTCTACAGGGCTCACAAGTCTTGAACCCCCGAGGACTTTGAAGAAAGGCGAAAAAAGGCGAAAAAACATAAAGTAGGCTGAAAAATGGCCGGAGGAACTGCAGTGCGGATCCAAATCCCTAGCGTGGAAAAGGAAGAACAGACATCAGCGAGTCGGGGGAGGGCTTATATGGACTCCGTTGATGTCACATTCAGGTGACGACGTCGCTGCGGAGTTGCTCGACGCAGAGGTACTGCTGAAAAAATGTCTGGAGCCTGGGGAGAATTCTAAGATAAGGAATCTGCGGCTAGATGTCTCTGTCAGATGTTCCAACATAAAAGACTGCATTAAGTCCTAGGCTGTACCAACACTAGATCTTCCTAATGACCCTGCACGTATTACCATTACCTTGCTAAGCACTCCTGCAGTGGAAGCGTATGTAACCTTGTGTGTGGCACTACAGCGATGCATGAAGGCATCATACCCAACAGTTTCATTACCATTCTTACAGTGAGAGGACCTGCTGCTGCCCTATTTATCACCAATAGTCTAAGGAAGGGAATACATTGATGGCGTTTCTGTGCAAGTCTGCAGCTACGTCTGCTAGACATCTGCTAAAAGCCTTTGGGGCTGTTGTGACCCCAGAGGGTAGAACTTTGAATTGTAGTGTTTTCCACAGGAATTATGTCGTGCAAGGTGGTCATGTGAAAATGCTCCGACAGGATGTATCAGTTTAGTGCCACGTGATCTAGAATAGTAAGCTGTGAGGTTTAGTCTCTTTTGGGGATCAGGGAGTACAGAAAGGGAACTCCGTGACCCAGTTGGTGAAGAGGCACCAGCTCAATAGTACCTTTGACGAGGAGCCCTTTCACTTCTTCCTCTCAATCATAGATGGTTCTGACTTATTACACAGCGACAAGGTGGCTTGTTTGGTGCCATTTTGTGGAACTCCAGTTAGCAACTCTACTGTACCCGTCACACCTCCCATTTCTCAGAGGTTATGTCCTCCCTATGGAAAGGATAACCTCAACCTTCCGCCAACAAGCGTTCTGTGTTTGGGGAATGACGAATGAGTCCGTGTTTGGAGGTAGAAGCATCCCTCCTGGAACAACCTCTATCCTTGCCTCTGCTCTTGCCACGGTAGCCACCTCTAGCCAGGACTTGGGTACATGTGTGTCCTCAAATGACTGTTGTTAGTGATATCCTTGCATGGATGGTTTTGGGCCTCCTTTTGTGTGCTGTTTGTAAAAGGCAGATGTGGGTGTTTGGGTTGTCAGTGTGGCCTCAGCCTTGCCAGTCTCTCTGTCATTCTCAATATTTTCAAGCATCAAGTCAAACTGAGGGTGGAACAGATGCTCCTATTCAAACCGGACACTGATGCGGTGTTTTGTTCCCCTGGGATACTCAGCCAGTCGTGAAGTCTTACCAAGATGCATGAATTGATCTCCTTGGAGGTATTGTCAGCAAAGTGCAGGTCACACCAAATGTTCACACTGCAGCACCCTCCCCTTCCACAACCAGTTCCTGCACCTCTTGATGTAGGCAACAGGTAGCCCCGTCACCAATTACAACATCTCCTCCAAGTAATCGGAGTAGTATCTGGAGAACAGTCCAAATTAATTGTTAATCCTCAACAGAGTGGTTGCTCCCACAGTCACACGCTTCCAGCAGCATTGATTATCTTGACATTATATCTGGAGGTCGTTTATTGCCTGATCTTTTTCTTGCTGTGTGCACCACAAGAGCTTCATGTAGGACCTCGCCCATGATATTAAGTGGGTTATCTGGGACGCCTTATAACTGTTTTCAACCCTCAGGGTGACGACTCCAGCCTGGACCACGTCCTTTAAAATGTTCCCACAGCGTTTCACCAAGTTGTTTTGCATGAGCAGGTAATGGACTGATCTTTCAGTCTTAGGGACGGTCTTGCCAAGATGTCCAGTTTCCTCGACCATGTGGAGCTTAACCTTGTGGTGATGTGCCATCCTTTGTATGGACAGCATGGTTGGCAGTGGTGTCATCCGGGAGAGACCTGGACAGTGTAAGGATATAGCTCAGTGTTGTTTTGGGGATTAACATGGTAATCCTCCCAAAGGTTCCTCCACATCCCCAGATGTGACAGTGTTGCGATACTGATTGTAAGTTTCATAAGGCGTCCCTTGGGCCGAGTCAGTATGGTCAGTGTGGGAAGAGAACTGTGTAAATTGAGGATGTTGTGGTCTGCGAGACAGATGAGGTGCTATTGGTGTGTGAGGCTGAGGAGATGCTGCTGGTGAGCAAAGCCTATAGGTAGGTGACAGTGGTGGCAAACTAGTAGCCTTGCCACTATTCTTCCTAGGGATCAGAAAGAACTTTATCCCCTTCAATATCTGTTCCTCAAAGATGAGCCAGCTCCTGTGTACCTGAGGTTTGGTGAGCTGGCCCAGGAGGTGTCATAGCTAAGATTTTCAGTGTGGTTGAGTCAATAGAAATCCTTTGCTGCCTCTGAATGAGTCTTGGAATCAAATTTGAAGCCAATTTAGGATGATTTTCAGCGTGATCGAGTCAATGGAAATCCTTTTCTGCCTCGGGATGGGTCTTGGACTCAAATTAGAAGCCAATTTAGGATCTAACGTGGCTTCTCAGAGACTTGGGTTCAAGATTGTGTGGTTAGATGCTGCGGCTTGGTGCCCTTGGCCAGAAGCTTTCCTAGAGCCAAGGGGCAATCTTTAGTTCAACAGGACTCGGTGGGTGGAGCTGGACCCAAAACAGACTGACAACTCGTGCTCTGGAGACAAGCACAATAAACAGAACCGATGCTAGTCAGAACAGGGGATCATAAATTGCATTTAGGGCAGAATTGGAAGGGGGTTTTCTCTATAACGCCCAGCCCCAACCCCAGTGCCAACCCCTTGTCATTCACAATGGGACCGTATCATGAAAGTCACGTTGACGCAGCACTATGTCAGTTCTATGAGGTTGCTATCCGGCACTGATCATCATAGTAAAGCCATTGTCAGTCCCGCAGCTTGCACTGAAGTGCCTGAGCCTGATGGCGGAAAAGAACAATCTGAGGTGGAGTCTTTGCCCTGATGCATTGTGGGTTATGGGATGAGTCACGCTGTATTTTATGGCTCGAAAAGTTGTAGAAGAAAAACAAATTGCAAACATCCGTACTCAACCCTAGACACAGGACTGGGCAGAGCATGTGCATCTACAGCGAAACATGCTATGAACAGCATTTACCACATAACTCTCATGGCTAGGTAGGGATCATTTGCTTAACAGTACAATCCTGAATATAATAAAGCGTTCTTCTTTTCTGCACGCCTCAAACTATAGGCTAGGAGCGTGAACTCTCTGCAAGTGCTAAGAGAGATGTAATTAGATTTACGGATGTAGATTAAAATAGCTATTACAGATGCAGCAAGAAAGATATTGCGAGAAGATGACTACAGAATAGTGCTAGCGAAATTTTAAAAGCACGTCAGGAGTTTTTCTATAGCATCATGCCACCTAAAAATAAATACATATTTTGTGCACCATAAACTGTGTCAATATATTTATTATTTAAAGTTACATAATAATATAACGCAATCAAAATGTATTCTAAATTATAGAGTAATAGAGGTCTTCAGTTGACATAGGATTGGGACATATTGGTTGGTATGCATAGGTTCAATATATAGACTGTTATAGGTGGATACTGGACTTTATGGAATAGCACCTGTCATCTGCAACACCATGAATATTTAAGCATGTAGCAGCAACTACTATACAAATTCTGTGTAAGGAAAAGATCATTTACCTGTACCAATCAGTTTGCAGTTTGTACTGCTGCAGATTCATGTGCTGTGCACACTCATGCCATCTAGCGTTGGGTGCAGACCTTGCAAGTTGCTTTTCTTCGAAGAAGAGGTTTCGGTTTTGGGATGACCTCCCCTGAAGCCCACAATGCACAAGTACACATACTCCAATGCGCTGCTACTATAAGGATATCATGACACTCGACACACACTTATTATACAGTACAGACAGTAACTATGCTCGTTCGTTGTGTTGCACTAACTATACAGGAACGTGTTTGGCTGCAATTAATCTATTGATCAGCTGACATCCTAACAATGCAACACTGCTTGAAGTCAAAATAAGTAATGTGCCAATTTAATGCATAACACTTACTTTTGCCAGACTTTTTCTCCAAGATGTACACTTTTATAATGAACAGTAAGGTGGTCCCGGCGACCAAAGCATTTTCCACATTCTTCACACTGATGTGCCTTTTCACCTTAAGGAAAAATAAATGCAAACTTGTGAAAAAAATAGATACATTAAATGTTTTTTCGCCATTTATGCTGTGAAAGAACATGCCTGAGTACATTCAATAAGTGGATAAGAAACACATTTTCACCGAAAAGCAAAAGGCACACACTTCCTAGAAGTAAAAGGAGCTGAATATCTTATGCCCTATTCAAACTGAAGCTAAGAGAAAGCTTACTTAGTTGATACAGAAATGAATGGTGAGACTTCACCACAGATACAGCTGTAACATTGTTAACCCCAGAACATACTATAAGATCTCTGTAGGAAATGTGGAACGGTGCAGGGCGCATGAAGCTGAAAGATGCCACATAAATGCTCTTAAAAAACTAATACCTAAAGCATCCTTTTTGGAAGAGGCAACCACCGACTCTTGTCATCTCTGTCATTGTGAACATCAGCGAACAGCTGCTATCCACAAATCTTAAGCTGGCTTTTCACATCTTACCCTAAAATCATGTAGAACCATTGTTACTGTTTTAGGACCTGCTAAAATGACATGCGCCAACCTACAGGTCAGGCTAGGAGGCTTGGCGAGTAACAAATTAAATGCCATCTCATTTTCACTCTGCAGAAGTAGAAACTCACACGAAATAACTAAAGATTGTGGGAAAGGTGAACACGAAAAATAGAGAAATATAATAAAAAACAAGACTCGAAACAATCATGCAGAAATATAATCAATTTCACACATTTTTCACAGTGACCACTAATTCTGCTTGCCACCCCTGCACGTACCACAGAACTGAGTTGGAATGCAACTATGCAAAGAGATTCTGCAGAAGTGAGGGGTAATAATGAAGTGCCACTCCTCGCTAGAGTTGTTATACCCAGATCTCCATTGTTCTTGTCAGCCAATCAGGTGGAGAACCCACTAGGTAGAGAGTGGGGTTTCTCTCTCCAAGTTATGATGTGTGCACACCACAAGTAAGACTGCTCGAACGGCCTTCTAAAATCATTGATGAACATGCTATATTGACTTCTAAATGTGTGATGTTGGGATTGAGAGCTCACAGCCATGCACCCCCTACCAAGGATCTTGAGCAGATGCACCCCTCCAATTCTTGAACTTGGAATGTTCCATCAATTGTATTCCAAAAGACAAGCATTTGTGCTCATCTCAGAGCACATGAGCAAGTACGAGGTCCAAACTAACAGAGGCTCTGCCTGGACACATCAACAAATGGATATCGAACCGGATACAGATGTGTCTTGAATATTCTTTGGCACAGAGAAGAAAGATCTTAACACAGGAGACCTTAAGACTGAAGTCTCTGGACCCACTACTAAGAATTCAGAGGCAGAAATATCAGCAATTAGATAAATTAAGATAATCGTCCAACTAAAAGGATAAAGGTGTCTTTATAAAGTCTATAGTAGTAGAAATATGTTGAGAAAATAATATTTGATTGTTTCCTTAATGGGAAAAAATAAGTGCCACTCGGCATATGATGTCGGTTTGAATAGTTGGATAAAGATACCTTGTCACTAAGAGGGCTTTCTGTAACACACAGTCAAGTCAGAGGTCACATTGCACGTCTTAAGAAAATTACTCTTCAATGGATTGGTGGGTACTAGTTGGAGAGGTCTTGGATGGAAGAAAAATCTCTAAGTGGGAGAAGATGCCCTCACATGGTAAATCAGGATGTGAAGCCACCAAGTAAACAGTTCATGGTACCGGCACCTCGGAGAATGCTCCTGTGTTAGGCTTCCATGTCACATTGAGGCGTTTCTGTGGTTTTTCGTTCACACATGCTGAACTGATGCTAGGTTAATCCAGCACACCATGAATTCATAATGTTTACTGGGTGACTGAGTGCATTGGAGAAGGAGAATGTGAAATAAAGGGGAATTCAAACGGTATCAGTCGAGAGATACTGACCTGTGGTTGAGGCGAAATAATGTGGAGTTAAACCCATCATTGGTATCCTGTCATAATGAGGGATATTCTTCAGTTTCCTAGTATAAACAGACATGGAAGAAACCTCGGAATGAGCTCTGGGTAAGAAGACTGAAAGTCCCCCAGGGCACACCCAGGAAAAGTATTGTTGGGAAGACACTTTAGGACAAACTTGTACAAGGTATAGTATCAAGTACAGGTACAGCTTGGTTCCAGTGACACAGTGAGCACGGAACCCACGTCTGGGCATACCCATGCCACTTAGGACGGTAAATGAAACACACAAAAGTTGATGAGAGGAGTGCTTGCAATTTGTCTAACCACTAGCAATTGCTCGGGGTAGCATACCAACCCATTGTTCTTTTTCTCACCATGGCACCTCAGTTTGGACCCAGCCATATGCAAATCAGTCTTGACCCTCCTCCTCATAGAAAAAGTCCAGCCCAAACTGCCAGGCCATATCCTCCTTGAACCAGAACACAGGCAACCCAGGAAAGGTGTTTCCCTCATCATGGGCCCATTAGCCAAGTACAGTTTGGTTTCAATGACACAGTGACATGCACTTCTTAAGTAAAATTAACTCTAGCTCCTCAGATCTGTAATGGCTACATGTAAACAAAGCAAACACAAGGAGAGGATGGATGGAGCGCTGAAACTATCCAGACACTCGCCCCCAGTCACAGATCTGGTTTGAATCCATCATTGTTCTTTAGCTTACTTTGCCACCCCAGTTCAGACCCAGCCATTTGCAAATCAGTCTTGACCCTGTTCCTCATGGGAACAGACCAGCCGAACTGCCAAGCCAGTTCTTCCCTAGACCGGAAACAAGCATCCAGGGACCGGTTTCGGGGTAACACCTCATCAACCAGACTAGCTTGAATCCAATGGCAAAATGAGAAAGGGTCCCACGTCTGGGCATACCCTGCCACCTGAGGGCGAACAAGGCAAACACAAAGAGATGATGGACGGAGTCAACGTCACATAGGACCGTGGTATCAGCAGCATCTGTAATGGGAGCATCAAAGACACGATCGCGGACCTCATGAATCCCATTATAGAGTCGGACTAGATCAGAAGAAAGAAAGCATGTCAATCGAAAAGAACTTGATTCGTGCAGACCTCAGATATTGTCAAATAGAACAAAAGCAAACACAGTGGCTCTTATGGAGGTGACATTGAATATAATAGAAAACACAAACGGGTCCCATTAGACTTTAGGAAGATAGTCATACTCTAGTGGTGCAAATGGAGGATGCAGAGAAGCGTCCAAAACAAACAGCCTCAGATTGATAGGATTTCAAGAAACTCAGTCAAAACTGTTCCTGGACTCTTAGATAATCAATATGCTGTAACCGGAGGATCACTTCATATTTTTCTCCAAGCCCATAAAGCACTGCTCCCAGTGACCAGGTCATGGGCCCCTCCATGAATGGTGACTGCTAGGGTCACGGATTACCAGGACTGTTCTGCCATCTTTAAGCAGGTTCAGCAGGCAGCTACCACCCAATATAAAGGTTCAAAGATCATGAGCCTTCCTGATTACATGCAGGCCATGAAAAAACAGAGGGAGTTCCTTTGAAACGGTGAAACATTTTTGGTTTATATTCGTCGCCACACCGTAACACTTTAATATGAGTAACGCTGCCTTTAGGTTTATATTAGTCTCCGCACCACTTTCATACGAGTAAAACCGCCTTTAACCTGCACTCTATACATAAAGAGCTACCAAGAATTGCCAAGAGTGGGGTTACACTCCTCTCAGGATGCTGGCTTTACTTGCTAGTAGCTGCCCCAAATCCATAGGGAGATTGCACATTATTACAGGGAATGTACACTCCGACTCCACTCGATTCTCTGAGCAAGCGTCTCTGGAACGCTTTCAACAGTCTTTAGTTGCACTGCTAATTTACAATCTAATGTGGATTTCTGAAGGTCCAAAGTTCCTTTACTGTGTTTCTTGCAGTTCTGACCGCAAATGGAGGGGCAAGGAAGGTTAATCAGTAGAATTAATTCATAAACACATCACTGCGTGCATGTCCCTGCTAGCATTTCTTCTGCTCCTGTCTTTACTTTTGTTCTTACTTCAAATCAAGTGTTTGTTAAGCGGGACTACTCACCCGTAAGGGTCTCAAGGCGGTGGGGGTGGGGGGTGGGGGGTGGGTGGGGGGGGGGGGAAATCGCAGCTTCCAGTCCATCAAGGAGGGGGTCTGTCGAAGAGCCAAGTTTTGAGGTTTCTTGCGAAGATGGGGAGCGATGTTATCTGTCTGAGGAACTGAAGGTCGTTCCAGGCTCTGGCCGTGCGGAAGGAGCGGCCTCCCGATCTGGTCTTTCTGGTGTGGGGGACCACGGCGTAGGAGAGCTGGGCTGATCATAGGGTCCTTTGGGGTGAGTAGAATTTGAGTTGGCTATTCAGGTATGCTGGCCCGGTGTCGTGGAGGGCCTTGTGAGCGTGGGTTAGCATCTTGAAGGTGACTCTAGCTTCGATGGGGAGCCAGTGGAGTGTCCACAGGTGCTGGGAGATGTGGCATTGTCTTGGCAGGTTGAGGACCAGTCTTGCGGCGGCGTTTTGGATGTTCTGTAGCTTGTGGGTGAGGTTTTTGTTTATTCCGGCATAGAGTGCGTTGCCGTAGTTGAGCCTGCTGTTGACCAGGGCGTGAGTGATGGTCTTTCTGTGTTCGAGGGGGATCCATTTGAAGGTCTTACGTAGGAGGCGGAGGGTGTGGAAGCAGGAGGACGAGACAGAGTTGATCTGGCGTCCATTTTGAGCTCTGAGTCCAGGATGATTCCCAGGTTGCGTGCGTGGTCCACGGGGGTGGGCGGGCTTCCGAGGGCGGGGGGCCACCAGGTGTCGTTCCAGGCATCTGGGTTTGGGCCCATGATGAGTACTTCCGTTCTGTTGGTGTTTAGTTGTAGGCAGCTGTTTTTCATCCATTTGGCGACGGCTTCCATGCCTTCTCGAAAGTTGTGTCTGGCGGTGTTGGGTTCGTTGGATAGGGAGAGGATGAGTTGGGTGTCGTCTGCGTATGACACAATGTTGAGTCTATAGGTTCTGACGATGGGGGCGAGCGGAGCCATGTAGACGTTGAAGAGCATAGGGCTGAGGGAGGACCCCTGGGGGACTCCGCAGGTAGTAGGGTCCGAGAGGAAAGGGGGGAGTCTGACCCGCTGCGTTCTGCCGGAGAGGAAGGAGCGGATCCAGTTGAGGGTCCTGTTGAAAATGTGGTGGGGGCAGGGGGCCGTGGGGGCCCCGGAGTGGATTGACTTCACCGTCTTCACTGTGTCTTCGGTGGTGAGGGCTGTCCAGTTGTCGATCGCTGGCTTCAGGGTGTCGGGGGTGGTTGGTGAGGGTTCAGTGTGTTGGTTGTCTTTGTCGAAGCTGTCGTAGATACTCTTGATTTTGTGGTGGAAAAGCTGGATCAAAACCGACCGCACACCTTACACTGTATTATTGCTCGCAGCTGCTAAGCATTTCCCCATATTCCTTCCAAAAACGTAGCTTTTTTTCTTATCCTTTCTCTAACCTTTCTCTGGGTTTGCTTCCTTTCTACAACCCCACTCTCCTATACTTTCTTAGTTTAACTGCCCTCTTCAGCCCGGCTTTATTTCACTGTTGCTGCGTGCATTTCCATGCTTGCTATCTTCTGCTCCTGTATTTATTTTTCTCTCCTTGTTCTTACTTTAAAACACAAACGCACACCTCACACTATAATATCATTGCTGGCAGCAGCTGTTATAATCTTATTAACTGTATAGCTTATATTGAATACAACTTTTACACAATCGACACTTGGGGTTATAGCTGGGGTATTTCAAAGGATAACATCCCATTACAGAACTAGCGTCACCCCAATATATCGTGATTTTGGGCAATTTACACTGATTAAGACTCATTCACTATCCAAAATTCAGGGGACTGTCACCAGATAAAATCTCTTCCCAGGTCAACATCAGCCAGCGGGTAACACTAGTTTGGTAACGCTTCCATTTTATTACTTGTAAAGCAGATACTTCAGCCTCCCTCAAATGTTGCTGTATAGACTGGCTTCTGGTGCCAATTGCATCTGACATCACAAGAGCTTTCCCAGTGTTTGTTATCATAATGCCACCAAGAAAGAAGCGCGAGGCAGAGGCAATCATGTATTCTGAATCAGACTTCATGACTCAGTGTATAGTAGTTGTATAGCTCTTCAATTCATGGCGGCACAGCACCCAGGATAATATGCTGCATGGCTGAAAACACTTATAAGGCGAGACCTATTGGCTATGCCAATGCTTGTTTTTAGTTTCTATGGGAGTAGGGTGGTGTATGCAGGTGAGGTACTTGCTGGCTGCCCCACTAGCACTTTGTCTTGGTCTTGTTTTCATTTGGATAATCACCCTAAAAGGAAAGCGCAATCGTTTCTTCTTTTTATTGACAGTGTTTGGTGCTCCGGCATGTGTAAAGGTCATCGTGGTGCTTCATGCGGTGATGTGCAGCGCTGTTGATTTTATTAACAATACAGAGTAATTATGGCAATTATGATGTTATGGTGGAATGTGTGAGGGCTAGATGATTACCTAAAAAGTACTCATATGTGCGCAGGTATTAAACCAGGGGGATGAGTTACTGAATGCTCATACTACATGAAACATACTTAAATGATCAGAAAAACGGTAAACTAACTGGAATGTCAGCAAGACAGGGGATGAGTTACTGTACGCTTATGCCACCAATTTGGTGGAATCTGCATTTTACAAGGCGCTGGTTGAGGTGCTTCGCCTCTTTAAGACGTCTCCAATAAAATGAGCAGGGAACTTCAAATGTGTGCTGGACAGACTTTGGAAGAGGTTTCCAGCACTGATACTGTATTTTAAGACCAAAGTGCAGCAGTAATATGTACTGCTTGATGAATAATGTTGTAAACACCCTGCTGTCAATACATACTCCTTCCCTACAGACTCACTTTGGTCCAGTAGCAGACTTAGTTAATTTGATGAGTGCCGTTATTTCTGTGGAGGCTATGAATACCCAAGTTGTTCCATTTGTACCTTCAGTAACGTTCTTTTTGGTACATACTCTAATCGCAGATTCCTCACCTTTAGAATATCCCAGGTGCCAGATATGATCCGAAAGATTTGAACAGTATTGCTTCTGTGTGCCGGTGCGACTCTGTGTTGACTGTGTTCCTTCCTGGAAGTGACAATGGAGCCGCACATAAGCACCACCCATGCATGTCGACGTCAGTTTCTTTTTTGACTGACTGCCTCCTTAGACGGGTAACTCTACAATATTTAGAGGTACCAATGTGCAGATTTATAATTTGGGACCTCTTTAGATCAAAAAAATGAGACACTTCCTGAGAACTGGGAGGGTAGGAGAGATTAATCTGTGGTTACAGTAGCCACCAATAAGAGCATTACTGAAGGTAAGTAACTTCTTCTGACTGCAGATTCCTCACCTTTAGAACTTCTACCAAAGCAGTACCACCCAAGAGGGTGGGTCTGTGGAATGGCTCAGAATAAAATGTCCTGTAGGACTGAGCAGGCAGAATGCCTTTCCAGTTGAACCTGTCAAGGCAGTAGTACTTTGTGAACACTGATGTCCGCATCTCAGCCTGACAGATATCAGTGAACAGGCAGTCTGCGTGCCAATGCGTTGGCCCCCGATATAATGGGCTCTCAGTCCTTCTGGGGGATGTTTCCTGGCCAAAGCGTGGCAAATCTAAATGCAGAGGACCATCCAAATTGACAAAATCCTTTTCTTCAACGCCTGACCTTTCTTTGCCTCAGAGAATCCCGCAAGAAGCTGATTATGCGCCTGATGGTCTTTGGTGTGAACAGTGTAAAAGCTCATGGCTCTCTTAGGGTCTAATCAATGGAGTCTCTTCCTATTTTGAGGAGAGGCAGAACAGATTGCTCAATGTGAAAAAAGCTGTCCTCGTCCTTGACACTTTGCCTTGGAAAAAGGTGGTGTAAGGTGGCTGCACCAAGAAAGCTTGGAGTTCACTCACATGAGAAGCTGAAGTTACCACGATCAGGAATACGGTCTTCAGAGTCAGGAGACGTAGCGGATAGCTGTGCATTGGTTTGAAGGGAATGTACATGAGGAAAGGGATGACCAAACCGATCCCACTGTGGTATCACAAAGGGTGTGGGGTGAAACATGTCAAACCTTTTATAAACCTCATCACAACATTGGAACAGGGCCACTTGGTCAGGCAAATGGAAAAAGGCCAAAAGGGCAGATAAATAGCCTTTAATGTTGCCAACTGCAACTCCTTCGTGGGCCAGGGACATCTGACAGCTTGGCCTGTAACAGGTTAGTAATGGGAGTGTACACCAGGCAATAAAGTTGTCTCAGCACCTGGCATAAGCAGACTTTAGAGAGCAAGGATGACATCCACAACTTAGGGGGAATATGCAACGTAGTCAACTACCGCTGCTCACTCACCATGTGGTGCACATTGCACAGGATCAGGTGACTGGCTCTGCCCCTGCTGCTGATACAAGAGATCCTCCTGAAACCATAGCCTGATCAAAAGACAGATGCTCATGCTCAGAAGTTCCAGGGCCCACACTTGCCTAAACCCATCAAAAGCAAATAGGATGCCTTGCGCCCAGATGTGCCGGATCTTCTTCAGAATCCGGGCAGGAGAGGCAGATGCAGAAAGGCGTACAGGAGTACCTTCCTCCACACTATCCAGAATGCGTCTCCAAGAGAGAGCCTTGTTAGAGGTGCTGTCTGCAAAGGTTTTGACATGGCACATTCTCGATTGGTAGTAAACGCTCTGAGGAAGTCTGCCCAGGTTGCAAACTTTTAGTTAACACGTTGGTCCTACCTTCCAAAAATGACAACTGTAAGTCTAATACCTCAACTGCCTGTCTTAGCACCAGAGCAAAGGTAGCACTCTCTTTCGTTGATGGGCTAGTGGGAGAACACAACCTAGTATCCGGGGAGTGTTCAACACACTGAACTCCAGCAAATCCATGTAGAGATTGTTATCATCCTAGTTTGGTGGGTAACAATCCCCATTGTCTCCTTTGTCATCCGAGAAACCTGGTTGATGCTGATTAATCAGAACAGACACATTGGAGCACTGGGGTGCAGCTCCGTGGTGATGACATGGCTCTATCTGAGTCTCCTTCAACTTGGACCATGAGCTTCAGTTAGGCGTGGACCTTGTTCGGGGGTCGAGAGGATTTCAGCTCAGAGTTGGATAGGATAAGTACGAATTGCTTCTTGCACAAGGTAAATATAACTCCAACTTAGCGGCATAGGATGCCTCCATATAGACCAGATTCATGTCTGAGATATCAGCATACTGCAGTTTATAAATCTATGGTCTGGGACTGTACAGGAAGGCAAATCTACCGGAGCCTATTAGATAATAGGGACTTCCTTAGAGAGTTATTCCATTGTTTAGCAATTCACTCTTTACACCCTCTCAGAAGAAGGAAAAAATCAAGTATAAACTAGCAGCCGTATGCATGCTACTGGCCTTAAGGGCTGTCATTCACTGGCTACAGCCGATGGGCTCTCTCTGGCTAAAGAATTGCGCAGGGTCAAAACCATACTGGCTATAAGTAAAAGGAACAAATTAATCAGTGGACAGATTAGGGAGCTGCAGTTCCCAACGGATATATGATTACAACTTTGCTGTATCGATACCTTTACTGCATTTTATGTTTGTGTTCTGGGACCAAGTGATGCCTATGGTCTACATCATAGTACCACTGCCCCATTCTGAACACCATATCTGTTCTTTAAATAACAATATATCCGAAAGAATAAAAAGGATTTATGATCCCCTAAATAGGCATGTGAAAAGCTACTGATGGGCAAAGGAAAAAAAAGAAAAAACGAAGAGTATCCTGGCACGAACATTCACATGTGTGATAGGCTGGATGTTCTGCAATGAAAGGAGGGGATGTGAATGGCAAGTGAAAAGGTGTTACGCAATCTTAAGTTCAAGTCCTTCGATGTCTCTTTAGGATACTAAGGACAACCCTTTAAATTGTTCCGATTCACCCAAAGAAAAAGGAAATATGGTGCTGTCCTCAAGTCGACATGTCCACCCAAGTGTAATTTAACATTAGATCAAAAGAGAGCATGTCCCCTTTAATCAGAGAAGAAGGTGAAATGCTCCAAGCAATCAAATCCCTTTGAGTCAAAACTTCCAAGGATCAAAAACAGCACCAACAAAAGACTCAGTAAATGATTCCAATCTGCAGGGGACTCTTCCCTGTTCTGAAGCCTGCGGTCAAGGGAGACAAATGTCTCTCTGCTCTCTAGAAAGACCCGCAGCTAGAATATTGTTAATGTCAATAACAGTACATGATGAACTTGTTCACAAGAAGTGGTCCATAGAGGAATGGCTTTTTAATCAAAGAAGAATGGATCACAAAATCATGAAAGTATTGACAAGCACAAGATCAAAACGAAATGGTTATTTACCTGTAGGAACAGTTGTGCAACTTGTAGAATTTTCGAGTTCCACATGCAGTGCATTATTTTACCATTTAGCGGTTGGATCCAGAATTGTCTCTTTTAGTTCCTTCTCCCTCTCTTTTTTGGGTATAATCATGTGGTCCACCATTTAGTGTCATGTCCCACCTTGGAAGACATCAGATGCATGTCCTGGGAGCCTCTTGGCATGGTCACCATCCTACGATTCTATTTTCCCTTTTGGGGACCTTCTTGAAGGTATGGCTTACTTTTCCCTAAAAGCATACTCTTAACTCCCACTGTTGTAAATTCACCTTAGTTTGGGGAAATGGGCCGTTAGCATGTGAATCTAGAAAATTCTTCAAGCTGCAAACTACGCCAAAAGGTACTTAACCATTTTGTTTTGCAGTGTGAATCTTCTCCAGATTCACATTGAGTTTGAAGTGATATCTTTACCTTGGAATGCTGGGTAGAACTGAGTGTGCATTTACAAACAGGTGGCTCAGTAATTTCTCTCCGACCTGAACTATCTTGTTAGCTTCTCTGTCCAAGCAGTAATGTTTTGTGAAGGTGTGACCGGAAGTCCATGTGGCCACCATGCAGACTTAGTTTATAGACATGTTAGCAATGAAAGCACATTTCTCTCTTTTTCATATTAGTGGTTTTTCTTTCTTTCAGTGCTACTACTGCTGACTTAAAGGATTGTCTGGACTATCCGTCTTCCGATAGCTCCCTTCGTGACCGGGAAACCTTTGCTTGTAGGAGAAAAGGAAATGAAAAAGTGGCTACCTTTCCAGATTGATTCTGTTACCCGTAGGTAACACATGACGGCCCTTTTGACATTCAATTTTTGAAGAGTCCTTTCTGCTTTTGATTTAGGTTGTTGGAAAAAAGCAGGTAACTGCATGGCCTTGTTGATATGATAGTGCTACACAAACTTTGGAAGAAACTGCAGGTTAGTTCTGATTACCACTCTCTTGAGTGTTAAGTGCTTGCATCCCATGTTATGCAGGGGCTCAAAGAGTGGTGTCATGAGCTGTGGCAGCACTAGGATTAGGTTCCACATTGTTGTGGGGGCTAACCTTGGTGGCGCTGTTCTCTTTGCTCCCTACAGGAATCTTCTGATGACCGGTGTGTTGAAAAAACTCCTTTCTATTACTTTCTTTTGTAAATGCCACTACGACAGATGTTCATCATAGTGGTGTAGGAAAGTCACTCATCTAATAGGTGAGTGATGTACTTGACAATAGTAGAGTCTCGACCCCAGCTTTTCCTGGGTCTTTTCGTGTTACACTAGTGTATGAAGTAGTTCCACTTTGCAGTCCTATTGGTAGGCCTTCTGGCCTTGTTTAGGATCTCCATGGCTTTTACAGGTGATCAAATTCTAGGTCCTCAAGAGACATGTCACTAGAATCACTGGGGAAGAGGTGTGGTGCAGCGGTCAGGGCGACTGACGTCGGACGCTGGGGATCACGGTTCGATCCCCGGCACCGGTGGCAGGTCAGCCCAGCACCATGTGACTCTGGGCAATAGCTCCCTTAATCTTCCCGGCGGCCCCCAGCGCCGGGATGCCTGTGGGTTGCTGTGCGCTTTACAAATTTACATTTTTTTTATTTATATGGCCTGTGCTAGTTTTGACAGCAAATGTGACTTTATCCATCCCTGTTTACTGAGGAAGAACATGGAGGTTGTGTCGAATGTGAACTCTTTTTCTCCCCCCCCCCCCCCTTAAGTGTGCTTGGAAGGATTTCGGGGATAGAATGATAGTTTCATGCTCTAACATATTTATGTTTCACTGGCTCCCCTGGATTCCATAGGGCCCTGATGTCCAGTTTTCCCATGTGAGCTCCTGACTTCATGTGGTATGGCGACAGATGGAGATGGCTGCTTGAGCCGTCTTCCCACTGTAATGATATTTGTGTTCCGCAACTATATTTCCTTGTATGCTCTGTCTGTGACAACTGCTAGATCCTCCAGACTCCAGGGTGCATCTGTTTCCATTGGTGTTACAGCCACTACTGAAGTAATCTCATAAGAAGCCTTGCATGGGGCATTAAGGATGTGCAAGATGCCATAATGCCCAATAGTCTCTCCACTCATTACTGTCAGACTCTGACATTTCTGGTGAAGGCAAAGTTGCTCTGTCAGTTCCTGGACCCTTTTTAGGTCGAGCCTAGCACAGCGCGCATGCGCTGCTCTAGGAAAACGACCTCTTGGAATCACTTTGGACTCCACCCACGGCCTACGGCTTGCGGTTATGAGCAGCGGCGCTCAGTGTGCCATCTGTTATGTGTCAGATTTCACACAAGCGCGCGCGCACCACTTGCGGGGCGCTGCAGCTGGGGGATGGGGGGGGGGGGGGGGGGGGAGGGGTTGCTTTCTTTAATGTTTTCACCAGTAACAAAGTATTTGCTGTGTGCCTCGCCGGCCAGAATGCAAACAACCCTCATGTTTCTGCCGAAACTACCTGATAACAGCCCTTGCTTGTTGTGAAGTTAGCCGCTTTGTCTCACTTCCCACCCCTCTCTGTTTCCTGCCGTCCCCTTCGTCGGCTGCCTGTGCTCTTGGAAACTTGAAGCGGTAGTCCAAATAATGACACAGAAAATGTACGATAAACACAACTAAGGTTCAACCCCTTCCAAGAAGCTGGTCTCCGGGTATTGGCTAAAAAAGCACAATAAATTACATTCTTCGTAAACAAGTCCCAGGGAGCGGAATGGAGCGGGCCGGGGCTGAAGCGTATCTCTCCTGCGCGTGCTTGCGCGACGGCTTTGTTGTGGCGCTGGCACGCGCTGAGCCTGCAGGGGATGGAGGAGTCCGGGCCTGTGATATTATCGTACGTATTGTGCCGGTTGCACAAGCTGTTGCTGAGATGATGAAATGCGAGCAGGGAGCTTATTTACCAAGGAGGTGTGGGACAGACAATCTGTCCCGCCACCAGTGCTGGCAACAGCGTTTGTCAGATTAGAGCAGCCCATGTTTACCAACCAGATGATTAGAAGAGGCCCCACGTCATGTATAAGCAGATTTGCCTGTGAGCCAGGGTTCAAGACTGCCAGTGCCTTTAGGGAGTAGGGATATGCCCCCTACCGGCGGTGGCAACATTAAAAGTTTATTAATTTAGTTAATTAAAACCATTACATGATATAAGAACACAGTATTAGTCAGTACACAATCCGTTAAAATCCGGTGGCAATATTGGTCAGAGGTGTTGGCCTTTTTGCCCCAGTTTGTTTACACGATCAATGCACTTTGGGAAACTAGTTATGTGCAAATGTCAAAGCCAATTGTTGCACTTTTTATGATGCAGACTGACATTAAAAATGGATCACAGGGAAAAAAATAGGTGCAGAAAGTTTGGTAAGGTTTAATTACATTTCTAGGTGCCTAATACACAAGGACGGGGGTGGGGGGGCGTGTCTTCTATTTTGTCCGCCATACACTACGTAAGGTGTGAAAAACTGACTTACACCCACTTGTCCTTTACCCAAGGGAGAAGACCTCATGGCTCATTCCTTTTTACACAGCTAAGAACCAAGTCATTACCCACACACAGATACTGTAAATGTCTTACATCACTTAATCGCACAAGAAGAATGCTGTTTAGTAGCTATAGAAACCAGGAAATCTGAATTCTATTCCCAGTTTAACCACTAGACAAAATTGTGTGATCTTGGGCAAATTACTTTTTCTCTTTTGATTTATTTTCCAATTTGCACCAACATTTGGGGGAACTTGCAAAGAGGGTGAACGCCAGGGTTACGTGCCACTGGGCACTGCAGCAAGCGCATAGAGGCAGTTTAGCGTGCTCTAACGCTCTAAATACTTCTCCTCACTCGAAACGCGATGTATCGTACACCGGTGAAATCCAGATTCTTTTTATTTCAATTCCCCTATAAAGACATATGGTGGCTTTTGATATGGCTTAGACATTGATAATGTTATTATTTGTTTAATCACCTAACAAATGAAACGCCGATAGGCCCTGTTACACAACGTCGGATGGGTGACGTAATGCGATTGCAGTCCACATACGTTCAGTGTTCACTGTGAAGCCTGGGCACATGACACACAGAAACAGCGTGCTCATAAGACTCCACATTATCAGGCAATGTTTTGATTTATTCTGGCACAGCCCTCTCCCCACCAAACACCCCCACCCCCATTTTATGTGTCTGCACAAATAGGTCGAGCCTAGCGGAGGCAAAAAACATACTTCTCGGCGCTCTTCCGAGGTATGTGGAGCTATATTATTTAAGGCTCGCAGTGTGTGGGCATGTCAGTGGGAGATAATGTACTGCATTGCTAAACACTTCTAAGGTCCCAAAGGCGAGACCTATTGGCTATGCCAATGCTTGTTTGTCAATGGGAAGGCTATTATGACCTCCAAAGAATTTAGTTCACTTTCGGGAACGTCTTCTCCCTTTATGCTTTAGGGGATGATGTCTCCAAGTTGAGGGAGAAGTCTACTTTGTGGAGTGCCTTTATCACTACCCGTATGTTGTCCTGCCACACTTAAACAATATCGCCTTTAAAGCCAAATGCCTCAATACAGGTATAGCTTTGTTCCCTGCCTCTGAGTGTGTCCTGCTACTACAGTGAGGAATTTTGTGAAAACCCTTCAAGCAGTCTTTAATCCAAAAGGTAGAACCCTGAATTGGTAATATACCCTGTCAACAACGAACCTCTTATGTCCGCTGTTTGTTGGTACATACAGGTGTGCATCCTTGAGGTCAATTATTACTATATAGTCCACTCTTTTCAGGTGTGGAACACCTCCTGTAGTGTCATCATTTTGAAAGTGTGTGCCTTTATAAACACCCTCAGGTCTACAGAGTTAGAGCCTTGTCCTGGTTTGGTCCGAAAAAGTAAATGCAGTAGACTCCTTAGTTCGATTCTTTTTTCGATACTCTTTCTATTGACTTTTTGTTTAAGATGATAGACACAGTTGCTCTTGTTTACTGCAGGTCTATTTGCTTCGGTTTGATTGCAGGGTGTTTTCTTTGAAGAGGGAAAGCGAAATGCAATATTGAGGGCTTTGATTGAACCTGCCCTATAGGGCGCTCTTTTCCTGGGAGTAAGTCCAACACCGAAAATGACCTTGGCACTCTCATTGTCCTTCTTCTTAAGCTGTGAGTCAACCACTGCACTACCAAAAAGGCTACCCCAGTAAAGGGCACGTCTACGACATAGGCTTGCTGTCACAGTGCCCCTTATGTACATGGGGGTCTTGGGTAGAGTGCCTGTATTTATTTCCTGCACTTGGTGTTACTGCTTTAGCTGTAGATGATTCTCTAAAGCATCCCGGCCTTGATCCAGGATGGTGGGCAGCATAGGCAGGTGCCTGTTCTTTTTCAATGAGGGAAGTAGTGTTTCAACGAGGTAACATTAATCAGCCCGCGCTTCTTCCAGCTGTGCCCCATAACTGTCTGCGCCCTTTTTATTAGGGTGTTGTTCAGAGCAATACTGTCCAGAGGAGATACTTTGCTAATTTAAAACAATGTGGAAGCTATTGTGTGTAAAGAAAAGAGTAAAACAAAAATCTCATTTAATATTCATATTGTTTTAAATAAGCTATCTAAGATTAATTATGTACGAAATTGCAATTGCATCACGCTGACAAACTACACACAAAGCCATAGCAGTATAAAAAGAACAGCTCAGGTGACAAGCCTCTATAACTCGTTGATGACCAATTCTGACTTTTGCAAAAAATCAACAGAGACTGATCAGATAAATGAAACAACGTCTACTCTTACCAGAGTGTATCTTTTGGTGTTTAGCAAGATGATCGTGTCGGATAAAAGATTTTCCACATTCATCACATTCATAGCGCTTGTCATCATGGTGGACTCTCAGATGAAGTCTGTGAAATACAAAATTCACAAAAATACATCTGCATGATATTTTATGTCATTATGCAGCAGACTCAAAGCTCAAGGGAACAGGCATGGAGTGAAGTTTAAGCATAGTATATCTTTTTAACATAGTACTTTTTAAAGCACTGGGATTAGCAAGCCTGAGGTGGGATTTTAAAGGACACAGAAAACAGAGGTAATGTCATCATTCCTGTCCAGAGGGTATCCTGTTCTGAATAAAGTGTCTTAGGTTTCCAAGTGCTGAAACATAAAAAATACTTTCTCTTACTGCCTCCCTGACATCTGGAATTTGAAAAACTGATGGTCAAGTTGTATTGGACCAGTTGTTGGGCCCGGTGAGCAAACTTGCCTTTAATGTGTGGGCTTCCCAATTTTTCACTCTTTTATGGGCCCTAGTTTTGCTGATATTAAAATGTTAGCACTGTGACGCTGACATTCAATGCCACATGGTATGTACTCTGTCCCTAAAACTGTACATTTCGATTGGCTACACCTAATTAGTGTATTTAACTTTTTGGTAAAGCTGTGGTAAGTTGGCGCAGAAATTGCGCTAGTTATATGTCATAACTTACAACACAACCCATTTGTAAGCCAAAAGGTTATGGATCGAGAAAACAGCATGTGCTCTGATGGGGTTACATTTTGAAAGGACAGTGTCACATGGAGTGAAAAGTCATGTGACAAGAAGGAAGGAAGGACAAGATTCCTGCAGTTTAGGGAAAACTTGGATCACCTTGGATGATGGACTCTGGGAAGGAAGTGCTAAAAAGGTTTGGTTTGGCCAGAAGGTTACAAGGATTGGTAGTAGAGAATTCCCCAATAACTGTCAGTGCACAGGATAACAGACTGGCACTGAATCATTACCCAAGAACATTCCTGCATCTGGAAAGAAACATTTAAAGAAATATGATTGCCTGACTGCTGGAGGAAGGAAGGACCATCAACGCCTGCTGTCACCCAGAGACTGGAACTGGTCTCCAAGGGTCAAGTGGTTGGCCTCCTGTTGATGGCTACAAGGACGCAAAGGGCAGAAGAGCTTGCTGAGTTGGAGAAGGTCCAGCTGACCCCCTTGGACTAGATCATGAAGAAGCTCTGGCTGGAGAGAACAGGTGTCTATATTCCTGTCCTCAAGGACTTATGGCTGAACAAGTGACCGAGAGGATCCTTGTAGTGAGAGTTAGTCACATTTATATCTCTAGAGGACCAGGATAAAGTGATGAGCCCTTCCAAGGAAGGGCACACCCCAGCAGGCAAGATATCCAGGTTTTTTATGCTTGTATCTCTTTTTATGAAGATAAAGGCTTCAGGGTAACTTCCAATGTATCTGGCCTCACTGAGCATTGCCAGACTCCTGCTTCCATCCTTACCCTACATATTGGATCTCAAGAACCAAAAAAGAGAATATGTCCAAATGTAAACCTACAAAGGAGTGGAGGCAACAAACCGACCCCTGTGGCAAAATGACCCCAACAGCAACAAAATCCTGCTTTGTCCCACTCACAGCTTTTGGCATCTAACAGGAACCTTTAGAGGGAGCTCCATGATCCTACTTCGATAGATCCTAACCCTGCTGGAAGACTAGGAGAACTGAAAGAGTCCAAAGTTTAAAGGTTTGACTGGTGTGACCAACTTGATTTTGATACTGTAGATGTTCTGGTAAAATGCAAACTATAACTTTCAATTAGAGCTTGGAGGCTTTTTGGCACTTTTTGCCATAATACTTAAAAAAAAAAAAACATTACTCCAGTTCCCCTTATCCAATTTTAACATTTTTGTATCAAAATAGTATTTTTTTCACTAAAGTGGTTTGGAAATACCTGCTGTTTGTGACACAAGTATTAGGATCTATGCAGAGATTCTCTTATATGTATGTATAGACATAAGCTGACTGTGTTAAACTGGTAGCAGTACCCCTTCTAAATTAATAACCTAATTCCAGGCAGTCCCCCACTAATCACTTGCAGATCCTCTTTAAACCACAAGTTTCCATAGCCTTCATTACTTCACTGTAAACTTACAATTTTAGGGAAGAATGGGAATGTTTAAGAATTTTAATTTATGTAAAATAGTCCCAGTTTTCATCATTTAGTTCGATTTAAATGACACTAAATAAGAATAAGTTACTTACCTGTAATCCTAGTTCTCTTCCAGGGATATACTCCTCAAAGTCATAAGCACTGAATAATCCCCGCCCACGTGCAGGATCCTGGAGCATATAGAAATATACATATATATGTGTATGCTCGGGCCTACAAGTGTATAACACTTCCGAAACATACACATACATATGTATATATACATAAACATGCAGCCTAAAACTGTTCCAATAGGGCAAACCGCCAAAATTACATAGGTTTCTCTTGTATGAAAATAATCCCCTAAATACACCCTGTAATAGAGAACATACACTGTAACAGTGTCATACAAGAATCCTTTATTTTCAGAAAAGGAAAACAGGTAATAGCAGGCAGTTGGCCCATAGGCAGCATAGATAAATAACTATCATAGTACAGTAAAAAACTGGCACCTTGCCTTTAAGGCTTCCAAGATTCTGGACACCGTGCCTTTAAAACCTCCAGGAGCCCCTCTGCTCTCCTCATGCACCACAGGTGACAGTTAGGTCAGTTCTTTTTTTATGGTGCACTAACTTGTAGCACCCTGAATATAAGATGCAAAACACACATTATTGTACCATAATTGCTCGTCCGGGGAGGCGGGAGGGTTGCTTATGACTTTGATGAGTATACCCCTGGAAGAGAACTAGGATTACAATTAAGTAACGTATCCTTCTCTTCCAGGGGATACTCATCAATAGTCATAAGCACTGAATAGAGTAGCAAGCGCATACCCACTACTTCGCGGACGAGCAAACCAGTACACAAAATATAGAACAGTGCATCTTAAAATGGAATCAACCAAAGAAATTTCTCAACGAGGCTTGCCCAACTTGGGCATCCGCCTGCGCATCAGAGTCCAAACAGTAATGGCGAGAGAAAGTATGAACAGAACGCCATGTAGCTGCTTTACAAATTTCTGCTATAGGAACATTTCTAAGGAGAGCCGTGGTAGAGGCTTTTCCCCTGGTAGAATGTGCTTTAGGTTTTCCCTGAAGAGACTTGTTGGCTGGTTGATAGGACAAATATATGCAAGAGACTATCCACCTAGAGATGAATCTTTAGACGCCGCCAAACCGGTATTTATGGAACCATAGTTAACAAACAACCAGTCAGTTTTTCTTAATGACTTGGTTTTGTCAAGATAAAATTTCAGCACCCATGTGAGGTCTAGAGAATGGAGGGACCTCTCAGGAGGAGTCGTGGGATTGGGGGAAAATGTGGGCAGAGTGATAGCCTGATTGATGTGAAAATCCGAGACAACTTTAGGTAGAAAACCCGGATGGGTTCTTAAAACTACCCTGTTTGCATGAAAAACAGTATAGGGGTCTTTACAGCACAAGGCTTGTATTTCACTAACCCTGCGGGCAGAAGTGATGGCGACTAAAAACGCAGTTTTCCATGACAAGCGCTGCAGAAAAGCCCTGTGAATTGGCTCAAAAGGAGCACCCATTAGTTTTGTAAGGACTATGTTGAGCTATGTTGAGCTACAAGGTGGAGAAGGAGATCTCACTGGGGATGCGGTAAACCTTCTTTATCCCTTCAAGAAAATCTTTAACCACCGGCATCTGGAAAAAAGAAACCTGTGAAGGGGACTTTCTGTATGCAGTGATTGCTGCTAGGTGAACTTTAATGGAGGAGAACTGCAGGCCAGATTTGGCCAAATGTAGTAGGTATGGTAAGATCACCTGCTCTTGACCTCTCACCGGATCATGAGCATTGTTAATGCACCACAAGTCGAACAGCTTCCATTTGAAAGCATAGGACGCCCTGGTGGAAGGTCTCTTGGCTTCCTTGAGGATGGTCATACAGTCCGCTGGTAAGTCTAAGTGTCCGTATTGCAGGACCTCAGGAGCCATGCTGTCAATCTGAGGGATAAAAGATTGGGATGAAACACTCTCCCCTAGTCTTGGACAACAAGACTGGACGGCAAGGCAACCTCTGGTGTGGCACCTCGGATAGTGTAGAAGGTCCGGGTACCACCACTGACACGGCCGCTCCGGAGCTATCAGGATCATTCTGGAGTTGGTCCTGTAGAACTTGTTGATCACTGCTGGGATGAGCGGCAGTGGCGGAAAGGCGTACAGTAATGTCTGAGACCATTTTATCAAAAGGGCATTCCCCGAGAACCTGGCTGGTGAAACCTGGATGCGAAGACGGGGCATTTTGTGTTTGAGAGATCGATGTCTGGCACTCCCCATTGCCGGAAGATGTCTTGCGTGACTTTGCTGATTAGCACCCAGTCGTGAGCTTCTACGAAGACCCTGCTTAGGGTGCCTGTCTGGACGTTCAGAGACCCTGGCAGGTGAATGGCCACAATGTTGAGATTTCTTGCAAGAAGCCACTTCCAGATGGTCTGCGACTCCTGAGAGAGAGGTCTTGACCTGGTGCCCCCCTGCTTGTTCAGATAATATATTGTCGTGGTGTTGTCTGTCTGAATCAAGAGGGAGCTGGACTGGAGAGACGGGCACAGCGACTTGAGGGCTAGGTGCACGGCTCTCAACTCTAGAAGGTTGATGTGATACCTCAGCTCTGTCTCCGACCAGAGACCTTGTACTTGAAGATGTCCCATGTGAGCTCCCCAACCTTGCAGGGAAGCATCTGTGACTATAGTCTGAGTGGGAGTATCTTGGTGGAATGGGACTCCCTTCAGTAGATGTGATCGCTTCATCCACCATGTGATGGAGTCTCTCGCTGACTGAGGTAGAGTTACCCTGTCTTCCCAGCGGCCTGATGTCTGCATCCACTGATCCTCCAGAGACTGTTGTAGAGGACGCATGTTCAATCTAGCATTGGGGACGATGAAGACATAAGAAGCCATTGACTCCAGAAGAGAAGACACCTGCCTGACCGTGGGAAGATGAGATCTGAGGAGTTTGCGTAATTGCTCCCTGATTGATGATAACCCCTCCTCCAAAGGACACACGCTTGCCGTGACAGTATCCAGTGAAGCGCCCAGGTAATTAATTTTTTGGGTCGGGTTGAAGACCGATTTCTTGTAGTTGACCCGCAGACTCAGCGTGTTCAGTATATGAAGGCAGAAGGTGAGATGACTCTGAAGTAGGGAAAGCGTAGCGCTCTTGAGGAGCCAATCGTCCAGATAGGAATAAATGAAAATCTTGCGCTTGCGGAGAAAAGCTGCCACCACTGCCATACACTTTGAAAATGTTCGGGGGGCCGATTTGAGCCCGAACAGAAAGACTCGGAATTGGAAGTGCTGACGAGCTACTTGAAAGCGGAGAAACGTTCGATACTTTTCGGACACCGGAACATGTGGTGACATTGACGGAATTCTCTGTGTGGTGGAACTGGTGGAGGTGGGGCTTTGAACCTCAGCAAGTATCCATTTTGCACAATATTCAGCACCCATTTGTCGTTTGTAATGGATCTCCACTTTTTCAGGTGAAAAGCGATACTTTCCCTTAGCGGAGTGGCTAACGGGCACGGAGGAAGCATGTGTTCATTGTTTAGCTGGTTGTTTAGCAGTTGAAGCCTGCTGTCTGTTGTTTCCTCTTCTTCTACCAGGTCTACTCTGGTGAAAGTGTGACCTCTGCTGTTGTTGATTTTGAGAGGACCACTGAGGGGTTTGAACCCTCTGTTGGAAGGAACGCCTGTTGTAGTAAGGACGAAACCATTTTTGAAATTTCCTTCCGTTTCTCCAGCCCAACGGCCTTCACAGTGTCCAATTCAGCTTTTATTTTAGACATCTCATCGTCAGCATAAGACCCAAACAACGAAGAACAATTGAATGGTAGATTGATGATCTTCCGTTGCGCATCAGGCTTAAGACCTGTAAGACGCAGCCAGGCCGAGCATCTAGAGCATATGCCGTGCGAATAGCCGTGCGCGCCCAGATCAGATTAGTCCGCAGCAGCAATTATTACCTGGTTTACCACCAAGTCCCCTTCCTGCAGTATCTCCCGAAAGTCCTGTTGGTCTTCTTTCAGGAGTTTTTCCGTAAATCGTGAGAGAGTCCCATAGTGACCTGTCATATTTCCCCAAGAGATCTGAGGCGTTGGCAACCTTCATGACGGAGGCCGCAGTATTACACATCCTCTTGCCCAAAGAGTCCATAACCTTGCTGTCCTTCTCAGGAGGGACTGAAGAAGATGATGTCGCAGAGTGTGTCTTCCTGGTCACCGCCACAATTACAGAATCCGGGGGAGGATCCGAACGCAGGAAAAATGGATCCTGATCAGGGGCTTTGTACTTCTTTGCAATGAGAGAAGGTACTGCACTTACTGTTGCAGGAGTTAAGAAAGTCTGCATGGCGGGTTCTAAAAGGCCTGGGACCAAAGGCAGCACAGACCTCGTTGAAGAACGATGATGTAAAGTCTCAAAGATAACAGAAGTGCAGACCGTCGGAGCCTACATACTTATGTTCAGTTTGTTGGCTCCTCTGGACGAGAACTTCAGTGAAGGTACCCAAGTCATCAATCGGCGAAACTCTGGATGGAGGTGTCGCCGACAAAGTTGGAGAATAGTCCCTTATCGAAGACCTGGTGGACGTGGACCATGTTGGTGATCTTCGTCGCCTCCGTTTTGGAGAGGAGGCATGGTGAGAACGTGATCTCTCCCATGAACGTGTGCGGCGGGAGGATGGGGACCTCAACCTTCTCAGGTTCCTTCTCGGAGACTCTCTCGATGAAGTCGTTGGGACCTGTCAGGAAGGCTGCAAACGCAGCGAAGTGCGGGACCTTGAATGCAGGCTTTGTGCAGTCATAAAAAAAGGATGGCATGTGAGATGGTTTTGAAGGATGCAGAAAGATAGAGTAGAATGAGGACTGCAGTGTCACCTCTGTCCATGATCAGCAGATGTAATCCGTGGCGACAATGAGTGCAATTTCAGTTCTGTAGTTAGACCTGAGTCTGAACTGACTGGTGTTGTGGAGGTGGTTGTCAGTGAGGTTGGTGGCTAGGCTGGAAGGGTCCTGTAGGGGCGCAGAGATTTCCTAGATGCAGGCTATCTTGTTGCTGAAGAATATGGACAACTGGGTGCAGAGGTATGAGGGGGTTACACTAGTTGAACTTGCTGTCAGAAGGTGACTTTCTCATTGTGACAAAGACTTCCTTGACACTGATGTTTCTGGTTCGATGTGGTCAGTGAGTGCAGAGTGTTTGGTGGCTTAGATTTTCTGATAGCATCTGGGGGCAGATTTGTAGGTGCTCTGGTTGGTGTCGTTCTGAATTTGTCTCCATCTGCGTTAAATTTGCTTACAGTGGTGTATAGTAAGCCAGAGCTCTTCTGTGTACCAACTTGCTTATGTTCTGGTTCTTGTGGCTTAGTTGGCTCTGAGAGGAGACAGGGTGTTGTCCAGGGGGTGATCGAGTCACTGAAGTTGGAGATAGATTTGGGAACGTTGTTATGTGGGGTAGGAGTTCGGAAGACCAGGATGCTTCTGAGATCTTGTGCCAGTCCTGTCATGAAGATTTAATGATGGTGTCTTTGAGGTTGTATAAAATGATTATGTAACTTTAGCTATATGTTACAATTCTGGAAGGTAGGTTCTGCCTTTGATCCTTGTGTATGCCAGAACAATCTGGTTGGCAGTGTACTTTATATGTATACTATTCATTTGTTCTCTCGCACTTAAAATCTTGAGTCCCAATGATATAGATGATTACAGCACTATCAAATAATAATAGAAGAATTCACTTTACTAAAGAAAAAGGGTGTTGAAAAGTCCCTAAAACAAGGTATAATGGAAACTAAAGTACAAACAAAGAACCATTTCTGATAGCAGTGCAAGGTGGCAGGGCATGATTTAGAGGAAAGGATGCAGATGTAAGATGCTAAGGTGACTCCAAACATATGCTGCTTGTAAGTATTGCTCGGCTTACCACTGAGCATTGGGAGCATGAGGATACTGTGCTCAAGGCCTGCCTGCGCTGCATGCTTTTTGAAGGGAAAGGAGACGTGCAGCGAGGGTGCAAGCAACCTGCTGAAAAGCTATGCGCTCATGGGGGCTGCACTATGTGACGCCACCTAAACAGGAACTGCACATTCTTGGAGTTCCTGAACTTTTCATAAGGTTAGGACATGGTGGCGGCCATCTTAGAGTGCCAGGTATAATTTAACTCATGTTTCACAGCAATCTTGCTAAACATTTGAGTTACTAGGTTGCTTTGTGGATTTGTGATACAGTCTGGAGGAATAACATCTTCCTTTAGAATTCGGTGTGAAGACATCTATATGACAGAGTATTCTTAAAGCCACATCATTTGAGAAAACAACCATATGAACTGTTTTGTGAATTAAACTTTTATATCTAAAGGCTTTGGGGACTATTTCCAGTGTTTTTTTACTTAAATTATTTTGTGAAGGAACAGAAAGGATTCTATTGTCAAAGCACCACTGATTATGTTATGTGTATATAGTGCACATTTAAGGTACAAGTGATGTTTGATAAGTGGAACATGGGTCATTAAGATTAGGAACCACAGATTACAAACAATGTCAATTACTTTTCAGTTGAGCCAAATGCAAAACAGAAACCATCTACGAAGTTAGAGGTAGCATTCTTGCCAATAAGGACAGAGTCTAATCAGCATTTCATTGATAATATTTAGCTTGCATTTCAGTTTCAGGAAAGTCATCTTCATACACAGGGATATCCTAAAGGTATAATCTTTCTCTTCTGAAGTTAGAAGCCGGATGTTTAAGGCAGATTAATACAAGCTTTCCTATTTGCCTTTCGATATCCATATAAATTTTCAGATAACCACCCACAGTAGAGTGAGGTAGCTGGGGGCAGTATCAAAAGTTTCTTACTTTCTCTCTTATCCCATTACCCTCTCCCCATTTCAATTATTTGTGCTAGATATACTGTGTGTGGCCAGTAGTGCTCAACCACTATCACTTGCTAACACACCCCACTATCATATGTCCTCTACACCAACATCATACACAACACAACTATTAGTCAGTTGACACTAACAATTAGTCCAGTGATTGCCCTAGGGAACGATAGGCACCCATATTAACTCGAACAGCACTTAGGGTACCACCTACCATAATACAGCAACTTGTCCATTTTCCAATCATGTCCACCTACATACGTCCATACACTCAACATCATATATTACCACACACACACACACACACACACACACTATTACATGTCAGACTTGGAACTCTTGTTTGTTGTGGTAGCACACTGTTGTTGTTTTGGCCGTTTGCAGGAAGACTTTGTAGCCCTTCAGTAATGAAACAAATCATTTCAAAGCCAGAAGCAATTCTCTGAGGTCCTACATTTATGTGATGGGATCGTTACTTTCAAGGTCATTTACCCTGAATGTCCAAGCCTGTAGGATGAGCACCAAACCCCAGGTGTGAAGCATCTGTGATGATAGTTTACTTCAGAAGAGGTTGCTGAAATACGCCTCGCATGAGATTGTTTCATTTTGCCTGCCATGGAAAGGATTACTATATTTCCGATAACAGCATCAATTTGTCTTCCCAAATCCCTTAGTGCTAACTCCAGACGTCCCCTAAACATACCTCTAATATCCCATTTGCAGCAACTACAAATACAAAAGGCCACAACAAAGAAGAAGAGTTATTTTCCTCACTGCTGGACTTTTGATGAAGTGTAACATCCTGCACTTTATCTGAATTGATAAACACCATTTGTCTGGAGCGTACATGTTTGCCAGAGCCAGAGTCTAATATTTCTCCTAGGTATTTAATTTTTTTTAATAGAACCGACTTAGACTTGATTACATATCCTGTCAGAATGCCTACAGTCACTTTGCAATTAGATGTCCAGGTGTGGAGAGTGTAAGATTCTGATCTTTCTACCATTTTCAGAGCACCCAGACCAATCGATGAGAAGATGAATTGGAAATACTCTTTCTGCACTACTAACCTCAGGTGTTTTGTGGGACCCTGAACTACTGGGATATTGAAAGACACATCTTCGAGGACTATGGAATACATCTAGCCACCCTGAATCATAGAAGGGAAGATCGCATGTAACACCAGCACTTTAAACTTGTGCTTTTTATCCATTTGAAAGTGTTTATTAAATCTAGGATGGGTCTGAATACTGGACGTCTTCCTGTTAGATCACGGTATCCCTTTAGCCAACCTCTACGTTTATTTAAACATTTCACACTCGAGCTACCGCCTTTTTACTGAAAGCTCTAACTTCCAATCTGAAGAGTTGCAGTTGTTGAAAGCTTGGCTTCAGTGGCTTCCCCACTTGTGGCAAAGGCTTAAGTCTCAGAGCGCAGATATTCCTCATAATTGAGAGCACCCAATTGATTTTTGTGGTGCATTGTCATTTTGCCAGGTGTTGAGATAAGACACCCACTACCAAAGTGGGTATCAATTAGGGTGGATTAGGGAAGTCATTGCCTTGTTTTGACAGATGGCAGGTGCTTTTTAACTCTTGATGTTCTTCTCTGCCTGCACTGAAAGCACTGATGAAATTGCTGCCTTTGTCAGCGAGTGTGGGTGACAGGATGACAATAGGAGCTGTGAACACACTAGTACTGCCTGTGCTAGTATTTCCTGTCTAAACGTCTGTAATGAGCATCAGTTTCTGTCGTTGTTTTATCCATCGGATCTGAAGAGGGATCATCAACAGAAAGGGAAAATTGTTAACTTTCTGTTATCTCAACCATGAGGCACGCGTCATGCATATTTTGTGGCAGAAGACATATGCTGCAAGATCAACATCAAAAGCCACACTGAAGATTTAGTTCATCATTATTTGTCCTTTATTCCCCACTTCAACTATATCATAACCATCCTCCACTAGAAGCCCATCAAAAATCTCTAGTCACTGCATCCCAAAAAGATTAGTCATATCTACCTAAGAACGCAAACAAACTTTCTACTATTAGAGATGCAGCTGAGGCTCCACAAACCATCTTGCTAGCTATATCCATGTGCGGACTGTCCTTATCAGCTGTAACTGAAGCCAAAGACATATTTGGAAATGTCTTTTTTATTGCTGCATCTCTAAAAGAGTCTGGTGATGGATCAGAATTGAGGAAGAGTGAACTTTGTATTTTTTCTTTGATATTGGTGTAACCAGAACTATTTCATAACTGGCTCACAAGGGTGTGAAACTATCGTTTTACTGTACCATACGAATGAGTGATGCCGCCCGGCCTCCGGGATGTGGGCAGTACAGCTGTGTACGTTGCACTACATACTGGTCAAAGGGAAGGCGGGAAACCCGCTTTACAAATATGTGCCTTGATGGTTGAATTATACGTTTGGTCCTGCAATAAAAATGGTTTGACAAAAAAAAAAAAAAAGGGTGTGAAACTAAAGGAGTTAATGGCCTATCTTGAAGAGTGTCAAAGATACCAAAGAAAATACACTGTGGAGTATAAAATGCGATACTTCGTTTAGATTTACCTGTGTCCAGAACCTACTGTCCTCTAAATGTTGTGTGGGGAAAGGGGGCATTTTTGGAGATCTGAGGATGGTATACAATACTTGTTTGAGTTTGAAGAGCAGGAGCCTGTGTCAGACAAAGGAACTTGTTCTTGCAGCCCGAGAAAAGCGACTTTTGCTTCTTGACTATAACGAGTTCAAACATGAAGCCTTTTTGGGGTGGAGGAACAGGCACAACACCTTCTTGGAGAAAGAGTGCTTAGGGACATGGCAGCATGAGTAGCTTTCAGCCTTTGTCCAGTTGAGGCTTGTGATGACCAGATGATAAAGGAATTTCTCGTATGAGACACAGTGGTGCATCTTGAAACGTTTGAGGCATATGTGGCTGTACTCAAACAGGAGCTATCAGACTGTTTAATTGCAGAAGCCAGAACAGAGGCGAATTCTCTATATTTAGTTTCCACTTGTTTCTTCGGCAAATTTTGGGAGGAAATGGTATACGCTTTATTAGCAAAATAGCTAGAGTTTTTGAAGCAAACTTCTTTGTTGCCAAATCTATTCCACAAGCCTATCTGAGTAATGCCTCTTTGAGATGGTTTAAAAAGATCTGGTACCAGATGAAAATCTTGAATAATAGGAACAATTTGGTGTTGCAGTATGTTTGACGTTATTGATCTCAACAGAGATCCCCCTCTTCGAACCGCTAGATATTGAACTGTATGAGGGCCATGTCCCTCAATAGCAAAGAGGGAGAGTCAAACTGCTTTCTTGTGATGTTGATTATATTTCTCTCGATAGTGAGTGCCATGATGCTATAAACGATGGCGGGAATAAAGCCAGAGTCGAATGGCGGACATGAGTGCTGATTTTGATCTTTCTTCTTTTACTTTTGCCTCTTTATAGAAAAATCTGTACACTCCAGGGAGAGCACAGAGAAGGAGACAGACGCTCCTCTCATCTAGTCAATCTTTTCTGAAGATGCTGAAGGGGTTTCAGAAGGATGTTTGGAACTCTACTTTTCCCTCAATTTAATCCACACAAGGCCTCATAATGATCTTCCCGATACTGCTTATTTTCATAATTTTCCAGAAGAGACAGTGTGCATAAATTGAGGTGTTCCTTCTCTGACTTTTTACTCTGACAATTGGGATATTTTACAAAAGGTAAAAGCATTTTCCATCAGAGAAAAAAGTGACTGACCTGCAGGATATAAAAATCTCAAAATCCAGCACCAAATGATTTGGCATTAGCTAACTTTGAAGACCAAACCATCTGGACCAAATGGCCAAATTCAGGGATCCTCTAGCAAGAGTGCAGAAGGATGAACTGGAGAGCAACTGTCTCGAGTTGTGCCTTACGGGTTACCTAGATCAGCCTGAAACTTTAAAGTCACAGCACAGTTTTTCTGTCCCTGCATATTTAGCCTTAGGAAAAGGTATGCTTATGCAGGTATTGCCTTTCATTTTTCCAATGTTTTTTAAAACCATGGAGAGTGGGACGTTTGCTCATGTATAAGAATTACTCATATTTATGTCACAAATTACTCACACCTAATGGTTTTAAAATAAATATTCTAAATTAAGGAAAAATGCCTTTAAATTACATAGGCATTAGGTTAGATGGTTCTTTTTTTCCAGAAATGTTTTTTGTCTTGTAAAAAGCGTTCATGTATACAACACGGAGGTGGAAAAATTATGGGTTCATGAAAATCAGCAATGATCCTTTGACGGAGAACATATCTTACTTCATGAGATCCTCAGTCCACTAGATAATGATCTTTATTTACCCAAGAAGTGGCTATCTTTTGCAATCACATGCTTTACAAAACAATAAAAAAGTAAACTCTTCCTTCTGTTTATGGCTATATGGCTGATATATTATGGGTGATGTGCTTTTGGTCTAATTCACCCCATTAAAGAGAGGCTTAAATGAATACATTTGATTTTAGCAGAAAGACATACTTTTTTGAAGGGCAAGCAAAAATATATAATAAGAAAGAGAGTGCATGGAACTTCGATTTAAAAATAGCAAGACAAGAATAATCTATTATATTTTAATGCAAGTTAATGCATCGCCATTAAGCAATAGAAATATCTGTGCCTTAAAAAGTAACGTTTAAGAGAATATGTTTTATATTCATATGAAAAATGTGCTAGCTGCATGCGTGTAAAGAATAATTTTCAGTGCTCCTTTTCTACGGCAATCACTTGAAATGAACCAGATGAGTTATCTAGGGAGCTTGCCTGGTTTTGTGACTAAAAGTACATTTCTTCCGGTCATTGGGAGTACAGGTTGGTTAGCAGTAATGAGTTAAAACTGATGACAACAAACTTTCTTTAATACCAGGAAAGACAAATGTAATAAGATATCCGTTCTCTTAGGAGGCTTGAAGTCAATGATTTATTTGACAGAACAGCCAGTTTCAAAGCACAGCACCAACATTACTCCGTTGTTCTCTCTCCCTCTGGAATGAGTGATGCATCATCCAATACATCACTCCATTCCATTACATGGAGAGTATTCCAATATTCCAAATACAGATCACAACACATCCCCCTCCCAATAAACAAACGCCAATACACGTTAACAATAAAATTCAGATTCAGGAAACAACAATAAAACAATTGCAGAAGATAACACTCTGTAACAAACATAAATGTAAACAGGAAAAGTAAAAATGAGCACAGAACAGCATATGATCCATCTACTATAGCTACAATAGGGCAGCTGCACAAAAATGAAGATAACCCTAATGCAACACATAATCCCTCAATTTGATGGGCACTTTTCTGCACCTAGCAGAAGGAGATCTGGATTCCCTTCCACCAAAAGCCCCATTGTTATCAGAACTTCTTGCCCCCCGTCAATGCAGGTCTGGAAACTTCCACATCTTGAAACTCACCAGAATACCTGACCAATCTAGACATACTCCACCAGCAATCTGTGTCAACTCTGACCACATTCTTCCTGATGGCCACAATGGTGAAAGGACCCAGAAAAACAGATCTACCTTTAAAAGTGTGTCTAGGATTCTTCACAAGCACTTGATCTCCAACACACCACTTCTTGTATTTTACATTCATCCTAGAATCATAACTTGATTTATACCTCCTCTGATAATCAGTAACCCTGGTACGTCTCATGTCTGCAGACATACCACTGCCAACACTAGCAGGTAGCCAACTAGGATTCAACTTGGAAGGAGCTTTCCTCCCCCTCAAATCTTCAAAAGGAGACTTAAGTGTGATAGCATTAGGTGTGGTGCGGTGAGCCCACCAGGTGTCCCTCAAAACAGTACCAAAGGGTAACCTCAACTCCAGAGCCCGCTGAGCACAACTCTTAACCACCCTGTTCATCCTTTCAGCTAACCCATTAGCCTGGGGAGAGTACAAAGCTGTCCTCTGGTGAACAATGTTAAAATCCTTAAGAAAATTACAAATCTCATGGGAAACAAATTGTACCCCATTGTCTGTAACCAAGAACCTTGGAACTCCTTCTGAAACGAAAACATCTTTAAGGAAGTTTATCACCGTTTTCGTGTTAGCCACAGACACACACTTGGTGACCACCCACTTCGAAGTATAATCCACCAGCAAAATAACAAACCTTTCAAAAGAAGGTAACAGTTCAAATGGGCCTACTATATCCAAACCCAACTTCGTCCATACCTTCTCAGGAACCTCAACAGGAGACAAAGGAGCTTTGCTAGGGGTGTGAGACTTATCATTAGCAGCACAAGACAAACAGTCCTTAACCACAGCCTCGATCATGTGATCCATACTAGGCCACCAGTACTTCTCCCTCACCCGAGCTTTTGTTAAACTCCTACGCAAATGACCTTCATGAGCAAGGTTAATTACTTTGTCCCTAAAAGCACTCGGAGTAATCACTCTGTCACCTCTCATAAGGTTGTCATAACAAAAAGACAACTCCTCCCTCACACCCCAATAAGGTCTCATTTCCAAATCCAAAGTCTTGTAATCAGGCCACCCATGATTTATCCATTCTTTAAGAGGAACAAAATCCCTCTCACTATTTACACCCTCCAACCATTCCTCAGACGAAAAGGCAGACTCCGCCACCCACAGTACACCTTCAACCTCACTACAGTCTGAAACCTGTTCAACCGGTAGACGAGAAAGACAATCCGCAGATTTGTTACACAAACCCGGAATGTAGCGAACCACAAAATTAAATTCCTGGAGTCCCTCACTCCAACGCTTGAGTCTTGGTGTAACATTCTCATTGGGACGGCACGAGAAGACTTGAACCAAAGGCCGATGATCCGTCCGGACCAAAAAAGGAATCCCCCAGAGAAAGAATTTAAAGTGTTGAATTGCCCAGAAGACACTCAACGCTTCTCTTTCAATACAAGAGTAATTAACCTCCGCATCTTTGAGAGCCCTAGAAGCAAAAGCTATTGCTCTGTCTTCACCATCCACTACTTGGGAGAGCACCGCTCCCAACCCTTTCAGACTGGCATCCATCGTCAAAACAGTCTTGCAATTCACATCAAAGTGACCTAAAGTGGGCATCTTACCAAGCTCAGCCTTTATACATACAAAGGCCTTCTGGCACTCTTCAGACCATGCAAACTGTGTCCCCTTTTTGAGCAGAGTCCTGATGGGTTCAGCTACACTAGCAAAACCTTGAACAAACAGAGTAAAACTCGGCGAGCCCTAAAAATGATCTCACCTGATCTTTATCCTGAGGGACAGGAGCCTTCACCACAGCTTCAGCTAGCTCCAATTTGGGTTGTATGCCCTCCCCCGAGATCACATGTCCTAAGTATGTCACAGAATTCAATCCCACTCGACATTTTTGTTTTTTAACCGTGAGTCCAGCATCCCTCAGCTTCTCCAACACTGTATAGTTCCTCTTCATTTTCCCCATATATCAAAATATCATCTTGGAAAAACATCACATTGGGTATTTTTCCAAGTACCATTTTCATGACCCTTTGAAAACAAGCCGCTGCCGACGCCAACCCAAAAGGCATTCGGAGAAAGCGATAAGCCCCCAAAGGCGTCACAAAAGACGTAAGATGCCTTGAGTCTTTATGCAGCATGACTTGGTGGTAGGCCGAAGATAAATCTAGCACACTGAAAACCTTAGCCCCCCTTAACATACTAAGAGACTCAGATATGTTGGGTAACGGTTGACGGTCAACCCAAATCCACTCATTCAGCCCCCTCAAGTCCACACACATCCTAACACTTGTTCCTCCATCCTTAGGAGCAAGAACAATGGGTGCAAGCCACTCTGAGGCTTCAATCTCTTCAATAATCCTCAAATCAAGCAACCTCTGCAACTCAGTTCTTAGTGGCTCAACCATCATGTTTGGCACCCTCCTTACTTTGTGCACACACGGTATGGCTCTCTCTTTCAAAACAATGTGATGCTCAAACCCCTTAAGACAACCTAAAGCATCTGAAAAGACCTCCGGAAATGTATCATAACATTCACCACTCACACCCAAGGAATTTACCAACATAACTTGATCCTTGGGATCTTTCGCACAAGGGTTAAGCATTATGCCAAGATCTCGTTGATGCCTCCATCCAAGCAAATTGTCCCCTCTTTCAGCCACATAGACTTTGCCCACGGTATGCCTATCTTTGAATTTGATACGAGCTTGAACATAGCCGAGGACATTAATTTTGGCACCACCATAACTAACAGGGTTGATATCTGGTGCCAACAAGGTCACATTTTCGAGACCCACACACTCATCCCATTGCTTATTACCAATCATGGTAAAAGGCGAACCAGAATCCGCTAGGACAGAAAAATCATACCCTCCACCATGATCTTACATTCCGGCATAATCACCCTGTCAGCATCTATCTCTTCACCATCAGCCTTCACGCTCAAAAGAATAGTGCGTACAACTTCAACATTTTTCTGCAAGTTGCGGTTCTTATCAAACCCCTTACACACTCTAGCGTAATGCCCCTTAACGCCACATTTGTTGCACACTGCCTCTCTCGCAAAACAATGTGGATAATTAGAGAAATGTGAAAAACTTCCACATCTCATACACTTAGGCTTAGTACTAGAGGAAACAGTTTTATCGCTGGAATCATTATTCCCCTCATCAGAATGATTGTCACGTTCTCCCTTATTATGAACACTCTTAAAAGGAGTACGCACATGTGTGTCCTTTCCAACAAGTGTCTTGCTATTAGTAGAAGAAGAAATCTTCGCTAGTGTATTGCAACCCTCATGATTTTCCTCTTCATCTATAGCATGTACATCACTGGGTTTTTGAACTTTTTCCTCCTTGCTTTTTCTAATTTCTTTCAGCCATTTGGAGGTGTTCTCCATCCCCTCCACAATAGCAACAGCTTCAGTCAAAGAAGGGTTTTTTGATAGAAGCTTCTCTTGAACACGAACACTGTTGGTGCACCTTACCAATTGGTCTCTTACCAATGAATCTGAAAGGTCACCAAACTCACACGTGCGGGCAAGAGTTTTCAAAGCTGCGACATAACTGCCAACACGTTCCACTGGACCTTGGATTCTGGTAAAAAACGTATGTCTTTCCAAGACTACATTGATGCGAGGGCCAAAGTATCTCTCTAGCATAACTAAGGACATCTCATACACATCACTGGGAGATCCATCACCATCACCATCACCAATGGGAAGTAAATCCATACTGTCATAGGTATTCCTTCCTTCAACGCCCAAATTGTGAAGAAGAATGGCTTGCTTCCTAACCGCAGAAAAGTGTTCACCTCCAATGGCCACAATATATGAATCAAAAAGATTCTTCCACCTTTTCCATGGTAGGATTGGATCGCCTTCTTCAGAGAGAAAAGGTGGCGGTTGTGACATGCTAGAAGATGAGGCCAACGCCATCTCACCCACTTAATAAAAATCTACAAAGTAGATATTTAATTTCACTAGTTGTATTTTTTTCTTTGAAATATTACTCTTGTCACATGTAACATGTCATATTACATTTTTGTCGAAATGTTTTAACATCCACCCAAATATCTTTTAAATGGGGCAAAACAACCAAGTGTAAAATTTTCCTTGCTTTGTTCTTCAAAAATGATGCTTTTGTTTGACTTCACTTCCACCTAATTATCCTTGAAACAGAGGTAGAACAGCTTTTTTCCTCTTTGCTGTGTATAATAAAGTTTAATAGTAAAAAAACATGTTGCTCGTGTTTCACTCGCGTTTCACTCGCTCCGTGAAAGCGTCGTCATGGAGATCGAAAACAAGATGGCCACGATGACACAGCGCGTAGGACGTGTAACGTGAGACGTGCGTTCCAGCATATGCGTTTCACAGGAGTAGGAGCTCGCGGACAGGCTCGTGAAGAACAACGGTAGGAAATCTCTTGAAAACTTGTTGAAATCCTGTTGAATCGCACTAGTCCCAGCCAAACTCACATAAGTGAAGTGAAGTTGTCCTCTCACCTCACCGCACTCAGTTAAAGATCAGAAAATATTGTGAAATACGATTCTGCGTATTTCCGAAGTCCGAAGGCAGGGGAATTGGTGCTTCGCCACGTTGCCTGTCCCCAATCAGGCATAAACAACTCGTCGCCAGTGTAATAAGATATCCGTTCTCTTAGGAGGCTTGAAGTCAATGATTTATTTGACAGAACAGCCAGTTTCAAAGCACAGCACCAACGTTACTCCGTTGTTCTCTCTCCCTCTGGAATGAGTGATGCATCATCCAATACATCACTCCATTCCATTACATGGAGAGTATTCCAATATTCCAAATACAGATCACAACAACAGACCTTGCTGTCCTTAGACCTGATAAAAACATTTTTCACACTGCAATCAAATTTCTAAACCACGCTTACCACCATGACTATTAAAATTATTTTGGCCCATTTCAGGTTTTTTTTGGGACACTAAATGTTTTTGTTTTTTGTAGTGGGTGTAGCAACCTAAATAACACCATCAACATTGCTCTATTTAAAAAAACAAAAAAAAAAACAAAGGAGTTTATACTAAACTTGCCATACATGCCACCTTTGTACCTTAACTGTGCCTACGCGGAATCTCTATGTAGTAATGTAGCGTAGGAGTTAAGGAAAATATTTCCATAAAATGTAACATGCTTTTAGACGTGCATGTTTTCTGCAGCCAAGCTGAAGATCATATTCTCACACTACATAACATTCATTAAAACCTTGATTCTTTAACTTTTAATAGTAAAGTGCTATGAAAACATACCGGCTGTGTTTATGTAATCCAATATGAAAAAACTGCTGCCATAATTACTTTGTTATTAATTATTAATTATAGTGTGCCTGGCTGGTTTCGTGCCTTGTTCTTGCTTCTAGGATACAGAGTAAGCAGCTGGCACTTCAAAGGAAGGCCGCACAATTGTCAGGGTGGGAGAGAACTTTAGCACCCGTTTGTGGCTGGGAATTATTAAATCCGGAATATCGATGGGGCAGAATATTGTTAAATCAATATTGAGGGCCAAAATACTGAAATTTAAGTGCACAGAAGGAAGTAAGGATTTACTAGTCTTAAATCCACATCTACGTACCTTGAAGAAGAAAAAAATAAAAAAAAATATATAAATATATATATATATATTCGCATGGGGCAGGGTCCCTGGGGCCTCTGAGATGCAGAAGTTTGGGGGGGGGGGGGGGGGGGGGGGTGTCGAATGGCTCCCTCCCCTATAAATTACAATAAGCCACCCCCCCAACCAGGCCCTGGAGCATCCCGGTATTGCTTTTTTAAATTAAATCGCTGGAGTCGCTGCTTTTGTAAATAATTTTTTACTGATTTGCTGATCCACTGCAAATTTACAGTAAAAAATGATTTCTAAATAGGTTTTGGCCCCACAATGTCTAGGGGGAACATATCCCTATCCCTGCCCCCTTATATCTTTTTTAAACTTTTTGTTTCGGGACTAGAGATCCAATCCCCGAGTCCTAAAATGGCAGACATCATATCTTTGTTGATATGGTGGCAGTCAATCAGATTTTATCTAAAAATTTGTCTGCGGATCCTTTGCAGAGCTAAATACCTATATTTTTAAACCTTAATGTGTCAAAAACTACTGAACTTAATTACAGCAAATTACAAACAGCATGCTTTCTGTACCAAGATCTTGCTTTCTATCAAACTGTTGTAATTCCATTCAGCCATTTGGAATGTAGCAGTGTCTATTTTTCCTATAGACAAATGAATGGAGGAAACACATTTTGGCACCCTCCTTTCCCAGCCCGCGCCTAATGCATCACCTTGAAAACTTCCCAGGAAGGAGCTAAAGTGGATAAATCTTTTTTTTATTTCATGAAGTTTCATTAAACGGCACTAAAGTTATAAGCAAACCAAAAATTCATGGTGCCAACTACAACTACCCAGTGGAGACTACCAAAATGCGTTACGGTGACTTAGGCAACTGCAAATAAACTTTTCAAACATCCTTGGAGGTTTGTGTTTGCGCCTGAAGGCGCATTGAAGAAATTGATGTGAGTGAAATATATATATAGATAGATATAGCTATACCATGCTCCAAAATCCACCTTTAGGCGACTTATGCACTCTTGAGGATAGGTGCAGAAAAAATGGAGGTGGATCCATTCGTTAAATGCAAGCTCCTGTCCCACAGAGGACTCTGCACTCACGAGGCTTCTTCGATCAAAACCATATTTATTTTAATGCAAGGACGCGTTTCGGCACTTTAGACTTCGTCTTGCTTGCCTTTTAAAATGTAACAGCGTTACCTGTCATGTTGCCGCTTTTTAAAAAGGGAGCTTAACACTGATTGGATGTTAGTATTAACACAGAGAGAGGACTTCATTCTACTACGGGGATTCCTAGTTCGTGAGTGTTCCCAGCAGCATGTAATTTCAGTTATTTTCGCATGTATGGCCCAATCACCCTCAAAATTAACACTCCACATAGGCACACTGCCAGGAAACACAGTTCAGTTCACTGCATGGTAAGTATCCACCGTGCCCCTCTGTGAATACGCTGCTCAAATGCCAGATTTCAGAAGCCTCTCCTCCAACCTCAAGAAATTACATGCTGCGAGGAACACTCACGAACTACGAATCCCCGTAGTAGAACGAAGACCTCTCTCTGTGTTAATACCAACATTCAATCAGTATTAAGCTCCCTGTTTAAAAAGCGGCAACATGACAGGTAATGCTGTTAAATTTGAAAAGGCAAGCAAGACGAAGGCTAAAGCGCCGAAACGCGTCCTTTCTATTTTTATTTGCTACGAGAGACTGGGACTGCCATAGATGGGGTTAACTGGCAAGGATATGTCTGCTCAAAGGAGCAAAGATCAACCATCTTGGTTTTTGATATAAAAGAGACTGTGGGATAACTTGTTTCCGGAATACATATCCCTGAAAACGGAAGTGCACCACACTAACATGAAGTATGGGAATGAGAAGCCTCAAAATGTTAATTGTACCTGCTGAGAAGTTGTGACCAATAAATGACTGGATTTACTATTTAAAATGCTTTCTTAAAGATTGTTCCGAGGACAAGTGATGTGATTTGTGAACTGAAAGTCTAATCTCGATTTCATGCGTCAGATCCAAACTGTTGGGGAAATTTTATTGTGGATTCACAAAAGAAACTGGCAATCTACAAAGATGGTGCTTTAAGATGCTGATAAAAGCAACAGTGCTATTTCTGAATTATCCGGTTTTTTTTTGTTGTTGACTCCAAACTTCCTTTTTTGTATTGTTTTCTCTATATGACGTTTGTCTGCCCATCAACTAGCAAAGTAAGTTTGAGGACATTAGGCAATGGTGTAAGGTATAATATGGGCACTATTACTTTGGGGTTATTTCCATGACCTCTATTTCAATAGATATCTGTCATGCACTTTGATCGGTGTGCAGGTGTTAGGAATGGGATTTCTGGTTGACTAAGGTATGCATCACATCCAAGCCGAACCCACCACTCTAGTTAGGGTAAGTTAGATAAAAACACCAAGATAACCTGTGCTCACCCTCTAGTAGCTTAGCACAGAGCAGGCAGGCTTGTCATCAGAGGCATTGTGTAAATCATTTGTGCAATCTACTCACACAGCAACACAATGAATACACTACAGAAGATACTCCACATAGGGTTATGTAGAAATAACTTTCTATATTATAAACACATTGGGACCAGAACAACATAAATAAATTATATGCTTTTCAAAATTGGTAAGTTTTAAGTCAGTACTCCTGGAGAAAGCAAGATCAAAACAATCCACCCTGACAAGTACTTCTTAAATTACGCTGGTTCAAAGTATTACATCAAATACATAACAGTGACTACAGTGGCAGGAATACATTCGCTTCTCTTAAATTCACTACGGAAAAATTAGGGAAGGCAAATGAGCTTGCTTCACGGCGGAGCACCAACGTTTTACTCCCAATGGAACACCATGTCACAGCAGCCATCCAGATCAGTCAGGTACGGGAGGCTTAAAATAATACTTGCACTGAAAACACAAGGTTGCCATGATAGAAATCTCATAAATACTGGTCTAGCTATAGGTATTCAACCTCGATAGGCAGTCAGTGCACGTGGGAGCGCCTGTGCGCTTCCATTCCAGCAAGCAGTTTTGAATGCCAAGATGAAGTGGCAGTTAACTATGCACCCATGCCCTGCGGTGGCAGGCCTGAGACAGGGTTGAAAGGCTACTTCTGTGGGTGGCACAATCAGTGCCGCAGGCCCACTAGTAGCCTTTAATTTACAGGCCCTGCGTATATGGTATACCACTTTACAAGGGACTTAGAAGTAAATCATATTTGCCAAATATGTGTAAACCAATCATACCATGTTTAGAGGAGAACGCACATGCCCTTTAGCACTGCTTAGCAGTGGTAAAGTGCTCAGAGTCCTAAAACCGACAAAAAGGTCAGAAAAATAAGCCGAGGAAGGCATAATGTTTGGGGATAACCCTGCAGACAAGGCCAGGTCCAACAGCAGGTTTCTGACATCTTGGCTTTAAACTAGAGGACTTGAATATAAATGTATAGGATGAATGTATCTCAATTATTTTAAAGTGTGCATTATTTACTTCAATAAGATGTACCGTGGTATCAAAAAAGCCAGCACTCAAACTTTTGTCTCATGCTTCTTTGTGGCTTCATTTAGAAATGGTCAGTTTGCTATATACATTTCCTTTTGAGTCACCATTTTGTAAAACAACAAAATCCTTAAAGCCTGATTTTAATGTACCTGTATGAACTTCCATGGCGAAAGTTCTGTCCACAAATGCTACATAAATGTGGTTTCTCTCCACTGTGAATTCTCATGTGTTCTTTCAATGTTGTTCTGTATAGGAAAAAAACAAAGTTGAATGTAACCAGTCCTGCATACATGTGCAAACCTACACATTCAAATGCGGTCCTCTTGCAAATTTAGTTCCAATTTCCTTAGAGTAAACAGGCTCCTGCAGTGAAATAAGGGAATGCAAGCCTTTCACATTCATGAGAGAATACAGGAAATATTGTCAATGATAAAATTAAATATAAACCGGACACTTGTCGCTATGTGTACAATTTAACTTTTGGTTTTCCCTTTTGTGAAGATTAACTTTAAGATTCTAGATAATAAATTGTAACAGTGAAAGCCCACCGGGGAAGCTTTGTCATGCAACAAATAGAAGTGAGTGACAACTGTCTGATGTTACATTTACTAAATCGGCCAACAACATCGTCCTTTAAGACCTTTCAGATGAAGTGCGTAGAGAAAAATCTTGTACGCTCGCTTTTAGCCACTTTCGCCATTTGAACAAAAAGAAATGTAGAACAGAGGTATTGCTCTAGATAGCGTGAATCGCATTATATTAAGCTTTGCACAAAAGCAAAACTTGGACCAAACAGATTTGGCATCTATTCTTTGAAAAACCTAGAACAAAATATGATGCAAACTAACTTTGCTCAACTTGTTATTTAAGCAGTATTGATGTATCACACCGTGCAAACAATTGTGTTCTCTGTTCTGGCCTAACAAACTATGTAGGCTACACTCCCTAATCGGTGCCAAGAAAGGTGCAAGCTAAGGACAGTTAGCTGTTCTAAAAGATACCACAAAGTAGTGCAGTTCCTGTAACCCGGGCAAAAACCCCACATCTGTCACGATCCTGCAAGATAAGCACCAAATGAGTTCACTGTAACTCAGCACCATCTGCGAAATATTAGGAGGTGCGCATTGCTACACTTCTCTGTGACATACTGTAGGCTCGCCATGTAGCCTCTCAATTTCTGACTGTGTGTGCTGTTTGATAGTCTGAACTGCAAGACCGGGGGGCCCACCTATGCACTCTGATTGCAACGGACTGGCTGCAGCGGGTAACATCCGTTTCCCTGGGAAGCTCGAAGGTTGGGGGGCGGTTTTAAGGCAGTGGGGGCCAGTTTTAAGGTGGTGCTGCAATATCGGCCTCCAGTAACAAAAGCAGCAGTGCTTCACACTTGCAACCTCCTCCTCCTTCCCGGCGGGACTAGTCTGACAAAATTGCCAGGGCTGCTTTGGGTTCTCACTCCGGCCCAGAACGCTGCGGTCTTAGAGGGAATATGGACAGCGGAAGTCCAGGTGAGCCTGGGCGTGTCAAACACAATGATCCAGGCGTATCCCTTGGTTTGCGGTGGGCTGTCCTGCGCTGCAACATGGCCAGACTACTGGGGAGGCGCCGGATGTATTGTGGAGTTCTGTGGTTAAGTACTGAAATCTAGTGTACCACTTTGCCAGCTCCTTCCATTGTGCGTGGCAGGTGCCAATGAATCAAATACGCACTCCTGTGGACCCCACAATGTGCGTTAGCTGACTGGCCGCCGTTACAGGTAGGCTTGTGATGAGCAGAAAACGCTTAAGTCTGAGTGCACTGAGGAGCCTATTGGATGTGTGGTTCTGCCTGGCTGTGCCCTCCGATTCAGTTGGTCCCAGTGACTTATCGGACGGATGGTGGAGTGGGCCAGACTGTACTGTATGGTTGCCCCATGTGGGTTCTTGTGACTGTAGTCCCTGTATGTGAATGAGACCCTGCTTAAGTGAGCAGCAAATACTGTTATAAGCAGGGCCACTTGAATTAAGGCCAAATTATGCGGCAGGGTTGAGTTAATTATGCGGCAAGAAAAGGTAAATTATGCGGCATTATGCGGCACATTTTGTAATAGTATTACTTCATTATGTCTTATTATATATTATAACTTATAAGCATAACGTTCTAGTGGGGTTGGCAGTTCATTCATAGTGCAGCCACAGGGATCACAGATTAAATTATCCCTAGCAGTATGGTCACAATTAACACAATCTATGACAGAAGCCATCGCACACCACACTAATCAACACCCAGCTGGAATAATTCATCAAGAAATAGGTTATAGTTTGCAGTGACGAAGGTGCTGTTCTACCCTGCTTGGTGTTATACAAGTCCCTCATCTGTGAGCCGAAGGACAGTTGAATCCCCCAATTCAACAAGTTAATTATGCCAGACAGGCTGGTTTGCTCGTGCCCAGTTGAGAGACTCTGGTCCTCACAGAAAGCTTGACCACAGACAGCGATTCACATCAGCAGCAAGACGTCAATTATACTTTAGGAAAATACAGTTTTTTTGAGTTGTGGCCCACATTATTTTCTTAGGTTTTATTGCTGGTTTTTGGACTATGCACACTGGGACACTGCTGCCCAGCGTACGTTCTCTGGCCCATACAGCACTCCTGATTGGCATATTTATCTTAACCTATAAGTCCCTAGTATATAGTACAAAAGTGTGCCTAGGGCCCGTAAATTAGATGTCCCTAGTGGACTGCAGCACATATTGTACCACCACTAAAGTGACAATGCAAAACATATCTCCAGGCCTGCCCTTCAGCGGGGGTATGCACTTTTAAAACAGCCAATTTGACCTGTCAAAACAAATCTTTTACCAGACGGAAACCTTCCTTTTTAATGCTTATTAGTCACCCCTAAGGAAGCCCTTAAATGATCAAGGGGCAGGGCAAATGAAATTTAAAAATCAGAGCATGTTTATTTTATGTTGACATGTCCTTGCAGTGAAAAGCCTCCAAAGTAGTTTTTCAGTTGACACTTGACAAGATAGAACTGAGACAAAGATAGAGGGCTTGACTGACCCCTGACAAGATAACCATCTGGGCGGTGCCCAGGAACTTAATTAACTTCAAAGGAAGCCTATCTTGCCACTGGTGGATGTAGTTCCTACCTAGGTCTGCCTACCTTTTGTCTTCATAACCAACGTGTCGCCCAACCCAGTGGGATAGCAGCTACTCAAGAGCTGGAGTGACCACCAGGGAGTGTTTGCCCATTATCATTGCCATATCTCTGGGTGGGCACAGCGACCTCTGCACAGGGGAAGAAATGTTCTGCCATGTTGGCACTGTGTGATAGTTTACAGTAAGACACACAGGAAGTGCTACTTGGTGAGGGCAGTGACCAGGCGTTGTCCCCATCCACAGGCTTACACTGGGCATATATGTGCACCCCCCGTTACCTCTTCAGAACACCTATAGACCTGTGGGAGACAAAAGTAGAACTGTGCTGCTAATAGGTTTTGTCCATTTTAGTATGTCGAGATTCGTTTTTTTACTTTTTCATCATCTGGTTTTGGACTTTATACTGAGATTGAGTCTCACTACTTTTGTTTCACCCACAGTAAACATATGGCAAATGAACTGCACATGTTTACCGCCAGTATCTGCCTTTAAGATAAGGTAATTGTGACACGGTAAGGGGCATTTGGCTAGTTACACGTGAACAAATGTGTGGGCTGCGCAAGTAAGACTACCATCATGCACAGCGTGGTAACTGCGCACAGGTAGCCTGGTGCAGAGAGAACTCTACAAGGTTACATGTTGACCTGGGGTAGTGGGTATTCATAGATAAAGTCAGCAGGGTTTATTTAACTGCAGTGCCAATATATTATACACCTGGGAGGATATCTACCTTAAAGTGCAGTTTTGCTTCCTTTAGGCCTACAAAGTCCAGTAAGGTATCAAACTGGGGTAAGACATGTGCCAAGTTTGAATATGCAGGCTCCAAGAACCTACATGTATACCCTATGGGTCGTCCAGAATTGCATTACTTCTCTGGCTCACCTCAGGATCAGGTTACAGACCATTTGTCACCCTACTGGGTCAAGTTAATTACTCTGCTCGTCAGCGGTGGGCACAAAGGCCACCCCACACAAAAGGAGCAATTAACGGTGCTTCACTCAGCTCTTGAGGAGGAAGGGGTTTGGAAGAAAATCTGCATCTCTTAATTAGCTGTCACACTGTACCAGTAACAGGACAACCCAAGCCCACTGAACAAAGCAGGAAGCTCAGACCACTGCAGCCAACACAGAAGGGGGCTCCATTTTGACGTTTTGGTGGGAAAGTCCCTAGCAGTGATGTCACCTACAGATGACCCTGAGCCCCTCAGAGAAGATGTGTATGGAGGCCAATTGACGGCGCCATCTTGGATGTGCAGTAGACAACTCGACTACCCTCTGCTGAGCCTACTATGGAAGCAGAAATTAAGGCAACTATACCGAGAATGCTGAATGGCAGAATCTTTGCGAGTGACAGGCTACTAGTTGAATTTTACAATCAATACACTGACTTACCTATTTCAGACCTACTAAAACGTATGAAGAGGCAGCAAAAGAGACTCCTGCTCCCCTCCAGTCGAGAAGCACTAACAATAATGCCCCACAACCCGCTAACTCCTAACCTGGTGAGATTTATATAGAACGCTATCCTTAATACAGATTACAAAATTCTAGCCAGACTAATACCAAATAGACGGCTTCCACTGTTGTAGCACTGCAGAGTTCCTTGTATATCCAACAGTTTTCAGGCAACCATAATAGTGCCAAGATTACTCTGGGGATTAATGTACCTTCCGGCAGAGAGATCGGAGTTTTGTCTAATGGCAGTTTTGACTCATCTAAGATAAGGAAGAGGGTTAATATGCCTGCTACAAACGGTGTGTACTGTGTAGATCACAGAACAGTATCAGCATCACCGCTAAAACCTTTATTTGTATAATAATATCATAAAAGTGCAGTTGCAAACATACATCATACATAAACCTGCATAATGGCCTTCCTAGAGTAATAGTAAAATGCATACAAAATGTGCCATAGAAGCATCCTGCTGGGCAAATCCCAAAGGGCTAGATACATAATATTGAAATAGCCGCAAAAAGAATGATAGCATATCCCACCAACTTTGAGCCAATTCTGTTGACAAAAACATCTATGGGTGCGCTATGCTAAAGAATGTGATAGTGAGCCTATGCAGGAAAAGTTTTACAAGCACAAGCATGGGTTCCTATACCTTCATAGGAGGAAAATATGCTATTGATGTGACAAGAAAAAAAAGTGTGGGAAAGCAGATTTAGAAATCAAGATTAAGAAGGACTTTTTGCTAGGCTAATTTTACACATTATTATAAATCCAATTAATTAGCTACCATAAAGAATAGGATGCAATTAAATCAGACAGGAATGTATAGAAACAATTAAGATACATTATCATTTAAATAATAAAACTATGCCAGGGTCATGACACACAGGCATAAAAACAAATTTTATGGGACAACTATAGGGCGTAGACGTATAGCCCGCTGTATAAACATTGCAATCGAGAAGCATACCCTCACAGTCTGTAACTTTTGCAAAAACTCCATGGCAGCCCTGCACTGTCTAAAATTTGCCTGATACAGGAGTGGTAAAATAAACACAGTCCTTAGCGAAGAACAGTATTTGCAGAAAATAATAAAGTACAGGGTGCTCTGTGCGTAGCATCCATTGCAAGGAGAGGAAGGCAAGTTGGCAACAAACATAACTTGTCTGGGGTAGGCAACAAGAAAATGATCAGTGTTTAAGCATAGTCTGACTAACAAAAAACGTATTTGAACATTGTTAACTCATAAAAGGTACGGTTCAATACCAAAACAGGTACGAATTTGAGGATGGGCTGCAACTGTGGACATTTCAGAGTTCTTTGACATCATTTCCTCTATGCATTTGGCTACAAAGAGTTTAGGTCTGGAGAAATCAGCCATGAAGGTGCGAGATTTCAAGAACAACTCGTCTAAATCCAGGCAACTTCAATTCTTGGATAAGTATGCAATCCAGGGAATTTTTAATCTCTCTCCCAGGTTCAAGCAATCAGCTAGAATTTTACAGTTTACTGTGGTTTCCTCCTTGGTCCATATTTTCAACCATAACAGGAGAGGCTGCAGCTTCACATATACCCTAGCCCAATTTCCATGTGACATATGTAATTGCTAGTGGACTGGAGTACAGAAAGCAGCCTTTTATGAAACCGTTCTCTACCTTCTCTACCCGGTTGGTCGCAGAGGCCCCAGACATCAGCCCCATATGTGGCGCCTGGGCAGCACTTCGACATACAGATTTTTAACAGCTCTTTCATTGGCATGCTGCTTAATCTAGCTGCAAAGCCTAAGAGTGCTTCTGTGCACATGGCTAGGCCAGCTGCCCTGACAGCTTTCAAAGTTCTCCAATCAGCCTGTCATCAAATAGTATTCCCAGCTAGGGATAGTACAGAACCTTACTGATCTTTGTTTCATTGGCAAAAAAGGGCCTATTTATCTTGTCTCCGAGACCAAAGACCATAATGTGGGGTTGTGGCTGGTCTAGACTGTTCATGAAGGCACAGAATTTGTCTAATATTTGCTGCAAGCTGATTGCAGTCCTGGGGAGCAAGACAGTATTATTGGCATAAACCATGGCCGGTATACTACGCTTGCCAACCATGGGGCAGTCAGCTCTGAGGTTCAGTAGATGCTTCTCCATGCTGTTGACATACAAGGGAAAAAAAAGGTGCCAATATGCACCCCTGGTGAGTGCCACGTTCAAGTCTACCACTGTCTGTTGTTTCCTGGGCTGGGCCATATCTCACGCTTGCAGTTACCTCTAAGTGGGGGAACTGTCCTTTAGGACGAAGCTGGAATCACGCTGTGCCTTCACAGCGCCGGAAATATAACAAAAGTGTTTTTAGCACACATTCCTTCAGCACTCAAGTCGTTACAACGACTTGCTTTATGGGGGAACATTGGTGGAATGGTGTTGGATTTAAAGTCCAACATCTTCCCTACTGTTGCAGACACTGAAGTTGGAATAGTAAATTAAACTATTCCAAAATCCAGCGCAGCCCTAAGGCAAGTCGTTATAAGGACTTGCGCGCTTAACGAATGTATCCTAACGACGCGTTTGTTCTAATGACGGCGATCCGAAGGCATGCGGGCTAAACGCATGCGAAATACCGTCATACATTCGTAGGTGGAGCCCCCTGAGAAAAACAATAATGCTGGACTCGAGCCCTAGATAATCATAATTTCCCAGAACTTTGACCTCTTGACTGAATCAAAGGATTAGCTAAGGTCCATATAAGCTATGTAGACTTTGCCTTCCTTCGACACTGTGTACTTGTTTATTAACAAGTACAGACTGGGGCATTGCTCAACGGTTCCAAAGTCCTGACAGAACCCGGACTGGAGTTCAGAAACTACATTGTCATCAGTTTCCCAGGTTTGCAGCCATTCTAGCAGGATCCTGTCTATTAACTTGGCTGTAGAGTTTATTTAATATAGGGTGGTAACACTTTGATCCTTTCTTGAAGGTACTATTGTTGTGTGTGACCAAGTCTTAGGTAGTCCCATGAATGGAATAGCCCTAAAGATTGGAACCCTTAGGTCTAAGTTTGTTCGAAATGATCCGCTGGGATCCCATCAGGGCTCTTGAGGCAGGACACCTATTAGTAGCCTCTATCACATCATATATCTCGATCTCCTAGTTGCAGAGGGGTTGGATGGAAGATAGCAGGGATACAGATATTCTTGCCTGGGACATGTTAGAAGCACGACCCCTATGAGGGACAGATTCCTGGGCTTTCTCCATATAGTTTTGATTTACTGTTTGCCAAAAAAGCTTACTATCTTTAAGGTCGCTGGCCTTTACTATGTCAGAGTATGCCGCTTCTCTTAGTGTTTTTTTCCAGGCCTGTAAGGCAGCGTTGTAACCCTTTGAATAGGTGCAAACCCTATCTGGATCCCCTGGAACAGCTTTGAGTGTCGACAATAACAAATTATGGGCTTTGATACAGGTTTCATCAAACCACCTCACCATCATGAGTGTTCAGTGTAAGGGTAAGCACTTCCTGTGCAGTTTCACCACAGATTTTCACAGAACAGTATTTTATGTGCATAGGTCAGTGGGTTGCTGCTTTTGTCATAGAGTCCTTTTGTTACTATGCAGTTCATAGGTTACATTTCTAATCTAGGTTAGAAAGTTATGTTTTTTTCCTAGTCCTCCATTATCCTAATTTAGCAAAAAAGGGTTTGTTTGGGTAGAAATAAATTCTTATTAGTAAAGTCAACCGGAACCACTGTGTTGCATTCTGAATCCTGAGTTTGGGCTTCCCCAGACCAAGCACTTTTAAAAAACGTCACCAGTATGGATGACATGTGAATCCTACACCTTTGTTTTGTGTAACATTTCTATACACTGAATTACACCGTATGATTCATTGTCTCTATATGTGTGTGTGATGTAAAATGCTTCAACACCCAGCATTGGTTTGAGAGGCGCTATAAAAAATTGAAATGCAAGTGAGTGAGGAGCTATGGAGAGATGAGGGGCACTTTGGAGGGTGAAAGTGAGGGAATCATTGAAGAGCCCCAACAAAGATTGCTGTATCCTGATGTACAGCGAGGTCATCATTTACTATGCTTTAAAAACAAATACAATTGTATATATAATGAGAAATGTGTTGTAGAATGCACCATAATTGCTATTTTTTTACAAATCCTCTTGGAGGGAGAACCCCCCCCCCAAACCTCCTTGCAGTGGTCAGGCTCTCTTGCTGCGCTCACTCGCTTTGCACCGTATAGGGATTGGTCTGACAACATTTGCTAGGGCTGCTTTGGGTTCCCAGTCCGGCCCTGCCCATTGCTAATTGTGGTGGATCTGAGCCATGCTTGAGATTTATAAAACATGCCTTTACACTCGTAAACAGATTTACTCACATTTTTTGGGTGTGACTACAGCTTCTCCCTAGAAATGGTAGTGGGCTTTCCAAGATGGGAATGTCGTAAAAGTTTGGGAACACACACAAACCTGTTGGTTTGGAGGTATTTACAATCGTTTTCTCTAATTAGTCTGAGCCAGGAAAGGGTCAGAGATTTACTCAAACCAAGGGCAGGATCAGTGTGCAGGGTGGGAATGGGAAGAGAGCACCTTCAGAATTGGTGTATAGGTGGAGGGGCTTCTCAATGGAGAAAAAAAGCTAACAAGTGCAACTGCATTCTTATTTTCCTGTGTGTAAATATACACCATGTACTTGTAATCCCTCGGAAATGCCTCCATGATTAGGTAACTATAAATTCACAAGCAAGGAGTCCTTTTGGGAGCCTCGGACTTTTACAGCTTCTCAGGAAATATATCGCAAAACTTTTCTGAATTACAAAAAAAAAAATCGAAAACTTTCATTAGGAAATTCAGGAACACATTTTAGATTTTTGGGCGACTGGGGCTTGTGTCTCCATTGCTCAAATATTGTTTAACAATAATTAATTCATGAGTGCATTCTCTTCCTTTAAATGTCAGGTAATACCTAAAAAGATTGAGGTTTACCTTTCTCGAACAGATTTTCCACAAATGAAACACATCCATTTTCGCTTTCCTCCATGAGTGCATTCTAAATGACGCTTCAGATTTCCGGTGTCATTGAACTGACGACCGCAAATATCACAAGGAAAAGGTCCTAAAACAGAAGTGCAATGACAAAAAAACTGTTATGAAAGTAAACTGTCTTTTTCAAAAGCTTTATTTCTATATATGATCGTTTTATGGTGCTACAGATATCATTTGTTGGCAAGGAACATTCTTATTTAATATTTTAACATAGTACATATATTGATAGTTCTTCTGTTCGCTGGACCTGAATGTAGGATTCCCCGGATTTTGAATTGTGTAATTTCTCCAAGAAAATGCAGTCCTGGTACTTTCACAAACAACCATTGCCATTTACTTATGTCTCAAGTGCAATGGGAAAAGCTTGTGTGCGTCAGTCAAAGCCATCCCGCAATGTCTTCTCTTTGGTTAAGGTACGGTATGCATAAGTGTCGTCATCCACTCATCCAACATACATATTGCTCATTACATATTACCTTACCGAGCTTTCATTAACTTGCTATTATCCCGTCTACGTTCCTTGCCTGGAACCTTGATACCACTGTCTCATATTTCCAAGTTATATAATCTCACCTCTGTCTGACTGCTCGGCACTGCTTGCCCCTTACGAAAATAAGACGAAATTCAAATCTCGCCTTGCTCATTCCCTTTCAAGACATCCCAAGAAACCATTGCGGCATAAATTTATATTCAGAGAATTTTTGGTGCACGTAAGTGCAACTATCTACAAAAATATGGCATCTGCAATAGCAAATTCCCAAAACGAATTCAAAGAACTAGGATGCGTTACATTTTAGAATTTTAAAAAGCACTTACAGTGACAGGAAGTCTGCCAATGTGACACAGATTGCACAGTTGCAGTTTTAATATTAGAATGGGAAAGGGGAAGGGTCGGGGTGAGGCCATGCAGAATGCGTGTAAACTATGAAAGATTTCCAGTAGTACTCCTTGGAAAGTTTGAAAGTCCTCAACTACTCAGAAATCAATCCCAAATGTAAGTGTAATCGCAGAGGTGTAGATTTCACTTTTTAAAAAAAATACAATTTTTATTGAAAAGTTTTATTTGAAACAATAGGCATTACACAAATACATGACCTGTACAAAGTTAGCTTCCATCTGCACGAATACTTCTTTGACATCGGAATTAAGTAGTTATACATGACCTTAGGGGGGATTCCCCGCTACTTTACCTCACAGCAACCCCAACACCCCCCACCCCAAACCTTCAATCTGACATGTGAATCGCCTCCACTCGCGGCAGTTCACATATATACCCTCTGAATTTATTCCAACTTCCCCAGATTCTTTCCCATTTTTGAGGACATCCCGATGTACATATACCGCCCTTTCCGCCACCATTGCGTCATCCAGGTCCCTACACCATTCCTGCAGCGTAGGAGACTCATCCGACCCCCACCTCCTCGCAATATTCCTTTTAGCAAACATGATTCCCAGTGTTACCCAGTCTTGTGTTGGATGGGTTAGGTCATTTGGTTCCCAAATATTTAATAAGCACCGTTTCGGCTCCGGGATCAATGATTCTCCCATAGTTTGTGACATAGTTCCCATTACCTTGATCCAGTACGCCCCGATCTTCAGACATTTCCATATAGTATGGTAGAAGGTACCCTCCTCACCACAGCCCCGCAGACAGAATTGATGTACAGCCAGCCCTATTTTGAAGAGGGTCACTCTGGTGTGGTACGTGCGGTGAAGTATTTTGAGTTGTATCAACTGCAAGCGCGCCGGTGTTGCCACCTCCCGAGGAGACGACAACGCCTCCTGCCACTCCGCATCATCCAGTTCTCCCAAATGTGCAACCCACTTCCGTCTAAGCGCCAACGTGGGGTCAGGCATGTTGTTTACTAACTTACGATAGGTGAAGGAAGTGGCCCTTTTGTTAATAAATTCAGTCAGTAACCTATCCTCCAGAGGAGTAGCCTCTGCCAATTTAGTCCCCGCCGGCAGAACCGCCTGCAGTGCATGTTTGACCTGCGTGTATCTGTAAAGTTCGGAGGAGGCAAGCTCGTATTGAGTCTGTAGGCGTTCAAATGAGATTACCTCACCTTTCCTCCAGAGATCACCCACCGTCGATATGCCTATTGCATCCGATCTATCAAAGCCTTTACTATTCTTTAGTCGCCCGAGCCGCTGAGAGGTTCAGAGTGGTGTCATCTATGTAATAACCCCCCTCCATCCCAACCTGGCATGTGCTTCGTGCCATATGAGAACTGTGTGCGCTGTTGGCCCGATCAAGAGTCTGGATTTGGCTCTATTATACAACACTGACATGACCCCATCTTCTTCTAGGCCCTGCCTATCCGCCTGAAACGCTGGGTCGGTATGAGGGACGAAAAACCAACTATTAATTACTTTTAGCTGGGCCGCCCAATAGCATAATTGTATATTAGGGAGGGCTGTACCCCCGTCGTACCAGCTCCTGACCAACTTATCCTGCCCAATGCGCGCTGGTTTGTTCCCCCAAATCATACCGGAAACTTCTGACGCGATTGTTTTGTAGTATCTCAGTGGAACCTGAAAAGGGGAAATCTCCAAGACATACAAAAAACGTGGGAGCACCATCATCTTAAAGAGCGCCGCCCTTCCCAGCATTGACAACGGCAGACTTCGCCAGACCATCGCATCGCGCTGAAACCGCTCCAAGGGTGGCCCCAGATATCTACGAATAAATTAATCGAGTTTGGGTGTAATATGAATACCGAGATACTTAAAGGTGGTATCCGTGACCTGCACCAGACAATCCCTCGGAAGCGACGGCAGCGGACCACGCAACACAAACAGAACCGATTGTGACCAATTGATGGTGTATCCGGAGACCCGGCCGAAAACCTCACAAATATTTAAGAGCACTGGGATGGAGCGGCCAGGGGACGTCATCTGCATAGAGGGAAATGCGGTCCACCCAGTTTGGCGTCCATTGGAGTCCACGAATCAGTGGCTCCCACCTGATCCATGCCGCCAACGGCTCCAGTACCAGTGCGAAGAGCAATGGGGACAGTGGACACCCCTGGCGCGTTCCCCGCGTCAGTGGGAAGTCTCTAGATATATGACCATTGGCCACCACATGTGCCAAGGGCTTGGTGTACAGCAGCTGAATCCACGCACAGAATTTCGGGCCAAAGCCTAAGTGTCTAAGGACTGTAAACAGATATGGCCCCTCCACCATGTCAAACGCCATCCGTGCATCTAGGGAACGGATAACCGCAGGCTCTTGAATATGGGACATTCGGGCCATTACCCCCTGCAGCCGCCTGAGGTTGAGAGCCATGCTTCTACCTGGCATGAACCCAGATTGATCCGGGTGTATTAGGGTTGTAAGATGTGGGGTCAACCGTGTTCGCCAATAGCTTGGCTAATATTTTGGCTTCGGCATTAAGCAACGATATCGGACGGTAAGAGGCGCATTCCTCATGGGGTTTACCGGGCTTCGGGATCGTCACAATGGTAGCCATACGTTGATCTTGTGGGAGCTCCCCTGCCTCGAGGCTTTCAAGAAACATATTTAAAAGATAGGGGGCAGTCGTAGTGGCCGTCTTTTTGTACAGTTCTATGGGTAAACATTTAGGTCCCACTGCTTTCCCCGATTGTAGGGAGCCTATATCCACTTGTAGCTCTTCGACCGTTAGGTCAGCTTCTAGGGTGAGGGCTTCCTCCGGGGATAATTTCGGCAAATTAATATCCCTAATATAAGTTTGAGCCTCTATCGTGTCTATAGTCGTTCGCGACTCGTACACCTGTACGAAATATCCAGCTACGGTATTCACAATATCTTCTGGCGCCGCCACCAATGAGCCATCTGGCGTCCGTAATTGCGCTATTGTTCTTTGCGCTCACTCCTTTTTATCGAGCCAGACTAAAAGTTTACTAGCCCTGTCACCTATTTCATATATCGTATGCCGCGTTGCTTGGAGCCGAGCCCTGATTGCCTCCGACTGGTATTCCCTGTATTCACATTGCTTAGCACGCAAGGTTCGAGATGTCTCAAACGGTAGGTTCTGTGCGTGTTGATCTGTAGCATGAATCAGTTCGGATTCCATAATATCTAATTCGGCTCGTTTTGCCCTCTTATGACCCGTCACCGAAGAAATGGCCTGCCCACGGATCACCATTTTGTATGCTTCCCAAAGAGTACTTGCGGATTGGACTGAAGAAGCGTTCTCTTGGAAGTAATGCTGCGTCGCCGCGAGTATGTCTCCCGAAATCTTAGGGAGTTGGAAATACCCCGGATATACAGGATACACCCGTGTCCGTGCCCTGTAATGGTTTGTATAGGTTAGTAATAATGGCGAGTGATCTGAAATACCCTGAGGGCGGATCTCAACGTTCATCACATTCGCGAGTTGGTCTGCGGCTGTAAAAAAGTAATCGATGCGTGAGAGGCTATTATGTACCCCGGACTGGAATGTGTATTGCTACACTTCTGGATGACTGTATCTCCACGCATCTGTCAGCCCGAGGGCATCCACGAAGCCCCCCATACGTGCAGCACCTGCCGTGTTCTGCCTGGACGGATACCTATCTCTAGTCCCATCAATGACAGCATTAAAGTCCCCAACAATCAGTATCATACCTGCTGGAAGGCCTAATAAAAATGCGCTAAGCGCTGGGAGAGCTATTGTGTGTAGGGCCGGGGGGATGTATACCGACACAATATTGAACAGTTTCCCTTCCCATTGACAGGTAATTGCCGCAAATCGACCCTGGTCATCCTTATGAGTATGTTGTATTATTAGCGGGAACTGTTTACGTACTAAAATACCCACACACCTTGAACCAGAGGAAAACTCAGAGTGCACCACCATTCGAAACCCACAGCGATCTAGAACCCTGCAGGCAGATCCCACCAAATGCGTTTCCTGCAGCAGGGCGACCGCAGGTGCGCATTTCTTTAAGTACTGTAGCACCAGCCCTCTCTTTATTTTATCCCCCAGTCCCCTTACATTCCATGTAAACAGCGTTAGGGGGCTAATTGGAGACACCGGAGGTCGCCGTGAAGCGGACTCAATTCGTATCTGCGTCATCCCTTTCTCCCATGCACAATCTGCCTTCTCTCAGGATTATGTACTTCATGCATCCAGAAACTTTTCTTAGTCACAGACTGGAAGTGTGTCTTGTATGCCCGTACAACAACCATAACTACCAACAAAAAATACCAACTCAGTATTTCCCACTCTCCCACCCACCTCTTCACCTCCCCCCCTGCTCAGACCAAACTGCAGTTAACAAACGTTTGGTTATCCTGATATCTAGGCGGGCGTGCATGAATGCCGACAGTATGCCATGGTCCCTCTTGTAGGACCCCCATCAGATTCAGTATTCGCTTTGGGAAGGACCACATACCGCATACCCGCACTTGCATATTCATCACAATTTGGCTGGTCCACAAAAAAAAGTAAAAACCATAACAAGCCCAAAATGAAGAGCAACCCCCCTCCACCACCCCCCTCCCTGCCACTTTTATTTTTTTTAATTAAACTTTTTATTGCATTTTTAACGCAAACTAAGACCGGTACATAAAAAAAGACTGGTCACTGTAAGAAATACCCCCTCCGATACATACATACAGTATCATAATACCATTCAACTCGTGGTGGGATAGGGATCCACGCAGAACAATATGCTCATACATTTCCCAAGCAACAATACTAAACCAAGATACCCATACAATATGAACGGATAGCGACAGGCAGTTGGGACTGGGGAGAACAAGAACGCCACACCTAAGGGGGCGAGGCCAGCACTTCTGCCGTCAACTGGGCCATCAGTGTTTGTCGTTCTCTGTGTAGCTCCACTGTCGGGGAAATGCAGATGTCCCCTCTGTACTTATTCCACCCCCCCACTTCCGATCCCATTTCTTGGGGCAACCTCGTCCCTTGAACACCGACTTTTGGCAACCATGGCGGTGTCCATGTCCTTTGCCAGTCGACCAGGCGTGGGACCGTTGCAACCCCCCAGTGCTTTGCAATATTCCTTTTCGCGATGATGAAGCCTATAGAGGCCCATGTTTGTTCAGCATGTGTGAGGTCGGACGCCTCCCAGATATTGAGTAAGCATAGCTGGGGAGATAACCCCAGAGATTTGTCTCCCGCCCTCTCAAGTTGACGAGCAATTGCCACCCAATAGTCCTGGATATGTGGGCAGTCCCATAAGATATGAAGAAAAGTACCCTCCTGATTGCAGTGCCGGAGACAGAGTGGATCGGGGAGTCTACCTAATTTGAACAAAAGTTTGGCATCAAAATATGTTCGATGGAGGATCTTGAAATGGAGGAGTCGCATGTGCATGGGAATGGCTATTTCTCGGGGTGAAGCTAGAGCGTCTCACCACCTATCGTCCTCCATCACTCCCAGATCCCCCTCCCACCTCTCCCTCAGTTTCATCATCGAGTCAGCATGGTTGTTGACCAGTTTCTTATAGGTAAGCGAGATGGCCTTGCGGTCCATGGGATCCAACAACGGACGGTCTTCCAGAGGGGACGAGTCTGGGAGGGAGCCCTCGTTCGGCAGGGCGGAGGTCACAGCGTGCTTAATCTGCAAGTACCTGAACGTCTCGGAAGGAGCCAATTGGTATTTAGCTGGAGTTCCTGAAACGATGCTAGCCTCCCCTTAACCCAGATGTCTCTAACCGTGGAAATTCCGATCAAATCCCATTTTTGATATTTTAGGTCACCTCAGTACTTGTCCAGGACAAGTACTGAGGTGACCTAAAATATCAGGTTTCCACAGGGGGGGTCGCCTTCGTCAGGCGCTTATGCCAACCCAGCCTTTTGGTAACTTCATGCCAAATCTCAACCATGCGCGCCGTGGGGCCTGTTAAGTTTGCGGGGGTTGGTGTAAAGTGCTCTGTTATAACCGCCCGGTCCCAGGAGCCAATGATCCGGGCGGAAATTAGGGTCATCATGGGCTTCAAGCGCCCAGCGATTAACTACACTCAGCTGGGACGCCTGATAATATAATCTGAGATCGGGTAGCCCGATGCCCCCGTCATACCAGCCCATGGTAAGCTTGTTCATGGCGACACATGACCTACGACCCTCCCACAGCAGTCCCCTCAATACCCCGTCAATTTGGGAAAAGTAAGACTCTGGGATCGGAATAGGGGTATTCTGTAGGGCATAAAGGAAACGTGGAAGTGCTAACATTTTGAACAGGGACGCGCGTCCGAGAAGGGTGAGAGGGAGAGAGTGCCAATGTACCGTGTCGGATTTGAAACGTTGGAGGGGCACGAGTAAATTGTGTTTGGAAAAGAGATCGGGTCAGGAGTGACAAAAAGGCCCAGGTATCGAAAACCCTGAGGGGCCACCGGAATATCAAAGCACCGAGGGCTCGCCGGGGAGGACCCCACAGCGCATACATCTGGGACTTAGACCAATTTATTTGATATCCAGAGTGGGCGTCGAAGATGTGGAAAATGTGGAGCACCTGCCGCAGCGACCGTGCCGGGGAAGCCAATTATAAAAGGATATCGTCGGCATACAACGAGATACGGTCCTCGTGGTATGGCGTCCACTTAAACCCCCGTATCTCCGGGTCACCTTGAACCTATACCGCGAGCTGTTCCAAGACAAGGGCGAAGAGTAGCGTTGACAAGGGGCACCCTTGCCTCGTGCCCCGATGGAGCAAAAAAGTGGCGGAACGATGATTGTTAACGACCACATGAGCCGTGGGGTGAGTGTTCAATAGTCGGATCCAACGGATTAGTTTGAGCCCGAACCCCAGATGAGCCAGAACGGCGAAAAGAAAGTCCCACTCAATGGTGTCAAAATTCATAGAGGCATCCAATGACAAGAGAATCGCGTCTTCCTCTATGGTGTGGAGTCTGCCGAGGACCCCATGCACACGAAGCAAATTTCAGGCCGTGTTTCTTCCCGGCATAAACCCGGATCAATCTGGGTGGACCAGGTCAGTGATATAATGGAGGAGGCGATTCGCGAGGAGTTTGACGAGGATTTTAGCCTCAACCATCAAGAGAAATATGGGGCGATAAGATTTGCACTCCTCAACAGGCTTGTTTGGTTTGTGGATGACTACAATCGCTGCAGTGCAGACCTCAGCGATGAGGACTCCTGATTCGAAGCATTCAGTGTGTAAATTTAACAGGTGAGGTGCCAATAGAGTTGACATGGGCTTGAAGAGCTCAATGGGAAGCCCGTTGGGGCCCATCGCCTTCCCGGAGCGAAAGTCTAGGATGGCTTTTTGAACCGCCGTTACTGTGATGTCCGCCTCCAAGGTCTCTCTGTCTTGCAGGGAAATGGTGGGGACATCTAGCGTAACCAAGAGGTCAGCAGACAGTGAGGCCTGAGACGTGGGGGAGCTAGTGCATACCTCCTCATAGTAGCTGGCAAATATGTCAGCTATTTGTTGAGGGTCGGTAAGAAGAGTACCCTCCAGATTTGCTATCGCACGGACCCATCTAGCAGCCTGTTACAGTTGTTCAAGCCACGCCAAGAGTTTACCTGTCCGTTCACCCTGCTCATAGATCTTGTGTCGGGAGGCTAGTGAGCACGCCGCAACGTGTTCGAGAAGGAGCTGTCGATAGTCCTGCCTCGTAAGTGCCAGGCTATGGTGTGTAGCGGGGTCAGGATTCCGGGCCACTGACTCCTCCAACCGCGAGACCTCGGCCTCCAATTCCAATACTCTCTTGGTTCTCTCCGCCTTATGGCCTACCATGAGTGAAGATTTCACATTTTTAAAGGAAAACCTTAGTAATTGAGCCCTACAAATCTGATCAAATTGGACAATTCCTAACTCAGTTTTGTATGCATTTTTACAACCTTTATGTCCTTATCAACTCTTACTTACCATCGGCCCACTGAATACTGGGGTTCAAACTCCTCTTCCACCTCTGGACATCTTTAATCCTTCTGACACTTGCTAGTTGAAGTTTCCAGATTCTCATTTCCCTCCTGCATTAAATAATTCACAAACCCCCTTTGTTTCACTAATATAATATTTAAGGTCCATCATTTAAGTTTCCAGTCCCATCCACTACTAGTTTTTTTGGGGGGATATCATGTATATTGATTGTATAGCTTAAATTGTGACCCATATACTCAAATGCATACATAACCAAACATTCTTTGGACAAATTACTCATACTATCAGTCACAATTATCACTTAATATTTAGCTCAACATTTTAGTGAAACAGCACTATGCGTTTTATCAAATCAAAATATCCATGTGAAAACTGAAAATAACACTCAATAAATTTCAATTAATTCCTTGAACAATCTGGCATACCAAGGTGTAATTTTTCTTGATGTTTCAGTCTTGCAAAGCGCGATCGGAAGTATTCTTCACAGTAGGTGCACTTGAATGGTTTATCTTGTGAATGAAGAATCATATGTTCATTCAAGTGGGGTCTCCTCGTAAAAGATTTGTTACAAATCTAAAACGAAAAACAAAAGGTCAAAACTACAAAGAACAAGAAACTATTGTGAAGTAGAAACAAACAATGGTTAAAAAACATGAACACTTGATAGCTCTTGTTTTTGTCATCTGGTACACATATAGCTTTTATTAGGACTATTTAGGTTTCACAAATTTCCCTTCAAAGTCTTTACTTTTTTTGGCCACACTTCAAAACACAGATGTCCTCAGACAATTAAGTGAACATCACTGGAGAGGGGCTTTGGTGTCGCCCACATGTTGGGAGCCAGGTGTACATGAAAAAAAGGTATTGCCCTCCTTTCAGCTGTGATCATTTGGTTTATTTATCCAGCTGCCTGAGCTTGAACTTTCAGGGGTACATGCATAGCATTAGAGTGCTATTAAAGGGTCTTAGATAATTTATATTGCTTCCTTGACAGCAACAAAGATGGGAGGGGGCAGTCATTAACCTACATGGACTTTTAGGTCTGACCTGAGAGTGCAACTCTCACCTGACCTTTTAACTCAAAGTTATTCTACAGTTCTTGGTTTCCACACAAATACATATATAGTCCCATGCTATTTACTTATAATACTTTACATTACCATACAATATTCCTTTAAAGCCAGACAACTGGCGTTGCCAGTGCTTGTTTTATACTGGTGATTCTTTGTGTTGTGATGAAAACTATTGTTATCTTTTCACATGCTATTGAACTAAAATGACAGGCAGTTATCAGTAGTATACACTGCTAAAATAACCACAATCATCCTGAACACTGATCGTTTAGATTTTGACAGCTAGATCAAGGTCCTCATAACAATACTGTCTGATCTAACAATTATTTAAATTGTTTCAGGATACTGAGTTTACTATAACTCGGGTTAGATGGCATATGTCATAAAATAATGATGCACAGATTACATTGGAAAAGAAGTTTCATACATTTCTAATTCCTCAGTCAAGTAAACGTAATCTACATAACACAGCATGGGATATTGTTTTACTATTCTATTCGATTCTCACATATGCTAGCCAAAAGGCCCAGTGAGTTAAGTAATCATTGGGGGCATTTGCAATCCCATGAAGTGCAAGCTCAACTATTCGTCTTTATGAGGTTAACACATTGAGTATTATTAAATTACTCTGTGAAATTCTGCGCAGTAACATTAAACCTCGGCGAGATTCCGCAGAGTTCCGAGAGGGGGTAGAATTAGGCATGTCACAATACTCGCACTGATTTTTAGCACCAGGGGCTTGTTCCGTGCTGTAAAATCAGTGCAAACGGCATCACACCGTGCACCAGAGGGCGCAGCTTCTTTCTGCTGTTGGAGTAGCTTTTCTACTCAAGCAGCAACTTTGTCAGCGTGAACCGATCTGACCTACTGCGGCTGTCTGCGTCGTGAAAATCTCGCCAGGAGGCGTTCTAGAGCCTGAAAATCACGCCATAGGATGAAAATGCTCGCTCGCCAACTGAACGTTGGCGAGTTACTTGCGAGAAAAAACTCCATGCAAGGCAGTTGGCAGAGTTTTGCCAGAACTCCGCGTCAGGGGCTGAGTGCATGATTTTCAATGGTTATGTGAGAAGTAAACACAGGAAAGAGGAATCATTAGTTGCTAACAAGCAAGTGACCTTATTCAATCACCAGCTTTAATTACTATAACTGGACCATTCTGGTGATACGACATGACTGACCTTTCTTGCCCATATGATCTGGAATCTTAGTAACTGATAAACTATTCTGTTAATTTCAATATATAAATCACAGTTCAGAATGCTGGTGGCATTACTTTCATTAGCATAATGGTGGTACTTTCCTACACTTCCACAAACAATTCGATTTCCACCCTCTTTTACTAAGATGGTATATTGTAAATTAAACATGGATGATGGATACTTATTATGCATAGGCACTAAAAGGCACAAAATAAAAGTCATTACTTAGTGAAGGACACTGGCTCTTTATATGATATACCAAAATAAGGTGTATCGTGCAAAGAGTCCAGTGGTTCCCTTATGAGTGGGCAGGGGCTGGCTCTATCAATCCCAAGGTGCTCTTCTAATGGGGTAGTAAGGTCTAGAAGCATTAGGCTTATCCGAGAGGCGAGTTATACATCTGCAAATACACACAATAGTCAATAAATTATGCACACAACTCAATAAGGAGATCCACACCAATTTATTAAAAAAAGGTATCATTATATATGTTTAGGCACCAGAATCAATGCAATCGGGTAAGTACATTTTGCAACAGAAATACTCCACATTTTAAAAAGTCAAAATTTTTCAGAAGATGCAATGTTATCATATAAGAGGAAAAAGAAGGACGGCATTCAGGTACAGTAAATCGACGTACAAGATCAATCTCCTGGACTTAAAGTAAGTATGTGGCAAGCTCCAAAGCAGCACCAGCAGGCCACTTCCAACGGCACTAGGGTGGTTGGGTGCAGAGGTGCACCACAGCATCAAGTGCCAATGTTAGTCTATGGGATTGGCTTTCATGGAAAGAGGTTGCAGGTTTGTCTGGGAGGTCAGTCGGGCTGAACCATGGCAAGGGCTCAAGTTTTGCAATGCGTGGAGGCGTGGGGACACCAGGGGTCCTCTGGTGTGGGGGTTGGCTGGGTGCATAGGATCTTTGTAGTGTCAGGTTTCTTCATCCGGGAGCACTCGTGGCTGAGGGGGCCTGCAAACAGAGGCTGCAGGCGACGTTAGGGAGTTTATAAGGGGTGCACCCAAGGTCGTTCTCTTGAGGGTTTGGGGACCACGCAGACAATGTTGGCCCACTTCGACACAGGGTCTGGGGGGCTCGGTGCAGTGATACTTGGCAGCGGTGGGTTTTGGCAGATCCAGAGTCCTCCCAGTTCTTCTCAGGTGCCTGCAAGGTGCAGGGAAGCAGCTCCGCTAATCCACTGGAGTTCTGAGTATTCACTGAAGGCAGGCCATCTGCTCAGGCTATGGAGGCATGGCAGCCACGGGACGAGACTTTATTGGTGCAGTTTCGACAGGGAAAAGCAGAAAGGCTGGCACGACTGGTGCCAAATCAGCTGCTCTTCTTCAGTCTTCTGCTTTCAAGGCCCCTCAGTATCCTCCTTCTTCGTAGGTCGTCAGTATCTTACTTTTCTGGCGCCAGGGGCTCCCCTAAATACTGAATTTACAGGTGTTAGGGGAGTGTAAGGTAGTAGCCAATGGGCTACTTACCCCTGGGGTCACTACGCCCCGATATGACCACTTCCTGTAGGAAGTGGGCATAACCCTGTCCCAGAGTTCCTAGGTTTGCCATCCCCAAAACACCTAACTCTGAAAAGTCACCTCCACTTCAGGTAGCCCACCTTCGGGGTGGTACTGGCCTGAGGGTGGACAGGCCTAACAGCTAATTTTCCTGCTGGTCCGGGTGCCAAAGAACTCTGGACAAAGGGGGTCGGCTTCCTCTCCTGTGAGAGAAGCCAGATTCTAATACCAAAGGTGATGGGCTCTTTGAAGCTCCCCTGCCTTGTAATGCTAATCTGCAGGTCATCCTGTGGGTGGGGGTGTAGGCACTTCTGCCCAAGCAGGCTTGATTTCTGGCCTCCTGAAAGCAAAGGCCCTCACCCTTGAGTAGCCAGAAACTTGTCTCTGGTGGCAGACAGGCAAAAATCAGCCAGTCAGCACACCAGTAGCTGGCTGGTTTTCATTGGGGCACCTGTAAGGTGCCCTCTGTGTGCACATATCAATAAATTCAACACTGGCACCAGCTGGATTTATCAATATGAGATGTTTCATACCAAACATCCCTATTTTCAGTGAAGCCATCATGTACCTGGGGAACTTGTTTTCACCAGTGTCCACAACTTGTACTCAAAATGGCTTTCCTGTTCACTTGTACTGGCAGCAATAGAACTGACCAGCACAGGGGTATATCTGCTTGTGCAGGTAGGCCCTCACATGTAGTATACTGCACCCTTCCATAGGGCGGTAAGGCCTGCCAGTAAGGGTGACTTCAGTGTATGTGGGCATGGCACACAGGGATGTGTGCCATGTTGTGTTTTCACTTTAGTCTGCAAAGTAATACTAACAGACCTAACAGCGGTGCGGTCGGCTGATTCCCCGAGTCCGGATTCCCAGGAGCAATTTTCCCGGGGAGGCTGTCTCCTTAGCCTCATTCGATATCTGTCTTCAACTTGCATGTAGCCCCACCCATTGAGAGCCACAGCAAGCCTTCATTCACCGCCTCCATGGTGGCCAGTAAGCCTGCCGTGCTTGGTTCTACCTATTTGCCTTTAGTCCGACCCATCATTTTTACTCTCTGGGCCCCCGTGTTTTCATTCCCCGTACCTCTCACCCTTTACAAGCTGTTTTACCCATATCGCATGTTTTCCTGCATAGCCTAGCCCTTTCTTCCGTAGGAGATTTTACTCTACCTTTTCTTTTTCAGGCACCCAAATCAACAAACCAGGATTATCTTCCTTCCGTAGCCGGCCCCTAAGGAAGCTCTCGGCCTGACGTTAGTCCCCTTTTTGATCTTTTAGGTGTTCACCTAGAGATCCGACACCTGGGACCATCTTTCCTTATCTTGTGGATCTCGCCTAGTGAATTTATCTTTTCTCGAGGTAAGATTACCTCCCTGTGCTGTTAGGTTCACCCTTGTGTCGGAATGGGGCTCATCCCGTTGGACGTTATAGCTGCGATGAGCACATGTTTAATTTGTGTGCTTTTCTCATTCTACTACCATTTACAGAATACCGGTCCATCTCACTGCTTTCCGCATTCCTACTTCATTTCTCCCAACGCGGATGTGATCCCTGTTGGTTTAGTCCAGGTAGAGTGCAGTGCCTCGCCTCTTTGGGAATAGTCCACATGTTGATATTATGGTGACAGGGTCTAACATTCACTCTATATTGAACTTTCTTTTTTGCATCACTGTGTGAAAGGTGTGGAGACTTAAGGTTGCGAATGCACGGTATCTTCACACTCCCTAGGTGTCTTCTTTTTTGCACTCTCGTTTGGACCTTTTAATCTTTCTATCGACTCCATGTTGGTGGTACGTCTCCTTATTGAAATAATTTTTGATTCCTCTGTATCATGACCGTATCTTCCCCCATGTATCATTCTCTCCTTCGTATTTATTGGTTCATCCATTCATTCCCATTGAATCTATACATGAATTGTTGTTTTTATATTTCCCAGGCGCTTCCCTGTTTGTCTCCCTTGATACTGCGCCCTGAAGGTCAGACCCAATATTGGTGTCACACACCGAAAAGCGCGTCGACGCTGGAGTTGTTGTGTTTCTTTGCCTCCCTCCAACGATTGTCCATTTATTTTTATGTTAATCAATGATATTAAAATGTTGATCTAACTGATGAAAAGATATCGTGTTGACGCCACTACCTAGTGATCCAGGATTTTGTAGCTTTCTAATATTGTCAACTCTTCTGTCGGAGCGTGGACTATTTACCAGATGTCATTGTTTTAGTTTGCTCATTGGAACCGTGTGTATTTTAGGACATGTGGGAATGAATGAGTATGCGTTGGTTTGAATGAACGGTTGTGTGGTAATATACTGATGTGCCTGGTTTATCCGTTTTTGCTTTTTATTTCTCATTATCATGTCTTATGCGATTTAACACAATAAACTTGATGTAATTGATTTTCAATATATCTGATGACTATGTTTTGCTATTCAAATATATTTTTCTGAATGTGTGCGCCTGGCTAATGGGGGATAGGTTTTTTTGTCTGTTCACAAATATCAATGACGATTAGCACTATTAGAATAAGCTGTCAGGCAGTGGGGTTTCTGTCTGTTAGTATTACTTTGCTTTCCCTTGCTTCCCCTGCCTACTTGTCTGACTAGGGACCCCCTTCTTTGTGATTGGTCTTTCACTTTAGTCTGCACCAAGAAACGCAACCTGCAGTCTGTACGTGTTCGGTGAAGGGTCCTTTAGGGTGGCACAATTTATGCTGCAGCCCTTAAGAACCCTCTTTCGTCTCCTTGCCCTAGGTACTAGGGGTTCCTTTTACTAGGTACTAACAGGGAGTGCCAATTGGGGGAAACAATTGTACAGTTTTGGAAAATAGATCTGGTAGTGGGGGCCCAGAGCATTTCCAGTCAAAATCACATCAAATACCAGGCAAAACGTGGGAGTGACCATATCAAAAAGGGTACTTTTCCACACTTAGGCTGCCATTTGCAAGTGATCATTACCTCTTTAGGCTCCATGTGACTTATACTGTGCAGAGGGAAATTTTTGTAAATATTTAGTGATGTATGCAAGGTCTTCGCTTCTTTACTAATGTAGTGTAGATCCTGCACATTTCAGGTTGCCATTGCCCATTCATGTCAAGCGATCTAAAGAGAATGGAAAGCTGTGAATTACATCTTGTCATAAGCGTTACTACTTTTCCAAAAGACCTGCATTCCGCTTGATATCAGCCTTCCACTAAACCCATCCAAAGGTCAGTGAAACAACTCATCTTTATCTAGAACTTAAATCTTATAATCTAGGACGACCCCATCCAATGGGTTCTGCACATTACACATGCACTGAAAACTAACTTGTTCAATAAATCCAGAAGTGAGACTGAACATTTATTTCTGGCACAATCAGTCCCTCCCTTGCTGCACTGCACTTTTGCTATCTATCCACTAACCTCCCTTTCTCAGAAAGTAGGGATTTACTCAGTCAACTCTGATATCTATCTGTTAAATGGAGTGTTATGTGTTGTTAATCATTACTTTCAATTTGGTAGAGAAGAACATAGGACATTTTATACTCTTTTGCTTGAAAATGTCCATGGCTGAATTTGCCTTCCTTGAAACACACTTCATATTGCTTGGTCAGCCTTGCGATGAGTTCTTTGTCTGTATATTTGAAGAAAGTTGCCATAAATGGCCATGGATCAGTACTTTTAGCACTCTAGGTCAATTGAGCAACACGCATGCTCATTTACAAACTGCTATGGCAACAGGTTTTCAAAAACATCTTTAAGTCAATAATTGTCTGTTGCTTTGTAAAGGACTAGAGTATATAAATGTTCCTATCCAATCTACTTATCAGATCAGCAGCTTTAGCTGTATGCACTCGATGATTACTTGCCATGTCACATCGCACTGGATACAATTGAAGCACTGTGTCACTAAATATGATTTTCTCACAGTAAGTGGTATGCAAATGTGTTGACACGTTTCATGCTGTCAACAAAGGCCACCATGGTTTTTATTTGGACCATCAATCTATAATGGTTGAATCAAATTTCATTTCATATGTCACAGTACCTTTTTTCACTGTTACAGATCCCCCTTGCTATTTGACATGCAATTTTCTCCAATGGTATTACACAAATGGAGGACTGAAAACCTTGACTGGTTAGACTTGCTTGTGGTGGTCTAATCTACCTATTTGTTATGTATGTATTCAGTTAGATATTGTCCACAGCATCTGGTGTGATGTGATCTGATTTCCTCTGGTGTCAGATAGGTCCCTCTGTTTGTCAAAGCCTTTCAGATTTCTCATAAAGGACCATCTGTGCACAGCAGTGCTGCTAAACCTGGTGGGTCTACAGACCTAGAGATGACACTGTCTACCAACTTCTGAAAATCTGGATATGAGTTGAGGATAGAATAAGGCTAAGATAGCAGCTCACCCTGTAAAACACTACACAGATCTGTGCACGACCTCCAGGAAGAAGGTTACAGGTGTGGAACATTCCAAATTTAAGGTATGATAGACTAGTCCCCTCCACAAGACAGAATTATGTCCAAGCATTTAAACAAACTTATGAGAAACAATATAGAAAAAGGTCACTAAGGTTTATGTAATTCCAAATTCCTTTTAGCCTCCAGCAGCATTTTTGTAAAAGCCTCCTTAGTGACTATGAGTAAAGAATGGGGAAAAGTGACACTGTTGTCACAGATTATCTAGTGTATCTGGTGACAATTGTGCTCAACTGTTTATAACCTCCCGTTTAGGTCCACGTTCACCTTGATTGAATTTTCAACAGTCATGGACTCATTGGACCAACTTAGCTCTCTTTTAAAATAAAAAGTAAAAAACTATTGAAGGACACCTTGACTGTTGCAGAATGTCTTCGACATTGCCAATCCCCTGCCATATTTAAAAAAATCTGGGAGCTTTCATGGACATAGACTTGTCATCTCCTCAACTGACAATGCCTTCGAATAGAGTCACTACCAACTAACAATACTGAGAACGTCCTTGCTCTCAGAAACACACTGAAGACGAGTGGGTTGAGAAACATCAAACCCCTTCCCAGTACAATGGATGACAAGGCATGGGTGCCTGCTGTCGCCTCTACTTTTCATCTTTTCCAAGAGCTGTAAACGAAGTGGCTCCATATTGACGCACAGGTTCAGGGCTTCGAGTGGGGAAAGGGTGTCGCTGATAGGGTAGTCCATTATGCGGACAATGTTTTGATTTTCTTGATGTATCTGGGAATTTCGGACCCTGGCACAGTTGAGAACCTTCGTATCTTCGGCGATAAGTCTTGGCTCTCCATAAAAATTTCATATCTTCAATCTTTCCGGCCAAAACTTATCCCTAAGACCTGGGGTGGACAAGTAAACTTCAGGTGGTCACGCAAGCATTTAAATATATAGGGGTGTATGTTACATTAGACACCAAGTTGGTTTAGGAAAGTGATATTCAACTAGTACTGGACAAACTAATAGCAGACATTAAAGTCCAGGCCATGCTCTTTCTGTTCCTCATCAGACGATCTGCCATTTTCAAAATGTTGTCATTCCTATGATTCTTGTACCAGCTACAGAATTACTCCTATACAATAACAAGTTCCTTCTGTGACAACACACACTTGCTACTCCAAAGTTTTCTTCCCACAAATAGTATTACCCAAATGTTTAAATCTACATATGAAAGTGGGGTAGCGGAGGCAGATATTGAATCGTACTAAGGGCTTCCCACCTGCTGACTGTTAACAAATGGTGGTATGACACCCAGAGAGACCCTTCAGATGTGTCTGGAAAATAGGTGCCCCGCTTTACTCCCATAATTCATCTGTGGTAGAGTGGATCATCACGCTCACCGGTGACCAAAGTGGTTATTAAAAACTGGAAAGACAGTGAGGTCTATAGGATGGGATCAGTGTTCCACCACCTTGGAGGACGCGATGGATGATCCAACTCTCAAACCCTATCAGGATTTGCAGATGGAATATGAAGTAAACCTCAGCCAGTTCTACCGTAACCTACAACTTAGGAAGCAATAGCACCATCTATAATAGGCCTGGAAGAACCTTACAGACTTTAACCCTCTAGATGTGAAGTTGCTCATAGGGAGTGGGGAGCAACAAGGTAAAACAAGTCTATTGCTCTTTGATAAATAATAAGAAAGACTCCTTTGATTTGCTGTGATCAACTTGGGAATGACACATGGGAACCCTGGCGGATGAGAAATGGGCTGCGGCTAAGGTATACCAGATATATTCTGCTATTGCTGCAACGTTCCACATTTTCCAGTTTAAATATGTACATAGTGGAATGGAGAATGGGCTTGAAATTCGCATGTGTATGGAAAACTCAATTTATGAGGCCAGGAGCTGCCCTAAAAAATATGTGAAAAGCTGGAAGGTATCGGCAGAATATCAAGGAATAAATGATGATCTGGTAACTTTCACAAATCCAATCTAGGACGATTAAGCGCAAGAGTATACCTCCCAGAGGCGATCCAGCTGCCATGACTATTTAGGCACAAAAGGGGAGTTGAGGTTCATTGAGGGGCGGCAGTGGGTGCGGAGCAGTGTGCTTTATTGTATGTTTAATTTGTTTTCCCATTTACAGGTCATACATTTATTTTTAACTCAATAAAATGTGTCATGAACAAAGAAACACAGAGAAGTACCATTACCTCTTCCCATCTCAAACATTCTAATAGGTTGTATCTGGGACATGCCTACACACCAAACAGTCTGGTAAAGCCAATTCAAAATAAAACTGCACACTTAGCAACAGAAACTGATCGCATCTAGTATACAACACCTCCACTGCAAAACCTAAATTGTCTGACAATGAAGTATGGTACCCTGTTCAAGGATCTAATTCTTCTAGAAAACTTTCCAGGGAAAACCTACATTTCAAACAGTTTGCTTCAGACATCACAAGCGTATACTCAACTTGCTCTCCTCTGCAAATCTTCCACTCAAGATCTACATACATTGAAATCTGAGTAGGAGCATGATTATGTAGCACTACTTTCCGGTAGAGATGCACTTGAAAGAAAACAATTTTGTGTCCAAAAGGCAACATATTAAATAGCATATTTATTATATATTTCAGTTCATCAAGAAGAAACCCATACTGGTTGTTGCACTCTTGAAAATAAACAAAGCAAACAAATCATATGACTCAAACTAACACATAAAGGTCCCATTTGCACTGTTTCAGGTTAATGTTTGGCAGGGAGTAATCAACAAGGGAAGTAAAGCAATTCAGACAGACGGGTCTCTGACCATTTGCTGCAGCCATTTAGAGGTGTCATGTAGAGAAGACATGGAGCTGAGTCAGAGAGAAAGAGTCAATCTACTGAAAATCTTTGAAAAATCTAAGCCTAGCACATGACCCGTTTTATAAGCGGGTTCTATAGCTTTCAAAATGATTGGGCCTTACCTTATTAAGTTTATGAAAAATCGCTATGTGCTAGACAAAGCAATAGGTTCAGAAAGGATGAACCTAGGATAATGAGGTGCCAGGATAGTAAGTGTCAGCACCATCATACTACAGAGCGGTGTTAAACATCATAAGTTGTACAAATGGATGTACAATTTATTAGAAGCAGCTAAAAAGAGGATGCTAATAACTCAGTAGATGCCTGCATCCTCTCTGCTGCTGCTTTTATAAAGGCACATGCCTGAAAACTTTCCAGGTAAAACATAACTTTATGAACAAACGACAGGCGCAGTACGATGGAATGTGAACAGCACAGTGAAATAAGATAAAGGGTGATAATTAATGCAATTCTATGTGAGAAAATAAATGTATCCAATGTAATTTCACAAGTAACGGTGCTTTGCTCCAGTTCTTAATTATTGACTTCACAGTGGTTCTGGAAGAGGTTACTTGCCTCGTTTTTGATACAATTAACATACGGAACAGGGGAATTCAGAGGGTGCTGAAAAAGACTAAAATGTAATATTATGTGGACTTCATTTACAAAAGGATAAATAAGAAAAATCCTACAAAGAGAAAAATAAATATAAATCTTTTTATGGGACAAGAAAATAAATACTGTACCAGATAGGTGGCACTTGAACATTGGGTACTGACATTATTGGTGAGTGTAGGCTGTGAGAAAGTGCCCTCTTTCTGCATGGTTGGCCCCACTTTTTGCTGAATTGCTGATGTACTTTGACTGATTGTGCCCTGGGCTCCTGCTAACCAGGTACCCAAAGCCTATGTTCTTTCCCTAAAACTGCATTGAAGCCTAAACCCAATTGGCATCTCTGACCACAGGTCGGTCCCTGGTAAATGGTACCACAGGTACTCAGGGCACTGTGACCAGAGAAGGCCTCTAAGGGCTGCAGCACTTATTGTGCCACCCTTAGAGGTCCTGTAACACTACACTCACACACTGCCTTTGTAGGCTGCGTGATTTGGAGCAGAACAAAGTGAAGAGTCCACACGGCACGCATCTCTGTGTTCCATGCCTACAACCCACTGCCCTGGCATAAGTCAGTCACCCCTCTAGCTGGGTACACTATACCAGTGGTGAGGATACAGGTGCATGAGCCCTGTACCCCTACAGTGTCCAAGTCCATTCTTAGATATTGTTAGTGCAGTGCTGCCATTAAGAGTATATGGTGCTGGGAGTTTCTCATTACGAACTCCCCAGCACCATAAGGGCTACACTGAAAACTGGGAAGTTTGGTATCAAACTTCTCATCACATTAAACACACGCCAGTGTGGGATTTAATGAAAAATGCACACAGAGGGCATATTAGAGATGCCCCCTGAAAACTATCCTACCACTAGTGTCCAGGCGGAGTGGCTGCTTTCAGCTGCCACCACCAGACATGTTTCTGAACCCCTTGGTCGGGAGCCTGCTGCTCTCTGGGGCCTGAAACAATGCACATCCTGGGACGAGGTGCCAAGCCTCCTCCCCCAGGATGGGCAGGGTTCACGAAGGGGAAGCTTCAAAGGCTTGCAGCCTTTGTGAGCTTCCCCAGGTCACTTGCTGCTTTCAGCAACTGGTCCCCACTGGTTCTGACCCCCACTTTGGGCAGGAGAACCGGTGGGAAAAACAAGTGAGGAAGAGAGGTGTGCCCACCTCTGCCAACTCCACCCCTCAGGTGGGGGAGGCGAGGTGAAGCACAACTTTCAGTCCACGCCATATTGAAGATGGGAGGACTCAGCCAACCAGGGACAGGCATATGTCCCCCTCCCACCATTGGTCCCTGCCTTTTACCTTCCTGTAACGCCCCTATATCTAGTGTTTAGGGGCACCCCTGAACACTGCTGCCTCAGACAAGAACCTGCAAGAAGAAGAAGAAGAAGGACCGAACAGCCGTGCAGCAGCTAACAAGAGGTAGACGCCCACTGACTTGGCCCCAGCCCTGCCGGCCTGTCTCCCCCTCAAACCTGCTCCTGCGAAATCCCGGTGTGTCCTGCAGCCAGCAACCTCAAAAACCCCGGAGGACCTGCCTGCCTTCAACTTCAAAGACTTTGTCTCCCTTGAACACCGAATTTGTTCACCTGCAACCTCTGGCTCTGGCCGGACACCGCGAATCCGCCCCACTCTGCACCCGCCGTCCACGGCCCGAGCTTGAGTGGGCAAACACCACAAGGAGGTCACCCCGGCGATCCTGAACCGGAAAAGGTGACCCCTGACCTGCCTAAAGCCTCCAGCTGACGCCTGCAGCCTAAATCCAGAAGGCCCCCCTAACCGCAACCAGGAGCTGGTAAAAAGATCCGACCCCAAAAGGTACCCCTGCACCCGACGCCCCACGGCCTTGTGTGCCCAAACAGACAGTGCCTAACCAACCCCCAACTTACCTCTCGAAGTGGTGTTTGCACCCAGACGACCTTCGTCCCCAAGCCTGCAGTGTCTTTCCAAACCGGAGGTTCTCCATTGAAAACAACAGGGGATCCGACGTCGATACAGCACCCTGCAACCAGCCGCCCCAGTGCCGCTGAGGGTGCACCTTTGGTGCTACTTTATTTCCCCATTTGCCCTGAGCTAAAGCCCAGGAGCTTTGCTACCACAGCCAAGTGGCCTGCTAGTCAGCAGCCACCAACCGGAGGCCCCCTATCCCCCAATGGATAACAATGGGCCGCAGCACTCTGCACCCGGCCGCCCTAGTCCCGCTGAGGGTGTAACTAGAGTGCATCCTTGAACCTGGGGGACCCCGGAGTCTAATCCCAGAACCTCAACTCCCACTACCAAATACTTAATTCAAAACCGATAACACTATTTTCCTCCATAGGATAACATTGACTTTTTTTTCTGTGAAAAGTTTTTAAGTGTGGAGTTTGAAAAACTAAAGAAATTCTTTAAAATTATATACTATAACAAAAACAATTTTACTTACCTGTTTTCAGCAAATGTCCCAGAGTAGTATACTACTCTGTGTAAGCCTAGTAATTTCAAAAGTTACTTACCTGCTATTTTACTAAAAAGCCTAATCAAGTCTATGTACTGCATTTACTAAGTATTGCATTTCTCTGCATACATACTGTAAATCAAACCAAAGTGCATATACAATTATCATTCAAACTGTATTTCAATTGCATTACTACTTTAAAGTATTTATTGCTTACCTGTTCCAGGCTTGCTTGGTTCTAGAAAATAAAATGACTAAAAGAATATTTTTATACAAAAACAATTGGTCTGAAGTTCAGTCTTTGAGTGTGTGAATTCATTTGCTGACTGAGTGTGTACAACAAATGCTTAACACTTTCCTCTGATACTAACTTACTGCTCGACCACGCTACCACAAATAGAGAGTAAGGTTCTATCTAACTTTACCCCTTACCTACCTTGGGGGTTCCACTAGACTCTGTGCACACTATACTTCACTTTGGTATAGTATATACAGAGCCAGCTTCCTACATAGGCTCTAAGGCAACATTAGGATGTTCTTTATAGAAATTATGGTGAAGGCATGGAGGCTCTTTCATCAGGGGTGTAGTGGGGCAAAATCAGCAGCCAAATTTAAAAGCACAGGCAACCAAATGGGCCTTGATTCTTGAAAGCAAAGACATGGTAAGATAGTATTCAGAGACAACGGTGAAGCAACAGCATACACCAATGTATCAACTGTAGTTAATGAAAGTGAGGTCTTACTTCACATGTCCAACCTTCGCTCCTTCGTTTCTTGCGGGCTATAAATTCTTCAACACCACCTGGATGAAATCTAAAAAGAAAAATACAGCATATTCAGAACTGATTACATGTGGCTCATTTAAAAGAGCAGTACTGGCTTTTCACTTTCATTCATTAAACGTTATTTTTATAACGGAAGCAAGATGGCCGACGGGCCGGAGCTCCCCTGACAGCTCCGGGGGCCAAGGATCACAAGTGGTGTATATCCCAGGTATGCCTATACAGAAACTGAGATTTGGAAGCAACAAAGTCTCAAAAGAAAGACTGCATGAAAACCCGAGTCGTGAATTGCACAATGGCAACGCCGACCGATAACTGCAACAGAGGATGGACATCTGCGCAAGAGATTTCTCGGAGGGGGGATACCATTCAGTTGGTGAGAACAGGCTGCACACGCTAATGAGTGTTCCAGGGACCATCGAAGCTCGCATGAAGAGCCCCCACCGCCCTTGGGTGCCTCTATCCCGCTCACCTTGTCCCGGTCTGACGCAGCTCACCTGAAGAGTCCACACTGCCCTGGGTGCAGTTTATCCCGCCCACCTCTATCCCCAACTCCTGCAGCTCGTGTGTAGAGCCCGCACCCCCCTGGGTGGCTCTACCCCACTCAACTCTGGCCCGGACCACCCTGTCTGACTAGAGGATAGCAGCGCAGCGAAAATTCTGCTGTTCTGTAGCACTGGTGAAGGTGCCGCGAGTGACATGGGGAACCAGGTTTCTGTGGAACCATGATGCGTGTGCAACGTGGATGGCATTTTAGTAATCCCATTCTTCCCTGTGATGTGGCAGTGCCAAAAGGACGACGCCTGAAGGGAATTAGAAAGAGGAATAATAGGTCCCCAGCTAGAGAGAACTTTTCATGCAAGCGACAATATTTTTATTCTGAAGGGCAAATTAATTTGAAAGCGAAAATGAGCATCTTGTGCAACCCTTAATTTCTTGGGGTGTAATTTACCAAATAACAAACAAGGTTAACTGATTAAAGAAAGGCACACCCCGATGGGGAGCGGCCATCTTCAAATAGTGCTCCTCTGAATGCCACTGCAACACAAATTGGAGCTGAGAGTCAAGTGGAGGTAGAAAGAAGACTGATTCTCTGAAATGGGGGGCGGCCATCTTTGAACAGTGATCTCTAGCTTGCCCCCACAGCAATTATGAATGAGAGCTAGATTCTCTCAGTCAACCAAGACAGCGGCCCACAAATTAGGGGACTTTTTTATCACTCTTATTTACCTACCTTTATCAAATGGCTTGCCTATCTCTTCTTGTGCTTTTATCCTGTCCTTGAACATAGAGTCACTATCTCCCTTTGATTGGCTGATGTACAATTGGAGGTATCGAACAGAGGCAGCCTTATTGCAATCGGAAATCACATTTAACCACTCTGCCGGCAGCTAAGACAATGTTGGGCCACAACAATGCAATAACTCCCACTCCTGTCCCTTTCAGGAATTAACTCACTCAGAATCAACTACCTGCCCAACTTATCCATAAACGGAGCAAATAAATTAAAACACAACATTATAAGAATTAATCTTGAAACTCTCATATCAGATTCCTTTTTTTGCTTCTCGAAAGGAGCCATTAAGACCGATCTGATCTTCTACACGAGACACACAGCAAAATGGCAAAATACATTCTACTCACCAGTCAACACAAAACAGAACATCCCCTATGGTCTCAAACTAACAATATCTCTCTCCCCCTTGCTCAAAATAAAAGCCACCATCTCAATGTACAAAAATTGGAAACCTCCTTATCAAAGCAGCAGATAATGACTCTCTTTTCAGTGATCCAAAAGGCAAGTAGTGGCCCCAGCAAAAACTACTAGTTAGCCATCTATTACCCCGTCCCCGAACCATTGTCTTGAACCTTCTAACTTAGAGCGAGGAACTACACCCAATGACAATTGTAGCCCCACAGTGTACTCAATCCCACAGAGAACCTAAATAGACCCTCCAACTAAAAGCTACGGAGAACGAGAGGCAACTACTCCACAACGAGAATTGGGCTAGGGCCCAAGAAACATCCTTTATCCGCTATCTATTACCCAAAAACCACTAACTTTGAACAAAGAATTATAGCCAGCAACATTCATAGCCCTGCAGTCTACACAGTCCCACAGAGACCCTTTCAAGACCCTCCTACAAACAGCTCGCTCAGCCAGAGATGTAACTACTCAAAAAACAGATAGTAGAAACACCATCAAGATAAGGAGCAGGTGAAAGAAATAAAAACGCAGACAGGTTATGAAGACTTGCAAACAGGCACAGAATGATACTGTTATTTATCAGTGCCAGTAACAAATTCCCCGCCTACCAAAGCAATGACAACTGGTAACAGACATAGAATGGGTAAATAAGAGTCTATTCACTTCTACTCATCTTATAGAAGATGTACACACCCACTACCAAATACACTGACTCCCCTTCTAGAAGAAAACGTATCTACAACAGCAGAAACACAACTACCCGAGATAACATGTTTCACCAGCTGAGAAGAACAAACACTCACCCCACAGAAGACATACAGAATCGACTAATATACTATCAATGCGCACAGAAAATCTCATTTGACACTACATCCAAAATCCCGATCATCAAGACATCCTACCTCAAAAAACAGAGATACAAACCACTACAAGTCAATCACAACAACCGGATATCGATCACAACAAACACAATACCCACCACAGTATCTAACAAAACAGTAACAAACCTGAAATGCATGCTGCACAATTGCAGATCAGCTGCAAAACATGCAACTGGCATAGATAGGAACTAAGCCCATTATCTGGACATGCTCTTCCTAACTGAAACTTGATTCAACCCAATGGCAGCCCCAGTACTGGACCATATCATTCCACCGGACTTTTCCATCCTACTTCTAGACCGAGCATTAAAACAAGAAGAGGTCTTGCCATAATTCACAGAAATTCCCTAACCGTAAACTTTCTCTCGCTTGAAAACCCATTATTGTTTGAACTATTGGAAGCTGAAATCAAGCTTCTTAAGAAACTGCTAGCGAAAACACTACTTGTATACCGTTCACCAGGTATCTACACAGTATTCCTGAAGCAACCTATGGAAATTATCACAATCAATGCCTCTTCACTTTCTAATACAATATTGTTAGGGGACTTCAAACTTCACTGGAACAAAGACTCAATATGATTCAAGCTTGCAATGGACCTACACACAACAAAGATGCCACTCTGGATAGGATCATTGCTAGCCTCAATCAGGCATCTCCCCAACAGACTGGTCAGATCACCATCAAATTCTTTTTCCAAATATGCGCACAAGAAACTAAAATCAAGGGCCAAACAAAAACAGAAAAAAGATGGATGAGGGATTACTAAAAACGTAAAAAGTTCCAATGCCACACTGCATTGGAACCTCGGACAGACCAATCATTGGTTCAAGAACTGACGCATCTCTACAACAGCAAGATGACTGACATAGTTCAGAAGGCTGCCCCATTACGTCCAAAAAGACAGAAGATAAAACCTCCAGAACCATAGTTCGACCAATACATAAACAATGAAAGAAGAAAACGTAAGCACCTGTAAAGACTTTGGAGGAAGGAACCAAATACTACCCACCTCGAACAGTTGAGAATGCAAATATTCTCATACAAAAGGCTACCTTGAATGCCAAAACAACAGCGGTCAGATCTCAATTAGACAGAGCCAAGAACAGGCCCAGAAAACTAAGATAAAAAAGAAACAATCTGAAAGACCAGCAGAACCCACAAATGAAATCAGCTCAATGGACACCTCTAACACCTTATCCAACTTCTTTAAAGATAAAATCGCAACCATTTGCAACTCTATTCCCAGCCAAGATAATACACAACTTAGCAACTCATCAACCACACTCTGACGGCAAACAGCAAGAATACTGACCAATGCACCCCAATGGAGCCAAATAAAAATGAAGTCTTTTAGAACAGTTTCCAATCTCTGTTGGATGGGGACATCCAGAAACCTATTCAGTCAATGAAATCTACCACATATTTCGACAATCCCTTTCCCTCAAACCTACTGAAAGATATCCTCCAATCCGTCACTCCCTTATGGACGAAAATCGTAAACACATCTCTCCAACAAGGGTCCCTTCCAGGATGCCAGGAAATAAGACAAGTATCTCCCCTACTACAAAAAAGAAAAAACAGGATCTGACCAGAAAGACTTAAACAACTTCTGACCAATCTTTCTTTCCTGGCTGAATTGCTATGAAAACTGCGGCCCCGATCAGGTAGGCGAACACATCAAGAATTTCGACTTATTAGATAAACACCAATCTTGGTCGCCATTCTAAACATCCTAGATGACATCCAAACATCACTAGACCAAAATGAAATATGTCTCCTAATACTTTTAGAACTATCAGCGGTGTTCGACACAGTCAGCCACAAGTGCCTCAGAGAAATTCTTTTTTTAAATTTTTTTTTAATAACTTTATTTTTTATTTTTATACAATTCAATAACAATACTACTGACCGATGGGATAAGAAGTCATCAGTACAAGGTGTATGATCAACCTTAGGCATGGCGGTACGGCACTGATTGGTGAATCTCGCAGCAGGGTTACTCAAGAGAAATTGTTAATGTATATCAGCAGTGACAATCCGACTAATACATAGGACCATTCTGCCAAAAGGTCTGTTCGAAAACACAGGGCGGGAAAGCAATTCTTATGAGCCAGAACCAGCCTTCGCATGAGATAGTGTAAGGGCTCCCTGTTCCACATCTAAATCGATCTTGTAGTACTTTAGCCACGGGGACCAAATTTTCCTGAATTTACGTGGGCAGCCCCTCGCTTTATAAACCACTTTTTCCGCAGCCATGTATAAATCCATATTGGATTTCCATTCTGTAAGTGTAGGAAGGTGTTGTGCACCCCAGTACCTGGCTATGTCCCGTTTCGCCACCACCAACCCCAGATTAACAAGAAAGAGCTCATATTGTGGAAGATCGACCCCAGTGGGAATGCCCAAAAGTAGGAATTTCACATCCATCCCAATTGTTGCCAAGTATTTTATTTAGTCCGCCCACTATTTTATGCCAGTAGGGCTGGATGTGGGCGCATTCCCAAAGGGTGTGAATGTATGTACCATGTGCCGTGTGGCATCTGAGGCATGCAGGGTCCTCCACCCTCCCCATCCTGTGCAATCATTCCCTATCATAGTAGACCCTATGAAGGATCTTATATTGGATAAGCCGCAGTCTAAACCTGATCGCCACATCACGTGGATGCATGAGGGCCGCCTCCCAGTCTATATCCTCAAGGGGTCCTGTGGTAAATTCTCACTTCGCACGAAGTGGGCCGAGATTATCTGGCATATTGTTGAGCTGTGTTTTGTATGTCAGCGAAATCGCCTGCGTCTGGATCTCCTCCTGAAGGAGTCTGCCCTCAAGGGAACGTATTCCGGCAGCGCCCCGTTGTCCAACCCCTCTGCTCGCCAAGCATGACGAAGCCTAAGGTACGCATAGGCTTGGGAATTATGTATTTGGACTGAAGGAATGAGAAGGAGGCCAGGGAGCCTCGCTCCAGGAGGTCTCCTATTTTGGAAATGCCAATGAGGTCCCATTGTTTGAAACCCTTCAGCTACCCCCATATAGATACTGCAGGTGGGAGCGTTCATTGAATTGAAGCCGTTCCAGTCGATATGCCGGATGATCTCCTGGTGCATGAATCCACTCGTTAATAACGATAAGGTGGGCCGCCCTGTCGTAGGGTCTGATATCTGGCACGGCCAACGGGGCAGGGTGTCAGCAGGCCGCGTGACATAGAGCAGAATATTGTCTGCATATAACGATATGCGTTCTTCCTCCAGCGAACCGGGAGCACCAAGGAAGCCCCATAGGTCAGGTCGGGAACGAACCACACATGCTAGGGTTTCCAGTATAAGGGCAAATAATAAAGGAGAGAGGGGGCAGCCTTGTCTGGTGCCGTGTTGTATCGACCAACTGGCGGAGAGAGTGCCATTGACCCGTACTCACGCCTCAGGTGCATTATATAATAACGCCAGCCACCCTAGAAAAACCGGGCCGAAGCCCATTGCTTTCAGAGTACGCCACATGAAGGGCCAATGGATCGTGTCAAACGCTTACTCCGCATCAAGCGAGAGAAGCAATTGGGGAGTGTCACAACCCCGTACTGTATCCATCCAGTTAGCTAAGCGGCGCAAATTAAGACGGGTGGCACGCTTGGGCATAAAGCCAGATTGGTCTTGGTGCACCAACGAAAGACTCACGCTTAGCAGGCGACGTGCGAGAATCGTGGCCAAGATTTTTGTTTCAATATTAAGGAGTGATATGGGGCGATAGGATCCGCAGTCCTCTGGTGGTTTCCCAGTTTTATGTATGACCACCACTGTGGCTAGACGAAGGTCTTGAGGGAGACATCCTTGTTCTTTTGATTCAACGAACAGCTTTAGGAGATGGGGCGCCAGTTTAAAGAATTCACTCGGCAGGCCATTAGGACCCGGAGTCTTGCCTGCTTTCTGGTGACCTATGGCCTCAGTAACCTGTGCCAGTGTCAAGTCACTTTCTAGGCTATCTCGTTCGTCTGGTGTAAGGGTGGGCATGTCAATACTCTAAAGGTAATGGCGTATCTGGGAGTCTTCCGCGTGGATGCGGGCTCCATAAAGAGCCTTGTAGTAGCGCTCAAAAGCGCCCGCGATATCTTCCGGAGCGGTATAAATAGTCTCTTGGTCCCTTATCGACCCTACCCATCGTGACTCAATTTCCTTCCGCCCCAGCCACGCCAGCAGTTTCCCCGCCCGATCTCCCGTTTCATAAAGGCGATGTTGGGTTACTAGTTGGCATGTTTTAACCTCATAAGTCGCAAGCGCTAAGTATTCGCGCCTGGCTATTTCAAGCCGGCGCAGATCCTCTTCAGTCATTGCGGTCTGACTTTTCCCTTCCAAGTCCAGGAGGGCATGTTCTAACTCTTCAAGCTCTTGAATCGCACGTTTCTTCTTGTGGGTCAGTATATTTTGCGCCCTGTCACGCAGTACTGCCTTATAGGCCTCCCACAGAGTAATGGCGGATGGGACAGAACCTTCGTTTTCAGCGAAATATAGCTGGGAATCAACACGGAGCTCTTCAGCTACAGTCTCGTCCCTTAATTCCCATGCATTAAGCCTCCATTGCGGGTAAGCCTTCATCCACCTCCACTACTTATTTTCATGAGCAGGGGAGAGTGGTCCGAAATCCCCCTAACCAGGTAGTCAATGTCGGCCACCCGTTGTATCTCCCCTGCCGGAGCGAGAAGGTAGTCCAAGCAAGAGAACACCTATGGAAAAATACGAATATGTCACCACAGGTCAGATAGCCTCAGAGAAATTTTTGAATTCAGAATGGGCCTATCAGGAGTCGTCCTTGGAGTCGTCCTTAACTGGTTAACCTCATTCTTGCAAAACCAACAACAAGAATCAAACAAGCATTTGCATTGCAATAGGTCTCGCATTTGCGAAAGTTTAAGCTATTGGCATTGGAAACGACAATGCCTTTAATTTATCTATTTTGCTAATTAACATAAATAAACAGCATTGCCATTTACAATGCCAATAGATCAAACTCTTGTAAATGCGAGACCTATTTCATTTCAACGAAGTGGGCAGACAAATTCAATAACAGTCTCAGGTCAGCATCAGAAAAGTTGTCTATAATACATGACTGAAGACAGAAGTTATTGGCCAAGAGAACTCAACAGCTGTATTAAATTTCTTCTTTGAAACATAATAGGTTGAAACAGCTATGCTACCCAACACGCAATTACAGAGGAGCGAACTGATAGGTCTAGGTGAGTCAGTGGGGCTGTTGGCATAGATCCTGCTGCGGGATCTATTCAGTTGTTGTTATACTACCTTAGAATTTCCACCGGACACTGGAATCTTTGATGCAATTTTTATAATAAATTGTCATCTTTAATGCGGTATGGGCTCTCTCTTTTTCCTGCATCATATTGTTTACGAACACATTTTACTGCTATGCACTCCTCAGTATAATTTCTGACTTGTAACCTTCACAAGATTATTTAATAAAAAACATTCACCACCAGACAAAATTAAAAGACTGGCCTACCGTTTTTTTCAAATGTAGAAACACGATTTAATACCATTATCACTAAACTAATTTTCTATTATAAAACTAAATATATTGCCAAGAAAAGAAATGTGACGGAATGGGGCTCTGTAATTACAATCTTTCATGTAAAAACAAATGCCCTTTTGTTACAGAAATTGCATAAGTTTAATATGTACTGTTCAATAGTGCAGGCATACCCCTTCTAAACTTTAACATCGAAGCACCTCAGAGGTATTGGTGTCATGAAGAATGTGACCTGTGTATGAGTGCTGTACAGAATGCAACCTATTTGAAGGGGCCGTCAAGCTCGCAACCTGTGAATGACTGCCAATGCAGAAAACAACCTTTGTATGGGTAGCACGCAGAAAGTTACCCATGTATCGGTGCCATGCAAAATGCGACATATGTGCGAGTGTCATGCAGAATGTCACATGTACTGGTGGCACAAGGAAGTTTGATGTGCAGTCTGACATTCCTGTAAGTAGTCAATGCAGCAGCAGGGTGCAAATCAAGTTAGTAGCACATATGCACAATTCAGGCATCCGACCAACTACAGAGTGCTGTATTTTTAACAATACTCAGCTCAGTCCCCTCCTCCTCCTCCTGTCACCGGGAGCCTGGTGGAGAGGCCGCGAGGGCTGTGCCTGCGCACTGCAGAGTTCATGGAAGCGCCAAAGTTGCAGGGCTCACAGCCTGGCCGGGGACAGTGGGCTACAGCCTGCACTGCCAGGGCACCACAGGGCAACTTGAAGACACCGGGGGGGGTGGGGCGCAGCAGGGAGGAGAGCAGCTCCCACCCCACAAGCAGCACTCCGCCAGAGGGGGAGGGTAACCCGGGTGCTCAGATGAGAGTGTCATACAAAGAGGAGGAGGAGGTGGAAACGACAATCAAAAGGAAACTGACATGGACGGAGAAATGACACCCAAAGAGACAACAGACATGCGGAGCGGCACTGATACCAAGAAGGTGACTGACATTCATTGAGGAAACTGACATCTAAGGGTTGCTGACATACAAAGAGCAAGCTGAATACTAAGAGTGACTGACATAAAGGGGAAAATGACATCCAAACAGAAAAAAGACAGCCAATGTTGGTGAATACTTTCGGAAGAGGAAAGAGACAGCCAAAGGATGGCTGGCATCTAAGAGGAAACTAACATCCAGTGGGGTACGACACCCTAAGTGTGGCCGACATTCAAAGAGAAACCTGACATGTATGAACCAATCACTTGAAATGAAATTTAAAGGAACAGGCAGCAAAAAAAAAAAAAATAAAAAAAATAACCAAGGACGAGAACCAATGTCCAGAAGTAAGACTGACGTCTAAAGAGGAACTGACATCCAAAGGAGCACTAACGTCCACAGGGGTGGGTGACGACTTAAAGCAAGATTAGCATGTGAAGCGAGGCCTGCTATTCAAAAGTGAGACTGACTTCCAAGAGGGGAAATGCATCTGGAAGTGAGAATGAGGTGGAAAGTGTGACTGACATCCGCTAAAAGGACTGACATCCAAGCGGAAGACAGACATCCAAGTGGAGACTGAAGAAGGAGACTAGTGCCCAAAAATAATGTCGACGTCCAAGGGAAACCCGACTACTGACCTGAGAGGCGACTAGAAGTCCAAAGCTGAAACTGACCATGAGGCGGAGCGGGGTGCCCCACACATGACAGTGAGCAGCGAGGGACGGAGACACATCTCCATAGATACGTGTTGGGGTGTGACTAGCAGCAATTGAGTGGAGGGAGGAGGGGCTGGGCCGAGGAGAGCGGCCGCGAAAGTAAATTGTGAGAGAGAGGGGGAGCAGGAGGTGAGCCCGCGAGTGGTGCGTGCGCATGCGTTGGTGAGTGCAGTCTGCTCTTTTTCGAAGCACATACTCGTGCTTGTGACGCGTCCCTGCGCGCTCCCGCAAGGTGTATGCCGCCACAAGCACGAGTATGTGCTTCGAAAAAGAGCAGAACGACGGCTAAAGGTCCTCCTATGCAGCACATGCGCGCTGCATAGGCGAGACCTAAAAAGGCACCACCTTATCTGATGTAGCAGGCACCGGCAGGAGCATTCCACAAGGATCTACAAGCTCACCAACGCTCTTCAATCTATACATGGAGCCACTCACTGAAATTCTTCAACAATTAAAAGTCTCATACCACATGTATGCTGATGATACTCAGCCCTACATCAAACTATCCGCTCTGAGGATATCCAGAAACTGGATGGAGCCCTAAAAGAAAACACAGGCCTGCCTGGCACACAACAAGCTAAAACTAAACTTGCTGAAAACGAAATTCATTCTTTTCTCCCCATCCTTTAAAGACCAACAACATCTTCCAAGGTCTCTTAACATCAAATTGCTAAACTGCACACAATTCATATGTGAATCTGTAAAATCACTAGGCATCACACCACACTCCAGATGCCACCAGAAGCGCTAACCTACATTTGCACCTTCTATAAAACTATTCATACCGCCAGGAGACGTAAAACCAGGTGTTCAATCTCTAGTGCTTTCAAGACTGGAAGATCTACCCAAAGCCATCCTAGCCCCAATAAAAGCGGCATTAAATGCAGTAGCAAGACTTTTAACAGGCACACGTTGCGATGATCGCATCTGTCCATCATTCAGAGCTCTGAACTGGCTCCCAGTTGAAGCCAGAATTCAACTGAAGATAGCAAACATAACACACAAATCCCTTCACAATTATGTTCCTACATACAAAGCAACTAAGATCAAGCTATCAGGAGGCGGAAGGGATTCGAGAAGTGCTAAATCGCTCATCCTCGAACCTCCCAGATTAAAAAAAAGGACCTGTCCCCAAAATCCAGAACTCCCTATCACCCTCAATGAGAGCAATTACTTCACTCAAGCTTTTCAAGGAGGAAGTCAAAGCTGTACTGCTAGAAAGACATGTTGCATAAAAGAACTATGTAGAAGCATATCTTAATTTGTTCTTACAGCACTGCAACCCTCAGCATCCCTCTCTCTGTACAGTGCTCTGATACCGTGGGGGTCATGTTCGCGGTTTATAAAACACAATAAAAAAATTGTACTTACATCCGAAAGACATTCTCTGTCCACTTCCCACATATAATTTCAGTCACTCCTCTCACAACCCATAATTCCAATATTCACTGTATTTCCTTCTCTGTTGGAGTTCTTATTTGTGTCCATGCCTGCAGCACATTCCACCAAGAATCATTTATTATGGGTTTTAACTAAGAGAATGGTATTCACCTTCCCCTCACAGACTTTATCAACTCTTCCTAGACAATGCCAATCTCAACACTGCCGTGTAGAATAAAAGGAAATATGCATGAGGTGATCCTGTCCAGATATGGCGTCTATTTCTTGATGGTTAAATTACGTATTCTTCCACAGATGCACAAAAAACATTTTGTACAGAGTGAACTCTTGGTTTATATTTTTGAAACTGACGTTCCCCAATCAATAGCTGTTTACAGGCATGGTCTAACAGGTCACATTTATATGTTTTCTACTTCTAACAGACCTTGGCTTACAGCCTTCTCACAGCCTTCTCAATCAGATTTTGGCAGATTTATTGCAAATTTCTTTTTTTTTAAATGTCTAGTACATCAGAACATACTGCTTGCAGGTACCATCAGACTCTTATGAAGGAGGGGTTATGGGAAGGGATATAAGACATAGTAATAGTGAACAGAAAGAGAAAGCTAACCTGCCCTGATGCCACTTAGTCACATTCCAGTTCCTTTAGCCTCAGTGTTGTGTGCAATTCTCTAAACCGTTAAACAAATAAGAGGTGGAAGAGCCACCTGGGGGGCCAACATAACTGTGCACTGAATACACTCTGACTTGATCTAGTGATGTACCACCTTATTCATGTTGGTGTATCACCATAGCTTACCAAAAACAGATAATTGGTTCCAACCAATGTTGGTAGTCAGAAGGTATAAGCATGTAGACCTTCTTTTGTCGCTTGTAAGTTGTTTAGAGGCAACATTCATCTGATCAGGTTAGTTAAGGGGAATAGAAGAGATTGTTTATTCCCATTGGGTAAGACTGTGACTATTCTTGAAAGGGAAAAAACTGTTGTGCCAAATAAATTGCTGTGGAGTATAAAGAACACATGGTTCAAGGTTCGGAATGTTTTGAATACAGTTAGTTGCTCATTACAGAAGATGTGGTAATACTTGGAGGTAACACCAGCTGGACAATACTGATATTACAGACTTCATTATTACCCGGTATAGTATTAGCTTCTCTTTCTAAGATTTGCAGTTAAGAATAGGGTATGTGAATCGATACCCTGCATTTTCCCCATTCTGCAGTACTGTGAATATTGTGTGTATTTCCTTACACAAATCTTGCCAGATCTATCAAGTATATGCACACCAGATTAAACTACCATTTGGGCATAGACTTAGATTTGCGCCCAGTTTAGCATAATCACAGCCCTTAGAATGAGGGCATTCGCAGAATGTTCCTATGGTTGAATAGTAAAGTGGTTACCTTTCTCCAGAACATGTGATGACCTTGCTTTTATTAAGAGTACATTCAGTTTGTTCCTGGTTTCAAGATCTTTTGTTTCCAGATTTTCCCTCAAGCATCTCCCTCTTGTTGAAAGGAAGGACGATCCTGTCTTCAGATAGCAATCTGGGGTTGATTTGAAGAGGTATATTAAACTGAGCAGGTACTTCGTTGCACGAGAAGGGTAGGTTCTGAGGGTTATGCAGGGCGGCTTTAAAGTAACCTGTTGTTTATAGCTAGCTAGTCTGAAGTGTAGAGAGCAGGTGTGATGCATTCAGTACTCTTTATAACCAGAGTAAATTTTACTCTTTGATTTTTTTGCCAGCTGAATTTCGTACAGTGTCTATTTACAACCTGTTACATTACTCCAGGCCTAACAATGTCACTGAGCTGACGAAGTTTGTGATGATAATAGAGCTTTAGCATGACCTTGCTAAGCATGTGACATCAGAAGAATCCACTCATCGTCACTTCATGAATTTGAGATTACAAACAAGAGTGTAGGGTCAGAGGGAACTGTTGGATGCCTTACTTGGATGCTGGAGTCAGTGGGAAGTTGGGTGACAGAGGTCACTAGAAAGGTAATCTGTTTGAGATTAACTTGCCAGACATGGTTTCCCTTTTGGACCATTGAGGGCTAGGTTGCTGCCCCTCACCTATAACTGGATGTGGGTGAGTGAGGTGGCAATATCCAGGAGATCTGCTTAATCTCCTTCTAGATACAGTTTTAATTGTCTTTATTTTTGTATACATGCGAAAATGTTCTCATCATTCTAAATGTGCTTATATGTGTTCTTTACAGTAGCTCTTGCACATGCATGTTCACAGGCGTCACAAGAATCAGAGAGCTCATTTCTGCAATAATCGGTGGGGAAATTATGTAAATGTTCAGCTTTTAATAATCAGTACTTACCAACACTGAGACCATATTAAAGCATTTCTAGTTTTTTTAGACATGGCAAATGAGGTACTCAGATAAGTAGTATTACAAAGGATAACCCCACTAAATCAAGTGGGGAATTTGGGAACTCATGTCCTTGAATCAACTTTACCAAATTCACAGGTACTCCACTGGGTGCATAATAATAAAGGAGCAAACTCACAATACCATCATCATGCACTCTATCATTCAATCCATTACTACACTTACCAGCCAGAAATACAAAAAACTCACAAAAATAAATCCGCCAACGAGAAAATCATCCTCATTTGTAGAATTCTTTGAGGGAGCTGTGTTAATCAGGCAACCTCTCAGTGGTGTGAGGAGCTCCTGTCTTTATTTTGTCTTAGAGTGTGAGTACAGGAGCATTATTGAACAACATCTGACCTGCCACTTTTGAGACTACGCAGGGCTTCGAAAAGAGCATAAGCATAATATATAACCTCATGGAAGAGGTCTTCAAATTATGCAAAGTAATGTGAAACTGTTATTTGGCCTCTTTGAATACCACAGGATATTGCTATTTGGGTCCTCTTATAACTAATGCTCATCAGTATACTTTATATGAAGAGGACATGGTTTTACTTATTCCTGGTTAATTAATAGGTTTTTGTTTTCGCTATATGAGTATATTATTAGAATCCCAGTAGATGTTTGTATAAAATTAAATTTTAGCAAATGGAATATGAAAAGTGTTAATGTCTTGAAGGTTGAATGTATACTTAACTCCACCGAAACACGCCGATGATTCATTTTGCCACAATCTACCTACACTGAACATTTATAGGATTTTTATAAATGTACAGTGATATATTTTGGGGATGTGCAGTGGTCAAAAGACCAATTGATTTGTCTTCATTACTTCTTTTGTGGCCATATGTAGTATATTGTGCTATGTTTAAAATGCACCTGTGACGACTTGGCCTCTAGACTTCGCCTCTATGATGATTATTTTTTCAACAGCTCTACTTCATATTGACCCAACAATATTTGTTGCCCATTTCTATCAGATATTGTAAATGAGATACAGAACGAAGAAATAATGCAAATGATAATGCAACTGCGTCAAGAGGAAAACATGGAAACACAGGTCCTTGGATCCACTTGGCCACTAAATCTCACCTCTTTCACTCCTCCTTATGGCAATGATTATTTTTAACAACTTTGCCACATTTGCGCCAAACAATATTCCATTCTCAACTGAATTACCATTTGCCAGTTTGTTGAACAATTGAAACTTGGACCTCACACTTTATCACAGTTTTATGTAATGTATATTCTGTACCTTTGTAAAGAGCAAACCTGGGCCTAAGAGCTTCAGAGCACAGTAGCTGAAGATGGACTAGTAAAATGAATCATGCAAGGTGGAGAACATACAGAAATTAACACTGCATCAGAATTTAGCATCAGCGAGGAAGATGTCTGTACAAATTTAGAGATACCAAGTAATAAGACATGAAAACAAGTGACAAAATACTGACTAGTAAGTAAATGTTGGTGGTATTCGGAGGCTCACTGAGGGTCATTAAATTATGGTGAGGAAGTTATGGGTGAATCAGGAAACTAATGATGATATAACCACCATTGAATTGTCTGATCCCAAGTATACAAATTATCTCTAGTTGTTATTCTGTTAATTTCTCAGAAAATAACTTTCAGAAACCCCTTTGCTGAACTCCATGTGCAACTACTACACATAAACTTCCTCCAGTCAACAGAGAGCGATATTCTAGTTTTAAGCATGCATATTAAGTATGTTTTAACCTTTCTTCTACATGCATGCAACTAACTGCAATTCCTTATATTTCAGAAAAATTATTATTAAAATAAAAAATAGCAAAAAATCAGTTTGTACTTGCCTCTTCATGTGTTTCGCAAGAGTTTTCCTACTGGCATGCAGTTTTCCACAAAAGAGGCACTTGTGCTCCTTAATGTGAAATTTTGCATCATTGCTGTGTTTCTTTCTGTGAACCGTAAGGTTGGACTTTGTAGAATAGCGCTGATGGCAAAGCTCACATTCAAACGGCTTTTCTCCTGTGTGAACACGAGTGTGGCTTTCATACTTCCCTAGAACATAAAATAATATTTGACATAATCAACACTTAAAAGATAATTTAATAAGATTTTATAAAATTAAGTAGGTTGTCACGGCACGAATACCCCATCTTTTTTGACAATCACATTTTTTTTTTAAATCCGCAGGAAAAAACATACAGGTATTTTGGTTTATATTCCAAACTATAACTTCAGCAGATTTAAAGCTCCAAAATTAAATCTAATTTCCAGAATACAAAAATGTTTTAATGATGTGAAAACACCGACATGAAAACAAAATGCATTTGCTTTATTTTAATGTTCGCATGAAAGGCCAAGTTGTTGCAAAGTTTAATGTTATTCAAGATAATTTTCTTTTTTTTTTTTAAACAGATAAATAAAAAGCAAAGATTAACAGCAGATTATGTGAAAACCTTCAAAGGAAGCACTGCCAAACAAAGAACCCTGACTTACTTGTGGAAACGCATGCAAATAAATTCATGTTGAAATGCTTTGGGAGCTTTAATGGTGGTGTTTATAGTGCTGGTGGTAAAAATGGAGTTGGTGATAAGGAGGGTGGTGGTGGTAATGGAGGTGGTTGTGGTAAATGAGGTGGTGGTAATGGAGGTGGTGGTGGTAATGGAGGTGGTGGTGGTAATGGAGGTGGCGGTGGTAATAGAGGTGGTGGTGGTAATAGAGGTGGCGGTGGTAATGGAGGTGGCGGTGTTAATGGAGGTGGCGGTGGTAATGGAGGTGGCGGTGGTAATGGAGGTGGCGGTGGTAATGGAGGTGGCTGTGGTAATGGAGGTGGCAGTGGTAATGGAGGTGGCAGTGGTAATGGAGGTGGCAGTGGTTATGGAGGTGGCAGTGGTTATGGAGGTGGCAGTGGTAATGGAGGTGGCAGTGGTAATGGAGGTGGCAGTGGTAATGGAGGTGGCAGTGGTTATGGAGGTGGCAGTGGTTATGGAGGTGGCAGTGGTAATGGAGGTGGCAGTGGTAATGGAGGTGGCAGTGGTAATGGAGGTGGCAGTGGTAATGGTGATGGCAGTAGTACTGGCTTGCTCGAGTCCTTACAATAACATTTTTAAAAGCCTACTGCAGTAAAGAAAAGTTTCAAAGAAGGATTGCTTTCTGTATAGCATGCATATATAAAATAAAGAATTGAAAAGTTGAAAAACCCAGGTCTTTATTCACTTACATTCAAGGGTGACTATTGTATTTCAGTTAACGATTTCGATCACTCTCTGCGGAAGACATTCTTCTAATAGAAAGCACTTCCCTCCCGTATGGTATGTTGCTCAATGGGCATGAAAGAAGGTACCCTTGACAAACCCCTGCAATAAGTCTATCCCTAAGATAAAGAGTTAAAAAAGATCTAATCTGGAGTCAAATTATTGAAAGATTCCTAGGAGAACAACACATTGAAGAGACTGACTATGAGTATAATAATATGGCTTGCACTCAGCTTGGCAGCCACAGACAAACAAGTAGAATCCCTAGTAAATTTCAGACATTGGTTAGGAACTCTATTAAGTTCAGGGAGCCTCTTACCGCTATCAGCAGGTACAAGGAGACTGGGTTAGGGTAGCACGCCAATCAGAAGAAGCAAGAGCAAAACTAAAGAAACAAGAATGTAAAACTTGAATCCATGTCCTAAGAAGAAAGGACAGAGGAACCTATATGGTCCATGTTAACCATCAAGGTCCATTTTAAATAACCTTCTCCAAACCGAATGGTCCATAATTTTCTGCACTTATGCACCAACAGGTGAACTGGATGCAGAATCCAGTATCTACAGCAACCAAGAAGGTGGTCTATTTCCCCTGTACCCATTCTATAGACTTATGTGCAAGACATATAGTTAGGAGCCATGGGCATTTTAGGGAGATTCACGGTACTGTAAACCTTACAATTTACGGCATGAAATTATTAGAAAACATTATGTAAACAGGCAACTCTGACCTTGCAGAATACATGTGCAGAGAGACACCACTGCGGTTTGCCTTAGAAATTAAGTCTTTTCAAACTTGAAAAAATATGGTCAGGTCTCTCAATCCGCCAATTCAGGTAATCTCATGGTGTTGGTTAAAAGCAATTTGAAGTATCAGAAAAGATAGTTACTAGCCTATCTCCTCATGAAGAATGTAGTTACAATTTGGTTTGCTTAACATGTTTGTAATGCTTTATAGCATATCTAAAAGTTGTATTTATTTCAAATCTTCTTATTAAAATACAATATACTGTCAACAGAAATACAAAGAGAAAAAAACTGGGTGGGGGGAGAAAAATAATCTTGTGTAGCATTAATGTCGGACATGTAAAACTGTTTCTTCTTTTAAGTAACTTTACATGATCCAGTGGCTTACACCTGATTCTAAGTAGCAACAAATTATTTAACATTATACTTTCAGTTGTATTCTATAATCGAGCCGGTAGGTACCAGAGATGACAAAGGTGAGAAAAGAAAGTCTCAAAGCAAAAGAGGAGAGCGGGAGGTTAAGGTGCGCCATATTGAAATCGTTAATGAGCAGAATATTGGGCTATCTATGAGAGCTGCCTGAGTCGCACAAGGGCAGTCGTCCTCTTGCATGGAGGCGTAGCCACCTTCGAATAGTTGCAACGCCCGCAGTTTGGGCGGGTTAAAGCAAGTGTATTATAGTCTCAGAAAATGGTTTAGTAATGGCTGCCATATAGATGTGAATCTATTTGTTGTGGAAGTGATTCGAGCCGTGAGAAGTTCCATTGCCATTGTATGCCAAATGCAAAAACAACATTTGATGGACAGAATGCAGAACAATGTCATACATTCACCCCAGTACAGAGATCTGGGCCTAAATCCATTGTTTTTTGCTCAACATGCCATTCCAGTTTAAACCCAGCCATATGCAAATCAGTCTTGACCCTGTGCTCAATAGGAACAGTCTAGCTGGAACTGTCAGGCCAGGTCCCCCTGTCCATCTATTGTGTGTCTTTTGCTTCTTCGCCCTAAGGGTGCCGGGTATGCCGAGACGTGGGTCCCGGGCTCACTGTGCCACTGGATTCAAGCTATCCTGGCTGATGAGGGGTGAAACCCCGAAACTGGTCCTAGGATGCTTGTTTCCGGTCCAGGGAGGACCTGGCTTCACAGTTCGGACGGGACTGTTCCCATGTGGCACAGGGTCAAGACTGATTTGCATATGGCCAGGTCTAAACTGGGATGCCATGGTGAGCAAAAGAATGATGGATTTAACCCAGATCTCTTGACTGGGGGTGAATGTTTCCATTTGTTCTGCATTCCGTCTACTGTGTGTCTATTGTATGCAAAGGCGTATAAACCATAAGGCAATGGGCAGGTTGTCCTTTTTTTCCAATGTAGTGCTATTGTCTGTTTAGCCGCACCCAGCATATGTGATATTAAGCGCCGGTCAGCTTGAGTCTTGGCAAGGAGGGTCGTAGGCCTGAGCCCCAGGATAATCACCATTGGGTTTTCGGGTATAGGGTAACCCACTACATCTTTAATAAGACTAAGGATTTCTTTTGAATAGGTGGTTATCAACGTGCCACGCCACCATATATTAAGAAATCTCTGATTGCACTATTACATCTTCAACAAGTGCACAGGGAGTTAGGGAACATTTTATGTAGTCGCTGAAGGGTATAGTACCATTGTGTCATAACTTTGTGCTATGCTTCTATATGTAGTCGGAATGTCCCACCACAGTTGTTCCCATTGTTTAGGAGAAAGTTCAATCTCGTTGTGTGTTTGCCAATTTGTTTGGAAGGTATGGGGGTTGCTCGGGCAGAGTGTTGTAAAATGTTGTATGTTCGAGATATCAAGCCCCTGATCCGTCATAGGACTGAACTAGTGTTTCGAACTGAGTAAAAGGCAGAGTTGCTCCCTGAGTGATAGTGTGTGATTGTAGCCAGTGTCGTACTTGAAGATATTGCAATAAGGCGCGTTCCGGAACACTGAGGGGCATATGTATGAAGAAACCGTTTAGCTATTCTCAAATTGCGATTTTTAGAGAATCGCAATTAGAGAATCGCAAAATGCAATGTATGTAGGATTTGCTAAAAGTTTTGCAAATCCTACATATTCCTTATTTGCGAATTGCAGATTGAGATTTGCAAATAAGGATTACCTTCCAATTCATTCCTATGGGCTAGGAGGACCATAGGAATGAATGGGAAGACATTCTCAATTTGCGATTACCAATTAGAGAATCGCAAATTGAGAATGCAATTTCAAGGTTGCAAGGGTGCCAAAAGGACACCCTGTTGCACCCCTGAAATATGTATGTGTGCACATGTGGCGCACATACATGCCCTAAGGGTATGTATGTGCGCCACATGGCACTTTGAAAAATGCATTTTTCAAAGAAATCGCAAATTACCACCAACTTGAAGTTGGTGGTAATTTGCGATTCCTTAAGGCCAAATCGCAATTTTCTGTGCTTCCTACATTACATTTAAGGAATCGCAAATTGCGATTCCTTAAATGCATTCGCAAAATAGGGATTTGCAAATTTTGCAATTCCTTATTTTCATTGTGTTTTTTTTTCCATACATTGCACACAGCCAAATTGCGATCGCAAATGCTGAAATTTGCAGAATTTCAGCGTTTGCGATCTCAATTTAGCTTGACACATATGCCCCTGAATTCCTTTTTACATTGATCAAAAGATTAAAATTGATCGCCCTCATAGAAGTCTCGTATTACTCGACACTCCCCGTCGGATCATTCAGGGAAGGAATGGGATTGTAATGCTGGTGGGAAGCTTGGGTTGCACGCCAGGGGGGTGTTCGGGGACGGGAAGGAAGTTAAGCCCATGGATGTTGCAATTTTGTCCCAGATTTCCAACACTGTTTGTGCAGGGGTGGCTATGCATGCGCTGCGTGGTCTAGAACATGGTGAGAGCCATGCCAAGTCCCATTTGGTTCTACAAGCAACAGATTTGTCCATACGGAACCAGTGATTTTCGCTCTCACAGGCACTCCATTCAAAGATATAGCGTAGGTACGCTGCCCACTAATATTCTAAAATATTAGGGCATGCTAGCCCCCCTTTATCACGAGGGAGCATGAGAAATTTGTTTGAAAAGCGTGGTCGCTTGCCCCCCCATATGAAGCTCGTTAGATCCCGTTGCAGCCCTAGAATATGAGATTGTGGTATTGATGTAGGCAGCGTTTAAAATAAATATACATTTTGGGCCGCACGGTCATTTTGATCGCATTTAACCGACCTAACCATGATTTCGGCAGAGATCTCCATAGGCGTAGATCTTCATGGATTGCTTTTCTATAGTCCTCCTGTCAGTTGGCCTGTGTCCATGTGCTCACCGTAGGGGTTAGATTTAGTCCAAGGTATCGAACTGAACGCGTAGCCCATTGAAAGGGTGTGAGATTGGAGCTCCGGTAGCTCTGCCGCAAGGATGGTAAGATTCAGTGCCCAGGATTTAGCAGGGTTAATCTTGAGACCTGAAGCTACCTCAAACTGTCGCAAAAGTTCAAGGAGGGCCGGGAGAGAGGTGCGCAGGTTTGTCAAAGTAAGCAGTAGATAATCTGCAAACAGGGCTATTTTATGTTCTGTTCCCCCAAAGCATATACCACTGATGTCACCAGATTGTCTTACTGCGATGGCTACTGGCTCAACCACGAGGGCAAAGAGAAGGGGGGAGAGAGGGTATCCCTGTCTAGTGCCCCTGTGTATGTGTATGTGGCTCGTAAGATGCCCGTTAATTCTAACCTGAGCATGTGGGGAGACATATGATACCATTATCATAGAGACCATAATGGGCCCCAGTCCAATCTTCTGCAAGACAGCTCTCAAGAAGTCCCACTCCACCCGGTCAAAAGCCTTCTCCGCGTCCAGTGATAGCAGACAGGTCGGGATACTCCAATGGTGCACCTTCTCAACCAGGTGCGCTATTCATCTAACACTGTCTGCCCCCTGACGATGTCGAATGAACCCCACCACGTCTGGGGAGATTAGTCCCGGGAGATGTGGTTCTGTACGATTGGCAAGTATTTTTGTGTTTATTTTTAAATCTGTATTTAGGAGTGCTATGGGCGGTAAGAAGAACATAGGGCGTGGTCTCTACCAAGCTTAGGGATTAGTGCAATCTCCGCCTTGTTCATTGTGTCTGTCGGGCCCGTTGTCTCTGTGAATGTATTAAAGAGGCGCAGTAAGTGATCCTGAATTTGTGGGAGGAAAATGCATAAGAAGTGGACAGGCAATCCGTCAGGGCCTGGTGTTTTGCCTGTCAATAGCCCTTTTAGGGCCTGTGTAAGTTCTTCTAGTGTGATTGGATCTTCGAGGAGTGGTGTACGTTGTTTATCTATTGGGGTCCATGGGCAATTGCCTGTACAGCGTCAGCTGGGGGGGTCTCTTGAGTATAAAGATCAGAGAAGTAAGTGTGGAAAGCTGCCAATTTATCTTTTTCTGCAGTGGCCCAAGAGTTGTTTGCAGTTTTGATTTTGGAGCTGTGTGCCTTTGCTGCCTTCTGTCTTAATCGGCGCGCCAAGATTGCCACCACCTTATCTCCTCAGTCATAATATTTTTGTTTCAATGCCAGCAACGAGCGTTCTGCCTTATTTGTTCTGAGTGCCCTCAATTGTCCCCGAAGTATGGTCCGACGCATTTTGTGAGTGCGTGAAGGTGTCTCCTGGTCCACTTTCTCTAAGGATTTTGTAACACTTGTCAGCTTATTCTCTACCAGTCGGGCTTCTCGGCTATGCACTATTGCGATGGATGTGATTTCTACCCTGATGGTCGCTTTAAAAGCATCCCATCCTATTGGGAAGGGCGTTTCAGGCAGGTCGTTGGTCGTAAAGTATGCGGATATTGCCACCTTGATGCCCGCTAGGTCTACTGGGTCAAGTAACACATGTGGACGAAGGCGCGAGCGGTGGATGTTTCGCGCGGATTGAGTGTGTTTGCGCAGCAGCTCTACATGGGCTTGGTCTGAGATTGAGATATCTGACATGGAGAGAGTCATTACGTCTCGCACTAGAGAGTGGGAAATTAATAAGTGATCTATTTATGAATAACAATGCGCGTGTGAATAATAAGAGTAATCACGTGAGTCCGGAGAGTGATATCGACACGTGTCTATCAGTCCTAGGTCAGTGATAGTACGCTTTAGTGCTGCAGACATAGCACCCGTTCCCTGATATGACTTAGTGCTACGGTTGTGTTCCGCGCTTCAGAATAAATTCAAGTCCCCCGCTAAATATAAGTGGGTGGTGCTAGTGTCGTACTTGGTCTTTCAATAGGTTTCTGAGGAAGAGGTCCTGCACCTGATTGGGTGCATAAACATTGAGAAGGTTGAGTGTTTGTGTCCCCAATTTGACATGTAGCTTACTGTATCTGCCCTCCCCTCGCTTCTCTGTTTGCGCTTTATCTCTGGTATTCCCTGCTTTACACAATATTACCACTCCGGCTGTTTTCATTGATGAGGACGCCCAGCTTTGCATAGGGTATTTGGGGTGGGCTATGCGATGGGTGTCTGCCTTGAGAAGGTGCGTCTCCTGTAGGAATATGATATCCGGGTCGTGAAGTAGCAAGTAACGCCAAATCTGGTGACGTTTTGCGGGGGCATTGAGACCTTTTACAGTAAGGGAAAGGATCTTTAGATGTGGGTCAGAGGACATTGTCGGGGTATGTGTTGCCCTGTATGCTGAAATGGTTGGATAGACGCAAAGTAACCCTAGTATGGGGCCCTATCTTGTTAAAGAATATACAAAGGTGATTGGCAAGAGAAGCCGCTTCCCTATATAGAGAGATGTAAGACAGTATAATCAATAGTCCCTGCTGTTGCAGCAGACAAGCCTGTCCACTCGAAAAGCGGCGTCTCCCTTCTCCCAGCGTGAAGAAAGAAAAAGAGAAAAAAAATCTAAATAAAACCAAGGGAAAGAAAAAAAAACCAACATCAATTAAGGGCCAACAGGGCCAACAAGGTCCATTCAAGTCTAGGGAAAGGCAAGGTGCCAGTGCACGTGCCATTCCAGAGGTGTCCCTCTCTCTGGAATAGGGTTTAGGAGGGCGGGTCTAGTGAGAAAGGCATTATTTGGTCCGGGGGATCGTCCACCCCACTGCCAGGCCTATGCTGGGCAAGAGGGGCAACATTTCGATGCATAAGAAGGCGGGGACAGAGGAGCTTCTTTGGAGTGAGTTCCGAAGTCGACCAGGTCCAGCCAGGTCGAGCCCAGCAGCATTATTATTCTATTGCCTCCTGTGAGGATGCAGAAGCTTTCTCATCATCCATGGAGCGGAGGTGCATTATAATATCCTTTTTGGTCTGGGCGAAAGTTCGTACCCCACCCCTAGTTCCCCAACGCGGTCTAGGTACGCAGGTAGTCTGTCCACCGGCAAGAAAGTGGGCGAGTCAGAGGACAAAGATGATCCAGAGATTTGCAAGAGTTGTTTAGGTTCTTGAAGGGTGTGCAGCGTCCGCCGTTAGTTTTCCCATGTAAAGATCAGGGCAAAAGGATGACCCCATTGATATCTGATGTCCATCTCACGGAGTTTGTCTGTGACTGGCTTAAAGTCTCTACGTCTCCTGAGTGTTACGGGAGAACGATCCTGAAAAATGCTGTATAGTGTAGCCCATTTAGGTCAGTTCGGTTTTGTTCCTAGATGCTTGTAGTATAGCTTCCTTTTCTGTGTAAAAGTGGACTCTGGTTAGGATATCTGGGACCAGGCCGAGGTTGCCCGGGGGAGCAGGTACCCTCTGGGCTCTATCTAGGGCTGGCGGGGAGGCATCTTCATCGCCCCTAAAGTCCTGCAACAGTTCCGCCACAAATGTCATGATATCTGATCCCACTGCTCCCTTAGGAACGCCTCTGTTCGCAGATTGTTTCATCGACTCCTATTTTCCAAATCTTCTTGCTTAATCTGGAGTTCGATATGTTGTTGCTCTAGGGTGGAAAGTCGCTTCCATAGCTGCTCCTGGTCTTCTGTATGAGTGTTTACTGTCTGCTCTAGATCATCGACTCTCTCCCCTATCTCAGTTATGTCCTTCTTCATCTCTTTAAGGCACGCCTTGAACTCGGTCTTGAGGTAGCCAATTTCGAATTTAATTTCTTGTAGGAAATTGGTCATGAAGGCCTGGGTGAGGAGTTCAGACGCCTCCTTCGGAGCAGACGCCAAGGAGAGTGCGGCAGGAGAGCTAGTTTTTTGCCACAGGGATGTAACAGGGTTTTGGCAAGATTTGCAGCAGAGTGCTTTCCTGACTTGGTCCGTGGCATAATCTGACGCCTCTCACGGAGAGCGTCCCAGTCTACTGGGGGCACCAGCCAGGATGCTTATGCAGTTGTCTTTATTAGATCCCTTGCAAGTCAGGTGTGGTGTAGTATTACTTAGGGGTCCCTGTATATAAGTTTGCATCCCCTGCTCGAGCTGTTCCTAGGTCTGTTGTGCAGCCTTGCCTCCCGGGCCATTCAGTGCTGTATTTCAGCTAGCGCTCATTCCATGCAATGTTTCTCCCCTCTGGTTGGTTCTCTTGGGGGTTCCCCAGGTCGCTCCCACATGCAGAGTGGGTCAAAGTGGTGGCCCGCAACCGTGAACTCCAGACCTCTCCCAAGATGTGACTATGCCTTCTGCAACGGCTCCAGTTGTCATGAATGGGCCCACGCTGTGTGAGCTCTCTTTGCCAGTAGGCCAGCCACTCTAAATCCCGGGCCCACAGATCAGGAAGCGGCACCCCCCGGTCGGTGGGAAGGGGACTTACCTAAGCGTGGCTCCACTGAACCGCTCGCCGTGCAGGCCGATGCCCGCTAGGTTAGGCCGACGGGCAGCTGGATCGAGCCCCTTTGCTGTTACGCCCGATGTCTTTTGCACACAAAATGGCGGGCTACAGGTCTTCTTCAGGCCCCTGGCACCTCCAGGACAGAGAGAAGATGCAACAGTTGCTTTCCGCTTCCCAGCGTAGTTCCGCCGATCCGCTTGTCGCAGGGGCCAAAGCCTGCTGCATTTACCCGCTGGATTGCGACCCCATTGTTGTTCTGCCTTTCTCGCTCCCAAGATGGTGGTCTACAGAGCGTCTTATGCGCGATATGGCCCCTCTGAAACGGAGGGGAGGGTGGGGGCGGGTTGCTTACTGCCTCGCAGCCTAGTTCCGCCGGTTCGTTTGTCTCTCACGTCGATGCCCGCTGTAATGAGCCAGCAGGCTGCTGGGTTGCAGAGCCACTGTTGTGTCGCCAGGCCTCTCTCACCCACAAAATGGCAGTCTACGAGTCGTCTTTGGGAGGCCTTCCAACAGCCAATCCGGCCCCCGCTCTCAAGCCAATGGCACTACCACAGTGGAACACGGGGTTGGCGGTCGTCTTTTCCGGGCCGTCTGTCAATTCCCAAGCGGAGTCGCCGATACCGATTTTAGTGGTGGAGATCTTTGTGCAGTCCAAGATGGCGACCGCAGTCTTGGTTGCGGAAAGAGTCGGGTCCAGCGGCAGCTGTGGGAAGTGGCGGGGCTCGATACTTGTGCCTGATGCGTGCATCGGGGTGGCCCCTCGGTGCCACTTAGTTTGGTTTTCTAGGGAAGCGGTGGCACGGAGCTCCCCAAGAGCACGTTCTACTCCATGCGCTGCTAGACCACGCCCCATATCTAAAAATGTTAAACCAGGTATCGAAAGGTATGTGCTTCAATGACTGTGCATCTTCTAAAAAGTGGCAACAGCTAGATTCAGCACAAAATCACCTGCAACTTTTGTGTCTAACGTAAACAGATGTGGCACATACAATATGATCTTTTCATACTCTATCTGAATCAAGCTCAATTCATTTTTGCAGTACAAGTCAGAAAAGTAGCACATTATGTGAACGTTCAGGTATTCCTTCAAAATATTCTATGGCATCTCCATGCAGCCACTGTATTGACCCTATGAGAGCCTCCATCATGGCTTGTCTCGACTACTGTGCTATCGTCTATTACCGTGCTCCCAAGAAACTCACTGGCAGGCTCCAAAGATTTCTGCACCATACCACTAGAATATGTCTTCACCTTAGTAAACAAGATAACATCAGACAAGAGCTTTGAACGCTCATTTACAATTTGATTTTAAAACTTTGTCATGGTCCATAAAGATTATAGGAGAGAGGGCCCTGAATACCTGTAGAAATGTACAGCAATGTGCACTTGACTGCATCCCTCCCACAGTAACCACTCAATCTTTGCCCATATGATTAACAAAAGATGGTTCAAGAGACTGAACGAAGGTAAAACAGACGCCGTACAAAGGGCAAGATGTTGACATGCCCTTATTCCCAAACTGGGATCTGTACAATACTACAAGCACACCAGGAACCCTGTGAGAACTGAACTCAGCACTGATAACTGTTCGTGATTGAAGACTAAGGGTGCATGGGTTATGGCCCTAAGACTTGAACTCCTTCCTAGCATTGCGCATGTAGTACTTTTAAAGACACATCTGCATAATACGTTCTTAATGAACTATATTTTAGCACCAAAATTGATCTACCATACAGAAACAGCATTTAAAACCATACACATCACCCAATTTACTACATCTCATCAAAAGTGCCAAATTTCCCCAGGAGAATATATTATGTTAAGAGCATTTGCATAGCCCAACTACCATTATTAGAGCACCATAATGCATTTTCAATCTGGGCTGCCTTTCGTGCAGATCTGGCAAGCCATTGATTGACTGTTCCTGTTGTTTGAAAGTGTCTGACTGTGGGTGGTTGGTAGAGAATATGTTCAATTCTTAGTTTAGAAATGGTTTGTGTAGATTATTGAGAAGATTAATTGCATGTGATCTTGGGAGATATTGGTACGCAATTAGACGCAATGTTGCATACATGAGGTTATGGTGTACTTATGCTTAATTTAGGAATGCAAAAACAACATGGTGATGGAATGCTTGAATTAATCTCAGCTACTGGTAATCACTCTGGCTGCATCCCAATCCATTGTTTTTCACCATGCCATTCCAGTTGAGACTCAGCCAAATGCAAATCAGTCTTGACCCTGCTCCTCATGGAAACAGTGGAGCCAGAACTGCCAGGCCAGGTTCTCCCTGAAGCAGAACACAAGCAACCTCAGACTGGTTTTGCCCTGTCGTCAAATAGTGATTTGACAATGTTGGCAATATTTGCTAAAATTTAAAATAAAACTGAGATTATGTAAATTCTTTGCATAAAAAAACAAAATAATCTATTTTATCTGTCAAGATATCACTTGTTTGGGGCCCTAGACATGTTAGGTGCTTTGCTAATTTATATCAATTTAGATTAACTTCTGCTTGGAAAAATGGGGGTAATAAAATGAAATGCCCCAACAGTGATTCTAAAATGTAAACCATTTTTTGTCCGCTGAGGATATGTATAGGTTTTGTGTAAAGGTTTTTTTTGGGAGGGGCGTAAATCTTATTTTTCAGGTGAATGCTTGAGGAAAAATAGTCACAAACCAAGGCATATTCTGTCACAGACCATTAAAAGAATTTGAGCAAAGTTGACTCGATTGTAATCAAGCTTTTACACATAGGCAAAAATATTGCAATTATGTCTAACAGTATACATTGAAAAAGTCAATAGCCAAGTAAATGACAGAGAATGTTATATAAAAACTTAACGAAGATCTTACTAAATCACTCTGATCGAAATGAATAACAAGACAGATGCATGGATGAGTGGAAGTACATTTAGTAGAAAGTTAAATATTTAAACATTTAGATCTGGTTATAGTAGCTCTTTATTTTCTCACGAAAATCCACAGATCTACTGCTAGACTTTCAAAGAGACCAATAATGAGAAACACTTTAAAAAACATGTCGAAAAATCTTAATGATTTTCAGATACATTACATTACCGCCTCACCATCCTATGTTAGAGATACTGACGACCTGATTAATCAGTTAGAAGAGCTACACATAAAAGCAGATTGGGTTCTTATTGATATGCTTTTTGTCAATGTCCATAAGACAAAAAGATGGTTTTTAGACTTCTTCTGTGAGAGAAGCCTCCTATTATAGTCACTGGAAGTTGTTATTCTATTTTGTAGAATTTATGATTTAGCATGACTATTACCTGTTCAGTGAGGCATATTTATTGTATTGCTGTGGGACAGACATGGAGTCACTGTTGTCAAAAGTTGAAAAAAAGCATGCATATTGTCCAGATCAAGGGGGCTTTGGAAAAACATCTATTCAGAAGCTGGACTGCAAGGGGACGATTGAGAGTGGGCAACATTTCCTCTGCATTAGCCTTTGAACTTTTTGACAAAATTGAACAATATTTTAACCTCTCAGTTAGAGTGAAGGAGATAGTCTCTGGTGTGACACTAGGTGCCCCACCCACTAAATATAACATATGCTTCAAGGTTTGTTAAGAGATGTGATAGGTTGTTGTTGATGAAGGATGATGAAAATAAACTTGTGTCCAAGCTATATAAAAATATTTTATGGAAAACCCAAGGTGAGGAGGTCTGTTGTACAAAAACCGTGGGAAGTGGAATCAGGCACAAAATCACAGAGAAATTGTAGGAAGACATACACAATGGAATACACACTATATCTAGAACAAAAGTGAAACATGTGACGTTCAAATTAATGCTCTATTGGCACTACAACTATTCCAGGTTTCAACAAGGGGATAACGTTAGACAGAGAATTGCTGCAAGGCTTGTGCAGAAAGAGATATGCTAATCCACTTATTAACTATTGGTTCTGGAGGGAAATGCTCAATTACCTAGAATATTTGTATCCTGATTAACTAGGAATTGCCTATAAATGGCGTGATACGTATTTTTTTACACAGAATGAAATAATAAACAACACTGGCACAAAAACTATACTTTGCACGGTATATTGATATTCATATACCGTGGAGAAACACAAGTGTTACATAGTAAAGACACAGGACTGTTATGCAACTCAAATAATAACATAAATAGGTGCCATACTAAGTGTGCTTCACATGAAACGTAATACACTCTACAAAACATTTGACAATAAGCAGAAAACACAAAATCACTAAGTTGGGCATCCATTAACAACTCCTTAGCATACTCAAACATATATCCTCAATTCTTGGCGGTAGATATGTGATACATTGGTACTGAACACCTGTTCATATCCTCGACGTTTCGACCCTTTTAACAATGTAAGCTCATGAACAACATCACAGTGGGTCTTCCTCAGGACTAGAAAATGTAAATACTGTCTGTGTCATAAACTATAATGCGTTTCAGAGATAAAGTGGGATAAGAGAGCTAACAAACTCAAGAAGATCATTTAGCAATCCTGGGCCTTGATTTCAGACAAACTCGACACAGAAGAGAAACCTTTGTTTGGTTTCAAAAAGGGGAGAAATATAAGATACTTTGTGGTCAGTTTATTCATGAAAACACTGCAAACCCCTGATTTGAGGACTCAGTTAATGTTGCTGCCATTTATGGGCCATTTCAAATGTGGACGCTGCAAGACCTGCAACCTTACTGTGGAAAGGAGGTACTTCACACATCTACATCGTCAGTACACACCCAAACATCACATGAACTGCAACTCAGTGGATGTGATCTATGCAATTGTATGCTCATGTGACATGCTCTACGTAGATCAGACGAGACAGGTCTAAGTTATAATTCTCCAGCATTGTTAAATGATTCGCTGTAAGACACAGGGGTCCCCCCACTGGTTATTCATTTTAATTGTATGCAGCACAGGCAGAAAATTAGAGGTGGTGGGTACTAGAGAGAGTAATTCAAAACTCATGGGGAGGTGACATATTGTCCACCCTAAATTTAAGAGAGTGCAAGTGGATACATGTGCTCAATACGGTCGATCAGGGTCTCAATGAATCTGAGGAGATATCCAGACAAGTGGCCCTCCTCCACACAGGGTAGGATTGCCTTTTGGTATCAGTTTACTCATTTGTCGGATTATTATGCCCTCATGTGTTTTGAGTTTAACCCAGGGATGAGGGTACGCTGTCACTATGAGCAGCTCATCAACATATCATACTAATGTGTACTTCGCCTGTGGCATATTAACATATTAATATGTTTTTAATTTACTTTCCTGAGTTACACAGTCCTAACAGATGTATTTATCACCTGGTATGGATTTTCGTGTTAATACTGACAGTCTGTATGTGGTTTTCAAATGTGTATATGAAATACTATTTATGCTCCAAAGTATATGTTTTTATATATCAACGTGATTTTACATGTATAGGAATGTGAAATTTTCTCACTCTTCCCTAGTCATGTGCACTCAGACATATTGTACAAGTAAAGGATCGTTTTGGCTTTTACCTGCCACAATAAAAGTAATCAACCTCTAATCAGAGATGTGAACAGCTTTAGTTAATCAAATTGACATAGTTTTGGGACTATGACAATGTTTAAGGAAAGGATTACCCTGTATGACACTCTTTCCTTTATTTCCATTCAGGCCAAGTCAGACGCATTGCTAAGATCGCAAGGTTTTCGTAACCCGGTGGGCCACAGTGCCACATATGCAGTGTCATTCTTTCCTCACATGCGATCCATTGGAATGCTGATTTGATTACAGGAAAATCACTGGAATTATGTGGCTGTATCTTTGGCGAGCACGCTCTCGCAGTGGCCTCTTTTTTAACCAGTATTTATCCAACCTCGCCGCTCAATAATCTGGACAGCCGTAGCCGAGATCGGATGTATTCCCTTTCGCTTTGAGAAAGTCAATAAGGTGAGCCTTTTGGCAGGGGCTAGGTCGAGTTACCATTTGCCCCCATTTTTAATCGTTTCATTAATATTATTTGCAATTCAGTGCTTTGAAATACATTAATTTTGATGAAGAGAATCCTTTGTGAATGTTCGCGGTATCTGCTGACCAGCGAAACCTCTGCCTGGGGCCCAACAAGTGTAGAGCTTTTCAGATTGGATACATTCCCAAATCCGAACAATTTCATTTTTACGAGGTAAGAGTGTTGTAGTGTGTTTGTCCTCACACTCGTGTGATATTAGTGCTTTTACCAATAATACCTTGCATCCTTGTGACACAGGTCCCTATTTAGGACCCGCTTTGTTCCTGGATATGCTTGATCCATTGTACTCTACTGCATCACATGGAGGTGAGTGTTTATCCTATCTTTCTCTATTCTCACCAATGTATGTTTCTCCACATCGCATGGTGATTGGGTATGTATTGCTTTACAGGGTTGTGTTTTTTTTAGCGCAGCATCAAGCATAATGATGTTACTATTCTGAATAGGTGAGAACTCTCTGGCTATACCCCCTTTTAAATCCATTAAGTTCCTTTTGCCGATTTATCACTGACACGCATTATCCTTCATCACACAGGCTGTATTTACATTTTCTAGTCCTGAGGAAGACCCACTGTGATGTTTTTCATGAAAACACATCGTTGAAAGGATCAAAACATCGAAGATATGAATAGGTGTTCCATACCAATGTCTCACATATCTACCGCCAAGAATTGAGGATATATGTTTGAGTATTCTAAGGAGTTGTTAACGGATGCCCAGCTGAGTGATTTTGTGTTTTCAGTTTATTGTCAATTATTTTGTAGATTGCATTTTGTTTCATGTGAAGCACATCTAGTAAGGCCCAAATTTATGTTATTACTTCTGCTGCATAACAGTCCTGCGTCTTTGAGATGTAACACTTGTGTTTCTCCACGATTTATGAATATCAATATACCGTGCAAAGCACAGTTTTTGTGTGCTGTTTATTATTTTATTCTGTCTAAATATATACGTTTCACACCATTTATAGGCATTTCCTAGTTAATCAGGATACAAATATTCAAAGAAATTGTGCATTTGCCTACAGAACCGATTGTTACTATATACTATTAATACCCCAGGTTCTGCGGGACACTGGGACACCCCATTACTATTAATAGTCCACTTATTAAGGCACTGCCTAAAATACACAGGTACTGGGAAGACATTATTAAATCAATCGACCAAATGTTCCAAACTAAGTTCCCCAGATTCCCAGCATAAGGCCTACCTAATTACCAAACATTCCTGCTGCATTTACTCAGAAGGAAATAGATGGTCTTTGCGCAGCTAAGCAAGGTATATTATTTCACTGTGGGGCAAACCAAAGCCTCCAGAAATTAGAGCATGTTACCAGAGACCATCAGAACTTGTTAAGGGAAAATCTGATGATGTGCAAACAACAGAGGTGGAAGGTCTTTGTGGAAATTCTACCACATTTCTGCCCTACCTCTCTATCGAATTTAGAGACCTCTCCTGCAATAGCTAGATTGATATGACTCCTACACATTATAAGAAGAGATGTCACAGATGCCTGGAAGAGGCACAAACGTAGAGTGATCAAGGTTGCTTACCACATATAGCTAATCTGAAATACAGCTCTATCTTGCCATATATGTTATTAATTTAATTGTGGAAGACTAGAGATTGGGAATGGGGGGTTTGTTGGGGTGTTTTCTTTTTGTTCAATCTGAAACCATGTTGTGGTATTCTGTGCAGGCCACCAGCTGATGGATGTAGGTGAGTTTAATAAAATTTCTTTTGAAAACACTATCAACATATTTGAACCAAAAAAAAGCTCTGTGTCTGCAGCAATAATCTCAATCACAATCCCTGGTATCTAGGACTCACGTTTATTTAACGTATCATCAGTGCTGAAGTGTTAATGCAATTCACAACATGATTAGTGCTTCGTTTTTAGGAAGGGTGTATCTTGAAAGCCAAATCTCTCTGTGGAGAACTGTCTTCCCAAACACATTAGTGCTAGCATTTCAAATAGGGAATTTCGGTGTGCTAAAAGAACCTGCACGATTAACAAGGACTACATTAAGTTTGAAAATTCTATAAATAGGTATGGAAGGAGATGCCATATAAAAAATATGGCAATACCAAAGGGGATGATGGACGGAGCGTTTTAGCAAATCAAACACTCACCCCCAGTCAACTGATCTGGGTTTAATCCATCATCATTCTTTAGCTCACTCCATGACCCCAATTCAGACATGGCCATATGCAGATCAGTCTGACCCTGTGCCTCATGGGAACAGTCCAGCACCGAACTTTCAAGCCATGTCTTCCCTGGACCGGAAACAAGCATCCTGGGTCCGGTTTCAGGTTCATAACCCTCATCAGCCAGGCTATCTTGAATCCAGTGGCAAAGTGAGCAAGGGGCCCACATTAGGGCGAAGAAAGCGATACCAAAGGGGATGAGAACTGTCTGAACTGGGGTGGTGGAGTGAGCTGGGAAAAGAAGAATAAGAAAGGCTGTAATTAATGGAGGGAGGTGGTATTTCCAAGAAGTAGAAAGAATAAAATAATTATCATGTGAAACTTAAGGAAAACCTCGGTTAATATCTGTGGCTTAAATGATCCTAGAAAACGAGTAGGGTGGCGGAAGATTTGAAAATGCTGCAGTCTGATATTGTATGTCTCCAGGACACGCACATTATGGGAACGGAAAAAAAAGTTTTAGATCAATTAGGGTATAATCTTATAGCACACACTTCACAGGGCACTACAACTAGGGGGGTCACCATCTTAACCTGGGGAAAAGAAGTTGTTTGCAAGAAGCAATTGGGCGATAAATATGGGCGGTGAGTCATTGCAGAGCTACATACGTCTACTTTTTAATTTACCCTGTGCTCAATATACGGGCCAACGGGGGATGACCCCCGAGGTTTTTCACTTTTTTAATTTAGAATTAGCAGGATGGTTGACCCCCATTACAATGTGTGGGATTTGAACATCAGTGGGATTGGGGTGTGTTGGGGTGGCAGCCCGGGGCTATACAAAGGCCGAAAGACCAGGGGTCATGGTGCTTTGTCCCACTTAGAAGAAGGCAATGGATTATTAGACATATGGAGAAAGTTATAAACAGCAGAATCTGACTCTGGAAGTACTTATTTTTCAGCTCCTCACGGCACACTGGCCCGACTGAATTATTTATTGTTTCTGAGGGCCTAATCGCGAAATGCTGCATTTAAAAATTTCCCCGAATAATGTCAGTTCATAGTCCTCTAGTCTTGGAGATATTACAGATTAGGGGTGAGAGGGCACAACAGAACTGGACTTTTGAAAGAGTACTGTTAGTGGACGAGGGATATATCACCCATATGAAAACATGGATAGAAGAATTCCTGGGATATAATAGAGGGAGTGCTCGAACTGGCAGCGTGTGGGATGCTCTTAAGGCAGGTTTCCATGGAGAGACACTAAGTTTTAGCTTACGCCACTCTAGAAATAAACGCCAACATTTAATTGAATTATACCAAGGATTGAGAGTAGTGGAAGAGGATGTAGTCAGGGCAATAGAGCCTGGAGACAGTATTGAGGGTATACTGAATAAGCTTGCCTTAGCTAGAGCAGCAATAGGGGATGTGGTTGTAGCTAAGGTCACTGAGAAATATTTGACACGAAAGGAGGAATGTTATGAGTGTAGCGAGCGATCAGGGCGCATATTAGCAATTCGAACTAGACAGAAGAACATACAGAACGAGATAATATCAAAAAAGAATGAGCATGGGAATTTGGTGACGACAGCTCAGAGAATCCGAGAGGAATTCCGTAGGTTTTATATGAAACTATACGATTCTGAGAAAATTAGGGAGGATATTGCTGATGATGTAATTAGGGAGTATCAAGATGCTAGCAGTCTGGAGGAATTCTCCTCAGAAGATCGAGAAGCTCTAGCTGCTGCTTTTTCGTGTGATGAAATATTTAAAGCACTCAGTGAGCTCGCAGCAGGGAAGCCCGCAGGCCCAGACCGAATTCCACTAGAGTTTTATAAAATGTTCTGGTCCGTTCTTGGAGAAGACTTCTCAAAATGCTCTGTGGGGTACAAGTGGGGGAGCCACCCCCTGAATCCGGGGTACAAGCCAGTATAGTGGTATTCTTGAAGAAGGGGAAGCCAGCCACAGATCCAGGTTCTTATCCGCCGATCACGCTGATGAACACAGACACCAAAATATACTCAAAGGTCCTGGCAAATCGTTTGAGCCCTGTTGTCGTTCGAGTTATCTCGCCTAGACAGCACGGATTCATACCTGGGAGGGGCACTACAGATCACGTTAGAAGAGTCATCATGCTCTTTGACACAGCATCAGTCTCAGGAGACCCTATGGCACTTATTCTTTTGGATGCAGAGAAAGCATTTGACAGGGTCTCCTGGGACTTTTTGTGGGTGGTCCTCAAACAGTTGGGGGTTGAAATGGCTTTTATAACAAGCTTTACGAGTATTATATCTGCTCCCATTGCCAAACTGGTGTTGACGGGAGGACAATCTGAGGAATTTAAGGTAAAAGGGGGACTAGGCAGGGCGGCCCCTGCTCTCCGTTATTATTTGCATTCTATATTGACCCCTTGATTCACAGAATTGATGCCAACCCCATGATAAAGCCTATAAGCAGTTGTGGGATGGATACCAAGATCCTGGGCTATTACTACATCAATACCAGAATCAGCTCTGGCTGAAATTGTAAAAGAAACACTGGCCTTTGGGAAAATATCAGGGTATTCTCTTAATCAGCCTAAAACCCAAATCGTAATTAATGAATATCTCAGACTGAATGACCCCCGGGTCATGCAGTCGGCAATGTATTTAGGAGTGAATATCTCATCCAATAGTGGGGAAATCGTTGAGCTGAATCTTGCCCCGGTCATTCAGAAGGGATCACAGGATTTTGCTTGGCTGAATAATCTTCACCTATCATTGATAGGTCACTGTAATGTGTTGAAAATGATTTTTTTACCTAAAGTTTTATTTCTTTTTAGATCAATACCTTGGATATTTTTGACAGTATGGTTTAAAAAGTTGGACGGATTGGTGAAGATTTATATGGGCATATGGTAAGACAAGAGGGCCATGAAGTTTATGTCTCTCCCTCAGGAGAAAGCAGGATTATCGGTCCCAGACTTTAGATTATATTACTTAGGATCAGCATTACAATATATGTGTTCGTTAGTGGGGGGGGGGGGGGGGGGGGATCCCTTCGATCCCTGGAACCAGGGGAGGGTACCAGATATTTATGAGCTATTGGTGGGGAAGGACGCTAAAAATTTGTTTTTAAGATTCACTGAACCTAGTTACTATAAGAAGGTAAGATTCAAGACCCTATTGGCAGCAGGCCAGGTGTCGATGACTATTAAAAGAAAGACTGGATAGGCAGAATAAATTACTATACCCCCTTATATAAGAACTCAGCATTATCAACAGTCTTTCATGATTGTATAATGAAACGATGGAAAGATGTAGGGGTCGGTGTAGTGGGGGCCTTAGTTAATGTAGCTGGACTTAGGCCATTTTCAGAGCTACAGGATAGATATGGGGTAGATAGGAATGACGATTTGAAATACCTGCAGGTATGCAGCTATTTGGGGAAGAAAACAGCGGGTCCAAATGGGTTAGCTAAGAATACCACGATTGATAGTCTGAGGGATGAAGCTGGATGTACTATTAGTAGAATCTATAGGGAGTTGATCGCCATGCAGCCAGACGACTTAGAGAGACAGGCTGAAAAATGGGATCAATGGCTCGGGATTAAAAGATCCGGTTTTCTTTATTCCTTAGACAAAGGACATAGTATACTCTGTTCATCAAAGTTACATGCGCAGCACTTTAAAACGATCTTAGACTTGTATTATACACCTGATAAAATAGTAAAATGGGGTAGGTCTGTGGGTGTCTGTTGTCCCCGCTGTCAAACTGCTTGGGCAGATGTGGTGCACATGTTTTCAACTTGCCCACAGCTGGATGCTCTTAGCAAAAGTATAGAACAGTTCTTAGCGCTAACCCTGAAGGTTAATGTGGTTTTAACCCCAGAAGTGATGTTACTGGGGGTTAATAGCACAGGATCTGATGGTGCTAAACCATACTTTATTTTTTTGGCAATGGCAGTGGTTAAGATTTGTATTGCTACAGCCTGGCTAGATCCGGTGGCCTCATCTTTCTCGCAATGGCTTGCTCGGCTTCTCTCCACTTTCAATTTGGAGAAAGGAATTTATGAAAGAAAAGGTCAAAAGGCCAAAAAGCTGGGCAAAACAATATGTGTTCCAATGTATCGGTGGAAAGTGGAGGCTGGGGGCCCCTGAAATAATAGCAAACTGAAATTCTGTACATAAAAACAATGCTGCTATCAGTGTATAGGGTTTTTTCTCCTATTTTTCTCTCTTCTTTTTTTGTTTCTCTTCTGTTCCCTCTTTCTTTTTTCTGTTTTCCAATGTAATAATTACCTCTCAAAAAGAGTAATAATGAACTGAAAAAATGCCTTGTACACATGAGAGTAATGTTGGTACAAAATGTTTAAATTCTTATTCCATTGTTTAGTTTTTTTGGAATCTCTTGGAACGATTGTTTGAATATGAATTTATTTCTATGCCCCAACAAAAAATAAAATATATTAAAAAAATAAAAAAATTGCCAGATGAAGCACTGGTCAAAACAGCGAGTATTTAACTATTTGTAGCATCTTGTAACCAAAATACCAGTTTAAATGAAACAGACTACTTTAAATGATGTATGTTTTACATCTATTATATCCTTAAATAGATGTAAATAGATGTAAAGAAGCTGTAGGGGCTAACAGGAAGCTTGAAACCAGATCTTTTATTGATAGTAAAAACAAAATCATACTCAGAGCAACCGAACAATGGATAAAACACCACTGGTGATTTATTTTGAGAAAACACATGATGGCAACAGTCGATCTGTAACATCTGTTGATATTGGTCATGTGACATGATCCACCTAAATGACTACGGAAACTCAAATTAAATCAAATGGTTGCCAAAATCATTATTCGGGAAGGCCCTTAATATTGATGAAGGAAACAATATAATCTCGTAATTTTGTTTATTTTTTTTATTTTACATTTGGGATTTCTGTGTCTTTTGCATTCAGTACTTTAAATAGATTAAAATAGCATATCATATTTTTGCACACAAAGTAACAAGAGATTTGAATCTCAGACGGATATTCAAATGATATCTGTATATAAATAGTGTGCATGGAGAAATACTACTGTTCTTCAGCTATCCGAGTATACATTTTAACATATTCTCCCCATTCTAATTATTTGAGGTAATGAATTATATTTATATAGCAGGTACTTGTTATAGTATAGACATTTTTGTGTTACATTTTCTCTTCTCATTTAATGCACGTTAGGACAGTTATTGAGTTATTTTCACATTAGTATAGGCGATACGGTATGACTTATGCATACCTTTTGAAAGTTGCATGGTACTGAAATAGAAAGAAAGTATGATTGGTTATCATCTGTGCTGGATTAGTACAAAAGTTTACTTATTAGATAGATAGGTGTAAAGTGGTATGACCTCGAAAAGCCCTTAGGCACAGGAGAGATGGTTTTCTTCTACTGCGTCACACTTTAAATGTCGTATTTCCAAGAGACGATTTTTGTATTTTTTAATAACTGTCTTTGGCCTCTGCTGTTTTTGCTGCTACCGAAAGACCGAAGAAACTTTTTAAACAATTTGTTTTGTACCTAACTGACATCCAGCTTGTCTACTGCTTGATAAGGATATTGAGAAGAGTATTTCAACACATTATTTCTGTTTTGTCAGAGTTAAGTTTGAGGTCGTTTTTAGTCCAGTTGTTCAACTGTCTGAGGCATTTATTGATGTCGGTCACTATTTTTTCATTTCTGGATGATTTGTGTATGGAGAGAGATGTGCTGAGGGAAAAGATTAGGTGATGGAGGGAGGTGAGGTAAGCAATGAAAATGAGTTTGAATAGAGCAGAGTGGTGTAGGTCAAGTCAACACAATCAAAATCTAATGCAGGACTCCAGATAAAATACTTTAGAAACCTTTCATAGAAATTCTACTTAACTTGCGATTCCTGCAACAGTCAGACCATTTTGCCAAAGTGCTGTTACTCCTTACCTGTTCGATCAAATGTCTTCTCACATTTGGGGCATTTCAATAATTTTTTGCTGCCAATCTCAGTGATGATAGGGGATAATCCTTCAGGGTAGTTTCCCACCGGCTCGGCACTCCCCTGTCCCTCTTCAATATCATTATGCTCTTTATCACTTGCCTCTTCATCCTCAGTGTCTTCACTATACATGTCCTCCTGCAAATCATCCACTTCTGCTGCAAATTCACTTTCAGAGTCCTTAAAGTCATTTCTTTCCAAATCTGCTTTGTCACAGATACTTCTCTCAGAGCTGCAGTCAGACAGGACATCACTTTCATCATCACTGTTCTCAAAAGTCACGAGGCATTTAAGATTATGTGCTGGTCGTCCGGCTGGAAGCTCCGTCTCCTGCTGAAACTGGTGCACTTGCTCTTCTTCAGGAGGAGAAGCAGAAGTATGTGCTTTAGCCAAGTGGTTATCTAAGGATTTCTTGTAACAAAAACTGCGACTACACAAAGAGCACTGATGACTAGCTGGTGATTTATAAGTACATTCATCTCCAGTTTTTTCTGCTGGTGGGTTTTCAACTCCTTCTTCTGATTTCACACATGTGGACACGTTTTCAGTTGCTAGCAGGTTAACAGCGTCTATAATGTCTAAAAACTTGGCCGCCTCCAAGACCAACGGGATTTCATTTTCATACACACAAAACTTAGAGGTGTAAAGAAATTCAAGTAAATGCGTAAAAACTGAATGGGTGACATGATCTAGAGTGACAACACCAGTGGGAGGGTTCTTGCTCAGATATGCATGAAAATAGCTGCTGCCAACGGCCACAACTACCTTGTGTGCAGAAAAGTCTTTGCCTTCAACTTTAATCACCAAATCACAGAAGGAGGGTTGCTTTTTCCGATCTGCATTCAGGTACTTGAGCAAGTTGCTATTGTACTGCATAGAACTTATCAGCTTCCTTTGTTCAGGGAGCTGTGGCAGTGTGTGGGTAGATGCGGTTGGGTTTGGAATACTTTCCTGCCCCAAATAAGTGCCGAGGTTTGATATGCAGTCATGTGCTAAAATATGTTCTGAGGCAGCTTTAGGATCCTGGGAAGGTACCTTGCTTCCAAGAGTTTTTAGGGCCTTTCTTCTTTTCTTCATTTCAATAAACTCAGTCATACATAAAGGTGTTCATAAGGATTTTACAATGCTATACCAGCATTTACTTGGATCACTCCTTTGAGATGTCCAGGGACAGGGATTGACAATCTGAAAAAATAAGAGAATCTTTATTATTGACCAAAACAGAAAACTGTATTTAAAAGGTAGATATTCTTTTTGGGGATCAGATTTTTTTAAATGAATTATAAGATGAACTCAAAATACAGTTGAGTATCGGTTTTCCATGGGAAGGAGAAAGAGCAAAAATGCTGGCTTGGTTGGACATCAGCCGCATGTGGAAAAACACACCCAGGCACAGACACACTCCCGCTCCTCCTGTTCTTCGGATAGTTTATAGGTGGTACTAATAGCTGCTTAGCCTTTAGTATGTTTACTATAGCATTGTAAAACCACACTGCCCAGGACTATCCCAGTTGTTAAATGCCCTCATTAAAGGCTCAAGTCGTAGGTATGGTCCTATAACAGGAGAGGGGGAATTTAGCAACCAGAATGTCACTTGGAAAAAGGGCTGTAAAGCTTCTACAACATTCCCTTCCACACAAGACAAAATGTTCTAAAACACAAACAGGAAAAATCACAGAGAGAAACACTGGAATTCTGGAGTAAAAAGTGTTTTGGTGACATGTGGACAATCTAGCTCGAAGATAGACTGGCACGCAGACCTGTTTTTCATTGCATTTATTAGTCCTTTTTTGGCTGATGGTAGTTTTGAGAGATGTGCAGGTGGAATTGTCTCTTCAATTTTCTTCTTTGAAAAGAATAATTGTTTTGCAACTTTATGACTGTTTTTTCGCTGCAGCTGCTAAAAGGAGTAATGTTGGTGTGTGAGTGACAGGGAGATTGGGGATTTTGAGGAATGCCAGCCACTTCCTTTTGAGAATTGCAAACTTTTTACAACAGAATTAAGGCACTGTAAAAAATGTTTCTTGCTAAAGAGGACCGTTTTGATTTTTTTTTATTCAACATTTTCATAAACATTTTGCATTTTTGATAATTATATATATTTTCGATTTCACTATGTTCATTTATTTCATTTAACATCAACGCTTTTTCAGTATTGTAATCCACTTTGCTCACATCTCCCCAGCTCTCTCTTTCTGTGAATACTTATGTATAGACATCACTAACAATAAGAAACCTATATGCTCACTACACTCATTTTACCACCCTCCAGGGAATAACCTCACCTTCATCGAACACTTCATGGATATCCTAGCCACAAACATCAGACAAAAAAACATTCAAATATTGCTGGGGGACTTTAACCTCCATTGGAATGATCTTGAGGACCCAGAGGCTAATAGCCCGAAAGCTTTCCTATCCGACCTTAACCTGTCCCAAATCTGAGGCAGCCCCACCCATGAAAAAGGCTCAACCCTTGATCTAGTAATTTCCAAAGCGGAACACACCCAGATTGAATCGATCATCCCCTGTGACTGGTCTGACCATCACATCATTACCTTCCATATCAATCAACCAGTCAAACCACTCTCTGTCCAACCCACGAGAATGAAAATCTGGAAGAGGAACCTAAAAAATATCAGTCCCGACCTACTCGCAACCTCTAGTCCCAACCCCATGCCCCCACCAGAAGGGTTAGATGAGGTAAATGATCTGACTAATCATTACTTCGACGCTATGAACACGGTATTAAACAACCTTGCTCCCCTACAATTGAAAAGAGTCCCCATAAAAAACTCAAAACCCTGGTACGATGGTAGGCTAAATGAAGACAGCAGATCACTAAGAGCAATTGAACGACAATGGAGAGCGACCACCTCAAGTTACTAAGAAGTACTCGAAACTCACATTACAGAAAGATTAGATGATCTAAAGCAGACTTCTTCAGCAAACAACTAGACCAAGCCAATAATCACCCAAATAGGCTATTTGAACTAATCAAATCTCAATCTAAGGTTCCCTCCCACTCGTCCCAAGTTAATCCTGACACACTGCCCACCTGCGAAGAATTTGCCTCCTTCTTCACAACAAAGACAGAAAACATAAAGACAGACCTGCTTAATGATCTATTATCCCATACCGACCTACATAGGATCTCCTCACGGTCTGTGCTAATGACCCCTCTTAGTGGCTCGGCAAAGTTCGACCACAAAAACAACGCAGAACCCAAAAGTGGAGTGGTGCATCACCCGTATAAGTAAAGAGTTATTTTCAATAAGTCTTCTAGTCTTTGTTAAGTTGTCTTAAGCAATCCTTTATTGTAAAAACCCAAATGTAGGAAATTGTCAGCCAACGCATGCATGGCCCGAAAAATCAGAAAAATGGTACTAGTCCTGCAGGTTTAGTACCTTGAAAAATCTCCTCGACCTAACTGCAACCTACTTGACCTCTGTCTCTGAAACCAGAGCAAATGTGACAAGTTAACTAGATTTAAAAGCATCTTTATTGCTCATTCGCTTTGTGAGCAATAAAAATGCCTTTAAATCTTTTTATCTTGTCACATTTGCTCCATTTTTAAAGACAGAGGACAAAAGTTAGTTTGTTTTCCTACTCGCCAGAAAGGGCGAGTAGGACCTAAAAATAGCTCGTCCTCATTAATTCTACCTCGCAAATGCGAGCGGGCGAGTGGATTTGTCGAGCCCTGATAACAATGAACTTCTTCAGGGCATATGTGTATGTGGCTTCTGAGTAGGCGTAAGCATGTACAAAACGGCTGTGAGGGCCTCCTTGATAAGGGCCAGCCTGCGGCAAACTCTGTAGAAAAAGTGAAACCAACCGTCAGCTCCGTCGGTCAGTCTGGGCTTCCTTCAACACCTATAACGAGGATACTATCCTAAAAACGCTGACAGCTCTGAATCACTCCAATCAATTCTCTGACCCTCTCCCAGCAAACCACATAAAAGACTTCTTCCCAATACTAGTACCTCTATGGACAAGGATTATAAACACCTCTCTCCTGCAAGGATCCATCCCAGATATCCTTAAAGCAGGTCAAGTTTCCCCCATTTTAAAGAAGACATCGTTGGACCCATCAGACCTGAATAACTACCGCCCAATATATCCAACATCCCCACCTTGGCAAAAACTGCTAGAAAAATGTGTTCACACACAGCTTAGTAACCACATAGACTACTTCAACTTGCTCAATCAATTTCAATCAGGTTTTCATGCAGGGCACAGTACCGAATCAGCCATGACCCACATAATTGATGATGCAGTAAAAATTCTGGACCAAAACAAAGCCTGTTTACTAATCCTGCTTGATTTATCCTCGGCCTTCGACACTGTCAAACACGACAACTTACTAGATCTCTTGTAACACAGAATGGGACTATCTGGTCCGGTCCTAAATTGGTTCACCTCCTTCCTTCATAACCGAACACAAAGTTTCAAGGTTAGTCAATCCCTATCCAAGCCCACCCCAGTCACTTTAAGAGTACTTTAGTGGAGAAGTGTGGCTCAATGGTTAGAGCGGCAGATCTCGATGCAGAGCACTGGTCCGGGACCAGGGTTCGATTCCCGCCGCTGCAGGGTCTTGGGCTATAAATTCCTCGGACCAGATATTCTCGCCTCAGTGCCTATTCTAATCATGGGTCCCACGCTGCAACTCTGGGCAATAGCTTGCTTAATCTCCACAACGGCCCCAACAGCGCTGGGATGCCTGGCTTCAACATGGGGGTGCCCAGGAGTGGACACTTCACACGGAAAAGCCAGGAAGGGTTCCTTCAGCGGTATGAATACAGCGCTGAGATACCCCTAGGGGTGATTCGGCGCTATACAAGTACATATACATTTACCACAGGGATCATCCCTCTCCCCTACACTTTTTAACCTGTTTATGGAACCACTCACCGATCTTCTCAGCTCCTTGAATGTCCATTAGCACATGTACGCAGACGACACACAACTATACATAAAGATCAACTCACTAGAGGACATCAAATCGCTCAACTCAACTCTCCAAGAAACGCAGACCTGTTTGGCCTATAACCACTTAAAAATAAACACCCTCAAAACCAAATTCCTCTCAATCGCCCCTCCCAACCAATTAGCAATCATCCTCGAGTGGATGCAACACCTAACAGCACTCAATGGTCAACCTCTCATCATCGATTCAGCGAAATCGCTGGGAATAACTCTGGACAATAAGCTAAATATGCAGAAACACATCAGCATCGCCACTAAAGGAGCAACCTTCCAGATGAACACTCTGAGGAGATTGAAACCCCTCCTGCCCGCAAATTACTTCAAACAGGCAGTTCAAGCTTTCGCAATCCCCAGAATTGAATATGGGAGTATCGCTCTCTGCAGCCTTCCCAGATCTACGATGGCCCCTCTAAGAGCCTCAATCAACGCAGCTACAAGACTCATTACAGGCTCCAAAAGAACCTGTCATATCTCCCCAGACCTTGAGGCCAGAATCTACCTGAAAATAGCCTGCATGACACACAAGGCACTCCATCACAAAATCCCGAGATACCTAGCTGAAAAACTGACACTATCGGGTGGCAACAGAACCACTAGGAGCTCCTATAATCTTCTACTGAAACCACAACGATTTACCAAGAAAAAAACATACAACCGTTCCTTCTCTGGAATGGCTCCCAGGATTTGGAATGCTTTGCCCCCAGAAACAAGACAGAACCCGCCCACGGCATTCTTCAAAAAAGAAGTGAAAGCGATTCTCTTAGCCAAATTCACTTGACCTATCTACACAACCTTGTATATACTTGCCAGTCTGTAATAGCTACTACTGCTGTATTACTATAACCTATATTATTTTTGTGTATTTCGGTCATCCATATTTGTCCTGTAAAGCGCTCTGATACCCGCAAGGGTCTTGTTCGCGCTATACAAAACCTTCAAAATAAAATAAATAAAAAATAAATACTACAGAGATTCAAATCAACTGTTGCCTCTCTCCAATTTGTCAGTGAGCCAAATACTTCAGTTAATAATTATTGACAAATTCACCAGTGGTTCTTCATAAATCATCATCATCCATACACCCAATACAGATCTACTGCTCCTGGTCCCCCACGCCTCTCCTGGTAGATCTCTCTCTCAGTCCCGAAACCTCTCATTATACATGCAGTTGCTGAACATGAAAAGCCTTCACAACACCCACAGATTTCACACAGCTCTCTTTGCACAGAATAGAAACACACTCTACACCACACTATGAAACCACAAAACTCCCAGAACTTCCAAGAAGGAGATGCATTCAGCACTGACTCCCAAGCATCCTCTACTAGCAAACCCAATTTCACAAAACACTACAGCGCCCAATACCCATATGCATACAGAGTTACAAAATATGACAAAAACAAACAACATAACCAAACTATATCATTGAAAAGATTCTCACTGCAAACCAGCTGGTCTCTGTCACCTGGCAGTAACATTACCAGCATGAGCACCCCATTCCCCTGCCTATCAAAAGCAATTACTACACAACAACCAGATTTTTTAGATCACCACCTCTCCTCTTACTGCCCATGCTAGGGTTTTTCCTACCCCTGCAAATACTGGCATATCCATTTTATATCTTATATGTTGGACCATAATATTGGAGGATTGATCCTCTCCTCGCTTGCCAAATTTGATTCTGACTGAGTCCTGTCCATTTTCCTAGTTCTGCTCCAGTGTGGCATTCTCTAAGGAGCTTCACAGTCAGTGATTTTGGCGTTCATACACAATCCTTCAAAGAGATTATTAGATTTATCTTTGGCGCCTTGTCATTTTCTTATGGTTGATGACATAATGTTGATTATCCGTTATTAGCATTTTACTGAACCAGTCCTCCATCTGCCCCTCCCTGTCAGCAGTTCATCACTATCTTAAAGTGAATGGAGGTGAAACATAGATTGGGGAACTGCCAGGTTGGAAACAGAGTCTATGGCCCCAGATCCTGGGTGTGTCCTTGGCAGTGCTATTAACATTTTTTTTTTAATAAAGAAGTGAACTTTTACTTTGTCCAGAATTTATGCTTTGCCACTGGATGAATGTCACTCTAGCCTACTGCTTTTTTCAGGTTAAAGTCTTGCAGAAGTGTGCTTGCTATGTTCAACGTCATCATCACACAAATGCAGTTGGAGGGTGCATTTCTTTAAAGCTATTCTGTGGCAATGTGTGATACTTGGGTCTGTATCAACAGCCATTTCATAAAAACAGTAAGTCAAAAATACAGTCGTTCATCTTCGAATTCCAAATAGTTGACTGCGTTCCCGAGGCTAGAGGGGAGTGCCGTTGGCTCCCAGCTCCAAAATGGATCGCTTTCTAAACCTTATATATGGTACAACATGCATTCCAAAGACACGTCGCTATTTTTCCTTTCTGACAACGTTTTTTCATAATTTCCATAAAAATCGTTTTTCACTGTGTCTCCGCTTCACCTAAGAGAACCGTAACTAAGGCCTTCTAGAAGCGGTAAGTGGCACTTTCTCTGTCTTTAGGCCATGTGTATGGGACAACCTATTGCTTCATTTCTATAAGATGTTTTGTATTTCAGCCTTTAGAAAGATTTAAACATCCATGACCTCAAGGGGTCATCCCTTATGTCTTTGCTGGTATATTTTTATGGGTCCTAGTGGTACAATGGCAAACCGGGGATCATGCCTTTTATAAATCCCTACTCTATTCAAGGCCCCATGAAATCTACTTGCCCACTCGCTAAGGCAAATCCGATTTTATCATGGCAAGCTATTTTTAGGGTTTACTGGCCCAGTCTGGCAAGAGAGCCTCTGACAAAGAATGGGTTTTCTGAAAATAAATGAGCAATAGATATGCCTTTAAATCTTGTTTTTATGTTGCCACATTTGCTGTGCTGAAAGACAGAGGTCAAATGTCAGCTTATGTCTTCTTACAAACTGCTGCTTGTTTTATCCTGTGGATTTATGTTAACAAAACCCTCAGAGAAAGTAAAGTGAACTGACTGACAATAATGCTGGGGAACACACAGTGCAAAATTAAAGCTGTAGGATGTAATTTTCTTCTAATACACAACATTTAAATAGCATCTAAATGAGCTGTACAGATATTTCCAAAATATTTCAGTAGTTAGGAAAGCATTTTTAGAAATGTTGAGGTGTTGATGGAAACAAATATTTTACCAGTTATCAAAACACTTTACCCGATGATGTGCAAATGAGAAGTATTTGTTGAAACCTGATTTCCACACATTATTGCTTGAATGCTAAACAGATTTAACACTTAAAATGTCAGTGGCAAGGTTTGTTGCCTTTTCAATGGAATGTAAATGTCCTGTAAAGGACAGTGTGCTACCACATCGTGCTTTAGTAATATATTTATTAACTGCGAGAGGTCTTAAACTTGAACTGAGAAAGATTTCTGTCCTCGCTAGCAATAAACTAAGAGGTAAGTCAGGGGCCATGTGTACCCTTATGTGGGCTAGATTTTTATTATACACGGAGGAGAAGTTTAGTCTATTAAATCAAATAAAAGAGTTTTTGCACAGCACACATGCTGAACGCACACACTTGAAGGTGCTCTCATAAGTGATAATTGAAGAAAAAGGTGACTCAGTAAAATTAAATATTCCCTAAGATCATACAATTTTAAACCGGTTTATGGGTCAAGAGCATTACAGGTAGTTCGAGTAGATTATTCAAGTCACTCTACAAGCAGGTCTAGTAACATTTTAATGATTTTTCGAGGTCTGTATTCTATACAGCTATCGGTCAACATGAATGGAACATACTGTTACACCAGTGAATGATTGACAGTTTAAACTTTACTGAGAAGGCCAAGGAATCACCTTACTTATCAGTCACATAATGTCATGTAACAACGAGGGGACTTACACCTAATGCAGAACTCTTTGGGGGTGGCACTTGAGTGCCGACACAGTATCTACATCACTCAAAAGTTCTCCCACAAATATAATAGCGCAACATCTTACTAAAATACTGCACATACTCAATAGCATTTCCATCCATTAAATGCTTTACTAAATATAGCTCACATCGGAATTATGCAACACTTCTTTTGTAAACCACAAGCTGTGCTCACATAATAATTCCTTAACTTTAAAAAGACACTAATACTGCAAAGCAATAGAGAATTCAAAACTGAAGGCCTCGCATCTTTAAATCCAGAGTCCCAAGACACAATATATAGTGGCACAAATGACTTCTCTTTTCCACTGTAACAATTGTATAGCTCTTCCTCGGCATCTTAATAACTGTGCCAAAAGATCTTTATTCTTTTTAGTAAATGCAATGCTACGTTTTTTTTCCCTTCCTGGAAATAAACATGCAGAGTTGATGTCTTGCACCCTCTTCAAAATTCCTTATGAAGAGCACAAAGAATTATGGGTCCATGAAGTGAAGGTCATACTCATTTAAATATGCTACCATTCATCTGCAAGTTTAGCACACCCTCCCCAAGATTTGTCAGCCATCCCATTGTTAGAACCCCCACAAGTAAAAGGTATGTAGCAAACACACCAATCGCTTAGAGGTAGAATGATGGTGTGAGTCTTTCCACTACCTCAAGATAATGTAAAAACCTCAAAATACAATTAAAAAGACTCTGTCAACAAGAGGAATGAGATCAAAACGCCTCAACCAAGGGTCTATGTAAGCTGGAACAACCACAGACTATTAGAGAACTGTGCTCTGCTGACAACTGGCAAGAGTCAACTGGCACACAGACCTCAACCTTGGATGGAACGCGTAGGGCAAGTCCCTCTACTGACAAGCGGTGATGGCCAACATGCACATTTTGACACAAACTAATGGACGCTTTAGAAACTACATCACTGAGATACTGGATGCTCCACATTTGCTGGAATTTCAGGTCCAATTGTTATAGAAGAAACAAAGCTCCACTTGTGGCACAAGACCAATATTCTCACTCACGGAACCAGTGTCAGAATTGGAAAAAATGTACTCTGGCAACCCATAAATTGGAAGTTAAGATGTGGCAGAGGAAGGGGTTGGAGTCACAAGGGGAACAGCTTGAAAAGCAGAGTCTGGTAGTCAACGTATGCATTTAAATAAACTCTGCAAAGAAATTGGCAACAAGGACATATGTGACAGTAAATTTGTTCCAGCTTATTTAATTGGCCACAAAGAGGCTGCATGTTAAAATACGGTATAGGATTAAGACACCTGTTGCAGAGATTTTTGTATGCCCATCAATTTTGAGGATCTATGATAATAGTGGTAAGATAATTCCACTTCATAGGCTGCAATCCTTCTAATATAGCACAAAGCTCTATTGACAGACACCAAGGAGCTGCTAAATCATGGATTTAGATACTGCTTGTTTTTTTTTCCCTCGATCTGTTATTATTCCAAGTTTGCAAAGAAGGGTTCCTCTGGGCGGTATAGTCTTGTTAGTATAGAAAACCACAATCACTGCATTACATTTTATATCCTGACTTTGTGTTCCTTCTGACCATTGACTCTTAACATACAATGTCTACAAGTATGGCTAATATGTGATTCCTACCCCTTATAACTCTCATTGTCTCATGTAAAATTTCCTGTACATTGATGTATACACTTCTATGATTTATTGCCTCCATGTGTGTGATGTAAAGCCCTCAGACACCCTACACTGGGATAACTTGAGATGTAAATTAATATTTCGTTTTTTTTATATTTGCAAATTAAATTAAATATGTCATAATTTGTGTATTTGTTTACTGAATGCTTTGTACTGCATTTTTTGTGGTGCGGGTCAAACCATTGACAATGCTTAGGCCCGGCCCCCAGCTTCCAGTAATGACTCAGTGGGAGGTCCCTGGAGTACAAAAATGATTCATCGGGGGTACCCGGTTTCCAGTAATGATTAAGTGGGGATCCCCAGAAGTCAAGGGTGGGAACCACTACCCGAAGGTTCAGTAAGGTAGCAGCAGGCTAGTCCTTTCCTGCAGCATCTTTCTCCCATCTTTTCTCCTTCTCCCTGTCACTGCTTCCTAAAATACCAAGTGGGCTAAAGGCGCTTCTGAGGTGGCGTTTTCTTCAGTTACTTCTGCAGTTTTACTTTTCACGTATCGTTCCAAATGTTCCTGACAACCACGGTTTAATGAACGGTCCACACGACATTACATTTGGTACTTTAAACGCTCCTTTAATAAATACGTCGCTACAAATAGCATTTTTCGCGTGTTTTTATTACACCCACACTCCACCAGTAGCTCCAGCTGTTCACACATCTCATACTCCTACTGAACCCCTCAACTGTCTCCTCACCAGTGGATCACTCTTACAATTTCCACAGTCAATATCGGACATGCACTAAAGTCACAACACCCACAGACAGCATACTGTCTCATATCATACACCTGCCCGTTCCCAATTTGCCTGGGACTCTACCCCCTCCCACATATCACATTCCCTCTCTACCTCATTGCTATTTCCAGCCCGTCCAGGTGCGAGTGTTCTGAAAAGAAACGGCCGTCTCTGTTTCAACCCATTATGTGCCATCTTTTCTGAATTTCTATAGACAGTCCATGATTTGAGACAGAAACACCTTGATCCCTATCACTCCTTCAACAGAGGTCTTCAGTTCCTTATCTAAGGATAGCACTGGTAGCAGAGCCAGATCTTCAGCACCCGGGTTCTTTCAACCACTCACATTGGAGAAGACATTCGGCAGTTGAGTGAATGCGAAATGACCTTTGATTTGTTAGAGAAAATGATTGCCGATATGATTGGCTAGGACAATACTCTTTTGTCATTGGCTGTTAGGCTTCAGAGACAGTACCGTGGCAAGTGATTGGCGGATTGGTTGAGGCAATGTCGTCGTCAGTCGGTCTGTTCATTGTCGTATGTGCAACGGTACGGTACGCGAGTTTTTCTTGGCGTCTAAGTTCCTATTTAGAGACATTTCGCAACTTTAGGACTCAACATAACGTGACGAGCATGTCAATCAACCCCCTCCCAATAGACTCTTGCCGTCGCTTTCTGCGGCAAGTAGACAGCGAGTTTCATCGCCTGTTACTTGGCATGGAGGCAAATTCCGAGCAATGGCTGTGAAATTCACAGTGGGTTGAACTTCAGCATAAGGTCATTTTTACGCACACGCCTGAGTAGGTCAAGCAAAAAATAAAAGAAAGTAACGTTTCAAGCCCACGTAGTTTTTTTTTTAAGTTTGTGTAAAACATAGCCTAATTGAGAAAATAACTGCGCTTATTTCGAGATTAAAATATTAGGAAGAATGGACCCTAAGAATAATTTAATAGATTGAATTTTGAGGGATTTTGTGTATTTGAATTTACTGACATTGTTTCTGACAACACTTGTGCCGGGTTTTAGCAACCTCCCCTCAGTGCTGCTTGCTTTATGTACCCTTTGTAAAGATGTACCTCCTGTTGTCCCAGCAGAAAGAACCACTCATACACGGTGTTCGTGGTGCACTGCGTTTATTTCACACACGCAGGAGCGCCGGAGCGGAGCTCTCCTACTTGAATTCGGCGCTACTAATCGCCGGGAAATGGCCACCGCCGGACGTCCTGTGACGTCACGCGGCGCGCGTTGCTAAACGCTAGACCGCTACACCACATCTCCCCCTTTTATAACAACACAAAACTTGTAACCCCTTGGAATATATACAGTCTTACTTGTTGTCCATGCTGAATTCCCCGAACCTCCGGGGCATTACGATTCTTCTTCCTCGCCGTGTCCACTTACTGGCTTCCCCAGCTTTCGGGGTGGTGATCGCGCCCCCTGGGCTGGGTGCCCCTTCACTGCTCTCCAATCCTGCTGCTTCCCCCTCATCTCTCACAGTCCCCTCTTGGGTGTCTGCCTCCTGACTCTTCTCCTCACAGGCTCCGTGTCCTGTTCCCGCCTGAGGACTCCTTTCTACTCCTCCCTGGGGACTCTCCCGATCTGTCACCGGGCTCCTCCTTACGTTGGGTGTCCCTGTTTGGTTCGACACTTCCGGTGTCTTCCTCCCCTCCGTGGGCCTGCATCTCGCCATGCGGTCCTGCGACCATATCTTCCCGTCACTGAGAAGTGCTGACCTCGAATACGGTTCCAACACTTGGAAAGGGGGGGTGAACTTGCTGTCTCCTTTCTTCCTCTGGATAGGTAGCTTGACTCTTACCCATTCCCCCTTCTCCAGTGCGACTTGTTTTGTGTTGTGCTTCCTATCATAGTGTTCTGTGTATACTGTCTGTGCTTTCTCCAGGTTCTTGCGCACTACTGCTGGGGACCAATGGCTTTGGACCGTGAGGCGTTTCCAGGCTACGTTGTCCCTTGTGAAAGGTTCTCGTCCTCTTAGCACCCGGAACGGACTGTACCCCGTTGAAGTGGGTGTTATCCGATAGGCCCACATCAGCCGCTTTAACTCTTTCTCCCAATTGCTTCCTTGGCTGATCGCTGCTTGCACCGACCCCATAATCACTCTGTTGAACCTTTCCGCTGCACCATTCCTGGCGGGGTGATATATTGGGGTGTGCCTAACTGTGATGCCATTCCTGTCCATGAAGGTTTCCCACTTGCTAGATGTAAACTGCGGGCCGTTGTCGCTCAGGATCCCTTTAGGAATCCCTTCCCTTATGAAGACTTCCGTCAAGAGTTCCAGAATTGTCTCTGTTTCCGCGTTGTCCGCTACGTGGACCTCCGGCCACTTGGAGTAGCGATCTACAACTACTGTGATATATTTCTGGATGTCGTTAGTGTCCGTTATGGGCCCCAGGACGTCAATGGAGATCTCTTCCCATGGGTTCTCCGGGCATGCATATCGGCCCAGGGGTGGCCTCAACACTTTTTGAGTCTTATCCGCGTTGCTACATTGTTCACATTCTCTTACGTGGCGTTCCACTGCCATGTCCATCCCCGGCCACCAGTAGTCCTCCTTGGCTCTCCCTTTGGTCTTCACTATACCCAGATGACCCTCATGTGTGATGGCTATTATGCGTTTTCTCAACGAGGACGGAGGAACCACTTTGTTGCCACGCAGTAGGAATTGTCTCCTACGGACAGTTCTTCCCTTACTTCCCAATACTGTTTCAACTCTTCTTCCAGCAATCTCTTCTCCGGCCATCCGTTTGTTACGTACGCTTTTATGGCACTCAACTTCTCGTCCTTTCCATATTCCTCTTCCCATTCTTGGGCACTTATTGCTCTTTCATGGTCGCCAGTGAATGCTACCGCATAGTCCTCCCATCCGCCTTCGTCTTGGACTTCCGAGACCTCCTTGGATGCTGCTCTACTCAGGAAGTCCGCCACTTTGTTCTTGTGCCCTGGTAGGTATTCTACATCATAGACGTAGTCCAGTAACCTGAGCGTCATCTTCGCGATTCGTGGCGTGGCATGCTCATGCCCACATGACGTGAGGACCTTCACCAATGGCTAGTGGTCTGTGCGTAGCAGGAACCGTCCGCCCCATAGGAATTGCCGGAATCTCTCCATCGCCCACACTGCCGCCAACATTTCTTTTTCGATGACACTGAATTTACTCTCGTTCGGGGCTAGCGCTCGGGACGCGAAACTTATCGTGGCTATCGCCCCATCTGAAGGCCTTTGCGTTAGCACCGCCCCCAGTCCTCGGTCACTGGCGTCCGTGGTCAACGTGGTCAGGGCATTTGGATCGTATCCATGAATAGGCACTGCCTCGCTGATGCTTCTCTTCACTTCCTCGAATTCTCGTTGGTGCTCCCCCGTCCATAGGAACGTGGATTTGTCTTTGAGGAGCAATCTCAATTGATGGGTCCTGGAAGCGAAATGGGGAACAAATTTGCTATAAAACTCCGCCATCCCCAGGAAGGTTCGTACATCTTCCTTGTTCGATGGGGTGGGGGCTTCCTTGATTGCCGCGAAGTTGGACGCTTTGGGTTCTATGCCGTGCCGGCTTATCTCGTGCCCTAAGTACGTGACTATGTTCATACCGAACTTGCATTTGTCCCATTGGGCCGTGAGCCCGTTCTGCCTCAGCACCGTCAAGACTTCCACTAACTTCTTGTTATGATCCTCTCGGGAGGTTCCCATTACCAAGAAGTCGTCCTGGAAGTACTGGATGCCTGTTTTCCTGTGGAACAACTTGTGCATCAACTTTTGAAAGACTGCAGCCGCCGAGGCGAGTCCGAACGGCATCCTTAGGAACTTGTAGCACCCGAACGGCGTAATGAACGACGTCAGGTGGTTGTACGACCGGTGTAGGGCGATCTGGTGATAGGCGGACGTCAAGTCTATACTGGAGAACCACTGCGCCCCTTGGGTTTTTGCCAACATCTCGTTGATCCTGGGAAGTGGGAACTTGTCCACCACGATGTTCTTGTTCAGTTCCCTTAGATCGACACATAGCCTCACCTTCCCGTTGGGTTTCTGTGCTACCATTCCGCGTTGTCGATCGCCTCTATCACGCCGTTGTCTTCCAACCTCTGTAGCTCTTCTTGCACTGCAGCCCTTGTACGGAACGGGATGTTGTGCACCTTGTGGGACACCGGCTGAGCTCCCGCTCTGAGTTGTATCTTGTGCGTAAACTTCGCCATGCGGCCAATGTAATCTTTGAACACCTCCGTGAATTCTTCTTTCCATCGCTGGGCGTCCTGATCCGGTCCGTCTTCGGTCATGAGGACTTGCGTGTGCCCTCCTGGATTCAGCTTCATGCCCAACACTCCCTGGTCTCTCCAGCCCAATACCGATGGCCCCTTCTCCGCCACATACAATTTTCCTTCACATGTACGGCCTCGGAATTCGAAGGTCAGCGGACAATATCCCACCATGGGTATAGGTTCCCCAATGAACGTTACCGGATGAATGTCAGTGGGTCTCAAGTAGTACGCCGTGCTTGCTGCAAAGTCTTCCTCCCATATCCTCCGTTGTATGATTGTGTAGGGCAAACCTGAGTCCGCTACCATGGTGACTCTTATGCCGCCAATCGTCATTTCGCATTTTGGCTTTTTGTCCGCCGAGCTCTCTATTCCCAGCACTTGTTCCTCCACTATCAGGATTTCGTCATCCTCCTCTTTGTCCACTTCTTCGTCTTCTTCGCGTGCCCCTTGCGCTACGTACTTCACCTCTTGCCTCGGGGACTTCCTTCTGCACACCTTTTCGTAGTGGCCTATGAGTCCACAATACGAGCATTTGGCGCCAAATGCCGGGCAACCCTTGTCGCTGGCCGCGTGGGTGCCGCTGCCGCACCTGTAACAGGCCGTCTTGTTCCATTGTCTTTGCCCTTGTGGTCTTGTCGTCCTGGTATTGAATCTTTTATGGGTCCGTGTGCCTTGTTGCCACACCGGTTGTTTGCTGTCTGGCGTTTTCCGGTCTTCCACTTTACATACCGCTTGCTCCGGGTGGTTTTCGCGTTTGGCCGCTTCTGCACACCTCCTCGTTAGTTCTGCTTTCTTCACTAAGGCTACGACGGTTTTCAGCGGTACGTCTCCGTTCGTCCACAGCTTTTCTTGGATTGCGGTGTTCACCGTGTGCATGATGATTTGGTCCCTTATTAGGTCTTCCTGCAGGGTTCCGAACTTACACGTTAGGGACAGTTTCTGTAAGGCCGCCACGTATTCATCGACGGATTCTCCTTTATTCTGTTTCCTATGGTAGAAATTATACCGATCTATTGCCGTGCACACCACCGGGCGGTAATGGGCGTCCAGGTCGTCTATCGCATGTTGAAGCACGTCGTCGCCTGCTGCTGCCCTATCTTCCTTCACCAGGTCTTGGTACACTCTTTGCCCTGCTGGGCCCAAATGGTGGAGGAGAATCTTCTTCCGCCGCAAGCTCGTGAACGGGGTGTCGCCCTCTTCTTCCAGGGCTGCGAGGTAGTTTAGGAAGTACCTTTTCCAGTCCTCCCACGGCATCTCGGGCTCCCCTGTTTTAGCCAAGAAGGGCACTGGGTTTGTTAAAGAGAATGTCTGAGAGGTCATTTTCTTTCCACTGCCGGCTCGTCTCCCTCTCGGTGTGGACGTGCCCGATGTCCCCTCCTCTTGGGTGTCTCTGCCCCTCTCTTCCTCCTCCTGGCTGGATTCTCCACTCGCCGCGGGACTGCCGCCGACGTTCTCCAGGGTGCTGGCCACTTGCCTGCCTAGTGATCACCCCGTACCTTCTTTCCCCCTCCTGGGGCGCGCTGACTGTCTCGGCGGGCCCTCCTCGCCTGCTGCAGGAGCTTGGTGCGCTTGGCACGCTTACTTCTCCGCCCGCGACGGATGGCGCTTCCTCCGCCTCTCTGCCGCGCTCCCGCGTCGTGCACGTGGTGGCCTCTGCCGGGTCCTCTCGTGTTCTCTGGGGCTCGGGTCCAGAGTGCCTGAGGGTCACCCCTTCACCACCTCGTCGCCATTGTAAAGATGTACCTCCTGTTGTCCCAGCAGAAAGAACCACTCATACACGGTGTTCGTGGTGCACTGCGTTTATTTCACACAAGCAGGAGCGCCGGAGCGGAGCTCTCTCCTACTTGAATTCAGCGCTACTAATCGCCGGGAAATGGCTTAGTGTCTGATGGAGTAACCCCTGGTTCGAATTTTTTTTATGACTACGTACAGTATTTTACTGTTCAGGCCAGTAAAAAAAGTTAGGAAATGACTATAAGCTGGTATTTTTCCTCCTCATGAATACTTAGATAAACAAGCATTGGGATTGCCAATAGGTCTCGCTTTTGGGACCTCAAAAGTATTTCGTTATGAAGCACAATTTCCTTGGTGCAACAACATTAACTGTTGCATGGTTAAACACTTATAAGGCCCCAAAGGCGAGACCTATTGGCTATGCCAATGCTTGTTTTCCCTTTAAATTAAGAACTGCATCTGATGTTTCTGCCAATGAGTTAGGTAAAGTCAGACACTTCCATGCTTGTGTCACGTTCTCAACAGCCATCCTATGTATTCTGGGGCAAGTCACGTGAACTTCTGTTTCGGGATGAAATGAAGATAATTAGCGGGTACCTAAAAACTTGTCTCTGCCAGCTGAACATACATCACCTTTACGTTTTCTTTTGGTACTTGAATGTGTCCTTTCATCTTAAAAAATGCAAGACGACTTTCAAGTGCCAGAATTTAAGGAAAACATGAGTGGGGGTGCATGTGTGACTCACACTTAACATGGGACATGGTAGGCTCTCGGCAGGGAGCGCCTTGCTTTGACGCAGGAGTGCCCCTAAAAAGTCCAGGAGGGCTGGTCTCAGGTCAGATTTCCGGGATAGCCACATAGGATCCAATTCAATACAACAAGCGGAGATGGAATCCATTTGCAGTAAGCAGTTATCCTTAAAATCTGGCGTGGAACCAGCCCTCTGGACCTAAGTTGGACACCGCTGCTTAAACAGAACCAACCGGACTAACACGCCTGAATACGTGTTGTAAAAGGAAAGCCAAGGGGTGAAACACTGGGGGAGGCAGATATGGTGGGCTCGCACAGCCCTACGCCAGCTGACAAGGCCTGGGTGTATCTCAGGGTCTAAACTGCCATGTTCCCCGAGAAGATAAAAATAGCTGTCAGAGCAAACATCCATAGGGGAAGGCGGCGAGAGCAGCAGAGGAGCGCCCCTCTAGCCTACCATGTGCGTATCTATGGTCTGCATTACATACACTGTATGTTCTCTAAACACAAGACAGCTGGTAAATGGCGAGTGCACTTTGTTTTGTGTGTGTGTCTCCTGTAGCATTAAGCAGCTCATTAAGGCTCAGCCTGCACACCGGTTCTGCAGGAAGTGACACAGATCCCCTCCGCGGTTTCCAGGTAACCGGCTCGTGTTGGCATGGCGGCTGCGGTCCCCTCGGGGTGGGGAGACGAGGACAGTGCTGCTCACATGTGGTGAACCTATGGCTAAAGGAAGGCCACTATACTGGTTACAGGCCCTCCCTGGAAGACGTGCACATATTTCATACTCGGAAGAGCTGCTGGGCGCCAATGGAGACCTCGCCAGCCAAAGGAGAGCGTAGATTGGACCAGCCACCGTTTCTGGGGTGAGATTTGACTGTTTGCATGTCACACATTTGTGTACTTGCACATTACTCGCCAATGTAAGTGCACCTGAAGCGCCAGTCTGTTACAATCGCGCTGTGGGTTGGGTGAAAGCTGCAGAATTAATTTGAATATATTTTTATATAGCACATCAGTCTTCACTTTTGCCACTTTTAAGCACTTAAATGACAGATTTTACTTTTGCTCTATTTAATGTAAACAACTTACCGACCGCGGAAGGATGGAAAGCCGAGTCAGCCATGCTGTAGTAGAACTCGCTGAGCCATCCTATCCATTGGAGTCTATGTATATCCTGCATGCTCCTTGCTTGATTCCAGGCGAGGCCTACTTTAAAATGGCGAAACAGGAGTGAGTGTGTAGGATAGCCATGCAGATGTCCAGAAAAGTCTCAGAGAGGAACACTTATTTGGGGTCTGCAGTGCTATCGGGAATGTAAAGGGTCAGTTTGACTACGAATTAAGGAGGTCAAAGATGAGAGGGGAGGTGCTGAATGCATTATCTCATTCCAATTAGGCTTTAAACAATTGGAATTGGTTATTGAAATCTATTGACTCGACTCTTCAGCCGGATGTGATTCACATGCCTTCAACAGGTTAAACAAGAAATAGTGTACAATTTGAGAGAAGCGTTGATCCTATATTGAGGTGTCATTATGATTGTTGGCAGCATAAAAACGTGCCACAGAATACCGAGGATCACAGGACTTCGAAAGTATTCCATATAAAATAGGTAACTGTACATGGTGAGCTTTCTACGTGCACAATTAATTATTTTGTACGCAGTCATCTTGTCCCCATGCCATTTCCTGTCTTTTTATGCCTGAGCACTTTACAGTATTAACATGAGAGACTGTAACAAACATATAGCTGAAGACATTGGACAGAAAGCACAAGATAGATTGAAATGCTGCAGTTCAGAGTCTTTAGAGCAGACAATAAACCTCTTTCAGGGTTTCTTTTTTCTGATGTGTGCCTTCTTCCTGCAGCATAAAAACCGCTCCCTCATATTTTAGAATATGCATCACTGCTGCCCTTGTTGTCTGCCCTATTGGAGCGTGACAGAGAAGGACGCCTGTCTGCTAGCAGCAAGGGTTGTCAATGCTGAAATAATTCATTCAGGGCATCAAAGTTAAACAAGCGCACGCACCTTGCGCAAGTAGGGGGTGGGGGGGAGTGCGGCAGAGAGCAGGCAGCGTTTCCCTTGCAGGAGCGAGCGCAATAATTGCTAACAAATATTAATGAACAATTCCCGTAAGGAAATCGCCAAACGTGCACGCGTTGCCATTCAAAGCAATGCAACGCGTGCACGTTTTTGCCTTCAAAACCGGACCGGTTTCTAAAGGTCTCTTTCCTAAGCAGCGCATGCGCGCTGCGTAGGCGAGACCTGACAAACATATGCAAGAAGAATACAAATTAAAAACGTACTAAAGTGTAAAGTAAACAGGGACAGGAAAGCTATTTTAGAAATAAACACCTAGAGGATTTTGCATAAATTCCTATTTAAAAAATCGCATTCCTGTATTTGCAGAATCTTAAAACTTGAGGAAATAGCCAATATTTTTGCCTAGGAAAGGTGGCTCCCTAGTCTTGGTTCAGTGGCGTAACAAAACTTTAGGGGTCCTCCCTGCAAAGTACATAGAGGGCCTACGCCCTGGACCCAGTCAGATGCTCTCAGCAGCTGCCTGTGCACAGTGCCAGAGGGGACCCCTTAATCCCGGGGAACACCCTGCACCGCAGGGATGCGGGGGCTATTGTTACATCACTGTTGGTTAATGGCTTCAAGATCAAATTGCAGTATGATAAAACATAAACAACCTTTAGCAAAGCCAATAGATATGAAGTTAGCACTTGAGGGCTGAGAATAGAAATAAAATACACATATTGTAGAGTAAAACAAAGAAAATAGGATTGTTTGCTTGTATGTGGGGCAGGGTGACCCTTGGCATCTTTTCAATATAATGAATATCATTTCATGTTTTAATCTCGATCTTGCACATTTTTCGTTTTCACTCCAATCCATTCAAAGGTTTCTAAGCAAACTCCTCTTTTTGTATAAATCAATCTAATATTCTAGTTTTTCAAGCTTATTGTGTTTACACGCACACCTAGCTGCTTTCTTTATCAGATATCTCAGTTCATTCACATTATACACAGTCTCTCTGGATCAGTTGTACCCTAAAAAACGTATCCAAACTTCAGATTCCTAATGTTCATTTCTTTCCTCTCTTGTTCAATCAGCTTCACTGTACTAACAGCAGCCTCAACAACTTGAACAACTGTATCAACAGTAGGTGTAACAGTAATCCCACTAGGAGAAGGTAAAGATGGTTCTGGTACACTCAGGTGGTGCACGGTGTACAGTTATTACATGCTTACACGTTCTTGGTTCACCTGCATCAGTATCATGTAGTGGCAGTCTCAGTGGCTGTGTATCATCAGTGTAAGGAGGAGGTCTTGCGTCTTATAGATCCTTTAAAAACATATCCTTATCATTGGACATGTCAGAATGATTTTCCTTGCCCCTCTTCCTTTTCTCACTTTTAGATTCATCAGATTTCTTCTCAGTTTTCTTGTCTGTCTCACTAATTATTGCAGGAAGTAAACCTACACCAAACATTGTGTCTTCTCTCCATGCTTTTCTCTGCATGCCCACTTAGCTTCTAACCATTGGCTCACTGTATTTGGTCCTGCAACATCTGCAATGACATCATTGATGACAATAGTGATTGGTGAGGACACAAGTTATAGTTACTTTAGGGCACAAGTTACAGTTACATGAGATAACTATAACTGGTGAATTTTAGTGGGATGTTAGTCTAAAAAAGCATGGTTTAACTGACATTTATAACAAACTATAGCATCCTTTTAAGGTTTTTTAAAATTACAAATGAAGATATTATTACAATTCCTAACTATAATATCACTTTAACCTTTGTTTTTTTCAGTGAACACACATAAAATATCTTTCTAGTTGCAATTCAGTAAGGTTTTCCTGCTTGTTTTGTTTCATATTTTTTCTAAAGCTGCTCTCAACTACTGAAAATCTCCGCCTTACCTTTCCCTTGTATTCTACCTTTTCCATCTGGACATCAGTGTTCTTTTTCTTGTTCTTATTAATTCACTCTTCATTGGAATGCATTCATGGATATATGGGTGTCTCAAAGCATGGCTTGATAAATGTGTGGGTGAGGCATAGTTGTGCAAATGAGTGCATGGCTGAATGAATAAGTAAACAATATCCCTGTGATGGGATGGAATGGGCAGCACCATGCTCCTTAGTTATAAATGGGGGTAATCACAAACTGACCCTTAGATGGGACCAGGGTTGAGAAATCTCAGGGACTGCGAAGATTAAGGATATTATGCTCTTTGTGTGTGCAGGGAGGGAGTACGACATGCTCCATTTTTGTTAGGGTTTTTTTGATTTTCTCTCGGAGGCACGAGACTTCATCTAGGAATCAGCAAGTGCTGATGGTCACTTCCTTTGTCTGCCCTCACAAGATTAATAATATTGCTGGACCAATGGTCTGTATGCCTGAGTTCGTTGGTGGTTGCCAAATCATCCTATTGTGGGCTTGATGGTATGTTCTGCATAGAAGAATGAAGTGTGTAAAAAGTTTCAGTGCGATAACTGGCGAATTCACCTGCGGGTTTAACGGATTGGCCTCTCTTCTCCTGGAGTTCGTGTAGTGATAATGTATTATTGCGTATCATGAAATACAGTCTTTTCTGTTAGTAGGATGTTTAAAGACAAGTCCTTTTTGCATTAGGGCTGAAGAGTTCTGGCCATATGATACTCATTTTAGATTGTAGTCTTTCGATGTATATTATTGCTCTCTTCCCTAGTAAGCGGTGCTTCATCATTTTCTCTGCGGTCATGTAGATGTTCCGTGTTTAGATCTGTAAGTGCTCGGCACAGTTTGAGTATAATTGGGATTTTAGATGTAATAGCTCCCAGCCATACGCAGTTGATCTTCTGGTCCAGTGTGTTGAACTGTGCCATTATGGCGTAGAAGAGGTGGTCATGTGCAGCTCTTGCTTAAATCGGCGCATACCCTAGTACTTCCTTCAAAAGCAGCCTTTATTGATGATTGTAGGAGACCACGATTTTTTTCTTTTGAATGCTTGAGATGATTAATTGCTGATATATTAATTACATTACTCAAAAGTTCTGCTCTGTGGTATAACTTGCCCCACATTTTGGGCTGGCTCAATGTTTCCTAGAGTTTTGAGTCCACATTGCCAAGTCTCCTTGCAGATTTGATTATACCTTTGATTTGACCTTGTGCCTTTGCTAGACTGTTCCTCAGTTGGATTTTTCACGATAGCTGGTCGTCATTGTTACTCCATGGCATTTCAATGTGCTGCAATGCTTGATGTTTTGGTTACACAGTATAGCGGGTCTCTATAGTGTCCTTTTTGGTTTTGGGCCTCAAATTCAAATCATCACCTTCAATTTTGATGGATTAATAATTAGACATTCTTGGCACAGTATTTTTTATGACATCTAATTGGTGATGTAGGGTGTTGACTGCGCTTGCTTATAATATTGAATCATCCTCATACAACTCTTCCGAAAAGTTCACATTGCATATTCCCCGGACATCTTCAGAAGCTCCCGTGTGTTCGCTGTGCATGTCATTTGTGCATAGGTTGAAAAGAAGTGGAGCCAGATGCAATGCTGTTTCCCTCCTCTATTTGTTGTGAGTTTCTCTGTCTTTTTTCCATTTACACTTACCTGGACCTAGACTTTAGAGTCCTTGACCAATCCTTCTAGGATTTCCAGGAGATCTAGATGTATGTCCATACTCTTTAGTTTGCTCCATAGCAGCTAACTAATCCAAAGGCCTGTCTGAAGACTAGGAATGCAGAAAACCGTGGCATTTGTCTGTTGGTTGAAAAATCATAAACTATGTGCTGTAAGTTGAACATCTACCATATGGTTGATGGGTCTGCCATGCGACCCATCTCATGTGTAACTCCTTAAGTTGCCTCTGCTACTACTTCTCATTTCACTTTTAATATTGCCAGTTTTGTACCAAACTCCCAGTGTGCAAAGTGCTGCTAGCTCCTTACCCATGACTGGCTGTAGGTGCTTTGCATGGCACTGATCCACCTGACAGCTAGCAGGGATGGAACAGGACTCGATACGCGGAAACTACAGAATGGGTGCATAGGATTATGATTATTAGTGGGACTGCAAGAGGTGTAGGAGCTCAGGATGCAATGAGATTACATGAAAAGTCCTAGACATGCTGATGCTGCGGGGTGTTGGTGGCAACTGAAGTCATTTAAAGTCTTTGTGAGTGCAAAATATGGTCAATACATTACAACATTAAGGCTGTGGAGGATAGCAGTGATGTAAGCTGGTGGCAAGTGACAGCACTGGGCACCACCAGGCCTTAGGAAGGGGCTGCAAATTATGTATTTAGGGCAGTAGACGCTGTCTTTAGAACTGCTTCGGGCAAGCAGCTTCTGAGATCCCTGGTGCTGCAGGATTGCTGCTGGTGGAAGGGAACATGATAAGCTGCTCCTCGTCAACTTTCCCGTTATTTTATACTTTGCCTAAAGGATCTAGAAGAACAGGACAAGTGTTGATCTAAAAGAGACTTGAGTAAAATTACAGACTAAAATGACGAGTTATTAAACGTTTTTGAAATTTTAGAATTGAGGTCTGAGTGTGAACGTCAAGTGGGAGGGCCATGCACATACTTGCAGCCACCACTGAAGAAGCTTTCTCAACCAATATGAATTCTATGTCAGGACAGGAGGCTCCGATTATGCTTTCTCATTTCTTTACTAGAAATGCTCAGCAGCCAATAAAAACACAGTAAAAGTAATGAAAAACCACAATACCCATAAACACTAGGGTATGACGTATATAACCATAGAGTCCACAGTATAAAAGGTAATATGGCCAGTTAAGTGCTTCTGTCTTTATTCTATGCATTTACTTGATACATTTGCTGGTTATATTTGCATGATATTTTGTAGCGTATTGCTTTATCGGCTCTAATGCTTGGTAGCGTTCTAAATGTTTGTTTACATTGCCATGGCGATAATTTGAATGCGCATTGTTTTTTCCGTTACCGCTCGCCGCGCTTATGTTTTATCGTGCGGGGAGCGTGTGGTTCACCTCCTGGAGTCGGGCGCTTCGCGCTCGCGTCTTTGTTTGTTTACTTGTGGAGAGGGAGACAGGGGCTGGGAGGCTTGCGCTAACGCTAACGCGGCGAGTGCTCCAACTTTACAAATACCAGGCGGTCGTTACCGCGCATGCGCGGCGGCCATATTTGTTGTTCGAATCAGGTGTTTCTCGCCTGTCAGACCGGTCGCTTCGCTTCCTGAGCCCACAGCCTGAGTATTTGCCCCATTTTGACGGCCATTTGATTTTGAAACATTTGGGTGGTATAAATTTGCATAGGCATTGCCTAGAGTGCTAGATTTACTGACAGCAAGCCCTCCCTCCACATTTTGCAATTATTTTATTGAGTGTTCAGATTACTAATCTACACTTTGGCTTGCTGTGGTTTTTTTTCACTCCCCCTGCATTGTGCCTTTGGCCACTATTGATTTATCATTCCTGTGGGCTTTGAATATTGTTACACTCTGTGTCAACATGGAGGAATACTATGAGGAGGACTACTATTATTATGAGGAGGATCCTTCTGGCTCTTTGGAGCATGATTTGGTGGAGGCACTCGATCAAGGGGTGCAGCACTCTGTGAATAAGGCGCTTGTGCGCGCTAGTAATCCTTTGAAACGGCATTTATCACTTTACGCACAGCAGCAGGGTTGGTTACCGCCTGCACGTGCGTCAAAGTCCCCTGTCAACCCTCATAAGTCTGATTTTCAGAGGTTGGCTAAATCACTGTCTTCAGACATGGCTTCTACTAAGGGGTCGGCTGGGACCTCATATTCCTCCCTCCATGATCCTGATGCTGACGATGCGCATTCCTCTTCTTCAGAGTTTGAACCACCTCCTCGTAAAAAGGCTCGCAAGGAGCATTTCGTAGACGCTCCTTCCAACCCTCCCATTCTAACTTTTCAACCATCTGAAATTATGCATCCCCACTCTTCTTCTTGGTTGCTATCTCCAGCGGTGGCGGATTATGTGCAAACACACATTCGCCAGCCTTTTGATAAAGATGTTCGGGCCCGTTTGAGATCTGAGTGTCCCCGTCCAGATCTGGCAGACCATTTAGCTGAGACCCCGGAGGTTGACCCTACCTACCATGGTCACCTACCTTAAGAAATACGCCAGAGACCCCAAAAAAGGTTTGGACAGATCTTGGCGTTCCTGCCAGGATAAATTATTGGATCTTTTGGGCCCAATCACAAAGATTTTAGATTTGGGTGTTCTTGCTAAGGAGTCCTCAGCTCTTGTAAATCCGGATGAACTCATTGAATGGGCTCAGAGGGCCATATGTCAATTGGGCAATGCTAATTGTGCGCTTTCCTGCGAACGACGACGCTCCATCCTTCTTCGCCTGGATCCCAGGCTGGCGGAGCTCTCCTCTTCAGAGGCCGGTCCCTTGGCTCAGGGGCTCTTATTTGGTCAGCCATTCCTCCAAGAGCTTTCTAGTTTTGTGGCCACCTTCAGTGGCCTTGACAAGGCCCAAGCCTCGCTACGGCGGGCGTTTCGGCCGGTTTTTGCAAAGGCCGGACGTCTTAGGGGACGTTCGTTCGGCCGAGGATCCCAGCAGAATTCCCAGCGCGGTTTTCAGTCCCACAGCGGAGGAGGACAAGAATCCGGCTTCAGCACCCGTTCTAATTTCTACCCCTCCCGTAAAGGGAGAGGACAGTTCCGGAAGGGTCGCTTCGGAGGACATCAAGGGGGTCATCATGACTCCAACACTTCAGGTGAGGTTAATTCCTTTTTCCGAGGTGGTTTTGGGGGGAAGGCTCCAGTTTTTTCTCCACAATTGGCAGTTGATCTCCAACGATGCTTGGGTTCTCGAGCAGTTCAGGGCTACAAAATAAAATTTTATCAGCCCATGCATTAATCCCTCCTTCCAACCCCGTTGATCTTCTCTCTTCAGGATCGGGAGATCATTTCTTCGGAGATCGTCTCCCTTCTTGCGAAAGGGGCTATTCTTCAAACTACCCGCCATCCAAGAGGATTTGTGAGTTCGGTATTTCTGGTTCAGAAAAGAGGGGGCGGATCCCGCCTGGTCCTCAATCTAAAAGAATTCAACGGCGGTGTGATTTACCGCCATTTCAAGATGGAAGGGATCCATCTTTTGCGAGACCTTCTCCGAGAGGGAGATTGGATGGTTCGTCTAGATCTCAAAGACGCCTATTTGTCAATCCCAATCTTCAAGCCACATCGGCGGTTTCTCCAGTTCCAGTGGAAAGGGAACTGGTTCGAATACCAAGTCCTCCCGTTCGGCCTCTCGTCGGCTCCCTGGTGCTTCACAAAACTTCTGAAGCCAGTGGTAGAGCATTTACGCGCTCGGGGTCTCCGCATGATTGTTTACTTGGACGACATTCTGATCATGGCAGATTGCCCTCACATATTGATCTTGCATCTCGATTGGACGATCGATCTTCTTCAATCTCTGGGATTTCTTGTGAACCCGCAGAAATCTGACCTCATTCCTTCTCAGGTGATGGACTTTCTAGGCTTCCAGATCAATTCTTTGACCTGTCAGCTTCTTTTACCCAATCAGAAGATTCGTTACATCAAACGGGAGTTGGCTTCGATTATCTCCAAACGGGTTGTGTCATTGAGATCTATAGCTCGTGTAGTCGGTCTTTTGGCGTCTTCAATTCAGGCGATATTCCCGGGTCCGCTGCATTACAGGGCATTACAACGGTTGAAGATCCGTCATCTCCAGCAGGGTCTTCGCTATTCAGATCAGATTCCTTTTTCGGAGGAGGCGAAGTGCGACATGCAGTGGTGGCTGGACCACATGGAGGCCTGGAATGGGCGAGCCCTGTTCGGTCCGTCCCCGGAGATGGTGATAGAGTCCGATGCCAGCTTGTGGGGCTGGGGAGCCCGGTGCGGTCCAATTTCAACGGGGGGTCGCTGGTCCCCTCAGGAGTTGTCTCTTCATATCAACTGCCTGGAACTCCTGGCGGGCTCCTTTGCAATCCGTTGCTACACGCCTCTTCGGTCCAACTGTTGCATACTTCTCCGCATGGACAATGTGTCCGCGGTTCGTTATGTCAACAAGTTGGGCGGCACCAGGTCCAAGATCTTGGCAGAGATTGCCAAAGATTTTTGGCATTTTTGTCTACAGAAGAAGATCACTGTTATTGCCGAGTATCTTCCAGGACGCAACAATCTGATTGCGGATTGGCATTCACGTCATCTTCGGGATTTCAGAGATTGGAGGCTTCATCCTCGCATCTTTCGCTCCCTCCTTCGGTTTTGGGGGCAGAGTCACATCGACCTGTTTGCTTCTCGCCTCAACACGCAGCTTCCCTGGTTCTTCAGCTGGAGACCGGATCCGGAAGCCCTGGCCACGGACGCATTTCTCCAGACCTGGCCTGCCCTTCTGTGCTATGCCTTTCCTCCGTTCATGTTGATTCCGAGAGTCCTGGCTCGCACAAAGCGTTATCAGTCAGAGCTGATTCTGATTGCTCCTCTGTGGAGGGCTCAGGCTTGGTTCCCAGTTCTCCTGGAAATGTATTGTGCGGTGCCGATCCTTCTTCCCCTGAAGTGGAATCTTTTGCTGGACCCTCTCGGGAATCCGCATCCCCTGATCCAGTCAGGCTCTCTCCATCTCCTGGCTTGGCCACTTTCGGGGACCGTTGGTCGGTCCCAGGCCTTTCAGGCGACGCTTGCAAATTCATCAGTAACTCTTGGGCATCCAACACTCACAGACGCTACTCAGGTTCTTGGAAACGATGGTGTGATTGGTGTGTTCAACGGGAAGCTGATCCCGCTACAGCGGATGTCTCTCTAATTATTAATATTTTTGCGTCTCTTGCCTCTTCCGGTTTAGCTTATCGTACGGTTAACAATTTCCGTTCTGCCATTTCGGCAGGCCATAGACCTCTTGAGGGTAAACCCGTTGGTGAACATCCTTTGATTACTAAGTTGCTAAAGGGTATACGTCTGTCGACTCCCCCTTGTTCTAAATACACGTCTTTATGGGATGTTTCCATTGTCTTGAAGTTTTTGGACGCCTGGCCTTCCAACTCCTTGCTTTCCCGCAAACAATTGTCGGCCAATCTGACCATGTTGTTATGCCTAGTCTCTTGCAGACGGGTGTCTGACGTTCGGGCATTAGACTTGGCTGGTCGTTCTTTTACTCCAGAGGGTGTCACTTTTCGTCTCTCTCGTCGTACCAAAACAAATACTTCTTTGATTTCCTATCCTTTTTTTCCTCTCCATCCCAACCTTTGTGTGGTGCAATGCGTCAAGGATTATGAGGTATGTACTGCTTCTTTACGTTCGGATTTTCAACCGTTGATTGCTTTGCAGAAGCCCTTTCGCCCTGTTACCCCAGCTACTTTAGCTCGTTGGGTTCGCTGGCTCATGTCTGAGGCCTGCATTGATGTGTCCATTTTTGGTGCCCATTCGGCACGAGGAGCTATGGCTTCTAAGGCTTTTTCATTGGGTGTTACCTTGTCTGACATTATGAAGGCCGCAGATTGGTCTTCTGATTCCATGTTTAAATCTTTTTATTATAAACCTATTGATCATGTGGCTTCAGTAGTGGTGGATAGGCTTTGAACAAGCATAATCAGAGCCTCCTGTCATGACATAGAATTAAAAATTTGCAAACATTCGTGACAAGAATTTTCAATTCTATTAAGGACAAGGAGGCGAGGATTATCCCACCCATTGTGTTTCTTCTGTTGTATTTTTTGCATTCATACTGATGTTTTTGCATATGTACTATATATTTTCTAAAAAATTTCAATGTTCTCTGGTATATATATTTTTTTCCCCCCTCTGTCTATATTTTATTATATATGGGATGTTTTTTACGGCAGTCTGTCTCTTTTCAGGTTCTGACCCGAAGTGACGATGTTACTGCTTCTTCTGGTTTCCTCTGCATCCGATGGCCTTCTGCTACCAGGGTCCTGTGGACTTCCAGTGCTGCGTCCTTTTTTCTTATGGACTCCTGCGATTCCTGATGGTTGTTCCTCCTGTTGGTCATCGTGACTCTTGAACTGTTCCCTTTTATTTGAGCTGTTCTCCTCACCAAAGAAAGAGGATGTTGTTCTGGCCATATTACCTTTTATACTGTGGACTCTATGGTTATATACGTCATACCCTAGTGTTTATGGGTATTGTGGTTTTTCATTACTTTTACTGTGTTTTTATTGGCTGCTGAGCATTTCTAGTAAAGAAATGAGAAAGCATAATCCTCGCCTCCTTGTCCTTAATAGAATTGAAAATTCTTGTCACGAATGCTTGCAAATTTTTAACTGTTTGAGAACTGGGTCCGCAAGAAAGGCTAATTAGTTCATCTAAGCTAACCAGCTGATTTAATTATGCCAGTTGAAATTGGATGCAGTGAAGTCCAGAGTTTGTGTGTGTATATTGTACTGTGAAAGCTTGTGAGCAACCTGAATTCTACTTTATTCTGGGTTAGTAGGCAGTTAAGTGAACACAGAGTGGTAGAGATGTGCTTTCACCTCTTAGGACCAGTGAGAAGTTTTACAGCTGCATTCTGCAGAAGCTGGAAAATATCAAACTTTGTCTTCGGTGCTTTGAGGTGGATTCTGTTCCCATAGTCAGACCTTGAGTGTATCAAGGCCTTGAACTCTGTCAAATGAAGGCTGGAATACACAAAAGGCAGAATGCAGCACAGGACTCTCAGATGGTAGAGCAAGAGAAATATGTTGGTCGAGGTAAATGCCCAAGTTGAGCACAGCTTTGGCAGTTGTGGGCAGCGTTCCAATGGTGGAAGGCAAAGGGAGGAGGTGAGAACAGATTGATTAATAAAGCTTTAGTATATATTGTTTTAAAACTTTGACCAACAACCATCATCGCACCACCTCCAAGCAGGTCATGAAATGGAAGTACTGACTCACTTTCGGGGAAGGGCGAACTATCCTTTGCTAGATATGCTGAACATCACACTGGCAGCATGGACATTTATGTTCTGAGATTTCTTGTTCTTATTCCTGCAGTGTTCACATGATTGTCTCAGACACCTTGTTGTCTCTTTTTGTTACCTGTAAAGCACTGACACCTTCAGGGTTCACATTAGCCCTATATAAAGATTATAAACGAATACATAATCGATAAGTGTAACCTGGATGTTGTCCGTATACACATACAGTGCTCTTCCAGAATGTGCAGAAGTCACCAGCAGGTACATAGTTGTTAAATGAGGGGGTAGGATCATCCTACCTGCACTCTCATGGGAAAATGGGAAATGTGGACATTGCAGCCATTTGAGTTAGCCCCTGTGAGAAACGATTTTAGCCAGCTTATTGGGAACCAAAAATGGCATCGTAATTGGTCCGGGGAGGCCATTGGTTTAGAAAGTCGCTGACAGATCGAGCAAATTTAGACCAGAACTCCAAAATCCACGTCCTGCCACCGTTGTCCAGAATAAGGGCACCACCTGTGTAGTGCCTGATGTGGGTGTAGCAAACAATTTCCCTTAAAATATCCTGTATCCTTCCAATTACTGCCTTTCCTATGATCTTGAAATAAGAAATGGGCAAGTAGATTAGCAAGTAATTGCTCAGATTTTTGGGGTTATTAAGTAGCGGAGAGACAGTCACAGCCTTCCAGACGGGCAGTGCCACAGCAAAGGATGTGTTGTATAGAGACGAATGAATCTCAGCATTAGATGGTGTCACGCCCTTTAAGTTGAGGGCAGGAGTCAGTTGGTGACCGGGCTCGTTAAAACCTCTGATCTCTGGGTCAGTTGACATAACACTTTTTTAATCTGAATGATGGAGAAAGTGAAGTAGGAAGCCCTGAGAGACTCCAAGCGCAACGGGTGTAATCAGCCTTAATTCTCGACCTAATATTGTCCACTTTCTATGGGAAAAAAAAGTGAAAGGTCACTGCATATATCTTGAGGAAGTGAACGAGAAATACCTAAAGATGCATATTTGATGACATGCTGAATACTATCATCCTCTCCCTCGGGGTTCACGAAAGGGTTCCGTGTGTTTTTTACCAGCACCAATAATTATTTTGAATTTAACTTCGAGTGATTCACCTTGAGGTAATTGATGACAGGCCCCTATTTACGTTTTATATGCTGTGGCAAAAACATTGGATGAATTAAATCGTCTTCATCCTCGGCTAAATGGGTTTTTGTCTTGTAAATGGCAGTATTAAGGCACATTCAAGCATTTATATTTCTTCTTTATGTGTTCTCTTTGTTTTAGGTCTGGTCATAAATAGAGCTTAACTTGTGTAACCAGGCTATTGTTTTTAAGAAAGAAAAAGAATATTATATATGATACATAGATATAAGGATTTTTGTCAACCCTCGACATCCTTTGGTCTGTTCAGGTGTAATTTACTCTCTGCTTCCTCTTGCCACTGCATACAGCATGGGGCAGTGGCTCAGCCCACTTAGTTGTTTTGTGGATAACTTTGGCACCGTTTGACACATTTTCACGAAACTTAAAATGAATCCACATCAGTTCCTTCCTGAAAAAACAGAAGATGTTCTGAACAGATTTCTCAGATTCTAAGTGTTTCACCCAGCAATCTAATCCTAGTGATAAGATATTTAGCAGGAAAAAGTGGCATAGGCAGTCACAAGTGTTGCCCTTTTATTCATTTATTTATTTTGTAGAGCACTCTTCCACCAAAGGTTTTGTGGCACGATCTGACCATCAATGCACCATTTCAGAACAAACTAAAACCAACCTCCAAATGCCAGGCTTTAGGCTGCTTTTAAAATAGGTGTTGGCAAAGCCAGTAGGTCTCGCCGTCATCTGCAGTGTTCCTGGCTGTTTGTGTTGAGCCTTACCTCGTGCCTGTCAGCGAGGCGCTGAGACCATTCACCTCCAGTGGCGGATGGTGACATTTGAAAGTGGTGGGGCGTAAACTTTCTGTCGGAGTGCACCGTGGCGAGCGAGCGCAGCGAGCGAGCTCGACCACCTTAGAGGGGGTTCGGGGGGGTTTTTCCCCCCGAGAAAATTTTGAAAAAAAAGTGGGTAAAGGGTGCATTTTCAAGCAAATTTCAGAAGCACAGAGACTAGAGCTGCAAACACACATAGAGCCCACTGCAGAGGGTATGTTCTTAGGTGAAGTCCTGCTGAAACTAAAATGCATTAACATTATAATCTCAGTTTCCCCACTTAACAAAGAGAGTCTGACTAACGTTATGCCCACTTCGCCGGGCAATTATTAATACTGTCACTGGCTGCCCGCTCTCCTGTCCTTTGCTCATTAATTCTTTCACTGGCTGTTATTCCCCCTTTCCTCTATCCTAATGTTGGCTTGTATGTTAAAAACTACAAACCAACAGGTACATGGTACAGCATGAGGTATCTCAGATACCTCAATGGGCTTAACCCCCCCCCCCCCCCCCCCCCCTTCCGTAGTGTGGCAGCCTGGGCTGAGACAGCTTCCCTGGCTACACACACACAGCCGCACCCGAGCACTTCACAGGTCTTTAAAAAGACCATTTATGTGTTAACGAGGCTTTGTTGCTTTTCACCCCTTCTTAGAGCCCCTGCATCTCCACTCTGCATATTGCTGGAAGAGTCAGCCCCTCCCCTCCCCGAAATTTTTCGTAGACCTCCCCCCCCCCCCCCCCCCCCCGAAATTTGGCTCTAGTGTTGCACCTCTGCAGTAGACACTGATATTAAAAACCGAATTAAAGCGCAGCCCTCAAACTGGACTGCTGTTCTTGACGCCTTAAGGACGATGCAGTGAACCGTGGAAGCTAATGCAAGCAAATAATACGGAGCCGTCAACTGGGTATTAAAATGCAGCTATTATTGGGGGTGGGGAGGCAATTGGCCTCTCACAACGAAGAGCTCCGGGGCCGCTGCATTTGCGTCACTATTGATAGTTACGACCTTGTGAGTTCGATTCTTTACTGGGAGTGGCCAATTTAGCCCAGGGCCTCGAGAAGCCTTGAAAATATGCTTGTAAACAGGGCCGGTTATTGTTTCATATTTCCAGTTGCAATAGTCATACCAGCGCAGCCTTCGTCTTCCAGCTCATTAGCATAATTTCTGCAATGATTTTTGAGCACTGTCAGAACGCTCATGTAATGAGATCTAATTTATGCCAGAATGTTTCTCACTATGATCTTCAAATACGTCCACATCCAAACCAGCTGAGTGCATTGCCTAGTCAGGAGGTGGTAGTGGGACGGGGAGGGAGGAAGGAGGGGGTTAAAAAAAAGTTCACTTACCTGTCGGCTGCCTCCGTCCTCTCCCTGGTTCTCGGCCATCATTCATTCCCTATGAGGGCTCCTTAAACACACTCCGCTCGTGCTGCCAATTCTTACATTACTCGCTTTTCTTCATGTCCAGGCCCGCGTTGGCGCCTCTCTGCAACTGCCCCTTCAAACGATCCAGAACACCACGTCCCCGTGACGCAACCCGGCCCTCAGCCAATCCTGGCGCTGCAGCAGCGCCACTGATTGGCTGACGGCACAGCCTACTCCTCGCCCGCCGCCTGCCCATTTAGGAGACCGAGGGGCTCCTAATGGGCATGCGCAAGGCAGCAAAAATACAAGTACGCATGACTGGGCACGGAGTAAAAAATTAAGCTCCATGCCCACTCATGCGCACTTGTGCTGCCTTTCCCAAAGGCGTCCGACAATGATGTCAGTCAACATGACACCGGACCGCCCACGGTCCGACGTCATGCTGACTGACATTCACAGAGGGAGGACTCGGGAGCTGCGGTTGCGGACAGTCACAGAGGAGGGAGCTGCAGCTGCGGGCGCGGCGCGGGCGGGGGGGCTACGCCCCCACGCCCCAATGGACGCACCGCGCCTGTTCACCTCGGCGCCCCCTCTCTCCCGCCGCCGCGCTGCTTACTGCGTGGCCGCTGTGTGGAGAAACGGGGGAAAGAAACTACATTACCCAGCCTCCCCGGCCCCCAACATCCCGGAAGCTGCGCCAGGAGGCGCTTTAAAACTTGAATCAATCCCGGTGGAGCGGGTGTGCCGTCATCTGCAGTGTTCCTGGCTGTTTGTGTTGAGCCTTACCTCGTGCCTGTCAGCGAGGCGCTGAGACCATTCACCTCGGCGCCCCCTCTCTCCCGCCGCCGCGCTGCTTACTGCGTGGCCGTTGTGTGGAGAAACGGGGGAAAGAAACTACATTACCCAGCCTCCCCGGCCCCCAACATCCCGGAAGCTGCGCCAGGAGGCGCTTTAAAACTTGAATCACTCCCGGTGGAGCGGGTGTGCCGTCATCTGCAGTGTTCCTGGCTGTTTGTGTTGAGCCTTACCTCGTGCCTGTCAGCGAGGCGCTGAGACCATTTACCTCGGCGCCCCCTCTCTCCCGCCGCCGCGCTGCTTACTGCGTGGCCGCTGTGTGGAGAAACGGGGGAAAGAAACTACATTACCCAGCCTCCCCGGCCCCCAACATCCCGGAAGCTGCGCCAGGAGGCGCTTTAAAACTTGAATCACTCCCGGTGGAGCGGGTGTGCCGTCATCTGCAGTGTTCCTGGCTGTTTGTGTTGAGCCTTACCTCGTGCCTGTCAGCGAGGCGCTGAGACCATTCACCTCGGCGCCCCCTCTCTCCCGCCGCCGCGCTGCTTACTGCGTGGCCGTTGTGTGGAGAAACGGGGGAAAGAAACTACATTACCCAGCCTCCCCGGCCCCCAACATCCCGGAAGCTGCGCCAGGAGGCGCTTTAAAACTTGAATCACTCCCGGTGGAGCGGGTGTGCCGTCATCTGCAGTGTTCCTGGCTGTTTGTGTTGAGCCTTACCTCGTGCCTGTCAGCGAGGCGCTGAGACCATTCACCTCGGCGCCCCCTCTCTCCCGCCGCCGCGCTGCTTACTGCGTGGCCGCTGTGTGGAGAAACGGGGGAAAGAAACTACATTACCCAGCCTCCCCGGCCCCCAACATCCCGGAAGCTGCGCCAGGAGGCGCTTTAAAACTTGAATCACTCCCGGTGGAGCGGGTGTGCCGTCATCTGCAGTGTTCCTGGCTGTTTGTGTTGAGCCTTACCTCGTGCCTGTCAGCGAGGCGCTGAGACCATTCACCTCGGCGCCCCCTCTCTCCCGCCGCCACGCTGCTCACTGCGTGGCCGTTGTGTGGAGAAACGGGGGAAAGAAACTACATTACCCAGCCTCCCCGGCCCCCAACATCCCGGAAGCTGCGCCAGGAGGCGCTTTAAAACTTGAATCACTCCCGGTGGAGCGGGTGTGCCGTCATCTGCAGTGTTCCTGGGTGTTTGTGTTGAGCCTTACCTCGTGCCTGTCAGCGAGGCGCTGAGACCATTCACCTCGGCGCCCCCTCTCTCCCGCCGCCGCGCTGCTTACTGCGTGGCCGCTGTGTGGAGAAACGGGGGAAAGAAACTACATTACCCAGCCTCCCCGGCCCCCAACATCCCGGAAGCTGCGCCAGGAGGCGCTTTAAAACTTGAATCACTCCCCGCGTCGCGGTCTCGCGCGCGGGCTCCGCCGGGCTAAGCCCGGGCAAAGGACGGGCCCTCTGTGGCCCTCAGGGGACCAAAGGAGACGGGACGGGCCACCTCCCTGTAACGAGGCCCCCCAGCATGGACCGAGACTCTGAGGTGATTGTGGTAATCCTGTGATAGGTCACAGGAGGTTAAGTGAAGGACCGTATACTTGTTTAAAGGGGTGCTATAATCATTTATTCGTCTAGTGCGATAGCTATTTCTCTGGTGTCTCCGTATAAAATGTTTAAATTAAGAAAGACCCCGGTAGCAACAAGATCAATCACCAGAAATACAAATGTATCTTCTACACCACTACCAACACTTACGGCAATAGATGTAATGTTACAAAAAACCATAGGTGTAGTTGCTGACGCCATTCATAACACGGAAAGGCGTCTTTCATTAACACCAAATTTGTGCTTTCCAAATCTTGACTTACACACAACTGCCAATAATATAACTTTGGAGTCCTCTTCAGATACTGAGGATTCACTTTTAGCACATTCCTTTACCGGGCTACCTACCACTAAAAGTTGCTTAAATAACACACTCTCAAACTCACCTATGCCATTGATTGGTACAGTAGGAAGCCCCGTACCAGTCATTAGTAGCGGAGAAAACCTATGCTTATCTCACCCAGGTATCTTACCATCAAATTCCCCTGGGGAAGCACTTCTAGATAGCTCTCCCTTAACTAACAGCATATTTGTAGACATCTCATCTCCCCCAAAAAAGCTGAAACGGCGCTACGGTAAAAAAACCAAATCAATTGTGCGGAAAACTTATAGACCGCTAGGAAATCACAAGCCCTCAGCAAAAGATGTCTGGCAAAATTTTAGACTGGCCAAATTATCTAAAAATACTCCTAATATAAGTCTAAACTCTTCTAAACAAGATGTATTACATCCTAAGGAAAAACAACATGAGAATATTAAAACCCAAATAGACCAGTCAAGTCAAACCGCGAGGATGGGTATGTTAGAGGAACTACATCTAACGGATCTGGAGCAGCTACTTTGTTCCCTTCTCCAACCCATAAGAGATAAATTATGTAGTTTTGAACAACTTTTCGTGAAGCTTGAGAAATTTCTGAGCAAGGACTTCATAAGCATGCCTAAATCTTTGACAACATCCACACAGATCGACAACGTAGAAATCTGCGATTCTAACCCGTCACCTCCCTTTTCCTTGGGTGAAATAGGCCACAATGAACCAAATTTACACCCAAGTGAAAACAACGGAATAATAGTGGTGCCGACTATATCGACCACTCTAGTCGACCCATTAGTGGATAGCGAAGACAGTGAATGGGCTACGGAAGGTTTACCTCCTGCCCTACCTGCTGTCCTGGCTGGACCTGAAAGGCCCATATTAATAGAAAATCCAGCTACTATTACTCGTCCAGCGCAACCTTCCACGATGCGACAACAAAATAAAATACCCATCTATATTAATCTCCCTCCAGAATCTCACCCATATATCATAGTAATGATAGGTGTCCCACAACTTGATAAGGGCAAGGTTGAGAGATACGGGGATTTGAAAAATAAAGTTAGCCACTGGCTTACTGCACATAGACCGATCCCTCGCCATATCAGTGGTAAAATTACTAACGTTAGGAGGGTTGATTGGGTGGGTCAAAGATATAAATCTACCGAGGGTGACTGTATCGTTGTCACTTTTATGGATACCCGTGCAGTAAAGCACATCACCAGTTGGAGGGTAGGCTCGATTAATAGCCTGATCCGCACCATGGATCTAAGTTATTTCTATCCCCCAAGTGCTCACAGCTCTAATAAACTACTTTCTAATCCCAACAGAGAACAGGAGTCAAATCATGGTAACCGTAACTTATATCATAATGTTGTAACTCCAATGAGTTATGCTCCTTACACTACAAGAAACTATAAGCAGTTTACGACCAATGCATCAGGGGAGCTTGGACAGAGTGATTATTTAACATTTTATTATGAAAATTGGGAGGTCCCACACGGTATGTATTATCACCGTAATCACTCCCAAAATAAACATCTTGACATCGGTTACAACGTACCTATTTCAAACAGATTTGATGTTTTTCACGAGCAGAATGACATGGAGGGGGTTGATTGACAGTATGAGATAACAGTCATACCCAGATATACCGACTATAAGCTTAATACCTCTATCCATGATAAAATCAGGTTATTACAAGCAGAAATCCTTCCCTCTTTAACTGCTGAACCAGTCATTAATAGCTATGTTGAGCCAGACATAGTCCTTCCAAGAGACAGCTCTGCACTAGCCGAATATGAGCACAATAGTATACCACATCATTTGACTGATACTTTTAATCTACATCTTGTAGAATCAAATTCTTCCACCATGGAAAATCCGGGAGTTACACATGTTGACCAATCATATTGCTCACTAGAATTTTCTTCTATTGATGTTCCCCCTGGCTTTGAGTCATATGATGTTTATAACGTGTCTTTAGTCTCCTGGAACGTAGCAGGATTGGCTGATAAAATAAGTGATCCTGCTTGGTTGGCATTTGTTAAAAAATATACCATCATATGTCTCCAAGAGACATGGTTGGAAGATAATAGCGCTTATATTGAAGGATATCAAAGTTTTATTAGTCCAGCAATTCCCTCAGCTAGTGGTAGGGCAAAGGGGGGTTTGGCTATTTTTATAAACTTGGCTCTTTCCTGCCGTATATGTAACCGACAGCACGCAAACAGAAATGTCCAAATACTTGATTTAAAGAGAGGTAAACGTGATCTGACTTTGATTAACTTTTATAATGCTACATCCAGTCAAGGGGATTGTAATATATTGTCCTTGAAAGAAATGTTGGCAGAAGGCGCAGGTGTAATGTCATGTAATTTATTAATAGTAGGAGATTTTAATGTGCACCCTTGTGGTAATCCTCGAGATACTCCTATGGGGTCTCTGGGATGTAACAATGTGAACGGTTTTCATTTCAACCACACTAGGTGTGGACTTCTCCTAAATGATTTGCTAAATGAAAACAATTTGTTCGTAGCTATGTCTTTGGTACCGGAGGACAAGGTTTATGATGTACCAACATTTAAAGGTTCTGCCTACGGGTCCTTTATAGACCATATATTCTTATCCGCAGACCTTATCACCCAGGCTTCTAGTTTCACTATTCATTCGAATATTTATAGTGATCATAACCCCTTAACTATTAAACTGGGTGGAGGAGTTTTTGAAACGCGCAGGTATTGTGAAGATCGGGGAACCTTAAAATGTATTAATGGAAAACGTTGTTTGAAATGGAATCTAGTAAATCATGAAAATTTGTAGAATGAAATCAATAAGTTATGTGGCCAGGAACTTGCGGCTTGTGCATCAACATCTATTTCTCCTGAACAAACCATAGCCACGTTTGAGGTTGTGGTGTCCACCGTAGCTTCTATGCTGCTAGTTCCAGCGAAGGGACAAACCAGAAATAACCCTAAATGGTTTGACCACACCTGCTCCAAGGCAAGCAAAGACTTAAGAAAAGCATTGAAAATTAAACCTAGAGATTCAGGCCTAATTAAAAATCTTCGTGCGACTTATAAAAAAGCACTTGCTAGACGTAAAAAGGAAATTAAGGCCCTTACCTGGGAATCTCTGCTTGACCCCTCAACTCTGGGTAACAGCAGTAAATTCTGGGAAATTATTAACAAACCTCTTTTTGATAATCCCAGTGATACTGCCCTAGGAACTAATATCCCAGAGGAGGCCTGGATTAATCATTTTAGTGCAATTTTTAAAAGTAATAAGCAACAAGCAGAATATGATTTTTTAACTATAAGGGTGAACCCTCTGTGTTTTCTGGTCAACGAGGTAGAAAAGGCCATTCAAGGGCTAACTGGAAATAAGGCACCAGGCCCGGATGGCCTACCTCCGGATCTTTTTAAATCTTGCATTTCACTTTGGGCCCCCGTACTTACTAATGTAATAAATGCTGCTACGATTTCGGGCTGTCCGAAGACATGGGGGCACTCGACTATAGTTCCCGTGTTTAAAAAGGGTGACCGTAGCAATCCATCATGCTACAGACCAATTTCACTGATAAATTCGGTAGCAAAGGTAGTGGGGGGTGTAATCCTGACTAGACTAACAACATGGGCCCACGAGAACAAAATTCTATCTCCAATACAATATGGATTCAGACCTGGACACTCAACAGTAACCCAATGCCTGAATCTATACTTGATTACAGGTAAATACACCTTGGCCCGGAAGGGAACTATTCATATGGCTTTCATGGACCTATCGTCCGCTTTTGATTGTGTGGACAGGGGTAAACTATGGGACATCATGTTAAAGATGGGTGTTGAGCAAAACCTAATCCATTTATTGGCTGATTTGCATTCTGACACAAGAGCAAACGTTCGCTACACCCAAGATTTGAAAGTGACTGGGGACATAAGAATTAATCGGGGTGTTAGACAAGGTTGTATCTTGGCCCCATTCCTCTTTAACCTGTATATCAACGAGTTAGAGGACTACTTGTTGAGAACAGGTACGGATTATCCCTATGTAGGTCGAAGAGGAGTCCCGGTTCTGCTTTATGCAGATGATGCTGTCCTGATTTCAAGGACAGCAAATGGTCTCCAGACACTTCTAAATTCATTCTATCTTTTTATGGAGTCTCGAGGCCTTAGTATTAATAACTCTAAGTCCTTTGTCATGAAAATCGGCCATGGTTCACGAAAACCAAACTCCTTTACTATAAATGGGGAAAAAATTCCAACATCTAAAACTTTCTTATACCTCGGCGTCCTTCTCGATGACCAATTATCTTGGGGCCCAGCAGTCCTTAAAAAAAAGGACGAAATGACTCGTGTTAACGCAGCCATACTTGGATTTGCGAGAAAAATGGGCAACAGCCCGGTGGCGGCCTTGCTTAAATTATACCAAGCAAAGAGCATCGCCGTTGCTTGCTATGGTAGCGAGCTCTGGGGCTACAGTCAGACGCGAGACCTAGAGGTTACAGAAAATAATTTTTTAAAGAAGATTCTAAGGCTGCCAAGGGGCACTGGAAACTTCTCGGTTCACGAGGAATTAGGTGTGCCCTTTCTTAGCGATAGACTAGCCGCAAATCCCATACTTTGTTGGTTGAACTCTTGGTTGAATAATGACATACCCCTTACCCACGATATATTAAGAGAAGCCTTAACTTGGGATGGTAGACTCAAGGTCCCATGGTTGAAATATATAAAAGATTGCCTCACTGAACTTGGATGGCCAGCCCTGTTTTTAACCCCATCCACTATAACCAAAGTTGATGTCACATTCGTGAAAAAAGCATTCTCTACAACCAGGTACTTTGCCCGGGAGGAGGGCGAGTTTGTGAAAGGCAGTGTCAGGAAACACGCCTTACTTAAAACATGTTCACATTTGGAACCATATCTTTCATGGCCTATATCTGGCTATGATCGTTTTTTGTTGACAAGGTTCCGCTTTGACCTGTTCCACCTCCTATTGGCAGTACCAAGAGGGTCCCATCGTGGACAAGTGCTGCCTGCTTGCGGCTGCGACGGAAATTCTCCGCAAGATTTGGCGCACTTTTTATTTTTCTGTTCTTATTACTCGGTACCTCGAAGGCTATACCTAAAGCCCTGCTTAAAGAAATTAAAATTCACACAGATTAAACCAGCACTTTACTTCCTTCAACTTTTGAACTGCGACTGCACTTTATATGTAAGCAGCTTTCTAAAACTAGCTATCACTTTCAGGAAAAGTATGGAGGGATAACTATGCTGCTATTATTGTTCTATTCCCTAATGATTTTTAACTTTGTACAAATTATTTATATTCTTAACCTGTTTATCCTGCTTGTTGCCTTTACTCATATTGCTTACACAGTTCGCCTATTATACAAAAGTATTGGACATTTCTTTTTAAACTTTTTATGCAATTTATTTGTGAAATGTTTGTTCATGTATTGTGCTTTTATGATTGTTAAACTTTACAATCGAATAAAGTTATTTGAACTTCAACTTGAACAGTAGGTCTCGCTTTGTGGACTCTTTGGCTTTGCCAATGCTGTTTGTCTAAATGCATTTTTTCCCAAGCTGGGCAGCATTGTCTAAAAGAAAGTAGCAGCTGCTTCTGTGTACATGTATCACCATGCCTGTGCGTGCCTACAAAATGATGTGGGGGGCAACAAAAATAAGGCGATGGTTGGAATGCTTGAATTAAACTCAAACACTGCTAGTTGCTCGGTGCTGCATCTCAATCCAGCTTTTTTCGCACACAAAGCCTCTTTAGTTTGGCATATGTAAATCCGTCTTGACCCTGCTCCAGTAGTAAAAGTCCAGCCCAAACTACCTGGCTAGGCCCTTCCTAAACTGGAACACAAGTAATCCAGGACCTGTTTCTCCACTATTAGGACTCATCAGTCAAACATAGCTTGGCTCCAGTGGCACTACGTAAGGATGTGAATCATTTTTTTATTTACTGATCCAAGATTGTGGATGCCACTGAATCGGTAATAACATTATTAAATTGGCTTGAGTAAAACTGCTTTTTGGTTAGGTGAAGCCACCGGGCAGCAAATGGGAGCTGCTTGGCCCTTCAAAAATAAATTTAAAAAATGAAAGGATCATTGGTTGTAAAGATGCAACAAGAAGTGGGTGTGGAGGGAGAGCAATGCAGGGGCTTGAGGCTGGGCCCGGTGGGCAGAACAAAACAAGTTAAAGAAAAAAGCCAGAGAGGGTGTGAGGAAAGCATTAGACAAGCATGTGGGGGTTTGATGGAGCAACAGGGAGAGTGTGCACAGGGGAGGTGTTTGGGGTGAGAGAAGCAGCACACATAAAGGAAAGATCCAGAAAACATGTGCTGCAAGAAAAAAGGTAGTTCCTGAATGTGAGGAGTGAAAAAATACAGGTCATCCAATGGTGGCCATTCAATAGGTGGTAATTGCATGGAGGGACGAATACAAGACGAAGGCACCATTGAATAAGTAACAAGCGAATGAGAATGACAATAAAGTCAACCAGTGGTAAGCAATGGGCAGCTCTAAGCCCACTATAAGTTTTTGGCATGGTTCACATAAGACTTTCACCTACTGACAGCTAAAAACAGCTAAAACCTGTCTGTTAGACGAAACCTAATCAGATGACTCTTCTGAAAGGGTAAATGCTGTCTGTTGTGCAAAACCTTATCTTTTGAATACATGCCCACCACGGAGAAACACAGTGGCCATGTTAGGTTTCTGCAGTGGCCGCTGGTAAATTGTGAAAATGGTGGGCCATTGATATGTCTCTTGAGAAAGATTTAGCCTGGCTCCCTCTATAAGGTTTTTCGGATCTCCCCATGACATTTTTGAAACAGGGTGAACGCTACATTATAACATTTACAGAAACTGGTTAAATATTCAGAGGTTTTAAATAACTGTTCCGGTATTTTTGTGGTGTTGCGGGCAATCCTTACCCTCACACAGGGTATTGAGCCTTACCCCCTGTAAAGAACTTGGTAACACATAGCAGCAAAATAGTGTATTTTACAGCATAATTTCCCTAAGAATAGGCTAATAATAAATGTGTTACAATGTACAATGCCTATTATTTTTCACAATGTATATATAGTTCTTTCCTCGCATATTTTTATCCCACCTTGCCTCTTCGGGGTAGAATGTCACCCATATGTTATCTGTGAGTTACTACTTTGGAAGAGCTGGATGACAAACATCAGAAGTAATTCAAGTCACAATCACAGTCCACAGACACTAGAGCTGCACAAATCCTAGAGCCTCATAAGTCAATGCTGCTGCTTAGTTCCATAGAACTTACAAAATAAGACAAGTTACACCAATGCTACATGGTCATGCCTCAGACTGCAACCTAGAAGGGTCATAAGAGTTTTGATTCTAAAATGAAAATGTGCATACAGAATTTTTTTGACAATTGGGGTAGTCATTGTAGAATCTGAATTGTGGGAAGCATGAGCGATATAACGCACACCCTTACTGAGATATCATGCTAGGTCTCAGTATTAAAAGAGGTCCAGAGATAACTCAGCCTCTTTTCCAAGAAATAACAAACTACCTTATCCTACCTGTTTACTGTACAAATGGGACATCACAGCAGATGCACTGCCTTTATTTCCACAGGCTTAAACTCGTCTCTCTGTTGCTTAACCACCACTATTATTGCCAAATGTCCCCTTCTGTTTCAGGGAGATTTAGGAGGTGGGGAAGAATTCGAAAGAAAGTTTAACTTTGCTTTGTCCTTAAATTGCTTATGTGGTATTTTTTCATTAGTAGGCTGAAACTCTGTGTCCTGGTGATACTAGCGTTTACCCTCATCTTGCTATAGAACATTTCGAGCTAAATGCAAAGAAAAACACAGTTGATGTCGACCCTCCTAGCCTATACACTGAAGGATCCTCCTATGTCTTACCTCTTAAAGCACGTTCCTCCCCGATTACCTGTGTCTTATTTTGCACCTTGTTTTTATTGTTTCTGCTCCTCAATTAAAAAATGAAAATAAAGTGTTAAAAAAAGAAGTGGTGAAAGAAATGTCCGCAAAAACATATTATTCGGGGGATTAAACACAATTTCTTTGGGCTACTTTGTAAAAACCCCAAACCCACAAGAAAAATAAGCGGCTCTCTTGTCTAGACTCATTAAAAGAGCCCTTTAAGCCCAGTCTCTCTATAAGATGTGTTTGGTGACCTGTCCGCGCCAAAAATGGAAAAAGATACTTGGGCAAATGACGATGATTACAGTTTCATGATTTAAATGCCTGTGAGAGGAGGTGGATGTGCGGCGGCAGGCCTGAGTGCATCCGTTTCCATAGTGACCGCGGTAAGAAGTGTCTCGAGTGCCCCGTGTCCGCTGATTCCACAGTGGGTCCTAAGCAGGCTCCAGCAAAGGACAGACTGACCATAATGGACCGTGCGGCAGTGTTCGCGGATTAACGGTCTCATGTGTACTGACAGACATACATGACTCTTTCTAGATTACACGCCTTGCCTCCCGCTTGGTATGATGACGTTTATAACCAACTCTGTAATTTGTGGTTTCATTTGCATGTAATTACAGGTTTTTTCCACTTTATTCTTAAACTGCTTAGTTTGTTTTTCAAAATGTGCACAATGTTTTCAAAGCATACACATGATTGAAAAAAACGGAGGTTTATCCTGTTCTGCTTGCGGTCTTGTATTTCCAAATGTCCTTTGCGCATCTCCATGTTATTTACTGTGTAATCCTTTAGAACATAAGAATGTTGGGAGTGCCATTGAAGGCGATGGAGTGGCTGAGGGCTGATAAGGGCTGGTATAAGCCTTCTGTTCAAACATTCCAATGTTCGTCTTTCTGTTTCTCCCTTTTTAATTTAGAACGTTCTACCTTAAGAGGGTGGAATATTCTAATAGCCTTGTAGGCTCTTTTCCTCAGCTATAGTGGTTGTTAAAAACCCTCCCCCTCTAGCCAGAGGTTCAGGGCCTTTAACAATTGGTATAGCCGTCTGTTGCAGGCTAAAAGGCTATAATGCATATAGATGCCAGGTTGCATAACATTGTACTGGTGCAGTGTTTCACCAGCATTGGCACTGTATGACTAGAACATAAATGTAATGATGCGTCATTATCGTTTTACACATGTTGAAAAGAGAGCTTGGGAGCTACCATGATGCCAAAATAAGAAAAAGTTACAATTGGACCTAAGGCCAAAGGGAGGGGAGGGGGGAAGAGGGAGAGGGGGTGTGTGTGTGTGTGTTTTTTTTTTTAGTGGGATATAGTTAGGTCCGTGTTTCCATAGGAAATGACTTTTTTGGTTTGGTGATAACTTTGGCACCTTTTAACAAATCTTCACATAACATTCCAAACAAGCATTGGCATAGCCAATAGGTCTCGCCTTTGGGACCTTATAAGTGTTTAGCACCGCGTCTGTTGTGCAGCAGGATTAAAAAAGAGCAATTTTTTTGAAAAGTGTCGATGTGGCCTGGGCATTAAAAAAGAAACAAATGGAGGAGTGGATTAAGGAAGAGGCACACGGAGGGAGGGTGTGAAAAAAAGAAACGGGTGGGGAGAGTAAATGCAAGAGACAATATGGAAGGACCCATAACGTCATGGGGCAGAAGCATCCCTTAGGAAGAGTACATCTCTCAGGGTGCAGAGGTCTCCCTGTCTAATAGTGTAAAACACACTCCTTTAATCGAGAACACCACCTTCAGGACACACAACAATTTAACATTCCAGTGCATTCTGGGAGTTGCAGTCCAGAGGAAAAAATGACAGAATCCCTTGAAAATAGTGTTGTAGCAGTGGTGACGAGACTGGAATTAGGAGCCCCTGACACGAAGGCGTCTGGTGCTCTTACTCAAGGGTGCAAGCAGCCTTGGATATATGTGCAGACACTGCTTCCTTGCCGTCACTCACAGCTCCGTGCTTCAGCTGTGCTCAGGACGCGGTCCTCTCTGAAAGGTGGGCTCCGGCCCTGCTTCCGCCTCGGTCCTAAGCTTACGGTAACCGAGGGGGGGAGGCGTTAATAGGACTAGAGACCATGAGCCACGCTTCCAGACAGAGGCCTGAACCGCAAGAGAGGTGGAGGCAGGGAGAGCCAAGCCACGGAGGAAAGAGGCTGCCTTGGCAGATTGAGAGCTTCCGCTGGAGGGAATTATTTGAGGATTAATCATTTACACGGGTGCCACCGCCAGACTCTGTGATGGCAGCACCTCATGAAAGCTAGGACTGTTAGCGACCTCAATCAAGGAAGAAGCCACTCGTATTTAAACATCGCAATGTGCGGGCGATTGTGGCAGCGTTAATATAGAAAATGGAGCAGCATAAGAAGTGTGCTGACAAGAGGCGCCTTTTGGAAACGGGTAATAATGCTTACCCAGAGAGGGAGGGCTCACCTGAGTTAGTCCCATCTGTGGCACATATATAGTACAGGATTGGAATGACTGTGGCTGCAGCATTTAAAACAAGAGCGAACCCCTCCCGTCCCAAGAAAATGCACCCGTCTGATCATGATGGGCAGAATACTGAAAAGACAGACATTAAGGCAGGCACATTCAAGGGGATGATTTAATGGAGATACTGCAGCACACAAGGAAACCATGGCCTTTCCCGATTTTCCAGTTGTGTAATTAAGTGAAGATTTTTTTCTGTCAGTACTAGATTAAAAGACTCTGACACCCTACAACTACACGAGTGCATCCAAGCTAGTCATTGAGAGGGAGTCTTACAAATGAGACAATCATTCTTTCACAAACTGAGTCGAAGGAACAACAAGCTGCGAGACGCGCTCTGTGGTGAGGGAGGGGCATTGAAGCGAGGCGCGTGCGCTTGGGCGTCAAAGCAGGCTGGCGAGTGGTGTGCGATGTGCACTCACCATAACGAGAGAGGAAAGCCAGATGGCGCCTCTGCTCGTCATTGAGCGCGTAACCGCACGCTCTATGCCACCCGGGCGGACTTTTGAAAGCCCACTCACTAAATGTCTCACCAGAGCATCGTATGCGCTGGCTCCGGCGAGACCTAAAAAGTGCTGTTTTTTGTCTAGTTTCTTCATGGTAAGCTTTGGATTGATCCATCAAGTGGGGGCCAAGGTAAAGGGGGTTTCCAAAATGCAAAATCCCCATGTAGTTTTCACAGGAGATTTGAGAATGGTTACAGTAGCGGCCTCTAGTACTGTGAAGTGGTGGGGAAGGGAGGGACACAAAAAAGGACAGAATAGAAAAATAAATAAAAAAGCACTTACCTGCTCCAACGTCCGCCGTCTTCCTCCTGATCTTCGCCTCCTTCCAAGAACTGCTGCACACACACTGCGCAGGCTCCCAGTTCCCAATCTCAGTGCTGCTCACATGCTGGGATTGCAATTCCCACCATGTGAGCAGCGCTAGGATTGGTCTGAGCGCTTCGCTGTGGCGCTCAGACATTGACTGGGAGCCTGTATTGGTTTCTCCACCCAGCTGTACAACACAGCTAGGTGGAGAAAGGGTAAGTGTGCATTACTGTTTGGCCAGCACTCTGGTGCCAGCCAAATCATCATGCACACTTAGCAGTGCCCACCACTCCCCCCCCCCCTCCTTCCCATTGGTTGCTGCAGCGTCACAGTGGCTGTCCCAGCCTCTCTCTTAGCTCGGTTGTCATGCAGCCTACAGGACGCAAAATAAAATGATAATAAAAATGTGTCCTTGCCTCTGCTGGCTTTCAGCAGGGTGGGGCGACCCTCATTCGCCATAACGGAGGAGCCGCCCTTGAATGGCTGCAATGGTGAAAATGCCTAACAGAATTACACCAATGCCGTCAGGAAGCTATACCTTGGTCCAGGAAGCATGCTTTTTGTGATGTGGTGTAAATCCTTTCAGTATTTTAGGAGAAATTAAGGTACAAAAATATTTGTATATGTGGACTCGGTTTGAGGGAGAGTCCCAGGAGCTCAACTTAAAAAAAAAATGGTGTTCTGATTGGCCCAGGGGTCTTTATTTCATTGAACCACCTTGCTCCCGCAGGACATGCTGGCTGTAATACGAAAGAAAATGTGTGGCATCCATTACAGGACTTAGTCCCCTGTCCTGAAAATACTGAATAAAAGATCAAAGGGGGCAGGTACAAAAAAAAAATCAAGGTTGTTACCGCAGTCCCGCTGTATTCCTATGGGATCGAAGAAGAAAAGAAAAAACAAAAAGGCGGCTGTCATTTTATTTAACTTTTAAATTACCCAGAGAGTGGGCTAGGTCCTGTTGGGCAATTTAAAACAATATCTGGGGAAGAGGGCTTACTTACAACCCTGCTACTCAAGCTCATTTCAAGACAGGGAACCCCATCCCGCTGGGCTTGCCATAGAAAAGAAAGGGGAGGCAGGCATGCCAACACTCCATTCTGAGCCTCTTTCAGACCCTGGGAACCCCGACTCCCAGGGCTAAATTATTATTATAGGAGAGGGGGGGCACAGCTCCCCTCCCTGAGCCTTTGCGGTCCCTAGGGCCCCTTTCCCCTGGGCCGTATTAATTTTATAGGGGAGGAGGCGTGCAGACCGCTCCACATGCCTTTCAGTTCCTTGGTACCATATCCCCTGTGGCCAATATATACAAAAAAAGGGAGGGTGTGCACAACCCAGTCTTCTAGAGACCCCATCCTCTGGGGCCGCTCTACTATGGTGTCGCGGGGGTACCAATCTCTGGGATTCCGTTTCCATAACTGCAAGAGTGTGGGCAGGGAAACGTGTCATCTCCCACCCAGATGGAGTGTTAAACATGCTCTTGCTGGGTGGGAGCAGACATTTGTTTTCCCTGCCCACGCTCTTGCGAACAGGGAAACTCAGATTACTACGGCCTGGTAGGAGCATGCAAAAACAGCTGTGTTGGCTCGGGGAGGGTAGTCGTGAGCCCCTTTTCCTTTAATAAAAAAGAAAGGCCCCGGGGTGTAGGATCCCCATGGCCGTAAGGGCTCAGGGAGGGGGGCTGTACACCCCCTCCACTTAAAAGAAGAATGCCCCCGGGCCGTAAAGGCTTGGGGAGGTGTGGCCGCCCCCTCTACTCTTAATAAAAGGAAATGCCCTGGGGGATTGGGGTCCGTGGGGCCGTAACCACTCAGGGAGTGGGGCCACGTGCCCTTATCTCCAATAATTGAAAAAAAAATTGTCCTTGGTGAGCACAGTGACACCAAAATGAATAACAAATGAACGCAAGAAGCCGCTCATTTATTATTCACTGCTCCTTGAAGGAGCGCCCCATAATGCCCTGCAAGGGCTTTTATGTATATATTTTTTGGAGCTTGGTTGGGCCCCTAGAATAGGGAGGGGCATCATCAAGCCTTTTTTAATGTTGTGGAGGGCTGCTGCAGGAAGAGCAGCAGCACCCCAGCAACATTAAAAAAAAGAAACAGTAAGTCTCCTGGGTCATTAAATCCATGACACGAGGACAGCATACCATATTTTTTAACGTACTCTTAACTAGAGCTCTATGCTCTGCAGCTGGAGTGCAAGGGTTCCTTGTGGTTGTTTTTATGATCGAATTTTGTAGGCTAAAAAATGTTAAAAGAAAGACTCAAAGACATGTTTTTTCTTTGAATATCTGATTCATTCTTTTAACAGTTTTCAGTCCACAAAATATAATAATTAAAACTATATTAAATTAAAGACTCAAAGATATGTTTTTTTATTATTATTTATAGTAATCTCTAATAATAAACATTGCATTGTGTGAATTACTGAAATATACATTAGATAAATATATTGGTGTTTTTTGGAGAAAGATGATAGATCTGCTTCTTAGGTCTCGCCTGACCCAGCGCATGCGCTGGACTGGCGAGACTTTTTGAGAGGGCTCCAAAAAGTGCTACCAGGCCAGCCTAGAGCTACAGTGCATATACGCGGGTGCGCGCGCCACGCTTGACCGCGATTACTTTCACTTTCGCGGCCGCTTTGATGTTTAATCGCGATCACTTTCGCGGCTGCTTGGCATAGCCAATAGGTCTAGCTTTTGGGACCTTATAAGTATTTAGTTATGCAACTGTTGCATGGCTAAACACTTATAAGGTCCCAAAGGCGAGACCTATTGGCTATGCCAATGCTTGTTATATCTTTATATGCTCACCCCTTGAGAAAGCCAAAGGCTCACTTTTTATATTTTGGTGTTTTGACAGTGTCAGTAAGACTACCTGAATGTGGCCAGGACCTACTAGACCAACCGCATGCTGTGCATGCCAGAAGGCCGTGTGTGGTGTGGGATTGGCTGCTCGCAAGGGGTTGGACTCCGGACCTGTGGCCAACCCCAGCCCGCGCACAGCCAAAGGCATTGCACAGCCTAGGGTTGCTTGCCTGCAAGATATTGGAGTTACAGCAAACACATGATGGACGGAATGCTGACAATGCAAACATTCTCCCCCAGTCAAAAGATGTGGGTTAAATCCATCATTCTTTTGCCCACTACGCCACCCCTTGCTCACTGCATCACTGGATTCAAGCTAGCCTGGCTGAAGAAGGGTGACATACCACGAAACCGGTCCTAGGATGCCTGTTTGCAGTCCAGGGAGGACCTGGCTTGGCAGTTCGGGCTGGACTGTTCCCATGAGGCACAGGGTCAAGACTGATTTGCATATGGCTGGGTTCAAACTTGAATGGCATGGTGAGCAAAAAAACGATGGATTTAGGCCCAGATCTCTGTACTGGGGTGAGTGTATGACATTGTTCTACATTCTGTCCATCAACCGTTCTTTTTGCATTTGTCACCCCCGAGTGGGACGGGTATGCCCAGACGTGGGTCCCGTGCTCTCTGTGCCACTGGAGTCAAGCTATCCTGGCTGATGAGGGGTGGAACCCCGAAACCGGTCCTAGGATGCTTGTTTCTAGTCCAGGGAGGACCTGGCTTGGCAGTTCGGGCGGGACTTTTCCCATGAGGCACAGGGTCAAGACTGCTTTGCATATTGCTGGTTTCAAACTGGAATGGCATGGTGAGCAAAAAAACGATGGATTTAGGACCAGATTTCTGTACTGGGGTGAATGTATGACATTGTTCTGCATTCTGTCCATCAACTGTTCTCTTTGCATTTGTCACCCCAAGTGGGACGGATATGCCCAGACTTGGGTCCCGAGCTCTCCATGCCACTGGAGTCAAACTATCCTGGCTGATGAGGGGTGAAACCCCAAAACCGGTCCTAGGTTTCTTGTCTTCCAGTCCAGGGAGGACCTGGCTTCGCAGTTCGGGCTGGACTGTTCCCATGAGGCACAGAGTCAAGACTGATTTGCATATGGCTGGGTTCACACTGGAATGGCATGGGGAGCAAAACAACAATGGATTTAGGCCCAGATCTCTGTACTGGGGTGAATGTATGACATTGTTTTGCATTCTGTCCATCAACTGTTCTTTTTGCATTTGCAAGAGATTGGAGGCAGGCCCTTGGGCAAACACCACGCCACACACAGACAAAGGCAATGCACGGTGGGGTAGGGGAAGTTGGCTTTACATACGGTAATAAAATGTTACTTTACATTAAAAAACCCTAGAAATATAGTGAAAAAACAAAGGTTAAAGTAACGTTCAAGTTAAGGGAAAATTTCAGTAATATTGTAATGTTTTAATCTCAAAAACAATACCGAAATTTGCCAGTTGTTACTATCTCAAGTAACTATAACTTAAGCACTAAGGTAACTATAACTTGTCCCTTTTTATATAACATTTTCAACTTCTCTGCTCCTGCAAAGGAAACAAATGTTTACCTACAGAATTGAGTATTCACAATCCATTAGTAGGTATTTCCAAACAAAAAAGATACAAAAAAAGGAGCTACTTAAACAGTTATTGACAACATTTTTGTATTATCACCCACAACGTAGCTCACTGAAATTGGACTTCATAAACTCATGCCAAATTTAAAACAACTCCCCAAACTGAAGAGGTAGGTTACAGCCTTAAGTGGATCACAAATAGAATAGCCACTGACCTTGCAAAACTCCTGACACCGATTAGGAGATGATCCTTGGTGACGGGGTAATACCTTTGTTCCCTGGCACAAGCCCCCATCTCCCCAATATCCCTGGGGCCAGTTGTGGAGTTCCCTCCATACGTAGTGAACAGCTGTATATGAGCCCTCCATAGCCCCCACTGTGAGGTAATATCAAGCAGAATGGAATTTTTGTCTGAGGTATGGACATGACAATTCTCTGTATCCAGTCTGATGCCTGGGGATAATTCTAAGGTAAGGAATCTATAACTAATACATGTCTCTTACAGACATATCGTTACCGAAGGTAAGTAACTTGTTCGTCTAGCTGTAACAATATATTAAAGTGGTCTCTGAGACCTGCTGGTAATGCTACAAAGTGTAGATAACCAGTAACTCCGCTATTGGACATTTGCCTGCTCCACAGCATTACAAATATTTTCGAAACTTACTGGAATTCGTGGTGGTAATAGCCCACCTCTCAGTGATCTGTGATGGTAGCAACTCACCTCCTATTTATTTATGATGTTAATGCATCTCTCCACCTAGTATTTGTGATAGTAATGCAACCCAACTCTCAGTAATTTATATTGCTAATGCAGCCAGCCTCCCAGTGATCTGTGATGATAATCCAACCCACACCCTAGTGATTTATGATGGTAACACAGCCCAATATGTCGTGATAAATGTGAAAGTGCTAACTTTGTTAGTCTGTTTTTATACCGTGCTTTCTGTGAGCTTCTCTTTATCGTTAATAAGAAAATGTGAGTTCTTACAGCACACGCAAAAATTCTTGTATCATGGTTGGCAACTCTGTAGGCTGATGTTTTTTGTTTATATGAATGGCCACAGCCTTTACAATATGGCACCTTAGAGAGTAAGCATGTTGTTTACAAAGATGGATGCTTGATATCAACATGTGGATCGAAATGATGCATTTTGGGCCATGTTAGCTTAGTCTGACGGTAGGCTTTGTGTCTCTGAAACCTGTTTTATTTTGTAAATATGAGATAAAACCAGTGGTCAAATGTATAAAACCCCAGGAGTTGGCTATTGATTGTGAGATTTCTTCGAGTCAGAACTATCACCAGAGATTACTCCTGATTGCCGAGCACCCTGCTCTCAGAGAGTTGATTCCAGAAGCCTTGTTGAAAGTGTCATTCATGTATAGCACACATCCTGCAGAGCTTTGATAAGGAATAGCTGCAGCCAGGTATTCAGCCAGCTATTAAACGTTATGCTATGTGATCCATCCTATGAAGCTTGCAAGGCAGGTTTTACTATTTAATGCTGTAGTTGAGGTTTAGCATGACGTGTAGAAATTGCATTAGGGTGTTTGAATGTCAGAAACTTGCTAGCGATGTTAGAAACATTTATTTGCTAGAAACTGCTTTTATCTTTTTATTTTTTGTGGCTTCCATGTATATTTTATACACTAGACTAAGAATTTTAAAATAAACATTTTAAACCAAATTTCTTAGTGCTATCTGTGAGTGCATTATTCATAAAAGAAAGACTGATTGGAGTACCACTGTGTCCTTGAACTCCTCTAGATGGACTGAGAGTAACCTGAATCTACTACTTGCACAGGATTGTTCTGCAGGTTAGTGTCAGGGCTGTGGTCTAACTGGCTTTCTAATTCATTGTTGCTTCATTGAACTAAGAAATGCATCAGAAGTTATAGGCCCCAAGGTTTTATATCAAGTGATCTGTGATGCTAATACACCCTACATCCCAGTTTTTGGCAATGGAAACACGACCTACATCTCAGTTATTGGTAATAGTATCATAGCTTACATCTCAGTGATTTGCGATGGGAATACAGAATAGATCCCAGTCATTTGTAATGGTGATGCAGACTACCTCATAGTGATTTGGGATGGTAACACAGCCTCGATCTCTGGGAGTTGCGATGGTTATTGAGGATGTGCAATGCACCGATTGCTTCCCAGTAGTTTGTATTAGTACAAGTACCGTTTGTCCTTTCAATACTTATATGTGAGGTTCAACCCCCCACTTTCAGTCACCACGTGCCCGAGCAGTAGTGGAAAGCAAACCTCCCTTCCTCTTTCATGCCCGTTACTGTCTTTGGTCCCACCTCTTTTTCTGTTCATCTTTCTTTCCCCCTTTTTTGTTTTTGGCTCTCTTGCTCTGGATCAAAGTTTGATGGTGAAAAATAAGTTTCAGTCTCCAAATGTGAGTGCTGCCACCCCCTACCTGCAAACAGCACTGATTAAAGAGTGTACATAGGGAAATAGCTCTTTCTCCCAGAGTTGTGCAAAGATTTTAAGATACAGAGATAGCTCAACAGGTAGCAATGTTTTTACCCACTCTCTCCATCATAGCCTAGGTTCTGCAATCCATAGTTAGCTGGACCCCAGACTCCATACTGTTCTATGTACAACGCTTCATGTTTGGCATTTTCTGCTAAAATTATGTTATTTGTAAAGCACGTCGGTGCGGATTGCAGTTGGATCCACACTGTATAATGGGTCACCTAGAAATTGCAGTTATATAGGTGTTTTTTAAAACTTAAAAGACTCTAGTTGGTGTGCTGCCCACATTGTCTGGAAACCTAGTTATGTGCTTTGCCACTGCTGCATGACTTCCAATACAGAATAATACAGAATCGATGTTAGAAAATCATCCGCACGGCCCCAACAGTGCGAAAGGCATCTATTGTTGTTTGCCATAGTTTCCAGATAGAGGCATGCGCCTTCAAGTTAACCTTGCCTCTCAGTATTGAAAAATGATTTTTAAACTTTAAAAACATTTTACTTTTTAAAGCTTTTCTCCTGAAAGGAAGGTGCAGTCTTGTGATGCAGTGTTTAAAGTGCTGTCAGTGTGCTAAAGTTTCAGCTGCTTCCGCTAATAGACCCAGACCCAAAGAGACATTCCTTCCTTCAACTTCCTCTCTCTTTGTGCACTCGTCTAACATGTGCAGCTTGCTAAATAATTTCTCATGATCCGTACAGCTGGCAGGATGGCTCAGTGAGTTAAATGCTTACTCCCATATACTGTGATCTGCAAGTTGCACGTTTGAATCCTAACAAAGCTGACTCAGCCTTCCCTCCTTCTGAGGTCAGTAAACTAAGGGCGTGATTACGGGTTTGGCGGACAGGTTACTCCATCACAAACATGACCGATATCCCGTTCGCCCTACTACGAGTTCCATTATGTTCCTAAGTGTAAAAAATTGGCTTTTAGTAACTAAAGTATTATTATTTAGAGCTGGGTAGCATGGATGCGGACCACACGTTGGCTGTGCTCTTGTTCCACTAAAGTCATGACTCCCCAGGCTCGTATAGAGTCAGAGGGACGTATTGGATTTCCAACAGTTGAGTCTCAGCTGGCTCTGCTGTTGCAAACCATTGACCTAGTGCTTCTTCTGCCTCTGAGCCGCTAGGTCACAGGGACAGTTATGATGCCCTATTGACAGCGGGTTGACCATCGTTGATTGTTCCTGCTTGGGTATGTCAAGAAAAGACTGGTGGACCCTGGCGGAGAAACAAATTCAATGGCCTTGAAGTCCAGGGAAACAATTACCTGAGTGTCATGAATATTGTTTTTTTTGTTTTACTAAAACCAACTTCTGCTTTGTCGTCGATTCATTAAAGCATAAAAGAATGCTGAGTGGAGTCAAACAATCGTAACACCCACTACGCATTCGTCTAGACCTTCAGTGTATCCGCTGCACCAACAGGTGAACTGAAGGCCCAGAGTTGTCTGCAAGGCAGGAGGGGCTCTCTATCTATGGTAGGTGGTCCTCTGACAGTGGAGTGAAGGCAAGAGCCTTTGCTGACCTGGCGGGCTACCACTGAACTGGCAGGTAAGCGCACCTTCACCTAAATAAACACTAGCGAGCTCTTGAAAGCATTGAAAGCATTTTGGTCCATCAAGGTCCTCTATAATTCCCAATTCGATAAGTTTCCATACAAATCAGAAAATACAAGGAATCAGGGAATACTGAATTCCTGGTAAATCTATGCACCTGTGAATATTTTATCAACTAAATGCTGCTGAAGTCTCTGAGTGAACATGAATTAAAAATGTGCAGTAACTGCAGAATGTAGGTGTGGTGTTCTGAATTCCACCGACATTGCCAATTTATCAGGGGACACTCAGTGAAACATTTGTAATATATCTTACTGAGGCTTTTAGTACCCTGGCTCGCTCACAAATTATTGCCTCCCCTCACTTATTTGGCAGGGCACATCTTAGACCCCATCTTCACTACTGCACTGGTTTAAGTCCTTTCCACTGCCTCCCCTCACGTAGTCTGACCACTTTGCGATACATTTCAAATTTCCTCACATAAAATAGGATTTCTAAGACCTCTCCAATGATGGTGTGCACCAAGCATGCATGTGCGAAGACTAAGTCTTTTGATCTGGACTCAGACCTCTGTTTAGCACCGCTAACAGTTGCGCCCAATGCCAACTCGCTGCTACTAATTTCAATGCTTGGATCTCCAGTGCCCCAATGTTCTCACCCCTCTAACGCACCATCACCCTTGTCCTAAATCTCACTCTGCTTCCTGGTGTATGGAAGCAACTACTTGAGTCTAAGTGCAACTAAAATACACTGCAGTGTATCTGGAGGAAATCTTATGAATTAGAGGCAAAAAAAAAGTTCTGAAGAGGTGATCAAAAATACCGTCTCTTTACCTGCTACACATAATTTTTGAGAAATATGGAGCCTTTTAATTACACCTTTTGAGAATTTGTATCTATTGTTCGAAGTTATCATCATCTCTCGGCTCGCAATAACAATATCATCCACACACAGGAATACTGCACTTAACTCTTTTCAGGATAAAATGTATAAAAAAAGACTATATGGGTTTGCTCCAGAACCACCAATTGATTCTCTCTGTTTCTTGAATTCTCCTTCTAATGTACCCAGTGAATCGTCTCTTGCTCTTATAATTGTCTTTTAAGCATCCCCACCTTCAGTACCTTCATTAAGTCGAATGGTCAACTGGACCCTATACCCGCTTCAGTTTACGCTCATTTATCCAGTTCTAGTCAATGTTGCTAATAGATCTCTTGCATTTGCTGCTGTTCGAGGTACCTGGCAACATGCTCTGGTCGTCCCTTTTCTAAGAAAAAACATACTTCTGACCTCACTGTACTTATCTACTATATCCCTATCTCTTAGGTAGGAAATTAGCAGCCTTTTAACTGTCTGCACGCCATTTCAATTTTTGACCATGTGCAGTCCAGCTTTTGCCCAATTCACAGTACCGAATCACCCCTTCTGTTGCAGATGATCTCAGAACGATGTTGGCTTAAGATGGTTCTACCGCCATGGTCCTTCTCGATTTATTTGCACATTTCTATATTGTATTGCACTCTTCACTCATCACTCATATTTTTCACTTGGGTGCCTGTCAGACAGCCTTTAGAAGTGCCCCCTGGGCGGAAACCATGAAGATTAGACTCACCGCGGAGACCGTACAAGATGGCCGATGCCCGATGGAGCCGTTTAGGCAGCTATAGAGGAGTTAGGCTTTGGTTCGCCCCCTCGGCCGTCACCTACCCGGCCGGACATTGGACATAGTTTTTTCCTAGTCTCCCTGTTGTGTTTCCTTCCCTCTACTGCCTCCTCATTAAGGGACCTCCTTGTCCATAGTCATCTCTCATGTAAGGAAACAAATTGGCTGAAACGTGTCAAAGGATTGCATAAATGCAGAAACTGTAAAGCACAGTGAAAATACTACCGAAGTTACCCTTGAAAGAATAGAACCAGATGGAAAATCCCCAAATTTATCACCTGTGGTACTGACTATGTAGTATATGCCATAAAAGGCCATGCACTTTTTGGTATATTGGCTCGACCACCTTTCCAGTAAAAAAAACTATTACAACACTGGAGGGCTATTACAAATAGAGGTTTAAGCTATAGTACAGCTAAACACTTTTCTGAAAAACATTCAGGGGATTGGACCCAGGCCAAGTACTTACTTTGGCCTGGAAACAGTCATTCTACATCGGAGAGGTGGCAACCGGCTATCATCACTACGCATGCTTCATCTTACAAGCTGGCACCAAATTCCCTAATGGTTTGAATTATGATGAAGAGATACATTCTCATTGATAAAGTAGTTGTACCTTGTGTTCGCAAGATTCTGGCAAGTTACCCTCCCCCTCCCCCCACCTTCTACACTATCATTCCCCTTGATGTTGATGATTCTCTTAATGCGGTATTGTATGCAATTTTCTGTTCTTCGTGAATCACTAAACCAGCATCCAGTATATATATGTGTATGTGTGTGCACATTTACAAGGCTATGCAAAATTGGGACAGGCCAGACATAAAAGTAAGGCTAAAGGCTTTAGTCCTGTTTTTATGGCTGGCCTGTCCCGGGTTTACCTTTTCAAAATATGGTCACCCTAGGCTAGTTGAAGTTTTGACTGATCATAAAGTGGCACAGAGGTTTAATATACCTGCTGCAAAGCACATATATGCCATGTAGATTACAAATGGGCATATAATGTAGATAGTTCAGTGGGTTACTGCTTTTGTCTGAGAGATGCTATTGTTACTTGCAGTTTATGAATTACAACCCTAATATAGCACAGTGAGCTATTAACTGTCCTCAAAGAGCGGCAAGCAAACTGCATTATATATGATTGAAAGTGATGTTTTTGTCCTCCGTTTTTCATTATTCTAATGTTGCTAAAAAGCCTTAGTTTAGGTAGCAATACATTTTTATTAGTAAGAACAACTCCAACCCCTGTGGTATTTTGAATCTTGAGTTTGTGCTTCTTCAGATTAAACACTCTTAAAATACACTGCCTATTATTTTGGATGACCTTATTCCCACACCTTGTAATCCTCAATGTTTTAAGTAACATTTCCTATACACTGAATTACACACGTATGACTCACTGTCCTTGTTTAATGTGTGATGTAAAGTGTTCTAACACCCTACACTGGTATGCACAGTGCTGTAAAACAAAATATATGTGGGACAAGGGCTATGGAGAGATGGGGGTCACTGTTGGAGGGTGGCAGTGAGGGGAATTGTGGAGGAGGAGGTCATTGGGGCGTGAGCCGGCCTGCTCTCAATTGATGCTGACTTTTCCGCTGCCTGCTTTCAGTATCTTCCCGTCCTAAATACATTCACTGGCTTCACTTTAGAAACGCATCATCTTCAAGCGTCTTTGCATTGTTCTCCCACCAGCACCATTTACCTCATGCATGAGTTTTGTGCTTATGATTTTGTGCTCTCTTTTTCCCCTCCTCGTCGCCATATTAGTTGTCAGACGTTCTTTTTCCTTTCTAGCTGTGAAGCTTTGGGCTATCTTACCAGTTAACACCAGGATCCGGGCACAAGTTGGGGGTACACGAGGGTGGACGGAGTCCACCCACTGTTTTCGCAGGGTGGACGCCGTCCACCCTGCCAAGAAGTTGGGCCCCACTGAAAAATATGCTGAATTCGTCCTGGTGTAATTTTCAAACACCGAGACACATTCAGCAGGACTGCACGTTGTTTTTTGTGTGTGGTTTTTCTTTGTTTCTCATTCGCCTCAGACCACAGTGAGCATACTAGCCACCTGTACCATTCCACGTTATTGGAGAAGCATAGGCTGGTGCACGGGAAAGCTAGAGGGACAAAGAAAATAAACACCTCCGCTTCTGGTACCTCAGTGGACTAGAACAACACTGACCCAAAGGAAAGGGGCACGGTCACACTCCCATGTAGTCCAGGTTACCTTGGCGACAGTTAATGTTGGCAATGGAGGAAACGAGAATGCCCAACGCAGTTAGGAGAGATCCAAAGAGGCATAATCATAGGAACTATGATTTTAAAAAGAAAGTATCATCCAGACTCGCGCGACTGGGCCTTCGACCATTTCAATAGACGATCCCAAACTGCTTTCTTCCTCCTACTCTGGGTAAGGGTCAGGTCTAACTTGGACACTGAGATCACCGAGGACAAACACTCAGCATGCATAGGAGGTACGCTTTCTACCCATTTTTTTACATATCTCCTTCCTGGCCAACAGTACAGCATAGAAGAGGAAATACCTGGCCAAACCTATAACCTCACTAGTTATTCCAAAAATTATCAAGGTCGAATTTATTTGGATTTGTAGGCCAAGAATATCTGATGCAGTTTTACCTACTTTCCCCCAGAAATCCACAGTAGATGGGCACTCCACAAACATATGTAAGTCCGAGGCTCTCTACAAACCACATTTCCTGCAGCTGACTGGGGGACCGTCCGTCATCTTTGACAGTCTTAATGGTGTTAAATAGACCCTATGAACCGTAAAAACATGATTCCTTCGCAGCCATGCTGGCTTTACAGTGGCAAACAAAGTACAAAAGGATGTTTGCCACAGATGTTCCCAGGGTTCATTTGGTAGGCTGTCACCCCACAGTTCCATGTCCAATTTAAATCCCCATCAATTGCGTCCTCGATGCTCCAGTACCAAGTGGAGACCTCCTTTTTCCTTGTGGGTCTGATCACCAGCTGATCCTCTGTGTTACCTGTGCCAATGGGTATTTTCAAATTTTGGGAACAGCTCTGTAGCTGGATGTATTTAAATTTAGATAGACTCCCTTTCGTAATGTTTAGAAGTGATTGCCAAGATAAGGGGATGCCCTCTTGAGCCAGATCCCCCCACACCTTTAACCCAGCCGTGGTAGTGCTAGTCTGTCCTTCAGGCACTCCGGTGCACCGGGAGAGTCCCACAGGGGGGCTAGATCCGAGAAGTAATTGAAACCTGTCAACCGTTTGATCTCAGCCCATGTTTTTGCCATTCCCTGTAGGACCTTTAGCTTGATCTTTTTAAAGAGTTTGGGTTCTCTAAATTTAAACAGGAAGCCCTCCTGAGACAAGCTAGAGCCCTTTAACATAGCGGAGAACATTGCACTGACTCCACCACTTTCCGGTGTCTTTAGAAGCATCCTAGAATGGGATAGTTGAAAGGCCCAGGCATAACATTGTAGGTCTGGCAACAAAATCCCTCCCTTTTCCCTCCTGCGTCTCAGCTTCTTCCAGGCGATCCTGGTCCCCCTGTAAGCCCATACGAATGATTTAATGGCCTGCTGAAGCTTAACTATAAGTGGTTTATCAAAGTGTAGTGGGATGGTATTAAAATGGAAGGTGATTTTGGTGAGTACCACCATCTTGACCAAGCTTACTCTACTAAAGACGGAAAGAGGGAGGTGAACCAAGGACTTCATGAGCTTCTGACACTCCCTAGCTACATTAGACAAATTAGTCTCTGGAATCTTGTTGATGTCCTGAACTTTTCTGACCCCGAGGTACCTCATATCATACTTGGTCTGATGCTGGTTCGCCTCCAAAATCCATGCCATTACCTCGGTCTTCTCTGCATTAATCTCATACTCAGAAATCTGACCAAAATTCTGCGCAAACTCTATAACTGCAGGAAGGGCCATAGAGAGATCGGAGGAGAGAACCAAGATATCATCGGCATAAAGGGCCACCTTCTTCTCCCATCCCTCATGCTTAAATGGCCGAATGTTCTGATCCTCCCTTAGCCGCTGGGCAAATGGCTCAATATACAGGTCGAAGAGCAAGGTAGATAGAAGACAACCCTGCCTGGTACCTCTCGTGATTTTAAAAGAGCTGGTTAAGTTTCCATTTACCAGCAGTTTAGCTGGCGGATCTTGATAAATCATCTGGACGGCTCTACGGAGTTTCTTACCCAAATTAAATTTCTCCAAGACCGCTGACAGATACACCCAGTTGACTCTGTCGAAGGCCTTGGTGGCATCAGGGGTCAAAGCTGTGAGGGGAAGCGAGTAAGTTGTGGCCAGATCAATGGCACCTATAAAGTCATATGTAAGATTGTGTAAGTTCCTACCCTTGACAAAACCTTTTTGATCAGAGTGTAGCATATCTCCTGCTACAGATCCCAACCTGCCCGCCAGGATCCTGGCAAAGATTTTATAAACTGCGTTCAACAGCAAGATGGGTCTATACGACCCACAGCTCGCTGGATTCTTTACCGCTTTCAAAATCAGGGTGATGGATGCCTCTCCCCTTGAAACTGGCATGTCTGTTCCAGCACCCAGAATCTCATTAAAGAGCTGTGTCAAGATGGGAACCACCACTTCCCCCAGGGATTTGTAGAGCTCTATAGGGAGCCCATCTGGGCCAGCAGCTTTACCCCCTTTGAACTTCTTCTTGTGTGATATCCTGCTCAAGATCTTCCTGCTGTCTTAAATTCAGGGGGCTGAGTGTGCATCCCTTCAACCATTCCAAAGCCGCAGATCTATCTACCACCCTTTCTTCTCGGTATATGTTTTGGTAGAAATCGAGGATGGCTCCCCCTTTCTCTTCATCTGTAGACAGGACCGTGACCCCATCTGTATAATTGAGTTGTTTAATGAGGTTACGTGTCCTATCTGCCTTGACCTTCCAGGCCAGCAGCTTGCCCGCACCCTCGCCATACTCAAAGTGGGCAAGCTTACTGGCCTTCCACCTGCGTAAGACCCTAGTCTGACGGATGGTATCTAGCTGCTCTTTTAGTGCTTTCAGCCTTTCAAGGTTTCCCTTCTGCTTCTCAGAATTCACCTCAGAATTTAAGCTCAACTCTGCTGCCTTCATCTCTGCCTCCCTATGTGCCACCTCTTCTCTATATTCTTTATTTCGAAAACACACCCTGCTCTTGATCTCGCCCCTTAAGAAAGCTTTCAACGAGTCCCAAACAACGGGGGTCACAGCCGATCCTATGTTGTAACCCAAAAAGCTCTCTCTGTCTCTTGAGATAGATGCTGCATCTCAGAGCTGTCAAGAAGCAGGGTGCAATCGAAAGTCCATGCCCTGATGTTCTGCCTGCCATCCAGATCCAGGTCCATCCAGACCCCAGAATGGTCAGAAAGATGGGGTGTCAAATAACCAATGTCCCCCTCAAACTATGGCTGACCAAGATATAATCAATCCTTGATTTGTGGCCATATTTACTATTATAATATGAAACACCTAACTGAAGGCCAGATCTGTCCCTCCATATATCACAGAGTCCTGTCTGCGCCATCATAGCATGGAGATATGTCAGAGATTTGGAAGGAGTCCTAGCTCTATTATTTGCAGATTTATCCAACTGAGGATTAAGAACAATTATTAAAGTCCCCAGCCATAATTACTGGATCTTGATAATCCAATAAGGAATGTACGTTGTTGTCTGCTTTCGATCGCAACAACGTGCAGTGCAGGTGGGGAGGGGGCTCTCTTAGTGCAGACTGCTGCTGGGCCCATAACAAAGGCTCAGTCCGAAGGGTCATCAGGCCTCTTTTTGTTGGAGTCTCCTGGCTGGCAGCAGTCAGGAGCCCCACACCTAGAAGCAAATGCAGCAGAGGGGAAACAAAGGCTCACACCTTGTTAGCACTTCATACATACATAAGTGAGGCAGCTTTTAACTTTGTTCAGGCTCTGTTTAGGCATGCGCTGTAAGATTGTCAGATGTGTTAGTCTTTCCCAGAATTTACACAAAATAAATAGCATTTATATAGTGCTTACTACCCCTGACGAGGCGTTGTAATAATTTAAATATTACTGTTTTTTCTTGAAAAGCACTATGGGTAGAAGAAGTACACGCTGACAAAAGTCAACATTGTAATATGTGTAGCTTACAAAAGTGTGAATCTTCTGCCTAAATTAGGAGGGTTTCCCTGTATACTCGAAATGTGCTTTAATGTACTCATGATAAACATGTTAAACATATATGTGAGGGCTTAAGATCTGATGTCACTTCTTATGATGCCACGTCCTGTGATGTCACGTGCTGTGATGTCACACTCCATAATGTCACTTGCATACTGATGAACTAGGTTAGTCCCCCCACTTATGTGTTTTAGGACGTGTGCCCTGACGAAGAGGGTCACTTGCCACTCTCTGTTTAGAAAGAGGCTGCATGAAAGCATTTCTTTAATGTTATTAAAATCTGACCTTTCATTGGATTACTTTTTGCGCTGTAGAAGTGTATGATCCTTTCATTCATTCATATAGCGATATTCCTGCATTCTGGAATTACTGATACCCGTGCTAGTGGTCATTAAAGGTGTTTTATTGCTGAGGGACCCTTGATGGCAAACGTGCATAGCTACAGTTTGTTACAGTATTGTTTGTGCTGGTTCCTAGCTAGTTTTGTGCCCTATAAAGTTACTTGGGTTCTGCTGATGTATTCGGACCAGGAACACCTTTGACTCTTTTTGGAAGGGAAAAAAACAATACAAAATTCTTAATTTTTCGCTGTACTGCCTGTCATCTGTAAGTGTGCTTGCCTCGGGTCGCAGGCCACCATTCAAGTGTACCTTCCAGTTTTTTCCAGATGACAGGGCCGGTTCAGATTTTTCAGATTTGATATTTTATTTTAAATCCAGACAATGCGCTATAGAAAGTATAGTCATTGGCATGGTCTGGCGACCTTCTCCTGTTGCCCTCAAAGTCCCGGAGATTCCCATTACTGTGCCCTGATGGCTTCATTAGCACCTCGGCAGGCGAGGGCAGGCCTCAGATGTGTGCTGGCTCACAGGTTTCAAAGTGCTGATCGAATGTATGTCTTTTGTCGGAAAGTATTTCTGCAATACGGTTAAAAACCTACAAGAACGGGCTTACATTTGTGCAATTTATTTCTTTACTACAGATATCTATTGTCCTTTATATGCATGTTTGTTTGGTGTTTTTTTGGTAAATAAATACTGATATGCAACAGCTGTGGCATTGTGTCTTTCAAGCCACTCACCACGTTCACATTATGCAATATATTAATATAACAGCATTCAGAAAGAAGAGTGCAATGGTGCAGGCGGTGGTTTCCTCCTATAAATGAGTTTAGACCGTGAATAATAAACACTTTCCTGTCCTTATTCCAAATGGACCTTCTTAGAGTGCCCAACACATGGGAGGGTGCTTCTTCTAGTTCCCATATCCGGTAAAATGTCTTGACTATTATTACCTTTCCCCAAGCGTCTGCGACGATATCATGGATTGTTACTGGTTAGAGTAACCACTGCTTGCATTTCAGAGGACAGGATGTGGCGTATCGGTCCGAGCGGCCGCCTGTGAAGCTGGGGATCCAGGTTCGAGTCTTGGCTAGAGGCTCAAGCATCCTGTGATTCCGGGCAAATCTCTTAGTCTTCCCATGCCCGAAAAAACATGAATGTGTCCATCTGTAATGCAACTGGTGCTCATGTAAACTGCTCTATACCTTCAGGTTGAGTTGAAATATTCCTGGTACTGCCATTGTAACATCCTCTGATTGGATCCCAGTGGCCCTGCCAGTAAAAGAAAAACAAGCATTTGCAATGCAATAGGTCTCGCAGTACTGATAGTTTGAGGTATTGGTGTTACAAATAATAATGCAATGCCAATCGCTCATACTTTCAGTAATGCGAGACCTAGTGCAAATGCTTGCGTAGTGAGCCAGGATCCAGCATTGTATGTCTCAGTGCAGTACCGCAAGCTGCTCCTAGTGGTCCCTAGTGATTAAGGCACCACCACTGGATGTCTAGGTGCAGTACCACAAACTGCTCCTAGAGGTCCCTAGTGAGGAAGGCACCAGCACTGCATGTCTAGGTGAAGTACTGCAAACTGCTCATAGAGGTCCCCAGTGAGCAAGGCACCAGCACTGCATGTCTAGGTGCAGTACTAAGAGGTCCCTAGTGATCAAGGCACCAGCACTGCATGTCTACAATGTTAGAGTTATTGGCATTATAAATGGCAATGTTTTTCACCTAGCCATGTTGCAGTGTTCAGTACCATATGTGGCCAAAACGCGACCTCTTTTGGTCACATATGGTACTGCACCCTGCAGAAGATTTGGTAAATCCACCCTACCCATCATGCATTGCATGCAAGACAGTACTACGAATACATTCAAATAGCTATGTCCATATATTCAATTGGTAGCGATGAAATGTGACAAAATAATGAATACATTAATTTTGCATTAGGTTGTACTCTGTGGAGCAGATGAAGGGAAATTTACAGACGGTCTCATATAAATGTGAGATGTTCTAGTGAGTGAAGTAACCACTGCCAGACTAGATTAGGTCCAAGTGTGTGTCCTGCCTGAAGCCTTTTAAGAAAATAGTGCTTTGAGGCTGTAATTAAAACTTAGGGAGTAACAACACATGTACCAGGGGGTGTCTTCATGGGACGTTAGAAGAAGAACAAGGCGGTACTAAGGAGGGACTACTAATCCTATTGATAAAAAAAAGCCACCATTAACAAAGGACAGAGACCGGAACCAATTAAAAAGATGGGCGAAAAGTGGGCGGAGCTTTATACCATATCCAAGCGCTGCGTAGGCGAAACCTAACAAACAGGCTCCTTCAGGCCATGTTTACTTTCTGCAATTCATGACCCCTGTCCATCTCAGACTCCCGCTGCCCCTCAGAATCTTACTGCTTTTAGTACAGAGCTGTGCTGAAAGGCAAGGACAGGCATGGCCACATTTTTCAAAACTTTCCGCCAGTGCCCGAAACCTTAGAGAAGACTTGATTTTGGGATTTACTTTCCAGAGGAAAACATGTTTTGCACTTTAAACCCGCCACAAAGTAATGCAAGATGCACTTTGCTCTCCCTGATTCTGCTTTGTGTCAAGGGAGAGACCTATGGGTGGTACCTGGGCGGTCCTTTGCAAACACTCATTGGTTTTATCTACTAACATTGGAAGACCAGGATTTACACTAAAAATACATGCCTCTCCAATACAGGCTAAAGGGTTAGAGAAAAGTTTAAATTTCTCAAAACTGTTCTAACTTTGTATGTGTGCTGTATTCTACAGCAGACATACTAAGATATAAAAGTGTCTAAAGACCGCCATTGCAGGAGAGAGAAAAACAGTGCCATATCTTAGTAGATATAGCACTCTTCTTTACTTCTTAACAACATAGCGTAGCAACTTTGGTTGCTACAATGTCTTGCTTGAATCCTTTATAAATTTGGCCAGAAATGTTCTTCAAACCACACTAGGACACACACTATGGTGCAGGCAAAAAGAAGAGAAGCATGGTAAAAAAAAAAAAGGGCTTTGCCGCTCCCACTTATGTTTACGTCTCTACAACCTGTCCCAAATTGCAGGAAATTGGGTTTTTGTTGCAGTAATCCCCAACCCCCTCCCCAATTTTTGCCTGGTATCTGATGCAACTTTGACTAAAAGTTGCCTGTGTTCCTGCTAACCAGGTCCCCAGTACTCATGTTTATACCCTAAACTATACCATTGTTTCACAATTGGCACCCCTTTAGGATCCCTGTATACCTATGGTACCTAGGACCTTGCAACTAAAGAGGGTCCCTTAGGGCTGCAGCATGAATTGCACTACCCTAAAGACCCCCTCACCAAGCTCATGCAAACTGCCATTATAGCTAGCATGTCTTGGTGCAGAGAAAGGTGGACAAAGCTATACCTCTCTGAAGAGCTCTAATTAGAGTGAAACACTGTGTCAGGGGTTGCTTTTACACATTTCAGGTTGGCTTTGTTGGTATTTTACCAATCTATACAGGAGCTGCTTTATTTTTACACCTAAACTTGAGAACTACCCAGAGTTCTCTGCTTCCTTTTTAGCATAATTTATTCATCACTCCATGCCTGAAAAGGTTTTTGTTTTAACTTATACTGGGTGCTCCCTTGTGTCTGGACAAAGCTATACCTCTCTGAAGAGCTCTAATTAGAGCGAAACACTGTGTCAGGGGTTGCTTTTACTCATTTTAGGTTGGCTTGGTTGGTATTTTACCAATTCAAAGCTGTAATACTGTGCCTGGAGTGGTAAATGGCTTTTGTCATTTAACAGCTCGGCAAGGACAGCACTGTGCTAGTCCTATGCTTAAAGACTTTGCTGTAGAAATGGAAAAATACTTTGTCCTTTTCTATCTCGGTGTGGATGGCACTGTGCTAATCCTATGCTTAAAGACTTTGATAGAAAAGCAGACATTTGAGGTGAGCAGATTTAGAGTGTCGCTGGTGTTGAGAGTGCTCTATACAGGAGCTGCTTTCCACCTAAACTTGAGAACTACCCAGAGTTCTCTGCTTCCTTTTTTGCAAAAGTTATTCTTCACTTTATGCCTGAAAGATTATATATATATATATATTCACTGAAAAAACCATAGGTTTCACACACGTTATAGTTAGGAATTAGCATTTAAAAAACCTTGCAAATTCAGTGAAAAAACCATAGGTTTCACACATGTTATAGTTAGCTGGACATTTTACTGATAAAAAACCAATGAAATTCCCCCGTTATAGTTAGTGCAGGCAACTATAACTCACGCGACCGCAATCCTCTGCTGATGCTAATACTGTATTTAGACAATTATTTGGCCATGTCTTCTTCCATTAAATTTTAGCTATACATATATTACAAATATTTTTTTTTCATAAAGACACATATGTCATCAGCAGAGGATTGCGGTCGCGTGAGTTATAGTTGCCTGCACTAACTATAACGGGGGAATTTCATTGGTTTTTTATCAGTAAAATGTCCAGCTAACTATAACATGTGTGAAACCTATGGTTTTTTCACTGAATTTGCAAGGTTTTTTAAATGCTAATTCCTAACTATAACGTGTGTGAAACCTATGGTTTTTTCAGTGAATTTGTACGGTTTTTTAAATGCTAAGTTACTTTACGCCATTCGTGGCGTGCGCGCCCACTTAACGCAGTTCGTTCCGTGCGCGCACGGTGCGCTTCGCGCACCGCGCGCCCACTTTACGCAGTTAGTGCCGTGGATGGGCCATGTACGCACGATGCGCTTTGCGCACCGTGCGCACATGGAGGACATAATATGCGCTTCGTTGTGAAAGGTAAGCTTTTAAATTTTCTTTTAAATCATATGCCATGCACAAATAGTGCCCTTCGGGCTCCATTTGCACACGGGGTGGGGAGAGTGTGGATAATTTTGTAATTTTTTTTTTTTTTTTACCGTACGTAAGCGTAATCGGCGATTTTTCGTAAAAAAATAAAAATGAATTTTTGGCCTTGGGGGATCTTTGGGGACACATTAATCAAGGCTAGGTGGTTAGGAGCTGTCTAAACAGTCCCTTTACATGTTTTTTGCCTTTGTTTTTCCTCCCCCCCTCAGAGTGCGAGAGAGAAAATGGCGGCCGCCGCTTCCTGGTTTCGAACGATTCGAATGTTTACTAAGATCTAACAGCCAATCAGAATCGCGCTCGTGCACGGCACCGGACGCGTACGGTAAGCTTACCGTAAGCGCACGGTAAGCGCACCGTAAGCTGGCTCAGATATATATATTGATTTAAATGCTATTTTCTCAGGAACTACTGAACAGATTTACACCAGACCTACAAAAGGCACTTCCTTGACCTGAGGACTACCTCTCTGCCAAATTTCAAGTAACTCTGTTCAGCCGTTCGGGCTGTAGCTGTGTCTAAAGGTCCTATGGAAAAATGCATGGGAAAAACGCGTTTTGGGACCCCCCTTTTATCTCAGCCTCCGCTTGACGAATCCCCCCGAGACTTTCAGGGTAGGAGCGGAGCGTAGCGCCCCACCTATTTTGAAAATTTCGCGAGGATTCGTCGACCGGCGCCAAAGTTATTCCAAATAGAATGTTGCGGATTTCCTATGGAAACAGGGTCCTAACTATAACTATCTACTGCCTCCGAGCTTTAAAGACGGAGTGCGTCGATAGTTATAGTTAGGACCGTGTTTCCATAGGAAATCTCAAAATTCTATTTTGAATAACTTTGGCGCCGGTTGACGAATCTTCGCGAAATTTTCAAAACTAATGGGGCGCTCCGCTCAGCTCCTACCCTGAAAGTCTCGGGGGGGATTCGTCAAGCGGGGGCCGAGAAAAACCTTTTCCCCATGCATTTTCCCATAGGACCTTTAGTCGAAGGTACAGCCCGAACGGCTGAACAGAATTACTTGAAATTTGGCAGAGAGGTAGTCCTCAGGTCAGGGATGTGCCTTTTGCATATATGGAGTCAATCTGTTCAGTAGTTCCTGAGAAAATTGCAGTTAAAAGCACATACATATCTATAGCCGCGCACCGTGCGCGCACCCTAACGTGCGCGAGCGTAATTCTGATCGTTGTTACATGTCAGTCAACGTTCGAATCGGTCGAAATCAGGAAGTGTCGGCCGCCATTTTGTTTGTTTTCAGTGCGAGAGTGGAAAAGGAAGATGGTGAACGTGAAAAGGGGGCAGGGTAGAGAGTTCCTGACCCCCTAGCCTTGGTCAGGGGGTCCCTGAAGGACCCCGAAGGCAGAGAAAAACATTTAATTCTTTTTTTTTTTAAATCGCGGAGGTGCGCGCACGGAGAAAAACCATTAAAAAAAAAAAAATGTAATACGTAGTTTATTGAAAAATAAATATATAAAAAATATAATAATACATACATAACTTAGCATTTAAAAAACCATACAAATTCACTGAAAAAACCATAGGTTTCACACACGTTATAGTTAGGAATTAGCATTTAAAAAACCTTGCAAATTCACTTAAAAAACCATAGGTTTCACACATGTTATAGTTAGGTGGATATTTCACTCGTAAAAAAAAAAAAAAAAATTCCCCCGTTCTAGTTAGTTGAGATAACTATAACTCGCGCGACCGCCACTCTATCACAAGGATGATGTCATCAGTGATGTCATGAGTGATGCCACTGACCATGTCATGAGTGATGTAATATGTGACATCATGAGCAGAGGATTGCGCGTGCGCGAGTTATAGTTAGATAGTTATAGTTAGATATCCATCAAAAAGTTGCCCTGAAGCGAGAACGATCCTGCGGCAGGGTGGCTTTCACCATAAATTTATTGGATCAGCTTGCCCAGTCCAGAGTCATCATTCCTTACGCGTTTCAAAGCCTTGCTGCTTCTTCTTCAGAGGAAAGTCACAATGAAACAGAAAAATGCTGCCCTATGCACTTATAGTGCATGCGCTGGTAAATTGCTCCCAGGTGTTTGTTTATGTTTGTTGTTATTTGTATAGTGCTAATCACCAAAAGTCTCTAAGCGCTTCCTTTTAGACAACAGACACAACAGGGTAGAACGCTGATGTTGGCCCAATCCCCATAAGCCTACACAAAGGCCTCCGAGAATAGCATGGTCTTCAGCCTCCTCCGGAACGAAAGTAGATTTGTGTCCTTACGCAGATCCTCAGGGAGTTTGTTCCACAGCTGCGGGACAAAAACAGAAAAAGCACGACCCCCAAGTGTCGACAAGCTAAAACGAGGGCAGGTAAGAAAGCTGGCCTGCGAAGAGCGAAGATGACGACCGGGGACATAGGGCTTCAAGCGATCTTTGATGTAGTTGGGGGCTTCGCCAAACAGGGACTTGTGTGCAATGCACAAGCCCTTGAAGCTAACCCTTTGTTTAATAGGTAGCCAATGCAAGCGCTGCAGCGAAGGAGTGGCATGCGTTTTACGAGGCAGCTTAAATATCAGTCTAGCTGCATCGTTCATGACTACCTGGAGTTTCCTCAGGAGTGATCCTGGGCGCCCAATGTAAACTGTATTTCCGTAGTCAAGCCGAGACAATACTAAGGCAGTTACCACCGTTTGCATGGTAGTGAAAGACAAAAGGGCCGATAGTTTCCGGAGCTGGCGCAGTAATCCGATACAGCTTCCCACCATGGCGGAGACCTGGTTCTTCATGGTCAATCCGGAATCCAGTATGAGGTGGGCTCAGTGAAAAGCATGATAAAGGGCACTGTATTACCCCAGTGGGTTCTATTAGATGTGTGACATTAAAAGTCCATTAAAATACCCAAATGGGCCTCCGGGATGAGAAAGCTGGTATTTTCCTATTTCATACCCTGCTGCGCCTTAACTCTGACATGAAGTTTCTTTCCGTCGTCAGGCCCCACAACACACATAGTGGCAGGTTCTCTGCGGCCAGGCTGCCGCATACAAATCCATCAAAAAGTTGTCCTGAAGCGAGAACGAGCCTGTGGCAGGGTTGCTTTCACCACAAGTTTATTGAATCACCATGCCCAGTCCAGAGTCATCATTCCATCATTCCTTACACGTTTCAAAGCCTTACGGCTTCTTCTTCACAGGAAAGTCACAATGAAACAGAAAAATGATGCACCAAGCACTTATAGCGCACGTGCTGGTAAATTGCTCCTAGGTGGGCTCAGTGAAAAGCATGCTGGTGCTTGTAGTCAAACACCTTGGAATCATACCTCTGCACCAGTAACTGGTGTGGGAGGTATGATTCCACCCTTCTACAGGGACTTATGTGAAACACCGGTACAGCTTTCTCGACCTGGGCATCACAAATTAGATGATGCCAGCCACAGACACGAGTCTGCCCTCCTGCTGCTGAGCCAAGCTCGAGCAGGGGAAGGCTTTACAATAGGTTTCCTGTACAGGGAGGTGTATTAGGGCTGGTTGGGTGCACTCTGAGAGTGTTTGAAAGTCTCCACTGGGGGCACATTTGGTGTCCCTGTGCATAGTCCAGTTCAAACCGGTTGCAGGAGCCATTTGCTTCTGCTCTGGCACGTAACTGAACAAAGGACATGGGTGTAGCCACCCCTCTGTCCTGACCCTCCCATAGGTGGGTCCCCAGAGTTTGTCCCACCCCTTCCTTGGGTATAAAGTAGGAACCCTGACTACAGGACTTAAGATTTTACCTGGACTAAACTCAGCTACAGAAACCAAGCAATTCGGCAATCTATGCTTCGCTGGACGACTGAAGAATCTCCCTTGGAGTAAAGGAGTTACTCCCCTGCAGCAGCAGGCACCTTAACGCATCTGACCGGTTTGCATCTCCCGAGCACCTGAGGACTCTGAAGATTTCTGCATCACAGGAGGTGTGTTCCTGAGGTCTCTGAGGTCGATCTGTTCTCTCAGCAATTCTGAGACCAGTATCCCTCGTGGGGACTATGCAACCCGAACCCCTGTGCACCGTGTACGTTTGCAGCAGCATATGCTTTTTGGCGATCCCGGGGGCTGTGCTTTGGGCTACGTGTAGTCCTGACCCCGAGCAGTATTTCCACCGAAGATTTCCGGCCTACACTCCACAAGTGTTCCGTGGGCTGGTATTTGATGATGCAGCTCGAGGTCCCTTTGTGATCCCTGGTCCATTGGCATGTGAGTCCCTGTGAAGGTAACTTTGACTTTCCTTGGGCTTTCCTGGTTGCTCCAGACGTGCCATGACTCTCCATTGCTTGGAGAGTCCCCAGGACCTTGCTGGTCCTCACCGTAGCTTGATTCCTCTGCCGGTGTGGGTTGCAGTTGCCAAGGCTTGTTGGTGTTTGACCCGGACACTGACCCCCCAGCATTCGACATCCTTCGTAGGACAGCTCACCTGCAGATTTCGGTCATCGTCGACGTCCCCTTTTCCCCGTGGTTGCAGAGTCAAGCATCCTATCTTCTCACCTGAAGCACCCAACATCGGTGGGCATTCGTCTATCATGCCCCGGGTCACCCTGAAGTGGACCAGACTCTGTCCCCTCTGCTTTCAGGTTCTTCTCACCTCGGATCCAGGCTTGGATTCCACTGTACACTTTTAATCTTCCTGGCAGCAGCCTATTCTAAATCTTAAATAGACTAGAAAATCCTACCTCAGTCACCCGCATTTACATCTCTTAAGGTTGGCAATTGGGGGCAGATCTCTCTGTTGCACTTCAGTCTGTTAGGAAGTGCTCTCAGGGGCGCAGGGGCTTCGAGCCGGATGCTGGGCCATGGGGGAAATAAAAGCACTGCCGCAGCGCGGCCGCGCCACTGGCGGGCCAAAGGCGCACCAAAGGCAAGCCCGTCTGTGCCCGTCCGCGCCTGGACCGCGCCCAGCGCAAGGACCCTTGCATGTTTCACCCCAAAAATGTATGCACATGAGGAACTGATCAGCCTAAATAAGGGTGAGTGCCCAAATCCCAAATTACTGGTTGAGTGAAACTCTGACTATAAACTGAGATGTGACTCTTGCAGTCTAGTTGCCCAGTGTCAGAACAGTAAATATATAAGTGCCAGGGAAAGTGGGGATAATATCCTTCTACCCCTACCAGAAACTCACCAGTGTAGTGCCATTGAGAGGGGGGGGATTCCAAGGACCTTCTGGAGACAACATCCCTCGGCAGATACAGGCGGGACTTACGAGACTGCTGGCCGATACTAATGACAGCATCAAGTGCATTCTACTGAATACAAGATCAATGGGGAAACACAAATATGAAATCGAAGCTATGGTACAACTCTTAAAACCTGACGTGATCTTTTTAACAGGAACCTGGGCCAACAATGCCTCTGAACCAGATTGGAACGTTGCTATACCCACTGGCTATCAGGTAACCTGTGTAGATAGGGTTGGGAAAAAAGGGGGGGCATTGCTATATTACACAGGTCCCACTTCATAGTGAGGACAGAGCTGGTGACTGTAGTGGAAGCGGAGGCAATGACCTTTAGCATCAAAAGGAATAAACATTGCTTCTTCTGGGGCTCCTTATTTATAGTCCCCCTGGGGCGCGGCCCCTGTTCAGCCTGGCACTTCAGACTTTTCTCGAGTCATGCTTTGACGTTCACAACTTTAGGGGACTTTAACTTCCATTTAGAAGCCAATAACGATGCGGAAACAGATATGCTGATGGGCAATCTTGCTGGATATGGGCTGAAACAGATAGTACTAGGGTCCACACACTCAGCTGGCCACACTTTAGATGGCATTTTTACGAATAACCAGGACTTAGCTCTGTCAAGTGTATTTCTCATACCTTGGTCAGGCCATCATGTAATATGTTTTAACACTGCAAACCCTAGCATCAGTAAAGATCAGAGGAACAGACCACTTTTGGTCAAGTTCCGCCGTTGGAAAGATATCCAAAAAAAAACAACTGGCAGCCACGCTGGCAGTTAATCCTCCTAAAACTAGGATTGGCCCTGATGCTGCGGCAAGCAATTACGATCACTGGATTAGGTCATCAATAGACCAACTTGTCCCTGAAATAACCGAACAGCCCTGACACATAATAGCCAAATGCAGGCGCCTTGAATGGCTTTGGAGGACGGACTATAGTGGGGAACACAAAATAGTCTATAACCTGGCCCTAGAGGAATATAAGGAAGCCATTAAACATGTCAAAGTGACCTTTTAAACAACCAAAATATTCTACGCTAAAAACTCCTCGAAGGAGCTTTCTAAAACAGTCACAGCCCTAGCTAAACGTCCACAGGATAGCCTTTTCAAACCGGACCAAACCTCCGTGGACAAAATCGCCTCCTTTTTTCAAAATAAAGTACAGGCTGTATATGATGAATTATAGAAGACTGTGCCAATGGTACGGGGTAACAATGATGATCCACTGGCAGATAACCTTTCTCAGAGTAGTCTGTTAGAATTCTCTGTTTTAGCGGCAGAGAAAGTCAACAACTTACTACTCTCCACAATATCTGGAGCGCCTTTGGACCCGTGTCCTCCATCAATTCTGCACCTGGTTTCTGACCAAATCAGCATACACATTACCCCTCTCTCGAATGAGGTAATTAGCACCGGAGTTTACCCTCAGCTACGGAAAAAGGCCTGCATCAGGCCGATTATCAAGAAAGCCACACTGGATTCTTCTGAGGTAAAGAATTACCGCCCGATATCTTGTCTCCATTTACTATCTAAACTTCTAGAAAAGGCCATCAACTTAGAACTTATGAATTACCTGGATGACAGCTTACTTCTTGATTCCTCCCAACACGGCTTTAGAGCAAGACATTCAACCAAATCGGCCTTGATAATGGCGACAGATGAAATTTGCAAAGTGGTGGATGAGGGGGGGCAGAGACGTCCTCATCCTGCTAGATCTACCGGCAGCATTCGACACCATGAATCACACAGTGCTGGTGCAGCGGCTGAAGACAGCAGGTATTAGAGGGACGGCTCTAGCACTTCTGTCATCCTTTTTGGCTTCTAGGGAACAACTGATCCACTGGGAAGGTTTGAAGTCTGCAAACCTTTGCCTTCCCTGTGGAGTCCCACAGGGGTCAGCTCTGTTGCCAACGCTTTTTAACATCTATGTTACCCCTCTTGCCACATTAATTAAACAGCATGGATTTAATCTGTTGTCATACACTGACGACACCCAGATAGTGGTGTTGGTCTCGCAGAGGGTGGACATTACAGCGGCCCTGTTCCGTAGCTGTCTTACTTCAGTCATGGCCTGGATAAACGCAAACTTCCTTAAACTTAATACTGATACGACCTAGGTTATTCAGTTTGGGAAGGGCCCCTCAATCTGGAATCAATTTGATGGCCTGTGGAGGCTGGGCGTTGTCCAACTCCGGTGATGAAGGCTAAGAATCTAGGCTTCACATTTGACTGTGAATTAAAGCTTGGGAAGCAAATCAACCAAGTAACCTCTGCTTGCTTTTTCACTTTGAAAGTTCTGCGTAAAATCCTGCCGTTTATCCCATTCCCTCTAAGGAAAACGGTAATTGGAGCCCTGGTACTTTCTTGAATCGACTTTGGGAATGTACTATACCTAGGTATAGACAAAGGTCAAATTGCAAAATTACAATCCCTACAGAATGCGGCGGCCCGTTTGCTGCTCGCTCTTCCCAAATACCATCCCACGTCTACCTGCATCAGACAGCTCCATTGGCTTACCATCCCGGAAAGAGTAAAATTCAAAGCCCTCTGCCTAGTGCACAAGGTGCTATGTGGAGGTGGTGCTATTGACATCCGAAAGCTATCCTCCTGGTACAATACTCTGTAAAGCCTGAGATCCGCCAACACAGGGCTGATACTCGTGCCCAGACTAAAAAAGGCTAGATGGGGTGGTAAGAGCTTTTCTTATCTAGCCCCAAAGCTGTGGAACTCCCTCCCCCCACAGCTGAGACTGCAATCCAACAGGGCTATCTTCAGGAAACAGGTTAATACCTGGCTGTTTCCTAAACGCTCTTGAATAAGTAAACATCCGGAGTAGTATGAACCAATCTTAGTGCCAAGATGCCTCGGCAATTGAGCGCTTTATAAATACATCAGTCAGTCAATCAGCACTTTTTTGCATCATGCCATTGAAAACGACAAAGGTTTCCGACACCTCTTGACCCCTATGCACCCGGCTCCTCTGGGATAGGTAAGACGGGTATCTCAGTACTCTCAAGGGTGCTCGCCTTAGAACCTTCTATGTTCCAAGGGGTTTGCTTAAAGTCCTCTCCGAAGTGTCCTTAAACTCTAAAATTCCAACCACGACATTCCCATAGGATTGTACGGAGCTTGCGCCTTTGTTCTCACACTGCACCCGTCCTCCGTGGGTCCCCTGTGTCACTACTTAGGGTGGTTCCTTGGGGTCCCAGTGATTCTACGTGCTCTAGGCACTGTGTCTAGTTAAGTCATGGTTGTTATTCCACTTTCTTAGTATATGGTTCGGTCTCCCCCTGGAGCCCGCTGTGTATTGTGCAATTTACTGTCGTTCTAGTGATTTAATATTGTGTGCTTTGTGCTCTAATCTCATAAAGAGGTTAGTAGAGAGTGATTAGTAATAAATACATATATTTTATATATCTCTTGTGTGGTTCTCCTTTCATTTGGTCATTCAGGAGGTTCTGATCTGGTAAAACAAGCTGCTTTACATTCCTTCGAGACTTAGCCTGACGGCTGCTCTCCACAGCTACCACTAGGATAGCTTTCTATAAAGGTTGTCTTTAACCTAATCATCAATAAGGGTTGTTTGGACTGGTACAAGGTGCCCACTTTAATTAGTGGTCAGCATATACCAGGCCAACTTCTCACAGGAAGGGCATCCGAAAGCCTGTCAGAGTCGGATCGTCCGACCGACTCGTTTTCGTACTTCTGATGTGCCGAATCTGTTGGACCAACCACCTCGTCAGAGCAGTCAGAAGGGGAGTATTTAAACTCCAGATCTCGTCACAACACGGTTGCTGTGACCGAGACTGTGCAGCTATGCATTCCATCATGCATGTCATCCCTCTACTCCACTCCTACGATGAATATTACAACCCCAACCGACGCTGTCAATGCCGACAGTAAGTTAGACACCTACCCCTACAGAATAACGTAACTACCCCGCAAAAGACAATACAGTAGAAAGCAGAGACACAACTAGAGCCAAATTTTAGGGGTGGGGGCTAAAACATCCTGCAATGTGCCCTTGAATAATGTAACTGGTGCTCAGGCAAATCGCCACAATACTTTTGAGTAGAGTTTGAGCTGTATAAAACTGCAAAAACACAAAGCCTAAGTTTACTTTTCAGGAAATGTATTCTCACACTGTGGCAGCAAAAGTAATATGGAGCGTTAAGGAATAGGAAGAGTGGAGAGGCTATAATGAAAGGGATGATCAGGGAATGTGGGCCACTTTCTTTTAGAGTGCCCAATCCTAATTGTGATCCCAATCCGACCCTGGTTCCGTAGCATGTTGTTTATGTCAAATTAGGGAATGTCCTCATCAGGTAGGTCCATTCAGACCGCAAAATACTGAGAGAAACGCACATTTTACTTTGGAACAGGAAGGCCCATAGCCACATATATGTATGTATAACAAAGTAAATGCATGAGTACACTACAACACACAACAAAACATCACAGGGCAGCAGAACTTCAATGTACTCACAAAAGTATGTCCAAAGAGACATATTCACTGGTACCATGCCCACACCTACATGCATCAGTTCCACAGGCAAAATCCAGATATCCGAAATGCATGCAAAGACCACAACATCTCATGTCATAGGAAGTCACATTGCAGGAAGTGACTCCATTCATCCTAATTACCTTGCCACTTACAACACACCATAGCAGAAGTACATTATCCACTCTATAACTGATATACCAAGTAGCAATACAATACATCCCCCCAAGCAGATGGAAAACCTAGGCCTAGCTTGTTTACTATCTCACACCTCACTTTCCCCTATGCACCAGTTGTTCATAGAACAATACATGTTTACAAACAACAAATCGACTACTACAGCCCAACCTGGACTGCCACTCCCCCATCAGGCCCATCACACAGTCCCACATCCTGTGTCCTGATGAGTACAGCAGTGTCAGAGCAGGTATCCCGCAAAGCCGACGCCCACCTTCATCTTAGCCTCACCGCAGGGCACGAAGGCAGGTCATCATAGGGAGACACAACCAGAATGGGATGTAGGATGTGTCAGGAATAATAACATGTGAAGGATCCATCACCGATTCAGAGCAGGACTCAGATAGATGAATCCCTTACATACAATCCCTACCATGCATACAGGTCAGATAGTATGTACACTGCACTCAAATACATTGGGACACAATTATCTTGGGCCACCCTATGCTTTGGCAGGCCAGGTTGGCACGCCCCTGGTGGACCTGTGCCATTCACCCACCTCTGTTCACTCAGGCCAGCCAGCAGGGCATGGGATAGGATACCTACCTGTGCAGATAGGACAGGGTATCAAAATGTCCCACTTGTAGTCACAGCACTCAAAAAAGGGACAAAGTGATAACTGTCCACACAGAGCAGGCATCAGATCTGCATGTACATAAAGGATGGTTCATCATCCAAAACCTTGGATGAAGGAAGACACACACCTCCAAACTAAGACAATATATCACATACAAAAGAGAGACACACGGAAATGTGTTTGCTGCATATGGCACAATGAATGTCCCTGCACACAAATCACAAGACACTTCAACATCAAAACCTAAACCTCACTATCAGCTCATTATCGTCTCCTGGACACAAATTGGGATGGATGGGAAATCATCTCTCATTAAGCAGGAAATGCAGATCTGGTCAGATGGGCAGAACAAACATTCAGCAATGAGTCAAGCATACCACAACAGGCGCATATGGAACAAAATTGAACAACATGGTAAACATAACAAGATAGAACAGCACAGAGGGATCATGTGTATGTAGAAGGTCAGCAACACACATACCTCACTGCACACACAGGGGGGGGGGGTGAGACCGGGGCCTCTAATACAATAGCCATTCTCAACAGTTGACATTGTAGCATATGTGTATTTTAAAAGACACCCTTACACTTGAACAAAGGAGGAAATGTCATGCAGACAGTTTGCCTCACATGACAGAGCAGCTGACTCTTCTAACCATGTCCGGAACACCTCTCATAGGTCCATGACCACGTGTATCTGACCCTCACCCTACAAAGTCCTACACCCATCCAGTGGCTCTTCACGTAACAAATTGTCTCACAGCTTAACTATTGCAATCCTCTTGAGGCACACAACTCACTCCCTGTGCTGCGCAGTAGCCACAGCCCTACACCATTAGTGAGTTGCTCTGCACAAGTGTTGTGTTGTTGGGACTGCAGTGGCCTAACAATGCATGCAAATGGCTTCGCATGTTATGAGCATTTACAGATCCATACTTTCAATGGATACCTTTAAAAACATAAGGAATTTCCCTCTCTGCATCCACTCCAATGGAAGGTAGTTGAACCAACCTCTCAATAGGCCCAGTACATCTGTAACTACTCAACACAGGTTTGCAGCAATCAGCCATGCCTAGGGCATATGTATCAAGTTCAAAATAGATGCTTTACATTGTGTGTACAAAGGGCAGGACACCAACTTTCTGGGTCAGATAGCTGAAGTGAGACATGCCCTGTGCCAGATGTTGAATTAAATGGACTTGAATTTGGCATCACAAGATAATGTACATCGGGAGTGCCTAGTGTATTCATACTCCTCTGCCGTGGAGGACTCAGAATATATCACTGTCCCATAGCTAGCGAGCAGGTGATCGTGGGTCATTCTTCATGTGTACAAACACATAAGATCACCAGTCTCCAAACTCCACCCATGATGCGCAGGCCGTGGGTTAGGAGCCAATGTGCAGAATCAATGTCTGTCACTCTACACATGTGTACCTTCTCAGCCATCAGTGTACCATGTGCCAAGAAATTGATCCTTGCAATGTCAGGATCTTCCTGCAATTGGATAAAGGTTATGTGCTCCCGGACCCTGATTAGTTCCCCCACTGAGCTCAGTCCTGTGTCTCTCCATGCTGTCAGTCCTTCACAACAATGCTTCTATGGAAATGAGCGAGGACGTGCAGAATAAGAGATGGGGAGTACGGGATCCTGTACCTCAGTAGCCAATGGCCCACTACCCCAAACACACACTTTCACCAGGCTCTCAGCTCCACAGGGGAGCTGTGCTTCAGACAGCAACATTGTTGATCACACAATCTCATGTGCTCTGCATTTTAAAAACATGCTCACTTTGTACAACTGCCTACCAAACAAACTTAGCAACTTGCCATTGCAGTAGTACAGCCACATAACATTGCTTTTCAAATGCACAGCCTAGCCAGCCTTTGCTTTGCCAGATGCAGCCTACACAGAGCCACACATATCATGCCACTAATGCAGATCAACACTCGCAGCATGGTGTCAAACTCCCGGGAGGTGGCACCAGGCACATCCACTGTATGGTGATGGCAAAAGCACAAGAAGCAGGGGAGCAGTATCTCCTCAGGAAGTGAAAAACAGCCTTGGCCTGTAACTGGAAGAGCGATAAAAGAAAACATCTTTGGATGTAATGAGGATATGGCCTTGCTAAGATTCACACAATGGGATACTTTGCATCTCAGTTACAGATCCATAAGTTCTAATAAACATTAAGGTCACACATCACACTCTGCTCATCCGCCATCACCTCCTGTGGAGGATAATCCACACAAAGGGCCAAAACAGAATACTTGGCCCACTTAACACACAAACTCGACACCCTGCAAATTTGATTGTCTCACAGAAATATATGGAATGACCCTGCAGATAGACCAAATACAGAGCAGCCTGTCATCTGCATCAATGGATACAACATTTACCTCATCGCCCAGTGGAACTCACCTTTATTAACACCCCTGACAAATTTGTTGGCTAGCAGATACATTGTCAGGGCAATGAGAAGTTGGGAAAGGGGACCACCCGACGAGTCCCCCTGCTCAACTTAAAAGAGTGACTTGGGCAGTTGGCTTGGCATCAATAACACGTGTGTTGTTGCAGCTGCCCTGCCATGTCTACTTTTGACAGAGTAGCAAACATGTATACATAATCAACAGGACCAGCTACAGCACTCTATTTTGCATAAGAATGTCAAGCATCATGGATCTATCAGGAATAGAATCCTTTTGGACACCATGCACTAGATGCCGTTGGTGTACCAGCAGGCAAGTTGCCACAACTATACTAAGGATTAACAATTCCTTGCAAGCATGGTCAAAGGAGTTTGTGGCCATAGGCTCAGCTAGGTCACTATTTATTTTTATATTTGTTTTCACTGAGTTTTATATAGCGCGAACTTGACCCGGTATCGGGTATCAGAGCGCTTTACATACCACCAGTTGCATTACATGAGGACACATTCATTATTGTTTGGCACGGGGAGATTAAGTGATTTGCCCAGAATCACAGGATGCTCAGCGTCATTGCCGAGACTCGAACCTGGTTCCCCAGATTCGAGGTCAACCGCCCCAGCCGTTAGGCCAACTCCTTTCCCCAATTCCTCTACCCAATCCTATTGGGTTTGAACAATGTACTCTGAAGAAATTGCCACGTGGACTGTGGGTTTCTCAAATCACTGAAGGTGGCCCAAGAGAGGTACAGTCACCTGTGTTCAAGTGCAAGTTAATAGGCATTATTGAGACTGGGGGGGAGGCTGTCCAACTCATGAGTGGTCAACGTGGCAGTGCGCAGAATCACTCAGAGTATATTTGTACCAGCCAACGGGGTGTTGATCACTGCACGCGCTGCCAGATCAAGTACAGGTAGATTCAATCCAATCAGGAAACATCTACCTTGTGGTCAGACTAGGGAGAATGTATAGGCCACAACAATACATCATGAAGGATTTGTGGATGGTTTCCTGACTAGTGTGCATCTGGGGTAGGTGATCCATAATCATCAACATCTGCTGGGTTGTTATTAAGCAACAGAGGAGGCAGGACAGGAGTTGCCCTGACTTATCTCACTCCGTGGGTATTCCAGCTTGTCATGTTGCAAAGTAAAAGCAACACAGTTGCTCAATCAGATGGGTGTGGTGTGTTTGAGCATCTGTCAGCATGGCTAACATCACAGCCTGCAACTGAACCACAGTCTAATAATGACCTACTGATGCCTCTGTCTACAGCAAATCCCTGGGGATATTGGCCCAAGACAACACACAAGTCCCTAGACCCAGCCACTCAGTACTGATTTCAGTGTTTCCCACTCCAATTACCTAGATGTTGTTGTGTCCCAGTCGTCAGTGAAATATTTGGAGACGGAATCTCTCAGGAATGAGAAAAATGCATGGGCCAACAACATTGTAGAGTGCAGTTACTATGTGTGGGCTGGGGGCGCTGCTCACTACACCCAATCTGTATGTGTATTGGGTCATCTTCTGAGAATATCATTCACAGGTATTCAGCAACTACCTCCTCAGGCTGTAGTGTGAGCTGCTATGAAATAATACCATTCAGCATATGCAGATTGTGTACTGCAGAGTAGTAGGTGTACTAATGAGTCTCAGGACGTAGGATCCACCAACAGGGTTGGAGGGACCAGTGCGCAGCCCATTGTGTAAAATAAGCTGCCAGCACTGGCGAGTATGCCGGGCAGGGGGGTGAGGAGTAGGCGGGCCTAATCTGTGGCTTTCGGACACAGTTGACATAGCCAACCTCAAGCCAGGGGATATGGGTACACCTTGTGAGGATGAGGGATATGTGCACATTGAAGCTTGCTTTGTCCATATTTGGCACTGAAGCACAGACCCCTAATATTTGAAAACCTCAAGGAGACCCTCTACAAAGACATAATGCCCTCAGGCTCTGTGGCAGTTTTTAATGGGGTAGATGAGACACACAAGGGCACAAAATGGGGTAAATGAGACACACAAGGGCTACCCTCGCCAAAGCCGATTAGAGGAGGAACAAATATTGACAATGCAAACACTTATGGAACTGCAATGTTTTTTCATCAGCACAACCAGAGATATCATTACAATGTGTCTGTGTTCCTTGGTGTCCCCATACCTCTGACATTCAAAGTCAGAATGCCATTAGTACCCATGGGCGTGTAGTGTACTTGGAAGTGTGGGGATGTATTTCAGGAGTAGTCTGCCCCCAGGTGGCCACACAACACACATCCTTGACCTCTCACTTGGGGGGAGGCTAGGTCCCCCTAAGCAATGGACTGCCATATAATGTTTCTGCTTCATGACAGTACAATATGAACAATCAACATCTCCATCCCAGGGCAGGATATACAAGGGGAAGAACGAGCAATCAGTGACATCATCTACCTACAAAGGGTAACTTGGCACTTATGCCCACTTTCAACTCAGAGAAGGCAAGGCTAGGTGGAGGCAACTTGTCCTGTGATGCCAATAGGTTTTGCATAAGCCAGTGTACTCAAAGCGGCCATTTAAACAATCTGTCATGAACAATCAGTGGCAGACAGCAAGCTGCAGCAAACATACTACATCCTCTTTCATCTGGCAATTGTTTTTGCATACTTAAATCCACATAATCTACACATGTGTACATTTCAATATTACCTCTTGGCCTGCATAATCTCTACTTGTGCGGGTCTGACCCCTCTCACATCCACCTCAAAGTACATGCTTATCTCTCAAACTATCCTACATACACAAGCTCATCATAATCCCCCTCTGATTCAGCTATCTGGAAAACCATGCCTGCCCTCCAAGTTCCAGCCTTGTACTCTAACTCTTCCACCCCAGCTCCCACAATCTCATACTGGCACTGCCTTTCTTACATCCACACCTACATTCACAACAACGCTCTTCATCACTATGTACACAACACCACTCCCATACTTGGCATTTTTTGCGAATCGCTATTTGAGAATCGCAAAACCCTATGTATGTAGGATTTTCAATACATTTTGCGAATCCTACATATTCCTTAATTGCGATTCGCAAATTGCGATTCGCAATTGAGGAATACCTCTCCATTCATTCCAATTGTCAGTTGAAGAGTGTAAAATACATAATCACAACGATTCTCAAATCTTTACATTCGGCACTTACGCCTGTTGAGCAGTGCACAAATTGCTACGGTTACATTATGCAGACTTCAGTTGTGGCGGTGTAAAATAGGAATCACGATGTTCATCCAGGCAGGGGCAGGTTGCAGTCACTTCCATAGCACTCACAAGTGATGTGGCCACATGCCATAATGATGACAATGCATTGTGTACTCTGTGTGTGGTGACAGCAAGTCAAGTGTGGCATGAAAGCCAGCGCAATTTAAATAAAAAATACTTTCCAGGGCGTGAACGGAAGGTGTGCTTGTGCCAAACACATTGACATCTCAGCACATTCCTAAGTGTTCTAGGTGAGGGGTGGTGTTCTGCATCAGCATGATGCACAATGGGTGCAAACCCAAGGGAGGGGTCTGTCCACCTGTAACTGGTAACAGTGACTGCACACTAAAGGCAGTGCTCGGTTGTTGGGCTCTGTAGTCATTAGCATTTGTGATGCCCTGGGCATCTGACCACGGGCAGCGTCAGCCCCGACTGGCACACAGCATCCAACCTCAACTAAATCCACTCCAGAACACTCCTGTTACCAACAACTGAGGTTCAGACTGCTTGCATGAATTGAACAAAGAAGGAAATTGTCGCCGGGCATTGTCATGCTGGAAAGATGCACCTTCAGCTGTGTCACATGAGGGGTCTTGAAGGGGCATTGGATGACCAAGCACACACAAATGTCGATCACTATAAATGCACCAACAGGATTTGACATTGCGTAGCATTCACAACTGGACAATTAGATTGACACCAATAATAGACTTTGAAATGACTAGACTTTCCCTAAATGTATGAAACAGAAATGAGACTCAAAGACCATGAAGCACCCAGCATTGTCCCTGAACAAGTAGGTGAAATTCTTGAACACAACAAGCACAATCCACTCCTGACAGTATTGTGACAACTCCTAATCTATTCGTAGCTAAGTCACATGTGTGTCACCTAATTGATATGACTATTGCAGCCTTTGGCAGATACTAACTGTCTACCATGTTAGGTGCAATGTTAGGTGTGTCATATCCCATCTCTGAATCATCTGCCTGAAACAACATTTAGAACTTGTGTCCATATGTGAAGTACACTAGCAAGTTGCTCAGTTAGGTTTGAAAAGCTAGACACGTACTCTTGACAAAAAATCCCTATGACGACACACAAACAAGCCCGAGAAACCAGGATACACAGTAGGTTTCATTGAATCAACAACATAAAGCTTATTACAATGCAAAAAAAATAAGTTGAACAAATAACAAAACCAAAAGCCTGAAGTGCCACACATTGTGTCTTGGTTACAGTTAGCCTGTCACACATCCTCTCTGGCCACGTAGACACACTCAGAGTCACTGATCATACAAATACTCATTGTTAAACTTGGACAACATATTGCAACTAACATCAGCCTGGGATAGACCATACATCCCCATCCTGCTGCTTACCATAGTCTGTGGTACAGAAAACAGTTGGTCTCAACTGGAATTATTCAAATTATGTAGTAGTACCCGATATCACAAATTTCAAAAGACATTGGTATTAAGTTTGTTTATACAGAATATTCATTAATCACTTCAAGACTCATTAATTCATGTGACACAGTTGCTCCACAGTGAGTGGAAAGTCAGTGTAGATAAGAGTGCCCATGAATAGAGGGAGGAGCCTAGCGCGCAACCAAGATGGCCGCGTAGGTGCGAGGCTCCCGAGGACCTCCGCGACCTCCTGAATTAATCCTGGCGATATCCTGTCCTTGTTGAGGGGACTGTGTCGGGGAACCCGAGCTGAGGCGCCACCCGCTTTTTGGGCTCGAATCGGACCCCGAACACCGGTGGGAGCATCGATCGAGGGTTGCGGCCTTCTCCTCGCCGGCCCCCCGGATTGGAGTAGTGGGGCGATCCGGGGACGAAGTGAATAACAGCGGCGGGCAGGGCTGGGCGACTCGCGTACCCCGCACTTTCACTTTCGCTTTTGCGCCCTCCTTGCTCTCAAGCGGGGTCGGGTTGTGGAGCGGGGTGCGGCGGTGTGGTCTTGTCCAGGAGCCCGACTGACCTGCCGGCGGTGGGTTGACCTGCGGTTCGGTGGTCGCCCCCGCCCCCCCCCTGGCACCAGCGACTTGGTATAGCGGCCCGTTCGGGGAGCTTGGCACGACGGTGGAAGAGCCAGCATGTCCACCAAACAAGATGGCGACCGGGCGAAGGTGAAGACAACCCGCCGTGGCACGGCGCACCAGGCTAACAGTACGGACCGCTACACGCTCCAGAAGGGTTCTCCGGAGACATCGCGTGCATCCCCGGTGGGCCCGACGGAGGCATCTGCTCATCCGGTGGATCTGACCCTCCGGGACGTCATGGGCGCCATCGCGGAGATGAAGGCCTCGGTGGACCAGCGTTTCGACACCTTAGCGCAAAAAATAGACTCGGTCCTGGTGGATGTGAGCCTTGTGAGGGCAGACTTGTCCAAAACGAACGACCGAGTCGACTCCCTGGCCCACACCACAACGAGCCTCACGACAGACGTGGTGGCCCTCCAGAAGGAGGTGCGCCGGCTTGGCCAGGTGAGCGCCCTGATGGACCGGCGACTGGAGGATTCCGAGGGTCGGGCCCGGAGGAATAATGTCCGTATTGTGGGGGTGCCGGAGGGACGAGAGGCGGAGGCGGCGGATCTTTTCGTGGAAGACTTGATCCTGACCCATCTCCAGCCCCGGGGGCTGAGTAAGCTTTTTGCGGTGGAGCGTGCTCACCGGGTCCCCGGGGGCAGACCTAAGACCGGTGCCCCGCCGCGGCCTCTCATTGCCCGGATTTTTAATTTTCGGGACAGAGATGCTATCCTCCAGACCTCCAGGCAACAGGGACCGGTCAAGATTGACAACATGGAGGTACATTTCTACCCAGACTTTACTCCGGCGGTCCAGAAGCAGAGACAGAGCTTTCTTGGTGTTAAACGTCGCCTAAGGGACCTGAACCTCAAGTACTCAATGCTCTTTCCAGCTAAGCTGAGGGTAGAGGTGGATGGTCGCACGCACTTCTTCGACCGGCCCGAGGCGGCTGGGGACTGGTTGGACACTCTGCCTGGAGATCGGGGCCGGGGGGGTGGGGGGGGCGCGGCTGGCGAGGAGGGCCCGCCGGATCAGAATTGAGGGGTGACTGAATAGGCCTTGCTCTGGACGTTGTTCCTTCACCATTTATTGATTGCGTATGTTCCCCTCCTATGGAGGTCGTGCGGGGTCTGTTGGGGGCTTCCCTCCTCCTCTGGGGGACTAGTTAGTATTTAGCTATGGGGCGACAGGCACACTGCACTTTGGGGGGGCTGTCTGGGCTCATGCAGGGGTGCAGGGAGGGGGGAGTTCTGTTGGGACCGGGGGGTGGGGGGGGTGTGTTGTTTGTTCGTACCGCAAGGCAAACCCGCTACTGTGTTGTTGTTTTTAAGATGCTCGGTGGGGGACGACCGATTGTTTTGACGTATGATGGGGGGTAGGGATTTGACTGTGTTGTCATGGAATGTTAACGGCCTGGGGGATAGGATTAAGCGTGGTGTGGTCCTGCAGTACTTAAAACGTATTTCTCCAGATGTTGTCTTCCTGCAGGAGACGCACCTTATAGGTAACTCCTTTCATGCAATGAATCGGCGGGGGTATCGTTTGGTGGCCCATTCCGGCTTCACTTCGGGCTCGCGGGGGGTGGGTATTATGATCAAGAACTCGCTCCCGTTGGAGATTGACGAGGTGCGCCATGATGAGAGGGGACGCTACACTGTTCTGGTGGGAAGAATGGAGGGTAGAGTGTTTATCTTTATATCAGTGTACGTCCCGCCTGGGTTACAAGCCACCACATTTGCGGACCTGGGGCGCCTCCTTCTGGACCTTCCGAGTGGCCTGCTGGTGGTTGGAGGGGACTTTAATGCGGTAGCCTCTGGGTCTATGGATCGCCATCCCCCTAGGGACCTCCCCCGGGCACAGGCATGGCTGCCCGGCCTTTTGGACACGCTGGGCCTGGTGGATTGCTGGCGATTAAAGCATCCCGCATTGCGACAGTACACCTTCCACTCGGGTGCCCATGGTAGCCTCTCGCGGCTTGATTACATCCTTGTCCCGGCGGCCCATGCAGGGAGGGTGGGGGAGGTGCGCCATCTGGCGCGGGGTATCTCAGACCACTCCCCATTGTTGTTGCATTTCGATGTCTTCCCGAGGGGGGATGGCAGGGTGGCCCCAATCAATGCATGGTATTTGCGCGACCCCACCATTCGTGCCGATTTGATCAAATCCTTACAGCGATATTTCGACGAGAATGTGGGGTCGGTTCCTTCGGCCATCTCCCTATGGGAGGCTTTTAAGGTAGTTCTTAGAGGGGAGGCCCTTTCCTTTATCTCCCATGCCCGGCGGCGCGGGCGGGAGGAGGTGACCCGGGTAGAGGCCGAGATTGCAGAACTGGAGGGTGACCTGGGGAGCGGGGTAACAGACGCCAAGTTGCATGTTCTACACTTAAAGCAGGCGGCCTATCGGGCCCTCGTTACGGGGGCGGCCAGGGGCCTCAGTAGAGAGCAGCAGGGGCGATTGTATGATGTGGGGGATAAGGCTGGCAAATTGATAGCGTGGTTGGATAAGAGGGAGAGAGCGAGCCGCGTGGTGCCTTTGATTGAGAGTGTGGATGGTGCGTGTGTCACCGAGCCGGAAGCCATTGTCTCCTGCTTCGCGGATTATTTCCGCGACGTCTACTCCCCGGTTTCCCCCTGCTCGGAGGAAGATTCCCATGCCCTGCTTCGGGACATCGCACTGCCCTCCCTTACGGTGGAGGACAGGGATTCGCTGGACGCCCCTCCCACCTCGGACGAAATTGCCTAGGCTATTCGCTCGGTCGCATCCGGCAAGGCCATGGGCCCTAACGGTATTCCCATCGAGCTATACAAGCTACGCCCGGATGTGTTGGCGCCCCACCTGCGCGCGATGTTCCTGGTGGCCCACTCGCAGGGTTCCCTCCCGCCGGACCAGCGTCTGGCCACAATTGTGGTGATCCACAAGGAGGGGAAGCCCCGTGAACGGGTCACATCCTATAGACCGATTTCGCTCTTGAACGCGGAGCCCAAAATCCTCGCCAAGGTGTTGGCCAACCGGTTGGTTGGCGTGGTGGGCGATTTGGTCCACCAGGACCAATCTGGCTTTATACCACACCGCAACACGGCGCTCAATTTGCGGCGCTTACACGGGGTGCTCGCACGTGTCCCCTTTGTGCGGGAGCCGGCCATCTTGGCGTCCTTGGACGCCACCATGGCGTTCGATACGCTTGAATGGCCATACATCTGGGCGATGCTGGCGAAATTTGGGTTTGGCCCGGGTTTCATTAGCTGGGTCAAATTGCTATATTCGGGCCCGTTGGCGCAGGTGGTGGTGAATGGGCGAGTCTCGGCCCCATTCGCGCTGGGGCGGGGCACGCGACAAGGTTGCCCCCTGTCGCCTCTCCTGTTTGCCCTGGCCCTGGAGCCCCTGGCGGAGTGGCTGCGGTGGCACCCTTCTATCCGTGGTCTCCGCTGGACCCCCGAGCATGAGGACCGCGTGTCCCTCTATGCGGACGATATCCTTCTGTATCTCGCCTCCCCGCGTAAATCACTGATCGTCCTGGTTGATGTTTTGCGCTCATTCGGCCGCAACTCAGGCCTGGTCATCAACTGGGCGAAATCCTGTGTCTATGTGCTTTCCGGGGAGGCTCCGGTCCTACCACGGGACTGTCCGATCCAGATTGCCTCCCAGGGTTTTCGGTACCTGGGTATATATATCACTCTCGACCCGGAGGCCCGCTATGAGCGGAATTTGCTACCCCCCCTCCAGCGCTTGAAGGAGGACGTGGTGCGCTGGCGGCGTCTGCCGCTTTCGCCGCTCGGCCGAGCGGCCTTGTTTAAAATGATGTCCCTGCCGCGCTTCCTGTACGCCCTCCAGAACACTATGGACTTGGTCCCGGCACGCTACTTCCGTGAGGTGGAGGGCCTCCAGCGGCGCCTGTTCTGGGACGGGAGACCGCGCATTGCTCTGGCTAAATTGACGCTCCCGTGGTACGATGGAGGGGTCGCCCTCCCGGACATTAAACGGTATTACTGGGCCTCCCAACTAGCTGCAATTAATCATGGCCTCTACGGGCCCGCCCTGAACCCGGCGTTTGAGATGGACAAGATGCTCCTGCCCGGAGGCGATTACAATCGAGCGCTCTACTCTGGCGCGCCCGACTCCCGTTTGACGGGACCGACGCGTGTCATGGTGCGTGTCTGGCACGCGGCCAATGCAGCTATGGGGTGGAAGGACCGTTTGACCCGGGCGTCACCGCTGTATGCGTCTGAGAGGTTGGGCTCTCTGTGGACGTCGAAGGGCTTCGAGAAGTGGGACACGATCGGCATCAGCACGGTGGGAGATCTCTGGACGAGGGGGGGATTCAAAACTTTTGAGACGCTGCAGGCGGAGTTTCAGCTGCAGGGCAAGGAGTACTTTCGGTACCTACAAGTCCGCCATGCGCTGGGCTCCGTCTTCCCGGATGTCGCATCCATTCCGGAGTCTTCCCCCCTAGAGGACAGAGTGCTAGATGGCCATGTCCCGGACAGCACGATCTCCCTCATATACAAAAAACTGATCAACGATAGATCGTGCCTGCTGACCAGTCTCCGCGAGGCTTGGGTTGCCGATGGGCTGGAGCTGGACGACGAGGATTGGATTTCCGCGGTGGCCTCTCCGAAAGAGGTGGCCATCCCGGCTCGCCTTCGTTTCGTCCAGCTCAAGATCCTTCACCGGGTTTACGTTACGGGGCCAAGGCTTCTACGTATGGGTTTTGCTGGTGACGGAATGTGTAAGCGTGGCTGTGGTGCGTTGGCGACTTTCATGCATATACTGTGGGAGTGCCCGAAGGTGGAGCGATTCTGGCGTGGTGTGCATGAGGTCCTGCGTGTGGTTACGCGTGTCGCGCTGCTGCCTGAAGCGAGGAGATGCTTGCTGAATGTATGGGAACCAAATGACTATTCGGTCCCGCAGACGCGGTGGGTGACTCTGGGATATATGATAGCTAAGCGTGATATTGCTCAATTGTGGGGATCCCAGAGGCCCCCTGCGGTGTCGGCCTGGAAAGAGCATATGGATTGGTGTATGTTTCGTGAAAAGGTGGTGTATGTGGCGAGGGGTAAGCCTGGGGCGTGGGTGAAACTCTGGGGCCCCTGGAACGCCTACCGCGGGGGTATTTGTGAGCCGCCACTACTACCGGCTGCCTCGCCTGCTCCGTCTCCCTAGACGGCCCCCCTCCCTCAGCCGCGGGCGCGCGGTCCCCTAGTCCCTGATCTACTCCCATTCCCCTCTTCAGAGTTCTGCTGCTGGTTTGGATCCCCCACTTATGGCGCACGTGCTGTCACTTTGGATCGCGGGTTGCCTTGCGGGTGTGGTTTTTTAGTGTTGTTTTGTTTTAAGAAAAGGGAACCGTACTGTGGGCATGGAGCTGTGTGGCCTGCACCATTGATTACTCCTGTTTCACTACTCTGCACTGCCGAGAGACTTACTACTGTATATATGCAATATGCTTTTGTCACTCTAGCGGCCGGCCTGGTGGTTGTAGGCCCATACCTGTAACTTTTACAAACTGCAATAAACGGTTTCAAAAAAAAAAAAAAAAAAAAAAAAAAGAGTGCCCATGAATAGATAAGAAGGAGATAGGAATTACAAGTGAGAATATATACAGTGTAAAACATTATTTCAAATAAAGACCGGCTGAAGATACTTTCTCTAATCAAATTTTCCACAAGTCATTAGATACGCAATTTGAATTCTGTGTTTATCTAAATGTGGAGGAATTTTTGCAGTCCAGGTCGATAGAGATAAAAATGTGGACGTTTCGACCCCTAAAGGGCGGGAGGGTCAATGGAACCTTCCAGTGGGGTCTTCTTCAGGACAGGAAGGGAGCAATCTTAACCCCACTGTAGTCTGGTCTGGTGCATCATTTTCTGGTTGTACAAGCAAATGCACGGCCATGTGTACACAAAGACAGAATCAAATTGAATATCACATGACCATGATGGGGCCTATGTCCACTTCACAGAATTGGAAAATGCCCAGACTCTCACACTATAATTGTAGCATAAGGCCAGAATGAGCTGTACATTACAACACTACCTACTGTACAACTTTGCAATCACAGCATGTCATCACTATTATTTCAATTGTGTGACAAACATTAATGTACCATACACTGTATACACATTCAACTAACACATACAACAACTGTGTCCCTGTAAAGACAGAAAAACACTGTAACGTCCTGAGACATGTCCTGGACACACACCATCCACATGATGTACCCAAACAAAAGCAGCATGTAATAGCTGACATCTGAATTTAAAGGCACTAGACATTAAAGACCACAGACACCTTGCCTAACAGGAATATATGCAGAAAGTGGAGTTCTTGGAGGCAACAGGGTCGGAACACTGTCAGAATAATGCTTACCTTACACTCACCATGGGCACAGGAAATGTATCAGATGGGTAGACAACCTTCAAGGGTATTGACCTACAGTGGCTTGCCACCTGTGGCAAGGTTGTCATTGCTACTAGTCTAACAGATCTATGGAAGACACAAGCGTGAGTCCACCACTATCAAGTCACATACAAGTATTGTACCGTTACTTTGTGTACATGGTTGTGTACAAAGTCACTGGCATGTATTCAAAGTCCATATGTATTCACGTGAATTGATGAGACAGGTGTCTTTCTCCACATCATAAACATATGCAGGATCCTTCTCCCAAACTGTTGTACTTTGACACACTTGCACTTTGTTGACATGTAAAAGCATGAACCATGCGGAACTGTATTTTCCTACAGAAACCTTTGTGAATTCATGTCACACTCATAGACCAAACCAAGGTTGACATTGACATCTAGCCAAAGTAGGCACACAAATCTAGGATACATACTAACCTAGTGCTTGTACTCCATGGATAATATGCAATCCACGGCATAGTAACATCATTGTATACTTACATCACAAATTACACATGAATGACAATTAACCAGAAATCCATTTTGAGGACACATTAATATTGAAAAATAAATAGTAAAAGCATTATTCAGCAAAACTAATAGTTCACTCTCTGAAGAAAAAGGCCAATGGCCAGTCTAAATTAGTCTTTGGCTTTAAGGGCCACAAATATCAGGCCCTTCATTGCTTGCCTGCACTTGTCCGGCAAAGGGACATCTCCTGTAGGAGGGGCATCTAAGGGAAATCCAGGCACCAAAGGGACAAAACAAGGAAGGACTGGTTTTTGTTTGGGGAGGCATGGAATCAGGAGGGGGTGGGTCCTACTGCAGTATTATGTTCTGATTGAGGGGTGGGGGTTAGGCTACTGTAGTAGTAGGGTCAGATTGGGGGGGTTGGTCAACTGCAGTTGTATGTTCTGATTGAGGGGGGTGGGATAACTGCAGTGGGAGGGCTAGATGGAGGTGGGGATGGGCTGAGCTTGACAAGTTTCGGAATCATATACTTTTCAATGGTGTGAACAGGAATAGGGAGGGGATGTGGCTTTTTGGGACGGGTTTTTGTGGGTGTGGAGATACTGGGCTGGGATGTGGAAGTTTGGGTTCCTGGAGGGGCTTTGGACTTTGGAGACCCTGGGGATTTTTTTCAGGGGGGTGATTTAGGACTCATTTGTTCACTGTGGGTGGGGTTGTGGGGCAGATGGAGATGGCTGGGCCAGTGGGGGTAGATTTTCTCTTCTTCTTGGGAGGGGGTTGGTAGTTTTGGGTAGGGAAGAGTTCAAGGGCAAAGAGATTGAGTACCTGGGCTGAGGGGGGAACAGGAGAGGCAAGGGTAGGGGTTGTGGAGGCAGAGGGTTCTGAGATCTGTGGAGTTGTCTGTGGATGCATGTGTGTGGGCTGGTGGTATGTCTGTGGTGGTGAGCGTGCTGTCTGTCTTGTGAGTGTGCATGCTTGTGGGTTTGTCCTTGTGTCTGTGTGTGTTGAGGTTGATGCATGTGTATGTTTGCATGTGCTTGGGCCAGGGAGGGTAGTTGGGACTGTGGATGGGGAACAGGCAGGAGGGGGTGGGACAGTGGGAGCTGGGACACTGCTGCTGTCAGAGTGGAGGCCAGAGCCTGACTGGATCTATGTAGGGCAGATATATCAGAGTGAATGCCCTCCAGGAATGATATCATTTGAGTTAGATAAGTGGTATGCACCTAGAGGACATTCAATATGTGCGACAATTGTTTCTGTCGGGTAAGTAATTGCTTTACAGTTTTATCAATATATGTACAAAAAGAAAGGGGATCACACCTGGATTGAACCAATCAGAATCAATATATTGACGTCTTATTCCATTTTTTTTGTTTTGTTATAACACAGTATGGCTGTCACAAGCAAACACAAATAATTGAAAGCGACGAAGGGATGACTTGTAAGTGATTAGGTGATCTGGGGGTGACACAGTGCTATAAGTAAACAAGATATATACAGTGCTGTGTAAGAAGTATCTAAAACGTTAAGATCAATAGACATCCGTCCCTAAACACATGAATCTCCAATACGCCTATTGCAAATTCTGTTTTTTGCGTGAGGTGGTTGCATGTGTGTGGGCTGGTGGTATGACTGTGGTGGTGAGCGTGCTGTCTGTCTTGTGAGTGTGCATGCTTGTGGGTTTGTCCTTGTGTCTGTGTGTGTTGAGGTTGATGCATGTGTATGTTTGCATGTGCTTGGGCCAGGGAGGGTAGTTGGGACTGTGGATGGGGAACAGGCAGGAGGGGGTGGGACAGTGGGAGCTGGGACACTGCTGCTGTCAGAGTGGAGGCCAGAGCCTGACTGGATCTATGTAGGGCAGATATATCAGAGTGAATGCCCTCCAGGAATGATATCATTTGAGTTAGATAAGTGGTATGCACCTAGAGGACATTCAATATGTGCGACAATTGTTTCTGTCGGGTAAGTAATTGCTTTACAGTTTTATCAATATATGTACAAAAAGAAAGGGGATCACACCTGGATTGAACCAATCAGAATCAATATATTGACGTCTTATTCCATTTTTTTTGTTTTGTTATAACACAGTATGGCTGTCACAAGCAAACACAAATAATTGAAAGCGACGAAGGGATGACTTGTAAGTGATTAGGTGATCTGGGGGTGACACAGTGCTATAAGTAAACAAGATATATACAGTGCTGTGTAAGAAGTATCTAAAACGTTAAGATCAATAGACATCCGTCCCTAAACACATGAATCTCCAATACGCCTATTGCAAATTCTGTTTTTTGCGTGAGGTGGTTTTTGCGTGAGGTGGGGAGCGTAGGGTATGGATTGTCAGGACACGCCAACATTTCGACCCAGAGAAGTGCGTGATTGCGACAGAGTCACGGAGGGTCTTCTTCAGGACAAGGGGGACAGCCAGTATGGGTGGTATGGGATACCACTTGACGTCTTATTTGTAGACGCGTAATCCACCAGTTGGTTGGAATCTTTAGGGAAGCGGAAATGAATCCCGTAATTCAGAGGAATCCTATTCCATGAGTCAAAGCTTAGGCAGGGCCGCTCGCAGACTAAAAGGGGAAACAGGACATTCAGCACTGATGTCTATCCCACAGAGATCTGCCTCAGGATATCTAAGGCCTCCACATTCAGAGCAGCAGGGGAGACAGGGGCAGGGGGTGAGGTGCCTGGCACGAAGGAGACACCTCCGCTTCTAGGGAAGTGGCAATGGACAGTGGAATTGGGAGCAGCTGGGAGGCTGGAGATGGATGGGCGGTGCCGGACTCAGATGTAGATGATTCTGTTCCTGGATGATCCACCACCACTTGGGAGTCCTCACTGGAGATCGATCTGGTCGGTGATCCAACTGATGTTCCGTCCGATGCGCCCTCAGTGAGGCTCCCCTCACCCTCTGTGCCACTGGTTCCCTCCTGCTCAGACTCAGGACTGGAACCAGTCTGGTGAGCTGCTTCCCCTTGCTCCGTGGTGCTGCCTCCTCCGCTGGCCGGTTCTGATGCTGTGAGCAAGAAGGAAAATTAATCACATGAGTCGTCCATATGTACTTGACACATAGGTATCATCACAAATCTTCACAGAACAACCAACTTCATCACTTGTGGAATTATTTTGTTACTGTCATGTAAATAGCTCTTGTTGGTATGCCAGATAACCTATGCGCCCTCACACATGATGTTGTCAGTGACATTGGGGGTAGCAATATCAAAATACACAATCACAATGTCAACTAATTCACTATGTACCAGCTGATGTATTGTATTTCGGTACTGACGTCCTTGTGTCATGACATACCTGTCACATCTAATGCAAGGGATCTTTAGACCTCTCAATTGGAGTGGGATTCATACAATTGAATTGAGATATGGTATCCAATCTGCAATCCCTAGTCATCAATTTGGGAACCATTGGGTCTTATGTTACAGGTCACATAACCTTATTTTTATACATCAAGCTGGAGTAGTCATTGCATAAGTCATCTCACACAGATAAAAGTGATTGTGCTCATTTGCCCTGTATCTTAAGTTATCTACTGTCTGGTCACACATCTAACACTTATTGTGGAGATACCAAGGTAGTAGACATAGATAGGGTGAGAGGTATGTGTCCCATAGTCTTGTGTAATCTATGCACAGTGTCAGGAAGATGACTCAGAATGTTGTCTACATTGGAAACATCTCACCAATGTCACATGTGAACAATGCTCAACACACTGCCAAGTTCAATAACTGCATACTCACAATGCTCCAGGTGGATCGCTATGCCGCTGGGCTGTCTGGGTGCATCGTCTGTACAGACTATCACTAATGAACATCTATTCTCTAAGAGTTAAGTCAACACTGTGTACCATTCTGTCAAGACTGCATGAGTCCACATTTGTAGAGGCCAAGTCTGAATGTCCCTCACATCTTTGGACGTTATGCACACTTTGTACAGCTTAAATTGCTCTGGTTTACCAATTCATTTTGTTTAATCACTTTCAAATGATGCACATGTGATATCTCTGAATCGGACAGTGATGTATCGAACACATGGTTTAAAAAGGCATCAAGTATGAATAGCCAAGGGTATTTACACACATGTGAACCATTTTGAATGTGTATCTCACATTATACCTTACAATTCCAACCCGGTTTCCACCAGTAAGCAGCTTTGTTTGCCATAGGATGGCATATGTCATCACCATTGCAGAGTCAGACACATGGACTCATACTTTTGAATGGAGAGAATGTAATCTTACACCCAATCATGGGAAAGGCCAGTGTGGCAGGTGATCTGAGTTAGCAAACTTGTAAGTAGCCCATAGGAGACATTGGAATACACTGAGCACCAGGGCTGGGACCTAATATTGGCACACTGACCAATCCAAAATCACCAAGGCCTCAACATAGACATCACCTGCTATCGGGATGCATAGTATGGGCTTTTCACACATGAGTGCTTCAACAACTACATACTTCACAGATTCGGTGTGACCACACTGAGAACAGTTCAGACATTAGTCAATGTGCTGATACATGTTGAGCATTTACATAATTCCTGAAGCTTATCTCCATGCACATGTTGTTGTCATTTCTTCAGCTCACATGAGCATGGCACTACTGTCACTACCCTGAACATTTTTTCCTCACATGTTCTAGATGAAAGGGGCATAACCAGGCACCTATTTATCCATGTGCATATGCATCTTTTAACACTGAACGGTGGTTTGGGGTGTCTCACAACCTGTTAAAGGGCCAGCAGCTAAGATACTTTAACGTGCATGGTCAAACAAAAAGTTGTGTAAAAAAGCTAATACTCACCCCCTCCTTGCTGCTGTGTGGCTTTCAACTTCCAATCCAGGTCAGGGAAGACCACCGCTAGGATGCGGAGCATGTTGGGGGGTCAGTATCCGATGCGCACCCCTCTTGCCTGGAGGTGACAGGCCCGACTGGACTTCTGCGATCTTCTTGGTCCAGCCACGAACACAAAGGTCCTGCCAACATTTCTGACAATGTTCGGTGTGCTAATTGGCGACCCCCACGGAGTGCTCCTTCCGGGCAATGGTCCTGTACAGCTTGGCCTTCTGATGAGGGGTGACCTGTGAGGGTGACATGGTGACAAACCCAGCAAACTTGCAACATGTTTCTGAGTCAAAAACTGGTTCACATAGGTCATGGTCAGATTGGCAACAATGTATTTGGGGTAGGCAAGTGGCATTATGTGCAGTTTACCTGTATTCAATGATGACTCCATCCCATGAGAACAGTGATAAGATGTTTACACCAGTACACACATATCTACAGCAGTGTGCTTGCCAGAACAGTTATCTACACACTTTGAAATCTTTATTAAAACAGTTTACCTCTTTGACTATGAGATTCCTAATGCCAGTATTGCATGGCTATTGCACATGTCAAATGGCAATGCAGTGTGATCATCACTCACCTGCTCCTCTGGTTTGCCATAGAGCTGGCAGTACAGAGGCAGGAGGCTGTCCAGCAGCAACCGGTTTTCCTCATGGCTGAAGGCTGGGGCCCTGCCCTCTGTACGTGTCATAGTAGCTCCCAGAGGATGTGGACACAGCAGCAGAGAGATGGAGAGGTGGAGGAATAATGCAGGTAGTACAGGCAGGTAAAGTCTCTAGGGAACAGACAGACTTATATATAAACCGCAGAGGCGGTCTTCAGTCCATGCGTCCAAAGTGATTGGTCTGTGTCAGTCGCATTTTCCGAATCGGTCCATGCATTACATTGCTTGCAGACAACATGCCTACCGAGCGGTAAGAAAAAATATAATTGGACCGCGAGTGACTTTGATACATTGGCAATGGGAGGTTACCCAGTCGATTTCCACGCAATGCGGGCATATTCTGAAAGCCGCATCTGTCACCATAACAACTAACAGCCAATGGCTGTGTCTGAATCTGTTATGATGCGCCTACTGCGTCCTTTGAATAGAAACCCGCGTCTGTCACCATGATGCACCTACCATGTACTTTGGAAAATCAGTTGGCAGGGCGGACACTTTTGTAAATGTTGTAATTTTGTGAAGATCCATGGCTGGTTGCAGCTTCTTACTGTTCACAAGGACATCTAAATGAAACGCTCACACTCCCTTGATGTCCTAACCTTGAGGGGCGCATGTTACACTGATTGGGAGACTAATGAGAACTGAGAAACAACAACTCCCTTTATGCTCTTACGCTTGGTCACAGCCGCAAAGCGTTGTTTGGGCAGTACAAGTTCAGTCTTTACCTAGTCACTGCATTACAGGACAGTGTGGCCCAGTGTGCAATCTGTGTGATGTGAGACTGGAAAGGTGGTGTGTTTTACAAGTCCTAGATAATACATTTATGAAGGAATGACATTAAGCAGCCACATAAACCTATGTTTGATATGTGTATTTCTAGTGTATCTTTGTGTCCCACACTTAACTGGACAACCGCATTATCTGAGACTACTACATAGTTAATGGTTGGTGAATGTGATTGTTTGTGTAATGCAGACATGACAACATGACAGTGTTCACCCTGTGACAGTAGCGTGTAAAATTACCATTGTGAGATGCTGTGTGTATGTGGTGCCCCACATATCAGGCATTACATGATCCTATTGTAGGTACATTTGAAGCATGTGATTGTTCTCACAAAACTATATCTAGGCTTATTTGCTTGTGAGTTGTGGAGTAAGCCATGCTAGCTTTACATGAACAGTGACAGACACTAGTGAGGTTTACACTACTGCACTGTAATTGCTGTGTCACCATGCCTTGGAAACATGTCCAGCAAGGGTTAGAATGCTGTGATATGTATGTGAGGACATCCTCATTCATTGAAATGTGTATTTCTATTGACATCCAGTTTTAGGTGTGGTCAATTCTGATTTGCTGTTTGTGGAATTGCATGCTGCTTGGGACATTGTGAACTAACACCAACTGTGTTTACACTTTACACATAGGTATCGCAGACAGCCTTCAGTGGACAGGCCCATCCCTGACCTACAAACAATGGAAGAACAGGACATCATCAAGAAGTATCATTTCACAAGGGGAACAACTGAAGAGGTGTGCCAGCAGTTGTCACCTCATTTGCAGGCTGGTCGCACTTATTCTATGGCACTGACCCCCAAGGTGATGGCAGCATAGCATTTCTTTGCCACTGGAACATTCCAGTACACAGTGGCAACATCGGGTGGAATGTCCCAACCCATGTTCAGTAATGTCCTTCGGGATGTGTTGCAGGCATTACTCCGTTACCTGGACCACTACATACAGTTTCTGAAACCTGGAGAGTTGTCTGACATTAAGGGTGACTTCTATGCATTAGGAAGGATATCCCATGCCATTGTCTCTATTGATGGCACATACACTGCGTTGATCCCACCACAGGCCAATGAACAGGTCTATCGCGACCGTAAACATTACCACTCTATCAATGTACAGGTGGTGTGTTTGGCTGACATGTCCATCTCACACGCCTGCGCCTGTTTCCCTGGTTTGGCACATGACGCATACATCATGCGAAACAGCATCTTACCCCATTTGATGTCTCAACTGCAACCTGACCGGGCCTAGCTTGTCGGTAGGTGATGTTATATGTGTATGTTGCAGCGTGCGTTGGTTGTATGTCAGATAGTGATCTGTTGTCAGACAACGCAAGTATTTTCTGTGTTCAATGCAGGAGACTCTGGATATCACAACCAGCCCTGGTTACTGACACCACTGCGCAACCCAGGCCCCCCAGCAGACGTACGCTTTAATGAGGCCCATGGTAGGACCAGACAAGTCGTGGAGCGGACGTTTGGCCTCCTGAAGACAAGATTTCTCGTTCTGGATCGGATGGTAGGAGCCCTCCAATATGCCCCATGCCCCATTGAAGATGTGCCAGATCATCAATGCAAGCTGCATGCTACACAGTGTGGCAATATGTAAGGGCATACCTCTCATACTGGACGACGGAGCCCAGCAGGTGCCAGCGAGGGAGGATCCAGGCCTGGGCCATGATGACAGCGGAGATGATGCTGATGGCGGGGATTTGAGACAACAGCTTATCCACAACATTTTCACATGACTGTAAGTATGCAATGAGAGGAGGTGACTAACCCCAATTGTTTGTTGTTGTATTACTGGTGGACAATGTGTATGTATGCTTGTGAGTGTTTGATACTTGTCCTGGGCTTTTTCTTAATATGGGTCTTAGAAATGGGCAGATTAACATGTACAGTGTTGCCTGGAAGTCATACTGACATTTTTGTGCTTCAGATGACATAGTTTGCAGATTTGTGCTACCTTATTCCTGATTTCCTAACTCTGTTTTTTATGCTTTTTTACCAGGGTAATTTGCCATGTCATCCACAGAGTGGACTTGGAAGGTGTGACCTCGCCTGACACATTATGCTGTGATAGACTCTGACTTGGAACTGTTGCCTAACTCCCTGGCACGCACTTCCTTCATATCTGATAGACAGTTGATTTTGTTTTTTGTTTCTTTCAGTACTGTGTGATGTGATTTGACTTTGTGTTCAGGTACCATCTTGTATCATGAGAATAAACCTGAGTTCCACATTGAGGTGCCTTGTCTGTTATCACACATTCAAAGAGTTTTTTAATAAAAATTTGACCATGATGAGCTGGTTGGCTAACAATGATTGTTGATTGTGCTAGCAAATTGTGATAGTTTTGTAGACAATAGGCTTCCATTGAATCTGTACCATCTAGTATGGGTTGTGTGATGACCTGGTTTTGTAAATCTATCATGCTGTGCCAAGGTCCATTTACTCATGAGCCCTTAGTTTACTTGTTGGTAGTCATTTGCTATCCAATGTTGTTGACACTTTCTTCTTTGTGATTTAGTGGGTCATTACAATATGTACATTTTGAATTCAAAGTCACAACATGATCAAGTATTTGGGTGTAAAGTGTTTTATTTTTGTGCATAAAGTGGTAAAATAAAGCCATACAATGGTGGTGTGCTCAGAAAGAAAAAACAGATCGTGCAGATAAGAGTTGATAGTGTTTGTAGATGAGTTCTTCCAAGGTAAAGCCACAGTTATTTGAGTCCAAAGTCCAACTTTGACCCTCCATCCAATGTGGAACAGTTGTTGAAGGTAGTCAGCACACACTGGAGGATATCAGGGACACATTGTAACTTCCTGGGGGTGGTACATTGCCATCTGACTCTCAGGGATTCTTCCTCAGACGACCCTTCCCACGTTTTGTGGGAGGACCCTCAGCTGCAGGCTCCTGGGGTTCTGTGGACTCTCCGCCAGACTCCACATCCCTCCCTGTGGCTTAGGCAGATGTTGACGCACCAGATGTTCTGGGCACACAGGGAGGTGTGGTTAGGTGATTTGCAATCTGGCGGAGGCTGGTACCAATGAGCCGCAGCGCCCTAGTAATATCATTGATTTTCTGATTAAAAGTGTCCAGCCATTAGTTCTGGCCTGCCTGCAACTCAAGGTTTTGTAGGATCCCTATAGCCTGGCCCATTTCTCCCTGGTAAGCCTGGTAGGCATTGATCACCCTTGAGAGGTTTGGGTGCTCATCATCATCAGCACCAGCTGCTTCACGGCGTAGATCCCCGAGGCTGAGGTTTGAGTGCGTATGGTCTATTTGTGTAACTTACACCCCTCCTCCCACCCAGCCCAAACAGCCTACTTGGCACTCTGCTTTCCTAACTGTCAGTGGAAATATGGTAGCAAGATGGCTGACACCGGGGACTGGTGTTTGTAGCACAAGAACAAGATGGGAGTTTTGATCAAGCCAGCCACCAGTCCCCAGTGTCAGTAATCTTGCCAGTACATTCCCAACCACTGTCAGCAAGGCAGGGTACCAGGGGTGCTGTTTGGGCTGTGTGGGAAGGTTTGTTCAAGACAGGGCTTGATGGGAGAAGTAGTGATATCAAACACTCTTCCTCCCACCCAGCCCAACCAGCACAGCTGTAACTCTGCTTTACTGACAGTGAGGGGGAATCTACTTCCAAGATTGCTGACTCTGGTGACTGGTGTCTGGAGCACAAAGCCTGGATTGAATTTGTGGGCAACTCAGACACCGGAACTCCTGTCAGACATCTTGAGAGTACACTTCCCCTGATTGGCTGAACACCCCTCTTCATGGTGGGCTGTTTGGGCTGGATGGGAGGAGGAGTATTAGCCAGGGCCTCATCTTGCATTAAGCTATGTACTACACACACACTTTCCACCCTGCCCAAAAAGCCTGACTGGAAATATGCTTTCCTGACAGTGACGGGAAATGGAATGGCAAGATGGCTGACACTGGGAACTGGTATTCAAACCACAAGGCCATGATGGGAGTTGTGTTCAGCTCAGACAGCAGGCACCACTGTCAGACATCTTGCTGGCAGTTTTCCACTCACTGTCAGGAAAGCAGAGTTCCAAGTGGTCTGTTTGTGATGGGTGGGAAGGTGTGTGTAGCTCAGGGCCTGATGGTAATTTTAGTCAGTGCAAAAACTCCTCCTCCCACCCAGCTCAAATAATCTATCTAGGACTTTGCTTTCCTGACATTTTGCTGGATTGGCTGTGAGACCTCTGCATTTAAAAGTAGTGGAAGTAGCCTCGAAATATTTTCTAGGTCATGCTATAAACTACAAGGTTCTCCGCTGAATCCTATTTTCTATGTGAATGAAGGGAATATTCATAGGCAGGGCCACTGGTTTATGGGATTGTGCTGTGATTTTTGCATACTTATAAATTTACAGCATTTGCTACATAATCCATCACCTGCTGCATGATCTGCAAATTTTAACCTAAAAATTATTTTGTTTCTAGCTTAAACGGTACAAGAGATACGCAGCGACACGTGTAGCCATGCAGTGGAAGGCCCTTAGCAAAAGTTGACTGGTCACCTTTCTGTAGCTTATCGCTGTGTTTGGGTGTTAAACTGATACTAATGAGGTGCAACTAATGCCCAGGCGGTCGTAACAAGTTTAAAAGTGATACAATAATGAAGTAATATTATCCCAAAATGTGCCATATAATTTGGCTTTTCTTGCCGCATAATTTACTCAACCCTGCCACATAATTTGGCCCTCCCCTGCCACATAATTCCAGTGGCCCTGTCCATAGGTCTCTGGAACATTGAGAAGATGTCAAAGAAGCAGGTTGACAGTCGTGGCCGGTGCAGGTAATAGCGGTGGGGCGGGGCTGGGGCGGAGCAGGGGATGGGGGGGTTAAGTCGACAGATGACGATGAGGGAAAATAAAATAATTAAAAACAAGAAAACCACTTACCAGCGAGTCGGCGATGCTGCAAGTGCAAGGTGAGTGGTTTTCTTGTTTTCCCTCGTCGTCGTCTGTCGACTATACTGTCCCCGACCCGCCCGCCCCGCGCCTGACCCACCATTCTTACCTGCACCAAGCGTGACTGCAGCTTGATTTGATGAAGATCACTAGAGTTTGAAAAACAGTTGTGTAGAAGTCCTGGGAATGCAGTGGTACCTGCCAGTAGACTTTCTTGATAAGGTTTCTGATCAAAACTGCTGTTTCTAGTTCTACCAGTTTGCCTTGTCTCAGTATCAGACTCTTAGATGCAATTCTCTTGTCAAAGGTTAATGCAGAACCACAGTGATCTATCTAATTGTTGTACTTGGAATATCGATCACAGCTGACTGCTAAATGATGGTTCTGTAGTATTAAAATGTCACATGGTTTATATATATTTGTCCATAGTTTTTTTCTAGTTTTGGGTATTCTGTAGAGTCATATCTTAACTTTAAGGTCCTCTTTGGTGTTGATCTGATGTTCTACCAGTTTTGTTGTGCCAGGTAGTGTACTACACATCACCTATTTGATGCAATAGATTGAATGGACCTTTTTGTCAGATAGAATGTATCCGACCCATTGAATAAATCCAGCCAGGTCCCGAATGGAATTATAGGCGACATATCATCAACAGTTAACGGTGGTGTGATGGTTATATTCACCAAGCCGGTTAGATCTGGTACCCTTCTCGTTTAGATTTATGTGATAAGTCTGTATGTGGGTTTCCTATCAGGCAGTTCTGTTCAAAATGTAACCTTTACCAGGGCTTCCAGCACAATATAAGGTCCATGCTTTGGACTCAATTGTTTGTGTTCTGAGGTGGATAAGAGAACAAGTTCGTTATCACCAAGCTGGAGAGTTGATGTATTGTTTTTCTTTTCCATGTTACTTTTGACCACCTCTGTAATTGCCTCTAGTCGATCATGCAGTGCTAGCTCATACTGCTCTAGTGAAGTGGTGCGTTTTACTTCTCCTTCCCATTCTTCATGGAATAAGCTGAGGATATTGTGAGGTTGCTGACCAAACAGGAGCTTGAAAGAACTGATTCTGGTTGCGGCTTGGATTGCATTGTGGGACCCATATAGTAGTAGCAATTCCATATCCCAGTCGTTGACATCCAGCGTATGGCTTTTCTTAACATCTGTTTGCTGGTCTGTTTATGCTCCTCCACTGCCCTGTCTGGCTGTGGATGACGTACTGAAATGTTTCAAACTTGTTCCATTGTAAGAAAAGTTACATAGGTTCCTTGGTTGGCTATGACTCTCTTTATTAAGGTATCAACTGGTCAAATACATGGGAATCAGTTGTCTCACTCAAGGGAAAAGCTTCAGGAAATGTGATTGCATGTTCAGCTGTGACCAGCACGAACTGAAGCCCTATACCAGATAGTTCAATAGACCTCTCTGCATCCACCCTGATAAGTTGCAGTAGACGTTGGATTGCAATAGTGCATTAGAGTGGCATCTCTAGTTTTTCACTGTCAGACTGGACACCTTTCTAATAATGTTCAGTTTCAGCATTGATGTCAGGCAAAAATAGTCACTGGACTAATACATGTTTGGGTTTCCCCACCTCCATGGTGCCATCCCCTAAGTTAGCCTTATCCCAGTTATAAACACTAGAGGATGTTTCATTTTTGTTGAGTTGTGTTCCAGGTACCATTCAATAGACTTGCACTATCACTGATTGGTCTGTCCTGAGGGTGAGGCAGTGTTATCATTTTCATCACAGGATCTTAATAGGGCATACTATGCTGTTCATATTTATGTTGTTTAGGCTAGGTTGCTCAGTTTTCTATATTCCAAATGGCTGATGTAATTGGGTTTGACTGGTCATCAGTTGGGGTGCTTCCTTCCTTTTTCATCAAACTTAGTTGCCACATTTCTTTATGTTTAGTTATCCAATTTTCTGTGGAAAAAGGAACTTCCACCCACTAGTTCTTGGATTACTCCTGCCCATAGAACAGTGACATACAATTCGGCTCCTAGGATAACTGGTTTGAGTAAGTTGGATGTATAACAACGGTTGCGTAGAAAGACTGGCTGACCAGTTGCATACAGACTTTTTCAAGTAGGTATGGTTCTAATATGCTAAAATCACTTTTGGGTCAAGGATGCTACCGCCTCTTCCTGGGGACACCCAGGCAGCCACAGCCACTTGGCCTACAGTCCTCACTTACTCGTCCAGTGCAGTCGGGGGAGCCGGCAGCTCCTTGTTCCCTGATTCCACCAGACATGGGCACAGGGAGTGTGATTCTGATCTTGGGTATGCTCAATAAGCACCGGGCTCTCCCTCCTTTAGAGCCCACAGTATCTTATGTCAGGGGGCTCCTATAGCAAAGTGGATGCATCAGTGATGCCCTGCCTCCAGGCGGGTATATTTAAGTACTGTGATACACTTACCAACAATGTGGCTAGTCCGCCGATAGGGCCTACCTGGCAACAGGTCCCCCAGGGATGAATAAGAAATACTGTAAATTCATGTATTGATTAGTGACTCCATGATTGGATTATTTGATTTACCTGTCAGACCTTAGTATACTGCAGCATGTGTGTCGAGGGCCTGTAAATCAAATGCTGCTGGTAGGCTTGCAGCACTGATTGTGCCACCCACAGAAGCAGCCTGTAAAGTGTAACTCAGGCCTGCCATTGCAGAGCCTGTGTGCAGTCTGGTACTGCCATGTCAACTTGGCAAGTGCACACCCTTGCCAGTCCCTAAACCTTCCCTTTTCTACATATCAGACACCCCTAGGGCAGGGTGCATTGTATGTAAAAGGTAGGTCATGGCCTGATGTGTGTGGCATGACCTGATAGTGAATTGCAGCCTATTTTGTTTTTCACTATTGCATGGCTACCTGTCCCCATAGGCCAGAATGGGCAGTTTAATTATAACATCTTATAATCCTAACTGACCCAGGGAACATGGTAGAAATTCAAGTTTAGTATGCCTGAACTCAGAATGATAAAATACATATTTTAGTGAAGTTGGTTTTAACATTCTGTGTTTGAAAATACCACTTTTAGAAAGTAGGTATTTTCATGCCTAACCATCCAGCCAGCCTCTGTTAGCTTGTGTATTGTATGTCTGGTTTTGTGAGTGACAGGGGCTGGGGGGCTCCAGGAGACAGGGTGAGTCATCACTAGGTTGAATAGGCCTATCTGCATGAGGAGTGGTGGGAGGACTACCACCTGGGCCTGAATAGGGCTGTGCCTGTCTTCCACAATGCTGGCTCCACCTCCTGGGGTGCGTCTGATGACACTGGCCACACTGACAAAGGAAGAAGGTGTGCACTGGCAGAATGCACCCAGAACTGGTTTGGACTAGGCACAGGACCCTCTGCCTTCAAAGAACAAAGAGAAAAACAGTATAAATATTGGGGCCCAGACCCCAAGACTTTAGATCACTTCTGGGAAATCAAGACAAACCTTCGCCAAGGAGAAGAACCAAGGAAGCTGCAGGAGTTTGGACTGCCCATCTGCCAGTGTGCTGTTTACTGGGTTGGCCTGCAGTGGTTTCTTCATTGTCAAGGAAAGGAGAAGGAACTTTTAAGAAACTTTCATCATCTTGCAGAATATTTCTCCACGGGCTTGAATTTTAGCTTGCCTCCTTCCTGAAGTCTCAGGGATACAAGACGTCGCACATTCTACTTGCCTGCATCTGGAACTTGCTGTTCTAGTTGCTACAGAAGGAAATTGCTACACCGAAACCGACGAGCGACGCCGTACTCTGCATCGAAGCCGTGAGCGCTGCTCCGTCTTACAACGTAGACCCGATGCCGGCTGCCGTGCCGCATAGACTCCAAAGCCGACACCACAGCTGAGCCGATCCTCGACGTGAGTGGTCAAGAATCCATAGACATCGTGACATCGTACAGAACCGTGGTTTCTGCGCCATCGTGACGTCACCTCCTCTCCGGTAAGGAACCGACACCTCCCCTGCTTTGCGCAAGCATCGAGGACCCAACGCATCGCCCCCGAAGCAAGGAACCGACACCGCACAGCGCCAACGACACTGCATCACCCCGACGCCGTGAGCTGTCTTTGTTTTCGCTTTTCCAAGGTACTGTTCTTTGTGGGTCTGTTTTGACTCCGGGCCCGACGCCGCACACCTCACGGTCGGCGCCGTACTTTGGGATGTGTTTGACCTCGACATTGTGATAACTCCAGTTGGAGTTATCTGTTGCTAAAGACTACTTTTAAGTAAATAACCTATTTTTTAGCTATTTCTACTATCTTGAAGTATTATTTTTGATTACAGTATTGTGGATTTTTGTCGTTTTGGTCATGTGTTGAGTATATATAAAGAATACTTATTTTTTATAAAACCTGTGTGGTGTCCATCCATAGTGTTTCACTGTATTACTGTATGTGCTCACAAATGCTTTACACACTGCCTCTGAGATAAGCCTGTCTTCTCGTGCCAAGCTACCAAGGGGGTGAGCAGGGGTTATCTAGGAGTGTAATCCCCTCTCCCTGACTAGAAGCAAGGGTCCCTACTTGGTCAAAGGTACCTACCTCTGACAACTAGAGACCCCTAGTTCTAACACTCAGCAAGGTAAAATCTCAATGAAGAGATATAGGGCCAGATGTAAGACCAATTTTAGCATGCGCAAACGGGTTAGCGACCCGTTCGCGCAATCTACAATTGGAGTGGCCATGTACTAACACAATTTTGCAGGTCGCAAATGAATTGCAACTCGCAAAAAAGTGTTTAGAGACTCGCTATTTGGAGGGAGCGTTCCCTTCCAAATAGCGACTCTCTAACCCATGTACAAATGTTTTGCGCCCGCAATTGCCGTTGCAAAACCCTCGCAAATTACCACCCTCCTCAAGAGGGTGGTAATGGAGTCGCAAATGGGAACTGGTCCCCAGGGGACCCCTGCCCCTTTGTGACAGGTTCAGAAAATATTTTTAAGGGCAGGCAGTGGTCCCAAGGACCACTAACTGCCCTTAAAAAAATGAAACGAAAACATTAAAAAAATTTTTTTTTAAATGCACCCCGTTCTCCTTTAAGGAAAACAGTCTGCATTAAAAAAAAAACTGCTTTATTTAAAAGCAGTCCCAGACATGGTGGTCTGCTGAGCCCAGCAGGCCACCATGCCTGGGAGGACCTGCCATTCCCAATGGGCTCGCAAATTGCGTGAGGCTCATTAATATTCATGAGCCTCGCAATTTGCGACCCCATCGGGAATCGCAAACAGTGTTAAACACACTGAGTCACATGTACGATGGCCGAAATAGCGCCTCGCAAATTGCGAGTCTTTTGCAAATCGCTATATGCGAGGCACTATTTAGGATGCACAACAGTGTGTAACACACTGTTAGCGATTCCCAATGGGGTCGCAAATAGAGAGGCTCATGAATATTAATGAGCCTCTCGCAATTTGCGACTCCATTGGCAATGGCAGGCCCTCCTAGGTATGGTGGCCTGCTGGGCTCAGCAGACCACCATGTCTGGGACTGCTTTTAAATAAAGCAGTTTTAAAAACAAAATGCAGCCTATTTTCTTAAAGGAAATCGGGATGAATTTAAAAAAGAAAAAATGAAACGTTATCGTTTCATTTTTTAAGGGCAGGCAGTGGTCCCTGGGACCACTGCCTGCCCTTAAAAAATATTTTCCCCAGCGTTTGCAAAGGGGAAGGGGGTCCCCTGGGGACCTCTTCCCTTTTGCGACCCCATTACCACCCTCTTGAAGAGGGTGGTAATTTGTGATTGTTTTGCGCATGCAATTGCGGACACAAAACATTCTTACATAGGATTGCGCTTGCTATTAGGAAGGGAACGCCCCTTACTAATAGCGAGTCGCAAAACCCTACTTTGCGAGTCACTAAAAATTGCAACTAGCAAAATAGGGTTTGTACATTCCCCATGCTGCTTTTGCATGCGCAAACAGGTTCGCAAACCCGTTTACGCATGTAAAAATGGTCGTACATCTGGCCCACTGTTGTACACCTAGTTTTGGGACTCACCGATTGTGAGTTGCAATCGCAACGCAATTTGCGAGTCGCAAAATTGCTGGTCATACATCTGGCCCATAGTGTCTAATAGGAGAGTTATTTCCCTTTGTAAAGTAATTGTTACATGAAATCTATGAATCTATGATGCAGTAAAAGTGCGTGCTACGGTATTATTACCGTAGCACGCGTTTTTACTGCCTCATAGATTCAAGTCACTCGAATCTGACCTTTGTAGTGCACTATATGTTTAATGTCTTGCTATTTTCTGTATATTTTTTCCAGGAAATGAGTGTTCCGATATTATTTGTGTTGGTCAATAACGATACCACATTGTAATCACCATTAGAGTGCAATGCATTTTTTTGTGTTGTGATATTCAAAATCGACAGAAATCATTGTTCGTAATTGGTTCCAATTAAAGACACTGGATGCGTGGTTTCCCATAGCGAAGACCCTATGGTTTGTACCCACATTAGTCTCTTGGAGATATCACAGCAGGTGGGCGCGCACCTATCCAGCCACCTCTTAGTTTCTTGCTTTTTTCATTATTTTCTGAGTGTTATTGATTCTTGCATCTGTGGGCATATGTGCCTTTCGAATCCCACAAAAGGGCACCGATGATCTATCATGGCACGTTTATTGCTGCTGTAAGTGAATGAATTTTTTTTGTTCTGACCTGCCTTTTTGAGTTTTTAAAACAACATTTTCCTTAGCGGATCAGGAGAACTAAGAGAGAGCATCAGCAAGTGTGACTAGTGCTGCCCGTCGCACATCTAGTTTTATTTCTCGTTTAAGTCAGGAATGGTGAATAAAGTCATCATAATATCAAAGTTATCTATTTTCACTTTTTTAAATCTAAAACCATTTTATCTTTTCACCATATTTTAGTCTATCTCTGTATGATTAACAAAGAGACATTTTTTGTGAACAACACGTCGGTATACATTAGTCACCCCTGTTTGTATCGTTCTTTAAGGATTTAGGTGAGTCTTAGTGATCGTGTCAGGGGTGGGAACAGCTGTATCAATAACAATAGAATGCAGTCCCTGCTGCCATGAATCAGCAGATCTCTAGCAGGATTGTACCATACAAAATAGAGCTGCATTGTGAACTAGCCAGATGTGAAAACAATTCACAACACATGCCACTTGCACTATTAAAGTATGTGTGTGTGTGAGTGCGCGCGCGCGCACACACGTGTGTGTGTGTGTGTGTGTGTGTATTCCTCCCATTCTTGCTCCTGAAATAGAAGACACTGCACGGAATCCCATGGCACTTATTTATTCTCACAAACAGTTTGTCAAGTAACGTGTTTCGGCCACAAGACCGTCTTTTTTCAAGCTTGGCAGGCGTCATTTCAAACACACCATTTATACACTGACACAATGCACATGCTACATGGGTATGATATATATATTAGCCTGGGTAAATGTGTCATAGTAGGACCTACTGTAGTACATGATGCCCCCATTACAAATTCCTTGTTAACTCCACAGGGAGGTACAGGAATACAGGACCTGTATCACCCTGTGAGTTCAACAAGATCACATGTTAAACTCAGCCACGGCCTGTGCAGGTGAGTGCGGTAGGGCCGGGTGGGGGGGGGGGGGGATATTGGCATACGACGGCGAGGGAAAATGAATTATTTATTTAATTTTCCCTCGTCATCATCTGTCGAAATCCCCCCCACCCGGCACCACCACCCCACCTCGTACTGGCCGCGGCTGGTTTAACTCACTTGAATGACAGAAAAACCTGCCAGATCAGGAATTACAATGTTATATATTGCAGTTTTTACCTAATTCCAGGTAGTTTAACAGTGATATTTACCACCACCTCAGAGCAGGCGGTTAGTATCTGTGGGGAGGCTCTGCAGGTCAAGTGGAGTTGGTGCGGTGTAATTGAAGAGCATCTGGGGGCTAGGAAGGCTGTAGCATGTTCCGTTCCCCCCACAGTACTGGAGAGAGTAGGTGTGTGACAGACAGGGCAATTACCCACAGCCCCAGCTCTTCTCCCAGCCACATTTTTTCTGAGTGTGAATTTACATCCACTAAAGCTGGGTGTGGTGTTTCCTGGCTGGATCCACACACACCAGTCTCCTGAGTATATTACTTTAGGTAATTTGTAATGGGAGTCTTGTTACCGAGTGCATCTTTTGGAGTGGCGACAAATTACCACCAAGGGTTATTTTTTTTTTTTTTTTAATAAACCTTTATTTCTCCAAGAGTCCGGACACAGCTATTCAGCCGACAACCCGGAGGTTCGGCAGCTTCGATAGAGAAGGACAAAGAAGCGTCCACATTACATTAAAGGAGCAGTGAAAAGATTCCATTTTTAAGTAAACACAAACACACAACAAACCCCAGCAAGGCAAGAACACTGAATGCCCATGGTGATAGCCCCCCAGGGGAGGCCGGACCCCAATCATCTAACAGTCACAGTACTATGATAAGAGGAAGAAGGGGGACAGCAGAGGCCCAAGTAGTCAATTAATCATCACATCTTATATACTGAGCTGGAAAGAATGTCAAGAAGAAAGCTGTTCCTCGGGGGGATCCAAATCAGGGGCAAGACATATTCCCCCCCTGTATTGATTCCACCGCCCCCAGATGGCGTGCCACTTCCGAGGGCGGCCTCTAGCGCAATATACTGTCTTTTCCCTGAGCATACTCCAATCCATATTTTCTTACCACGCGGTCAGTGTGGGGGGCCCCACGGAGCCCCACAATCGCGCGATGTCTCTCTTAGCGACCATGTTTCCCAGAGTCACCCATTGGGTCTGTGCCGCATCGTGATCAGTGGGCCCCCAGACATTCAGGAGACAACACCGCGCTTCCGGCTGCATAGCAATGCCCGTCACCTCCCCCATCACTGCATGGACTCTCCTCCAGAATTCCGTGATGACACCACATTCCCAGATGATATGCAGGAAAGTACCCACCATACCACATCCCCTCCTACATAGGCCTTCCTCAGAGAATCCCATATGAACCAGCCTTGGCCCCGTCACATACACTCGATGCAGTATTTTGAGCTGCACCAGCCTCAGACGCGACGGGATCGCAACCTCCTTGGGAGAGGAAACAGCAGACTGCCAATCCTCGTCATCCAACTCGAGTCCATCCCTAGTCCACTGGTCCCGCAGCCCCAGAAGCGTATCCGCCCGGACGTTTATCAATTTCTTGTAGATGAGCGAGATCGTGCTCTCAGGCATATGGCCATCAAGGATCCGGTCCTCCAAAGGGGAGGACTCAGGCACCTTCTCACCCTCCACGAGGACTGACCGGAGGGCATGACGCACCTGAACATAGCGGAAAAACTCGGAAGTCCCCAGCTCATACTCCTTCTGCAACTCTTCAAAGGACTTCACCCTCCCCTTAATCAGCACATCTCCGACCCTGGAGATGCCGATCAGGTCCCATTTATCAAAACCTTTTGTATGCCAAAGCCTACCCAATCTTTCAGATTCAAACAGCGGGGTAGCGAGGGTGAGCCTATCCTTCCAGCCCAGCGAGTCAGTTGCCATCTTCCACACACGCACCGCCACCCCAGTGGGCCCCATGAGGGACGAGTCCAGGGACCGCGAGTACAACGCCCTGTGATAGTTACCACCACGCAGCAACCACCTATCCATGGCATAACCAGGGCTGAGGGCAGGGCCATAGAGACCATGATTAATCGCGCTCAGCTGGGTGGCCCAATAGTAGCGTCGGATGTCTGGAAGCGCAATACCCCCATCATACCATGGAAGCGTCAACTTAGCAATTGCTATTCGCGGCCGCCCGTCCCACAACAACGTTCGTTGGAGGCTTTCGATCTCCCGAAAGTATTTGGCCGGTACCCAATCTAGAGTATTCTGCAATGCGTAGAGGAACCGGGGAAGAGACATCATTTTGAACAAGGCAGCGCGCCCAATGAGGGAGAGCGGCAGCCTCCGCCAGCCCTCTACATCCCGCCGCAGGCGCGCTAGGGGGGGGGAGCAGGTTCCTCTCATACCGCAAAGCGGAGTCCGTGGAGATAAAGATCCCCAGATACACGAAGCCCTGCTGAGCGATCTGGATCGAACAAGTTCGCGGGATCGGTGGAACCTCGCCACTCAGAACATATAAATACGATTTACTCCAATTGATGACGAGACCCGAATTCCTACCGAAAGATGTAAGAACGTCACAGACCACTATCAGTGATTTCTTGGGCGAGGCAAGATACAACAGGATGTCATCAGCATATAGCGAAATGCGGTCCTCGTGTTCGGGCGACCATCTAAGTCCCCGTATATCCGGGTTCCAGCGTATCCACGCCGCCAGTGGCTCAAGGGCGAGGGCGAACAACAATGGCGACAGGGGGCAACCTTGCCGAGTGCCCCTCCCAAGCTGAAACGGAGTCGACGCCCGGCCATTTACCACCACACTCGCAAGGGGTCCCTCATACAGCAACCTCACCCAGCTCACAAAACCATGGCCAAAGCCGAACTTGGCCAGCACAGCCCACAAATATGCCCATTCCACCGTATCAAAGGCCATCGTGGCATCGAGAGACGCCACAACAGCTGGTTCCCGCAGCGTGCCCGCCCTGGCGATTACACCATGAAGGCGCCGAAGGTTTAACGCAGTGTTACGATGCGGAATAAAACCGGATTGATCCGGGTGGATCAGGTCTCCAAGTACCCTGATCAATCGGGCCGCAAGGACTTTAGCCAGAATCTTCGGCTCGGCGTTAAGAAGTGAGATAGGCCTATATGAGGCACACTTATCTCGGGGTTTACCATCTTTGTGTATAACAACAATTGTCGCCAGTCGCTGATCCAACGGGAGGGTCCCACTCCCCCGCGCCTCCACGAACATGGCGCGCAGGTGAGGGGCAACCCTATCCGGAAACAGCTTATACAGGTCAATTGGCAAGCCATTCGGGCCCGAGGCCTTGCCCGAGTTCAGCGCGCGGATAGCTCCCGCCACCTCATCGACCGTTATGTCTCCATCCAGATCGTCCCTATCTACGTCGGAAAGACAGGGCAAAGCGATATCACGCAAGAGGTCACGCGAGTCCTCGGGCGGCCTATCCGACACTGAGGCATAAACCATACGGAAATAGTCCGTGAAGCACTGTACAATCCTCTCAGGTTCCACAATCACCTCTCCCCCCTCTCCCGTCAACTCCGGCACTACTCTATTAACCCGTTCTTTTTTGTCAAGCCAAGCTAGGAGTTTCCCGGCCTTGTCACCAACAACATCCCTACTGAGGGTCTTAGCGGCATTCGTCACCAGGTCCTTATACTCGGCTTGCTTCAAGCTCAGCTCATGCAGTGAGGCCTCTGTAACCTCCTCCTCTAGCGCTCCCTCCAAAGCCACGATATCCTCCTCAACCTCAACCTGCATAACCTCGCCATCTCTCCGCCGCTTGGCCGCCACTACAAGGGAGAGGGCCTCCCCTCGCAGTACGGTCTTAAATACTTCCCACAGCGACACTGCCGAGTCCACGGATCCCTGATTGTCCTTGAAAAAATTATCAACTGTCTTCACCAGTGCGCTGCGCATCTTGGGGTCTCGGAAGTACCAAGGGTTAATAGGAGCCACCCTTCCCCCTCCCTCACGGCCAACATCCAGCCTGACCCACACTGGCGAATGGTCCGATATACCACGCGCCATGTGCCTGGCCTCGGACACCATTGAGGCGTGCGCAGCCAGAGTGAGCAGGTAATCAATCCTAGAGAGGCTACCATGCGCTCCGGAGTGGAAGGTGTATTGGCTCTGTGTGGGGTGCCGGAGCCTCCAGCAGTCTATCAGGCCAAGTGTGTCAAGAAAGTCTGGAAGCCACTTCTGAGCCCCCCCTGTGTCTCTGGGCGGGTATCTATCCAGCAGCCCAGAGCCGACAGCATTGAAATCACCCCCCACCACAAGCATACCCCCCGGGAGATCCAGCAAGGCCCTACCCAGATCTGTAAACGTGGAGGCCTGCAGGGCCGGCGGGACATAAACCGAAACTAAAACCAAAGTTCTTCCTTCCCACCGCCCCGCCACCGCCACAAACCTCCCCCTATCGTCAACAATGGTGGAGTCCACCTCGAATGGTAGCGAGGCTCTGACTAGGATGCCCACACCCCTGGACCCAGAGGAAAATCCCGAATGAGCTATGAATTTATAACCCTTCCTATTAAGAGCATAGCACGTGTTACCTATAAGGTGCGTCTCCTGCAGTAGGGCGACATCCGGCAATGACCGTTTCAAGAATTGCAAAACAATCCCGCGCTAATGTGATCCCCCAAACCATTAACATTCCAGCTAATAACACTTAAACCCCTACCCCCCATCCCCAAACGTAAGGAGGCCCACCCCACACCCGAAGAGCCACCATGGAACAGTCCTGAAAATAATCAATACGCCTTGCAGAAACAAACCCCCCAACAACAAACCCAAAATCCCAACTATCCCCCCCACCCTGCACCCCTGCTGCAGCTGACAAAGCCCCCCCAACTTGCAGTGTGCCTGTCGCCCTACCAAACCCAGAATCTACAAAAAGTACCCTAAGGGAGGAAAGAGCTCCCCTCGTCCTCCCACAACCCTCCGTATTTACTGCATTCTGTTCAAGTCATTAGCTAGAGTCAAATCGAGTCAGTCCGGTTCCGAAGACATCAACCTTGTTCATCCCGGCCACTGTCCCCGTCTGCGGCAGTGTCCTCTCCCGTCCGTCGTCGGGGCAGAGCGTCCAGCCATTCATCGGCCATGACAGGCGACTCAAAAAAGAATGTTCGGTCTTCGTACACCACACGTAGTCTGGCAGGGAAGAGCATGGCATATTTCAGTTCCCTCTCCCGAAGCCGCCTCTTCACCCCCAGGAAGCCCTGCCTCTGCCTCTGCACCTGCTGGGTGAAGTCAGGATAGAAATTCACCGACGCGTTCTGGAAGGGGACCGGGCCCGTCACCCTCGATGCTTGCAGGATAGCGTCCCGATCTCGAAAATGAAAGAGCCGGGCGACAATCGGCCTCGGTGGGGCTCCCACCTTGGGCCTACCACCCGGCACCCTATGGGCCCTCTCAACTGCAAAAAACTTTCCAAGACCCTTAGGCTGCAGATGGTTAAGCACCAAGTCCTCCACTAGCAGGTCTACAGAAGTCTCGTCCGAGGACTCCGGGACCCCGATAACGCGCACGTTGTTGCGCCTGGCCCGGCTCTCAAAGTCCTCCAGCCGACGGGCAGCGAGATCACTCTCGGTCCGCAACTTACAGACCTCGGTCTGTAGTTCCGAGACATCATCGGCGAGGCCCGTGGTCTTGAGGTCCAGGGTTTTAACTCGTTCGTTCGTTTTGCCCAAATCCGTGCGGATCAGATTAACGTCCACCAAGATGGCATCCACTTTGTGCGCCAGGGCATCAAACTGTCTCCCAATCGAAGTCTGCAGCCCTTCGAGCGCGCCCATGACATCCTGGAGCGAGAGCTCCGGGGCCAAGGGTGAGGCAGTCTTCTGTGCATCCGGCGACTGGCTCGGTCCACCCGGTGACCCCTTCTGCTGGGCGTTGCGGTCCATATTATTGGCCTGAGTATAGGCTCCCCGCCTGGTGGCCTTAGGCTTCAGCCGATCCACCTCTGCTTTGCCCGACATGGTTGGCTCAAGCAGGTCGGTTCAAACAGGACGACCCTCTCTCAGTGAAAGGAGGCAGGAGTGCGCAGTCCTGCGATGGGCCGCCAGAGTAGCGTGCAGAGCGTCCAAATGATAATAAAGCAGCCGAGAGCACTCCCTGGGCAGGGCCAACAAAGGGCGAGAAAGTGAAAGTGAAAGGATGGGGACCTCCGTCCGGTAGTTCACACCTCGCCTGGCCGCTGTTGTTCAATTAGAGGTCGGGCATCCTGCCAACTCTAGCCCCTGGCATCCCTCGGAGATAGGCCTCAATCTTCCGCCATGCATAACTCCGGTTCCCGGTGGGCGATCCGACCGCGGGTAGCATCAATCGCCTCCCTGACAAGTCATCTGCACGATGCCATGCATGCACACAGGATTAGAGACAGGATAGTCGACGGAGGGCACGAGGGTCTCGGGAGCTCAAAGCTCACGCCACCACCAAGGGTTTTAATCTAATGACAAGGAGTGTCCAAACAGGCATTCTCTTTATAGGTTTTATAATAAACCTTTCTCCTTTGACATTTTTGATCTACATGCGCGGTACCAAAACCCAGCTTGTCGCTTGGTATTTTTTCTCAATGATATCAAGAGAATTAGCGGTTGTTTTATTGGCATGTGATAAATTTATACATTTCTGTATACCTCTCGAGGCACCATTTTTAGGTCGAGCCTAGCGCAGCTTGCATGCGCTGCTCTATGGGGAGGCCACTTGGAATCACTCCAGACTTTCTCGAAACTTTTCAGTGTGGATTTTTAACTTCCACACAGTCTATTGGCTTTTGCGTGTGTCATTCAAAAATGAAAGCATGCAATTGGCCAAATGCTGGTGCATGTCCCACCTTTTCTCTAACTGTTCACTCTCACGGCATCCAGCTGTCGGGAGCGAGCAGCGGCGTGCAGGGTGCCAGCTGCATTCCTTATCTCATCTAGCAGATGGCAAGTCAACAATCGACATTAACATCAGTTGGCTGCCCCCTCCCCTACTCCCCACACCTAACCTCTTCTAAACAGACACAATAATAACTTTTTTGCGCGTTTATACAATGCAGCTGCTTAAACCAGTTCGCTGCAAGGCTGCTGTGCCTTAATAATAATAATACAAATAAATCTCTTCTGTTAAGTCTGAAGCGGCATAATGTTAAGCAAAGCTAAAGCCAGCCCAAGCACAGCTGCAAACGGGCAGACACCCTGTGCTCCCCCTCGCAGGGCCCCCCCCTTTTCTCCGATGCCAGCTCATGAAATTGGATAATCATCCCCAATGAAGTATGTATATATTTCGTAAATATACCACACGTAACCGGCTATGACAGGTTTATGAAGTACAGCATGAATGTCATTACGTATTTGGTTGCGAGCTCGTACAAGCTAATAGTTTTGCAAAGTAACTTCTTTTTACCACAACAGAGTCAGATGACTACCATTATAACGATGATTTTTATTGAAAGTGGGTGTATGATTGTGTGTGTTGGCTACTAAGAATGAAAGAACGAGTATATTTTGCACATTGCAAGTTGGTCTCTGATAATTTGTTGGTGGAATAATACCCAGCATTTATCCACAGAAAAATATATCACGCTTCGTGGCAAAGAAATAAGAAAGAATGCAAATGTGTAAACACATGTGCTGGCCAAATAAAAAGCGAGAATAACCAGTGTAATATGAACCATTGAAATACAGCAAAAGAAAAATATATCACTATTTTCTTTTTCAGCTAGCAGAACAATGCAAAGTATGGAGATGTGTTTATATGAACAACTCATGGGTTGTTTTTCATTCATACTTTTATCTTTACAGATACCGAAGAAACGCTATTTTCAATCAAGAAAGGTTAATGTACCTTTAATTATTCTCCAATTTTGGAGGACTTAAAACAAACGAATAGGCATACAATCCTATCAACATTTTGAGTGTAGTAGGGACATATATATTTTTTGGTCCTGATGAGTAAAGCAGTGGGGACTGCTTACGAAACATGTTGACCCAGTAGGGAGTATCTAATTGACATACACCCCCTACGCAACCCCAATTTTTAACATTCTCAGCTAGGGAATTGAATAAAGTCTGTTTTTTCCACTAGCTAGAGGATTTTTAATTTTTTGTATTTCACTCACTAACCCTATCTCACTCACCATCACTTTACACATAGTTTTCTTCCTTCAATTAACAACAGTGCTCCTATATACATATTGGTCGAAGCACGCCCCGCCCCGTAGAGGGACGGGAAGACCCCCATGATGAAGCATGACACTATGGGAATTCATAGTGTGTGAGGGGTATTTTAACAAACATTTAGTGCCTTTATCTGACATTACATATGGCACTGCTTTATTTATTCACCATTTAAAATAATAAAATACACAAAAATATTTTTATATCACATTGAGTAGAACCACTTTGTTTATTTGAGGTCGATTTATTTGCGCAGCAGATTTTCCACAGTACTATTTTATTTACTAGTTCGAATCAAAGGTAAGCCACACACATTTAGACATGAAAATGCATACATACAATGCTTATATCAGCTTTGTGATAATATAGCCTCATCTCCTCATCATGAAAACCAGGAACGGAACTGTCTGTTATATTTACTTACAGTACATGATGTTTTGCCTACGTTACAAAGACACTGGTGATCCCGTGTATCCGGGGATAATGCGATGTTAACAGTGCAGATTATCACCGACATTAAAGCAGGGGCTGCTTTCTGCACACACGGTGTGCAGAAGCGCTCTCTCCTGGCGCCTGCTGCCTCTAGCCGCTGTGCATGTCGGTGTGACCGTCAGCACCCTCTGTCAAGGCCTCTCTCTCCTGTGGCCTCTGCTTCTCCCTGTGTCTTTCTGTGTCCGCCCCTCGGTCTCATGGTTTCTATGACTTTGTCTTATTAACTGTCTTATGCCATGTTCCTCCTCAGCATCTGTCTGTCTTTCACTGTGTCTCTGTTTCTTTGTCTCTGTCTATATGTCCGCCTTTCACTGTCTCTGTTCACTTATCTGTATAGCCTGTCTCACTGCCCTTGTCTCGCTCTGTCTCTGTCTATCCCTGTCTATGCTTGCAGATCTATCTATGCCTGTCTCTGTCTCACTGACCGTGTCTTGCTCTCTCTGTCTCTATACACAATTTTCTATGGTGCTTATCTGTGTTTGCTTGTCCGTACATTTTTCCCTCTCCATGTCTTTCTGTCTCTCTGTCAGCGGTTATGCAAGATTCTGTAAACAGAAAGAGCGAAGTGTATTTCTGAAGCAGTTTATGCACAAAGCATGTATACAGTGATTCCCAGGCGTTTGGGCACTTTTCAGGGCTTGTGGGAGAGTGTCAGCTGGTGAACAAAACAGTGAAAAGGGATCATGAGGGCGATGAACTTGCATACTGTACATGTACTGTGTGCTGTGTGGCAGTCATATGTGCGTGCTTTGTGCTCGGCAGGTTTTCTGTGCAATATACTACAACCTTGTGTTTCATGGCCTGCCTTGTTCTGTGGTCTCGGTGCTGTACATCTACCACCCTCTTACCTGTGTTTTACATGCACCCTTTCTACCCCGCGCTTTGCGTACACTAAGCTCTAAGTATGGATTGCCCTACTGTGAACTCTGCTGTGCATATATTTTACAACATATTGCCATGTGCTCCATGTATGGTGTATATGCTGTGTTTTACGCTTACTCTGTGCTATACACACATGCACTCTGCTCAACTTACACCATGTTTCCCGGGTTTTACATGTATTTGTGTTCACTGCAGGGGACTGTGTTCGACCTCATGGTCACAGGTCCCAATACCGGAAAATTCACTCAGCCTTGCATCCTTTCTGAGTTTGAGAAAATGAGTACTATTGAGTTGGGTAACCAATAGACGTCTTGTATTCAGTGCCAAGATGCCCCTTTGAGGGTGAAAGTGTGCTTTACAAATACATGTTATGTAATGTTACTATGATGAACTGCCCCCACCTAACAATAAAAACTATAACAAAAAATCATTAGAACAGGCAGGAAAAAATTGGCAGCGTTACATAAACAAAAAAACTAGAACACATTTTTGGTGTTAATTCTGGTTTTGATGGGGTACTTCAGTTGTATATAATGTTTTCTAGGTTATATATAAGGTGACAAAAATGGTATAACACTTTTTTATTACAACCTATAACTTTTAAATATGCTGCACAACATTCACAATGCTCTACAACACATATTAAAAACATTAATAAAGCCAATAGCTCTGTCTAAACACTTATAAGGCCCCAAAGGCGAGACCTATTGGCTATGCCAATGCTTGTTTAGTTCATAGTTAAAAACGTTTGGGTGGGGAGCGTAGGGGTCATGAATATCCCTCAGAATACACAATCACCTTTTTTAGGTCTAGACTACAGACAGCTTTAGGCATGTGTTGGCAAGATGTATTGTTTCCAATATCATATATATTCCTAAAGCTGGCTTTGGTCCATCTCATTGCTCGTGGCTTGATGGCTTTTTTGGCAATTCTGATTATATGGCTTTCCTCCTTGTTCTCGCGTTTGTCCCACCCAGCAGCATTTCGGTCTCTCGGTATTCTGATTGAATTGTGTATCTTTCAACTGCTGATGTGAGACCTTCATTGGAATGCATTAGAGCAACTGTTTTTTCTCACTGCTCCCCCTCCTCCCCTATCCTCCTAACTTCCAACCTCCCCCCACCCAACCCCAGTGTTTTCATTCCAACTCAGTACTCAGGCAGCACCACAAGCACATTATATTCAAATAGGTAGAATGAGTGATAATCTTGATAGAGACAGATTAGCGGCAGAACTGTTTGACAACCTGTGCAGAGGAAGTACAGTCACAGAGGCAGTTAAAAATACTAATCAGCCGAAAAATGAAGGATTGTGAGATAAATTTATCAAACTTGAAAGACTTAAACGATCGGAGATGTCGAAGTGGTGGGATGGCGCCACACTAAAACAGTACATGAAACTTAACAGAATCCCAAGGGGTCTTCGTTCCCAGATCATCCCGACATATGATGACCTGGACGAAGACCTCCTTGTGATTTGGGAAAAAGAATTGACCTCTAGCTCTATGAAATTAATGGAAATTCTATTTGAAATCGCAGAAAGGAAAGTGAAGAAATTGCAGGCTGAAATTGCACAATTAGAAGGGGAGATTGTATCTCTTAATCTGCCAGAAGTGGCAGCTAAGAATTATGAAATCCTTAAAGGAGTACTTTCAAATCATCAAAATGACGTCAAACAACGTAAGGCACGTAAGCTGAAGAGGGATGAAGATAGATTATAATAGTGGGAGAGTTTTCACTTTCTCTAAAAAATATGATTATCTCATCCCTTTGGACAAGAGCAAACAGATTCCTGAACCACAGTCTACCAGTTCAAGTAATACCTCCTTAAATACAGTACCGACCAGTGGTAGCGATGTGGAAGGGGGGTCGGGAATAGAGGGGAGACAGGCATACCCTTTGGGGAATTCATCTTTCTTACAGGAAGTAAATCGCATCAAAAGGGGGAACCGAGAGCAGATCAAGAGAACAGAAAATATAAGAAAACAAGGAGGGGCAATAGGAGTGGCAGGAGAAGAAGACCGAACAGGAATGAAAACGCGATCTTGGGACAAGAAGAACCAAAAATATTAGTAGGAGGAGAAGTTGAAGTTGTTAACCTATCAGATCGTACACTGACAGAGGAAATTATCACACTTTTGAAAAAAGGTTTAGGATTTTGTCCTAATTATAGAGGGGACATTTGTGATACTAAAATTGATCTATTCAAATTTGTCAGACATTTAAAACTGAAAAAATATTTAGCTTTGAATCCTAAACCCAATAAAGAGACTACATTACCAACATGCAATTCACTGTCTAATGTATTATCAATCAGGGATATTCAGGATACTGCAACACTACTTTCAGTTACAGAATTGGAAGAGGATCTAGTTATGATAGGGAGGGTACTTGTAGACCTAGACATTAGCCGAGACCTTTCACTATCCAGTGGACTGAAAGAAAAATCCCAATGGTCTCCGAATCTTGTCAGTGGTAATAATATAGAAATCTTTCATACATTGGTCATTAATGACCTGGATAAGGTTACCAACAAGACTAGATCCCCTTTTAGAGATCAAAAAAGAAAATCTAACGGTAAATGAACGTCAGGCACTTAGAACTTTAGCTGATGACCCTGATTTGATTATTAGAAAAGTGGACAAAGGGGGTAACTTGTTGTGATGAACAGGATTGATTATGAACGAGAAATATATTCACAATTGAATAATGCACAGTGTTATGAAAGAATTGCACATAATCCTATGTTTTCTCTTGTAACTAAGATTAATGGATTGTTGAAAAACTGGTATGATAATCACCTTTTGGATGATGATGAATTTTTGTATTTGAAAGTAAATCGCCCACGTTATCCCTGTTTGTACACTTTGCCGAAAATCCACAAGGACCTCCCATTTTCACCAGGGAGGCCAATTGTATCCGGAATTGGGGGACCTACAGAGCGTTTATGCCAATTTGTAGACCTAATTTTACAACCAATGGTTACTAATCTGCCTTCCTATATTAAAGATACGAGGCATATTCTAATCATACTAGGAGATATTTCCTGGGAGACAGGTATGATGTTAGTAACACTCGATGTGGTATCATTATATCCCAGTATACGGAATGACCTGGGTTTACAAGCAATTCATTATTTTTTGTCTAAGAGACCGGCGAGTCAGTGGGAGCATACTCAAATGCTATTTACTATGACAGAACTGATACTATGTAATAACTTTTTTCTTTTTAAAGAAGAATGGTTTAAGCAGATTCAAGGAGTGACCATGGGCTCAAGATTTTCACTCGCATATGCCAATCTATTCATGGGCAGACTGGAGGAGAGGGTGATTTGGAGCTCATCAGGTTGCAGTTGGAATGGTCATATCCTTTACTGGGGACGTTATATAGATGATTGCCTTCTGATATGGACAACGTACAGAAGAGTTGTTACAATGATTCATCGGTTATCTTAACAATAATGAGATGAATATCAAATTCACATCATTTGCAAGTTCCACAAAAGTGGTATTTTTGGATGTAGAATTGTACATAAAAGACAATAAGATCCACAGTAACATGTACCGTAAACCCATGTCGTGCACTGCTATTTTGCATGCAGATAGTGCACATCCCCTACACCAGATAAAAGCAATCCCATTTGGAGAAATGGTGAGAGCTCGGCGCAATTGCAGTGAAGATGTACAGTTTGTTACATGTGTTGAGCATATGGAAAGAAGATTCATCCAAAGGGGTTATTCAAAACAAGATATTGTTTCTGCCAAACAAAGGGTTTTAAAGATCAAACGATCATCCACCTTGAAGCCTAGTCAAACTATTACATCAAGTATACCACCTATTAGAATGATCACAGACTATACTCCCATTAGTAGGACCTTACGCAAAAGCCTAAACAAGCATTGCCACATTTTGCAAGCTGATAGGACACTGCAGGAATTTCTAACAGATAAGCCTCAGATTACATTCTGTAGAGCAGTGGTTCCCAAACTGTGGTCCCCGGACCCCCAGGGGTCTGTGACACATTCCCAGGGGGTCCGCAGGCAGCAGCTGTAAAGTTCATTATACAATCAGCAGTTTTATGGCAACAATAAAAGTGTCAAGAATACTCCGGTGATTAATGTAATTTCTAGAGAGAGATGGGAGTTTTGTCCAGTGGCAGCTTTGAGTCATCTAAGGTAGCGCGGAGGGTGAATATGACTGCTGCATAGAACGTGTACCATGCATTTCAAAAACATTATTTTATGTGCATAGCTCAGTGATTAACTGCTTTTGTTATTGAGAGTCTGTTGGCATTGTGAAGTTAATAAGTTACAATCGTAATCTAGCATAGTGTGCTGTAAACTGGCATCAAAGAGCTGTATGCAAACTGTATGGTACAAGTCAGCAAGTTATGTTTTTTTTCCCAGTCTTTCATTATCCTGATGCTGCTAAAAAAAGGTTTGTTTGGGTATAAATATATCCTTATTATTAAAGTCAGTGATAAACACTGTGTTATGTTCTGAATCCTGAGTTTGTGCTTCTCCTGACCAAGCGCTCTTAAGGAAAGCCTACCAGTATGTTTGACATGTGAATCCTACACCTTGAAGTCCTCTTTATCTAATGTAACATTCTCTATACACTGATTTACACACGTATGATTCATTGTTTCTTTATGTATGTGGTGAAAAGTGCTATGACACCCTACACTGGTGTGAGAGGTGCTATGAAACAAATGAAATACATTTGACAGAGGTTCTATGAAGAGATAAGAGTCACCGTTGGAGGGTGATAGTGAGGGAATCATTGAAGAGCCCCAACAAAGATTGTCATATCCTGGTGCACAGTATGTAATACAATTCAATATATAATGACAAATGTGTTGTAGAATGCACCTTTTTTCCCTAATGTTCTTGGGGGGAGAGGCCTCCAAATCCCCTTTTGTAATGGTCAGGCTCACTCACTGCACTTGGTGTGCACCGTACTGGGACTGGTCTGACAACATTTACCAGGCCTGCTTTGGGTTTCCAGTCTGGCCATGGCAGGAGTAGGAGCCTCACACCGCGAAATAAAACCAAACATTGAAAAGTTAGTCGCCAAGATGTAGCACCAACCTTCCCATTAAAAATGTTTGATTTTTGCAAACATTTTCAATATAAAATAATAACATCTTTAGTCATTCAAGTATTTGTTTGGTGTGCACTTCTTTGTGTATTTTTTGCAAATGACTGTGTAAATGTTTGAAATTTAAATAGTACAAATTGCCTGGGGGTCCCCGGCTTCCAGTAGTGACTCAATGGGGGTCCTTTGGAGTCAAAAGTTTGGGAACCACTGCTGTAGAGGTAGGACTTTGGGAACAATGTTAAGACCTAGTAACCCTTCCAATAAGGGGCAAGAACCATGGTTATTGCAGTTTACTAAAGGCTTTTTTAAGTGTGGACATTGTGGCATGTGTAAATATGCCAATGACAAAACAAAACAGTTTAGAGATAACAAAGGCCGAACGTACGACATTTTAACTAATATTAATTGTAGTACTAAATATGTTGTATATGTTATTAAGTGCAAATGTGAAAGAATTTACGTAGGCAGCACAATAAGGGCTTTGAAAGACCGTGTTAGCGAACACATGAGAGCAATAAAAAATAATGATATGAGATACCCTATTGCAGAACATGTTTATAACTGTAATGCGCAAGGTCCAACTAAATCTTTCCAATTTTTTATAATAGAACATGTGAAACTAGATCCACGGGGTGGAAACAGGGAGCTTAAACTGCGCAGACATGAGGCAAGGTGGATCATGCATTTGAGGGCCGTGGAAGATGGTCTCAACTTTGACCAGGAGCTACAATACTTTTTAGGTGATTAAGTCACGAGAATTTGTGAAATAAACCTTCTAGTGTGATAGACAACTTGACAATTTATATATCGAGTGTATATTTGGAATTACGAATAATTTAATTTGGTACATTTGTCACATGTGGGCATATTGAAATTGAATTATTCAATATTACAGACTATTACTTATTTGATATAATTTACCTAAACTTACACCTGACTTCGTCTAGCTGGTCTGATTAAAGTTGGATTGATATAATTTATTTTTAATTTATAATTTCTTATGCATCTAATTTGTATCTTATACGATAATTGTTGCTATGATGTATCATCACTTATGTTAGTGTGCTTTATACACTGGAACTTCTTTTAAACAATGGTGCATGTAGATACGATATAGAGGTATAATGACCTCTTTGATGTTTATGCATGAGTATCATAAACATGGAATCACGGCAGAAATCCATATTTACCCATAATTGGGTGGTTAAAATGAGTAGATTTATGATGGACATAAAATAGTGTTTTACCTTATGCTGATTGGGTATATGTTAGCGGATTTAGTTTTCAAACCATTGAATCTTACAAGGTGTAGCTTATATACTTTAACTCTTTTAAAACAAGCATTGGCATAGCCAATAGGTCTCGCCTTTGGGACCTTGTAAGTGTTTAGCCATGCAGCAGTTGCATAACTAAATGCTTATAAGGTCCCAAAAGCGAAACCTATTGGGTATGCCAAGCGGCCGTGCGGCCGCGAAAGTGATCGTGATCAAAGCAGCCGTGCGGCCGCGAAAGTGAAAGTAATCGCGGTCAAGCGTGGCGCGCGCGCCCTCTCACATGCACTGTAGGTCTAGACTGGCCTGGTAGCACTTTTTGGAGCCCTCTCAAAAAGTCTTGCCAGACCAGCGCATGCGCTCGGTCAGGCGACATCCTAAAAATGGCACCCGTAAAGGTATCTCTGGGGTTAGTCACCTCTTTGATTTTTACATTTTGTGTTTACGGGAGTATTACCATTTATGTGAAGCGTGCTTTATAACTTGAACTTCCTTTTAAAAAATGATGTATGTGGAGACGAAGTAGGGGTATAAAGATCTTTTCGTTGCTCATGCCTCGATTATTTGAAATTTGAATCACGATAGTAATTTACATTCACCCGTAACTGGGTGTCTACAATGATTAGAAATATATGGTATGATAGCACTTTACCATGTTGATATTGTATCAGTTAGAGGCTTTAGTTCTTTAATCATAACTTACAAGGCATGACATGTCTGTTTCAACTCCTTTTAAATATGGCGCCCATAGAGATATTTCTGGGGTAAGTCACCTCTTTCATTTTTATACCGTGTATATACGGAAGTAGAATTATGGCGGCGGTACACGTTTACCTGTAATCGGGTGGTACGAGCTGCGAGAGGTATGTCGATACGAAGGTGTTTATTATGCATTGACCCTGGATTGTTAGCGGTTTCAGTACGTAATGCTTCAACTTTATTTGTAGGTCCCCGTACTTCAGGGATTCTTGGCGGAATATAACTCAAAAAGATTCTCAATTTGGAAGAAACATCCCTTCGATATCGCAATTCGGTACGGATGGTAACCCCATTTTGTGATTCCAAAAACCTTTTTTGAATCGCAAGACAGAGTTAGTAAATTTAAAAATAGTATTTTGCAGTCACAAAACGTGCGAATTTGTGAATTCCAGGGTTTGGAGCCACATAAACTCTTACATCTAGCCTCTGGTGTGTTGCTTCCTCTCCAAGGAACTTTCTTTCCTTTACAACTCTGGAACATTGTCAAGAATTCCTGTCATACAAGGGAAACACGCCCTTATGTAAACAGGAGAGCTGTTACATAACTCAAGGGAAACACGCCCTTATGTAAACAGGAGAGCTGTTACATAACTCAAGGGAAACACGCCCTTATGTAAACAGGAGAGCTGTTACATAACCCAAGGGAAACACGCCCTTATGTAAACAGGAGAGCTGTTACATAACTCAAGGGAAACACGCCCTTATGTAAACAGGAGAGCTGTTACATAACTCAAGGAAAACACGCCCTATAAAGGGAGGAACCGGGAGGTACAAGGCTGTCGGATATTGTGTTTACACCGACGTACCTGCTTCGTGAAGAGCAGTGTTCCGGAGTGGTGCTCCAGTAAGGCAAGAACGGAGGTAGGTCGAGTCGTTACTCCCTGGGCCGTGTCTTGCCCCATCGTCACCTGTGAAGGACCCGGAAGCTCTACCGGTCAACCATTGAGCTTCGCTTTTTGACTCGGCTGAGTCCAAGCGCAGTGGCGCTTTTGCTGGTTGGAGTCGTAACTCCCAGCCCGACCAGAGACACAGGGACTGCCAGCTGTAACGCACACCAGGAGGTGTTTGCCGCGTTACAGTCTCGGAAGTCCACAGGATCGATCGAGCGGCTGCTCTCGGTTCAGTCTTCTTGCTTGTGATTGGGGTATCGGTGACGCATCACCAGGAGGTGACTCCGCGTCCCGGTGCAGTCTGAGGAAGAGGTTGAGCGGCTGCTCCCTTCAGGTAGAGACCCCGGCTGGGTGTTTCCCTGACTCCTCGATTCTCCCCAACACTCTTCGTGCCCCTCACAGCCTACCGATTGGCATTGTCGGCCATTTCATTTCTGCCCTCTGTTGGCATACGCCGCGATCGGCGTATATGCAGAGGACGGTTAGGACCATCCGTGCTGTGGGCTGGTAACGTACTTAGCCTGGAGGATTCCAGTGACCATAACTTTTGTTTGTTCTTTGTATTTTATTTGCCTTCATTAAAAGAACTAACCCTTCACAAGTGGTTGCGTCCTCATTGTCGTGTCTGTTAAACGATCCTGAGACGTTCAGGGCGTTACAAAATATCCGACCGTAATAACACTAACTGTCTCCCGGTCGATAACAGACATGGCAACACTTGATGATGTGCTGGCTGCTTTAGCGGCCATGCAAGTTGAAGTGGCTGCCTCTAGGCAAGAAACAGCCGATGTAAAAGCCAGACTGGATGCTATCCAATTGGACCCGCTCACGCCCAGCACCTCCCTCACGAACCAGACCCCTGCGGTAGTAGTGGAAATGCCGGTAGCCATCCCCTTGGCAACACCAGAGAGGTACAGTGGGGATCCTAACACAGTGCAGGTATTCCTCACACAAGTGGCGCTACATTTATCGTGCAAACCAAAGGCGTTCCCCACGAGTCAGGCTCGTGTGGCTTTCCTTATATCCTATTTGGCTGGAAACGCGGCACAATGGGCCGTACCTCTGGTGAGCAGGGACGACCCCCTCTTATGTGATTGGGGTGCTTTTCGCGGAGAATTCCTGAAGGTATTCGACAGAAGGGCTGACTCGTACACGGCGGACCGTGAAATGCTTGAGTTGAGACAGGGATCCAACGACCTGGTGCAGTATCTCAACGCGTTCCGAAGGCTGGTTGCGGAAACCAAGTGGCCTGTTGCTAAACAGACGGCGCTCTTCCATCAAGGGCTGTGCGATGAGCTCAAGGACGCCGTGGCTCATATTGACCCTCAACCCAAGACATGTGAGGGCCTTATCAACCTGGTATTACGGCTGGAACATAGGCTAAGTGAAAGAAAGGGGGATCATGGGAGAAAAGGAAAATCCCTTCCATCCTATGTGACGGTGGGAAGTCCTGAAACTTCCACCGCATCCAAGGGAGAACCCATGGACATCAGCGCAATACGAGCGAGCCTCACAGCCACGGAGAAAGAGTCACGCCGTAAACAAGGATTGTGCCTATATTGTGGCAAAAAAGGCCACTACGTACGTGAATGCCCTGCCAAACCGAAGACGTCACGTTATCAGGCCAACCGGTCGGTAACAGCCGTGGTGGACCTACCGGCGGAAAACTAGAGGACTCCAAGACCAGAGAAGGGGCATCTCGGAGTCACTCATCCATCCCTTCACTTTCCAACTCGGTCACTAAGGGACAACGACACCTGTTTATCACGGTGCACGTGGGAGTGCATGACCAGTGGATACCCGTTGTGGCCATGGTGGATTCAGGGGCCACTGGCATGTTTATGGACCACAACGAGGCATGCAGGCTAGGGCTAGTGCTTCTTCCCAAAGCAGTACCCGAAGACGTCTATGCGGTAGACGGAAGGCGATTGGTGACGGGGCCCATCGGACAGCACACGGGGGTCCTTCCGATGAGATATGGGAGGAACCATTTGGAACAAATCGATTTTAACATCATCCGAGCGCCCCAATATGGCGTCATATTGGGATTGCCGTGGCTACAGAAACACAACCCCTTTGTGGATTGGCCAACACATCGCATCGAAATGACGTCACCGTATTGCATCCTGCATTGTGGAATAAGAACGGAATCCCTTGACGCAGATGAGAGCGGGAGTCAGACGGTGGCTACAGCGGCAGAAAAAGATGTGGCTCTCCCCCAGGCTTATCACAGTTTTGAGGATGTATTTGATGAGGTGAAGGCGGAAGTGCTACCACCACATAGACAGTTTGACTGCCAGATCGACCTGGTGCCAGGGGCCAGCGTTCCCAGCGGCAGGCTGTATGCCCTGACGGAGCCTGAAAACGTGCATCTCCGGGGGTACCTGGATAAACTCCTCAAGCTAGGATTCATCCGCCCGTCCAAGTCTCCGGCCGCCTCGCCACTCTTCTTCATCCCGAAGGCTAATGGGGAGCTGAGAGCCTGTGTGGACTTTAGGGCATTGAATGCGATAACCATAAAAAATCGGTACCCCTTGCCTCTCATCAGTGTACTTCTGGAACAGGTCAAGAAAGCTCGTATCTACACCAAGTTGGATTTGAAAGGGGCATACCATCTGGTGCGCATGAGGGACGGAGACGAGTGGAAGACCGCCTTTAAGACCAGGTTCGGCCTTTTTGAGTACCTCGTCATGCCGTTCGGTCTGTGCAACGCCCCGGCAGCCTTTCAGTACTTTTTGAATGAGGTATTCAGAGAGGAGTTGGATATCTACGTGGTCGTATATATCGACGACATCCTCATCTATTCGTCCAGTGTGGAGGAGCACGTACACCACGTCAAAGCTGTGCTCCAAAAGCTGAGGGAAAACATGCTGTTTTGTAAACTCAGCAAGTGTGACTTCCACGTCACATCCGTGGAATTCCTCGGAGTGATGCTGAGTCCAGAGGGACAGGAGATGGCAGAACGAAAGATCAAGGCGGTGAAAGAATGGCCGGTGCCCCAAAGCGTGAAGGACGTCCAAAGTTTCATTGGCTTCGCCAACTTTTACAGGCGGTTTATAGATGGATTTTCAGGAGTGGTGGCCCCAATCACACAGCTACTGAGGAAGTCCAAGGAGTTTGTCTGGTCCCCTGAAGCGAACAAAGCCTTTGAGGCCCTGAAAAGCGCCTTTGGTAAGGCGCCGGTGTTGGCTCACCCCGATCCGGATCTCCCCTACGTGGTGGAAGCGGACGCGTCGGATGTGGCGCTGGGGGCTATCTTGTCCCAACGCAACCACGACACAGGGGTGCTCCATCCCGTTGCGTACATGTCCCGCAAACTCAACGACGCCGAACGCAACTACCATATTGCGGAGAAGGAGCTTCTCGCAATCAAGGACGCCTTCACCGAATGGAGGCATTGGTTGATGGGGGCAAGACATGTGGTATCGGTGTACACGGACCATCGGAACCTACAGTTCATGACGGCCACTAGACACCTTTCTCCCAGGCAGCTGCGGTGGATGATCTTCTTTGCGGGGTTCAACTTCTGCATCACATATCGGCCGGGGACGGAAAACCGGAAGGCGGACGCCCTGTCCCGTCAATCTGCAGTTAAGGAACCATTGCCTGCAACCGAGCGTTCCATCATTTCCCCGAGGATGGTATTGGGGGTTATCCAACCGGATACTTTCCTGAGGGGAATAAAGAGAGGGATCAGGTCATTCGCATGGCGGAGGTGGCTCCTCAGTCACAGAGAATGGCAGCTGAAGGACGGGATACCCCTGAAGGGCAGGTGCCTATTGATACCCACGCCTAGGCTAAGGAAACAAGCATTCATCTGGTGCCATGACTCTCCATGCGCAGGTCATTTGGGCTTTGAAAAAACGGTGGCTAGCATGGGACGGCATTTCTGGTGGCCAACCATGAGAGTGGATGTCAGGAGGTGGGGACAGGAGTGTCCTACGTGTGCTACCATGAAGGCCGACCATGGCCGAACCCAAGGGCTCTTACATCCACTTCCGACCCCGGATAGACCATGGGATAGCATATCACTGGACTTCGTGGTGGGCCTACCGGTAGACCAGGGGATGACGGCAATACTGGTGGTGGTGGATTACTTGACGAAAATGGGGCACTTCATCCCCTGCAAGAGAGTCCCTACGGCCGGGGAATTGGCGTCACTACTCCTAAAGAATGTGGTACGACTGCATGGATTACCTGGGGTGATCGTGTCGGACCGGGGGTCGCAGTTTACTGCGCAATTCTGGAAGACTTGGTGCACTGCGCTGCATGTTAAGACCGCCCTGTCCACCAGCTACCACCCTCAAACGGACGGCCAAACCGAGCGCCTGAACCAAACGCTCAAACAGTATCTGCGATGTTTTGTGGACCAGGGCAGGGAAGAATGGGTCGACTTGCTATGGGTTGCAGAGATAGCCTATAACAACGCCACTCACAGCTCCACACAGTCATCTCCGTTCTATAGCAACTATGGCCAACATCCCAGGTTCTTGCCATTTCTACATCCGTTCAGAGAGGACAGGATTCCCGCCACAGCGGACAGGGTGGCACACATAAAAGACACGTTGATGCGCTCAAGGGCTGTCCTAATAGAGGCCAAGAGAAGATACAAGGCTGCGGCAGATAGGAAGAGAAGGCCCGGGCCACTGTACCGCACTGGAGACTACGTCTGGATATCCACAAGAAACATGAGGTTTCGAAAGAACAGTGTGTTCCATCCCAAGTACATGGGCCCCTATCGAATTACCAAGTGTATGGGTCCCGTGAACGTGAAGGTGTGCTTGCCCCAGTCATTGCGGATACACCCTGTCTTTCATGTATCATTGCTCAAACCAGCACCCTCCAAGCCGTCTGGGACACCTAGGCCGGTATGCGTGGAGTCGGAGGTGGAGTATGAAGTGTCGGGCATACGGGCGTCCAAATGGCGCAGGGGGAAGCTGTGGTACCTGGTTGCGTGGAAAGGCTATGGCCCGGAGGAGCATTAATGGGAACCGCGCTTGGTCTCCTTGTTCCATCGGCGTTTTCCTGCCAGCGCTGGACCGTGGGGAGCCGCTGAGAGGGAGGATGTACTGTCAAGAATTCCTGTCATACGAGGGGAGGAAAACGGTAACCAGCGAAAACGGACTACATCTCCCAGGATGCTTAGCGGTTGAGAGGTTATGTAAACAGGAGAGCTGTTACATAACTCAAGGGAAACACGCCCTTATGTAAACAGGAGAGCTGTTACATAACTCAAGGGAAACACGCCCTTATGTAAACAGGAGAGCTGTTACATAACTCAAGGGAAACACGCCCTTATGTAAACAGGAGAGCTGTTACATAACTCAAGGAAAACACGCCCTTATGTAAACAGGAGAGCTGTTACATAACTCAAGGAAAACACTCCCTATAAAGGGAGGAACCGGGAGGTACAAGGCTGTCGGATATTGTGTTTACACCGACGTACCTGCTTCGTGAAGAGCAGTGTTCCGGAGTGGTGCTCCAGTAAGGCAAGAACGGAGGTAGGTCGAGTCGTTACTCCCTGGGCCGTGTCTTGCCCCATCGTCACCTGTGAAGGACCCGGAAGCTCTACCGGTCAACCATTGAGCTTCGCTTTTTGACTCGGCTGAGTCCAAGCGCAGTGGCGCTTTTGCTGGTTGGAGTCGTAACTCCCAGCCCGACCAGAGACACAGGGACTGCCAGCTGTAACGCACACCAGGAGGTGTTTGCCGCGTTACAGACTCGGAAGTCCACAGGATCGATCGAGCGGCTGCTCTCGGTTCAGTCTTCTTGCTTGTGATTGGGGTATCGGTGACACATCACCAGGAGGTGACTCCGCGTCCCGGTGCAGTCTGAGGAAGAGGTTGAGCGGCTGCTCCCTTCAGGTAGAGACCCCGGCTGGGTGTTTCCCTGACTCCTCGATTCTCCCCAACACTCTTCGTGCCCCTCACAGCCTACCGATTTGCATTGTCGGCCATTTCATTTCTGCCCTCTGTTGGCATACGCCGGGATCGGCGTATATGCAGAGGACGGTTAGGACCATCCGTGCTGTGGGCTGGTAACGTACTTAGCCTGGAGGATTCCAGTGACTATAACTTTTGTTTGTTCTTTGTATTTTATTTGCCTTCATTAAAAGAACTAACCCTTCACAAGTGGTTGCGTCCTCATTGTCGTGTCTGTTAAACGATCCTGAGACGTTCAGGGCGTTACACGTACCTCTGGTGAGCAGGGACGACCCCCTCTTATGTGATTGGGGTGCTTTTCGCGAGGAATTCCTGAAGGTATTCGACAGAAGGGCTGACTCGTACACGGCGGACCGTGAAATGCTTGAGTTGAGACAGGGATCCAACGACCTGGTGCAGTATCTCAACGCGTTCCGAAGGCTGGTTGCAGAAACCAAGTGGCCTGTTGCTAAACAGACGGCGCTCTTCCATCAAGGGCTGTGCGATGAGCTCAAGGACGCCGTGGCTCATATTGACCCTCAACCCAAGACATGTGAGGGCCTTATCAACCTGGTATTACGGCTGGAACATAGGCTAAGTGAAAGAAAGGGGGATCATGGGAGAAAAGGAAAATCCCTTCCATCCTATGTGACGGTGGGAAGTCCTGAAACTTCCACCGCATCCAAGGGAGAACCCATGGACATCAGCGCAATACGAGCGAGCCTCACAGCCACGGAGAAAGAGTCACGCCGTAAACAAGGATTGTGCCTATATTGTGGCAAAAAAGGCCACTACGCACGTGAATGCCCTGCCAAACCGAAGACGTCACGTTATCGGGCCAACCGGTCGGTAACAGCCGTGGTGGACATACCGGCGGAAAACTAGAGGACTCCAAGACCAGAGAAGGGGCATCTCGGAGTCACTCATCCATCCCTTCACTTTCCAACTCGGTCACTAAGGGACAACGACACCTGTTTATCACGGTGCACGTGGGAGTGCATGACCAGTGGATACCCGTTGTGGCCATGGTGGATTCAGGGGCCACTGGCATATTTATGGACCACAACGAGGCATGCAGGCTAGGGCTAGTGCTTCTTCCCAAAGCAGTACCCGAAGACGTCTATGCGGTAGACGGAAGGCGATTGGTGACGGGGCCCATCGGACAGCACACGGGGGTCCTTCCGATGAGATATGGGAGGAACCATTTGGAACAAATCGATTTTAACATCATCCGAGCGCCCCAATATGGCGTCATATTGGGATTGCCGTGGCTACAGAAACACAACCCCTTTGTGGATTGGCCAACACATCGCATCGAAATGACGTCACCGTATTGCATCCTGCATTGTGGAATAAGAACGGAATCCCTTGACGCAGATGAGAGCGGGAGTCAGACGGTGGCTACAGCGGCAGAAAAAGATGTGGCTCTCCCCCAGGCTTATCACAGTTTTGAGGATGTATTTGATGAGGTGAAGGCGGAAGTGCTACCACCACATAGACAGTTTGACTGCCAGATCGACCTGGTGCCAGGGGCCAGCGTTCCCAGCGGCAGGCTGTATGCCCTGACGGAGCCTGAAAACGTGCATCTCCGGGGGTACCTGGATAAACTCCTCAAGCTAGGATTCATCCGCCCGTCCAAGTCTCCGGCCGCCTCGCCACTCTTCTTCATCCCGAAGGCTAATGGGGAGCTGAGAGCCTGTGTGGACTTTAGGGCATTGAATGCGATAACCATAAAAAATCGGTACCCCTTGCCTCTCATCAGTGTACTTCTGGAACAGGTCAAGAAAGCTCGTATCTACACCAAGTTGGATTTGAAAGGGGCATACCATCTGGTGCGCATGAGGGACGGAGACGAGTGGAAGACCGCCTTTAAGACCAGGTTCGGCCTTTTTGAGTACCTCGTCATGCCGTTCGGTCTGTGCAACGCCCCGGCAGCCTTTCAGTACTTTTTGAATGAAGTAATCAGAGAGGAGTTGGATATCTACGTGGTCGTATATATCGACGACATCCTCATCTATTCGTCCAGTGTGGAGGAGCACGTACACCACGTCAAAGCTGTGCTCCAAAAGCTGAGGGAAAACATGCTGTTTTGTAAACTCAGCAAGTGTGACTTCCACGTCACATCCGTGGAATTCCTCGGAGTGATGCTGAGTCCAGAGGGACAGGAGATGGCAGAACGAAAGATCAAGGCGGTGAAAGAATGGCCGGTGCCCCAAAGCGTGAAGGACGTCCAAAGTTTCATTGGCTTCGCCAACTTTTACAGGCGGTTTATAGATGGATTTTCAGGAGTGGTGGCCCCAATCACACAGCTACTGAGGAAGTCCAAGGAGTTTGTCTGGTCCCCTGAAGCGAACAAAGCCTTTGAGGCCCTGAAAAGCGCCTTTGGTAAGGCGCCGGTGTTGGCTCACCCCGATCCGGATCTCCCCTACGTGGTGGAAGCGGACGCGTCGGATGTGGCGCTGGGGGCTATCTTGTCCCAACGCAACCACGACACAGGGGTGCTTCATCCCGTTGCGTACATGTCCCGCAAACTCAACGACGCCGAACGCAACTACCATATTGCGGAGAAGGAGCTTCTCGCAATCAAGGACGCCTTCACCGAATGGAGGCATTGGTTGATGGGGGCAAGACATGTGGTATCGGTGTACACGGACCATCGGAACCTACAGTTCATGACGGCCACTAGACACCTTTCTCCCAGGCAGCTGCGGTGGATGATCTTCTTTGCGGGGTTCAACTTCCGCATCACATATCGGCCGGGGACGGAAAACCGGAAGGCGGACGCCCTGTCCCGTCAATCTGCAGTTAAGGAACCATTGCCTGCAACCGAGCGTTCCATCATTTCCCCGAGGATGGTATTGGGGGTTATCCAACCGGATACTTTCCTGAGGGGAATAAAGAGAGGGATCAGGTCATTCGCATGGCGGAGGTGGCTCCTCAGTCACAGAGAATGGCAGCTGAAGGACGGGATACCCCTAAAGGGCAGGTGCCTATTGATACCCACGCCTAGGCTAAGGAAACAAGCATTCATCTGGTGCCATGACTCTCCATGCGCAGGTCATTTGGGCTTTGAAAAAACGGTGGCTAGCATGGGACGGCATTTCTGGTGGCCAACCATGAGAGTGGATGTCAGGAGGTGGGGACAGGAGTGTCCTACGTGTGCTACCATGAAGGCCGACCATGGCCGAACCCAAGGGCTCTTACATCCACTTCCGACCCCGGATAGACCATGGGATAGCATATCACTGGACTTCGTGGTGGGCCTACCGGTAGACCAGGGGATGACGGCAATACTGGTGGTGGTGGATTACTTGACGAAAATGGGGCACTTCATCCCCTGCAAGAGAGTCCCTACGGCCGGGGAATTGGCGTCACTACTCCTAAAGAATGTGGTACGACTGCATGGATTACCTGGGGTGATCGTGTCGGACCGGGGGTCGCAGTTTACTGCGCAATTCTGGAAGACTTGGTGCACTGCGCTGCATGTTAAGACCGCCCTGTCCACCAGCTACCACCCTCAAACGGACGGCCAAACCGAGCGCCTGAACCAAACGCTCAAACAGTATCTGCGATGTTTTGTGGACCAGGGCAGGGAAGAATGGGTCGACTTGCTATGGGTTGCAGAGATAGCCTATAACAACGCCACTCACAGCTCCACACAGTCATCTCCGTTCTATAGCAACTATGGCTAACATCCCAGGTTCTTGCCATTTCTACATCCGTTCAGAGAGGACAGGATTCCCGCCACAGCGGACAGGGTGGCACACATAAAAGACACGTTGATGCGCTCAAGGGCTGTCCTAATAGAGGCCAAGAGAAGATACAAGGCTGCGGCAGATAGGAAGAGAAGGCCCGGGCCACTGTACCGCACTGGAGACTACGTCTGGTTATCCACAAGAAACATGAGGTTTCGAAAGAACAGTGTGTTCCATCCCAAGTACATGGGCCCCTATCGAATTACCAAGTGTATGGGTCCCGTGAACGTGAAGGTGTGCTTGCCCCAGTCATTGCGGATACACCCTGTCTTTCATGTATCATTGCTCAAACCAGCACCCTCCAAGCCGTCTGGGACACCTAGGCCGGTATGCGTGGAGTCGGAGGTGGAGTATGAAGTGTCGGGCATACGGGCATCCAAATGGCGCAGGGGGAAGCTGTGGTACCTGGTTGCGTGGAAAGGCTATGGCCCGGAGGAGCATTCATGGGAACCGGCTGAAGGGGTTCATGCTCCGCGCTTGGTCTCCTTGTTCCATCGGCGTTTTCCTGCCAGCGCTGGACCCGTGGGGAGCCGCTGAGAGGGAGGATGTACTGTCAAGAATTCCTGTCATACAAGGGAAACACGCCCTTTTGTAAACAGGAGAGCTGTTACATAACTCAAGGGAAACACGCCCTTATGTAAACAGGAGAGCTGTTACATAACTCAAGGGAAACACGCCCTTATGTAAACAGGAGAGCTGTTACATAACTCAAGGAAAACACGCCCTATAAAGGGAGGAACCGGGAGGTACAAGGCTGTCGGATATTGTGTTTACACCGACGTACCTGCTTCGTGAAGAGCAGTGTTCCGGAGTGGTGCTCCAGTAAGGCAAGAACGGAGGTAGGTCGAGTCGTTACTACCTGGGCCGTGTCTTGCCCCATCGTCACCTGTGAAGGACCCGGAAGCTCTACCGGTCAACCATTGAGCTTCGCTTTTTGACTCGGCTGAGTCCAAGCGCAGTGGCGCTTTTGCTGGTTGGAGTCGACTCGTAACTCCCAGCCCGACCAGAGACACAGGGACTGCCAGCTGTAACGCACACCAGGAGGTGTTTGCCGCGTTACAGACTCGGAAGTCCACAGGATCGATCGAGCGGCTGCTCTCGGTTCAGTCTTCTTGCTTGTGATTGGGGTATCGGTGACGCATCACCAGGAGGTGACTCCGCGTCCCGGTGCAGTCTGAGGAAGAGGTTGAGCGGCTGCTCCCTTCAGGTAGAGACCCCGGCTGGGTGTTTCCCTGACTCCTCGATTCTCCCCAACACTCTTCGTGCCCCTCACAGCCTACCGATTGGCATTGTCGGCCATTTCATTTCTGCCCTCTGTTGGCATACGCCGGGATCGGCGTATATGCAGAGGACGGTTAGGACCATCCGTGCTGTGGGCTGGTAACGTACTTAGCCTGGAGGATTCCAGTGACTATAACTTTTGTTTGTTCTTTGTATTTTATTTGCCTTCATTAAAAGAACTAACCCTTCACAAGTGGTTGCGTCCTCATTGTCGTGTCTGTTAAACGATCCTGAGACGTTCAGGGCGTTACAAACATTTACTACACAACTCCTCAATGCATTTTCTCACTGGATAGCCCTCACAGTAATTTTTAGGTCTTGCCTGACGTAGGCTGCGCACATGCGCAGTCTCGCTGGCGAGTTTCAATGATAAGGGGTATTTTCTGTAAAGGGCATTAAGCCCCGCCCCTCTTTTCCATTGGCTGGCGTCACTGTTTATGCTAAACGGTGGCCAGCCATTGAAAAAGAGCTGTTGGTGACATATTTGCTCGGCTTTCTGAGCCGTCCCATGTGGACGGGCTCGTCTGCCTTCCTTTTGTCGTGAAAGTTTTCTTATCTTTATGGGGCCATGTGTTCCAAACACATAGCCCCATAAAGGCAAGAAAGCTTTCACAAGGGACGAAAGTGAAAGCGGACCGTGCTTGTATTATATATGATGCTGTTAGCCTCTTACACCCTGGAGCGCTGTACCCCCTGAGCTCTCGGCTTCTCTGCTATTCACTGGTCTCGGCGTGAGAATGCACCAAGCCTCGCTATGAAACCCAACTCTTTCTGCTTCGCTCAAAGGCTATTTCCACAATAATGGCGCGCACCGAGCTGATAACGGAGGTGCAGGGGAGGGCGGCGAGCAGCATCCGCAGGCACACTGCAGGGGTTCATGTGCTCCTCTCTTCATAACTTAAAGAAAGCGGCCTGACCTAGTTCCTCCCGCCTCCCACGAGCAGGTCTTGCAGGAGATGTAGGACTGCGGAAAATGTGAAGACCCTGCCAGCCGATGAGGGGGCTCCTGGGCTTAGCAATAATGCATGGAAGCCGAGCACGAGATTGGCACACAGGGCCCACGCGCTGGTGTACAATATACAAAAAAAGCTTCAACCAGATACACCTGAGGCCATGGAGAGCATCCATCGCGGCACGACAACCACCAAAGCATGGCTGGGCACACACCACATTCAACAATTTCCTTTTCCATGCATGATATTCCCTGGAAATTATTTTGCATCCGCAATCTCAGCAAAACACAAATATTTTCCCTTCATTTGTAGCCCTTAATCTGGCAGGAAAGATGAACTCCTAGATTCAGTAACTGACAGATTAATCAACATTTTACTTCATCTATAAATAATTTCTGGGTTTATGTGTCTGAATTCAGCAACTAACAGATGAATCAACATTGTGCTTCATCTATAAATAATTTCTGGGTTTGAGTTTGACCTCTTTTTAGGTTGTACCCGCACAGCGCTTAAGCTGTGCTTGCAAAATCTATTGTATTTAACATAAATCTTAAAAGGAGCTTACATCCTGCCCTTTCTTTTCATTGGTTGGTGTGCTTGCCATTTACTTTTCCTTTGTTTTTATTGCTGTTGTATACTATTTCCTGTTCTTCTTTGTGTGTTTCTCTTATTAGTCTCTCATGACCCTCGTACTGTTTTCATTCACTTTAGTGGAACTCTTTTTTTAAGGTTTTGCCTTCACAGTGCTTGCTTTGTTTGTCCTCAGTTTTTAACCTAATCTCTCTGTGGTGCGGGCTTGTTAATTTAATATTTGCAATTTAAGATATCGCAAACTCTCGGATGTCTTTACATGTGCACCAGTTCCATTACAATAGGACACATTCCCAGTCACAAAGAGAATAATTAATGTGCCAAGAACTACAGGATTTTGAGCCTCCTGCCAAGACTTGTACCTGGTCCGCCAGCTTGAAGATCAGCCACTCTAGACCTTACGCCACATCGTCTCTCCTCTGCGTGGACATTGAGCTCACCATGTAAGATGGCCAACACTCCTTTGGAACACACAATTAAAAAGCATTTCAGTTATGCGTTTCAAAGCACCGCCGGCCATCTTATTTTGTTTTAATAAAAGGGGGGATATTGTAGGAGAAAATAAACCAACAGTATAATGTTTTCACTCTGTGGTTTGCCTCCTTCACTTTAAGGAACAAGAACATAAGGTATCTGATTGCATCGACGACATCTGCGACATTCTTGAGGGGGAAACTGAGGCCCTTTGGCATCCTGTTCCCCTTCTATAGTAGTACTGCTTAAAACTGTAATATCAAAGTCACACAGGAGACTTTTCTTTTCTCTGATGTGAGGCATACCCCATAGCAATTGTAGGTGTGATCAGATGCTGCGCTCAGGAAAGAATGTTGTACAAAACAAAGCCAAACCTGGCCTGTCTCAATCTTAAAGTAAGTAGCTGGTTTCCTATATTTTACAAGTGAGACTACTTTACAGTTGATTATTTGTTAATCTTTCTGAATTGGTTAGCTTCCATTTGCAGTTGTTTTAGATGATCCTTATTTTATGTATCGATCATTTCACAGTTTTGCTGTCTCTTAGTGTTACCCAATTCACCAGTTCTCACACTCTAGACCTTCCAAAGATGAACGCCTGAACTGGCCTCCCAGGATTCGGGTTTGTCACCAGCATATGTCCACAGTGTGGACGTGATCTGACATGTTTGAATAGCTTGTCCCCAAACCAGCTTGCCTTTATATTTTTGTTATCCACCCTACATTCCTATTATTAATGCTGTTAGGTAATTGTTATAGAACCCCGTAAAGCACAGGAAGATTTTGTGGTGCTATGTACGCTAGGATAAGTTGTACATCATTGAAACCAGAAGAAATGACTATTGGAGACGTGCTTTTTTGTAAGTTATGTTTGAGTGATCCTTTCTTAGTCTCACATGAACTTTGATGTCCGGTAAATCTTCGGACTCTGGACTGAACTCTGCTATATCTTTGCGACAAGAAGCTCCGGTGTTCCTTGTAAAACAATGCAGAATCCAAGTACAGCTTGCCTAGTAAACTTGCCCTAGTCTTCACAGGGCATTTTTAGGTCTGGTCTAAGGACAGCCATAGCTGCTTCATGCTTCATGTAATGAAAAATATCATAAATAGAAACCAGACCTGTATTTATAAATACACAGGTGCTTTGGATCAGCCCTCGTCATCCATTGGTCTATTCAACTATCATTCAAATGTTTCTTCCTCCCACCACAGCATACTGCATGGGGCAGTGGGGCAGGAACTTCAGACTCGGGCTCTTTTCCACTGTGAGTGATGACGCTTGATTAAATGAATGCACTTGCCTAAGAAGAAATAGACTTCTTTCCCAAGACTGAAGTACTAATATTTGTCAGTGATTTCTTTGGTTTCGCCTGCATAGCAATTGTGAAATCTATTGTAATTATATATATATATATCTTAAAATTGCACAACTACTCACCAAGCTACAACTTACAACAAAAAACAGCTTATTATTAATCACATAGGCGAAACGTATTGCATTTACCAATGCTTGTCTAATCACCATCGCCATTCAGATAACTAGCCCTACTTGCCATGCTTAATTTGTGCAGGTGATGAGCACCAACCCAGGGGCTGTTTCAAAGCACCACATGTGCACGGTTTACATTATATTGCAAAATACCACTCCACTGTAATTATGTGATTGTGGTGTTTCCACAGTTACAGATTTGCTGCATTTGCCACATAATCCATAATCTGCTGCATAATATGAAAATTGTAATAAAAAGTTGTTTCTAGAACAAATGAATCAAAAGTTACTAAAAGCACAGAGACCCGTTACCACGCAGTCGAGGGCCCTTTGCAAACGTTGACTAATCCCCTTTCTGTTGCTTATTGCTGTATTTGTTTGGTAAACGGGCACTAATGAGAAGAAATCTTTGCCCAAACAGTGTTTGCTTGTGTCAAAATAACTAAATATTACAATCACAAAATGTGCAGCGTATGCCACATAAATTGCCTTTTCTACCCACCGAATTTAGTCAACAGCATAATTTGGTCCCCCACTGCCGCCCAATTCCAGTGGCCCTGTCAAAGACTAACGGGTATACATATATCCTAACTATATCACTGGCTATTTCTTGCATGAAAGAATATCACATGATGTAATGATGGGCACTTTACCCGATGCGATATTTTCGTAGGACGATGTTGTCGACCTTGGTAAAGTGACATACAACCAACTCAGGCAGTAGTGGCTGTGTCAGGACTCGGAGACACAAAGCTCCTTTGACAATGTTCCTACAGCTATGCAGTTTCTAATAGTTTATTTTTTGTATAAAGCGCTAAAATGCAAATTGTGCTAAGCTTCAAGGCACATATGGAGATAAGAGTTCAAAACTGTTCAATCAATACAAATACATTTAAAAAGAGAGAATACATTTTTCAGTACTATGCGTGAATACATATTCTGATAAAATACTATACTAGTCAAATAGACCCTTCCTGCAACGAGCAGAACACTTGTGGAGAGACTGCGCGCATCATCCTCAGTTCGGCTGGATTCCAGCTGGTCGGCAGAGCCAGCTGCGAGAGGCGCTCCGGTCCAGCTGACCCACAAGTCTGCGCCGTGTTTGAAAGATCACCCGGGCCTTTTCTAATAGAATCTTAACAAGCGCAGCAGCCGCTGGAACCAAAGTGTGCACATTGCCTCCGCGCAGAGAGGGTATGCGGCGGGCACGGCGCCTTTTCCGCTCTCTGAGGTGAGGCGGGATGAGGAGCGGGCCACTGCGGGACCGGACCCCTGACCACGGCCGCGGAGGATGAACTCCTAGGGCGGACATGGCCCCGGTCAGCGCTCTGCTCGTCTTCCACCTGGTGCTGCTCGTCTCTTTGAAAAGTAAGCTGCACTTTCCCACCTGTTGCAATTGGGGATTGGTGTCTGCGATGCGTATCTGGCGGAAGGCTGTTAGAGCGGCCGGATTAGCGCCAATTTACCTTATCGATTTGAGATGAATGAAGAGTCTATCTGGCATTCGTACATTGTCATATCATACAATCTGGTAGTTTCTTTGTGTAATGCACAAATGTAATCAAAAACTTTAGAATGTGTTTCGATTACACGTTTCCCAAGAATACCTGTTTTTACCATTCTGTTCCATATTGAGATGTTCCTGCTACAATAAAAATGTTATATGTAAAGTGCTCAGCTGCTCCTTGAAGCCAGATTAAATATTTTCAACGCGTCCGAAATGTGATGAGTCAGCACAGCATTTTTGTTGCGCAAAGCAGGGGCTTTGATTTCAGGGCGTGATCGTATTATTATTAATTGTTGTTGCATTCTAAAGTCCGTTTCCTGGTTGCATAGACATCGTTTTGCTGCAAATAAAGTTTCTAATGCGATTGTAGTGGGGCCGATGCAGTCCGGTTAAAGAGGTCTATATGATCTCTAATTATAATCGTATTGTGTAGTTCCGCAGGCATGGTGCAAGTGGAAAATTGCAAGGAAGTTACTATTTTACGTTCCCTGTTCGATTATCTCCCGAGAAGAAAAGAGGGTTTCATTTGCTGTTTTCTGCGCACAAGCTGTTCAGGTTTTGTTTATTTGCATATGCAAACTTACTTGTCATATCCAGAAACAAACATGCGCATCATGGTTTTATTTGGCGCTGTCCAAAACCTGCGCTTTGCAGCCTGCCATTATAAACAAAAGACACGGCCGCTATAGTAAATAGTAAAACGTCAGACCCCGCTGAAGGCGTCTTGGACGCTCGCCGTGAAGTTGCGTAGTTATTGTGGTGGTGTGGAAAAGAAAGGCACGTGCTGCTTTGCTGGGCGCTTTTGTCTGCTGGAGTTAAGTGTGCGCCACCAGAAAGCGCTAAGTGGGCGCAGCTGGGGACGCACGCGAGGATTTGTCTACGGCCCCGGCCAGGGGCGCGCGGCGGCAGGCAGTCTGTCTGTCTGGAGCGGCCCTCCCCGTGATTTTGGTGATTTGAGGCTGGTGGTGAATCTGAATATGAATGCGCCGGAGCCGGGAACAGCTGCCATTCAACCGGAGCACTTGGCGCGAGCGCACAATGCCGTCTAATCTAGGTCACCTTCTGTCGCTGTGCCGGCTAGATTGCAGCGTGTCGTCTGCTGATACAAATCTGACATTCACAATCCGAGGCCGGCAGGAGAGCAGATACAGGAAACTTTTACGGACTGCGACGTGTTATCAGGGGTGTAACGTACCTCCTTGTAGTGCAAGAGGCCCAACCCCTCTGAGGGCCCTGTGGAACCCACAACTCTTTGTATATCTTTGGAGTGGTCAGTGTAAGGGACTTCTTATTAGATACACCGTCATATTTTGTAACGGCTCCCCATCATTTATTGTAGGCCGCTGCTTGATTATGCAAATAAGCAGCAGTGCACGACAAACCACACGCAATGACATACTTATCAAATATATGCCTTTTGGTGTCTGTCTGTCTATCTATCTATCTATCTATCTATCTATCTATCTATCTATCTATCTAGTGAAGGAGTAACAAGAAGGACAGTGAACGAATTAAGAGGTTTTTTTTTTTAGTGTGGCTGTTAGCTGCCAATTTATTTTATTTGTTTTCAAGGCAACAGTCATTTGTTTACAATGCTATGTCATGCGTTAAGCGCCCAGTCATCAAGTGTGTGGTGTCTTGGCGCTAGGAGAGTTATATTAGTTTATGCCCTGAGCAACACCTGGCTAGGTAAACTGACTTAATTGAACTAAGGAGAATATGAGGGAGTTGCATGCTCTTGGCTTGCACATTAAAATGCCTAAATTTAATGTCTGCGCTAAACACAAAACCTCAAAATAAATAGATCAGATTAGTAGATTACAGCCGTGAAATTCTGCACTGGAAATTGGAGCAAATTGCTTATTGCACTTATTAAGGTGTGAAATTGCCGGAGAAAAACTGTGCCGGGACTAGTATAGTCTATGTAATTTGGAAAAGTGAAAACATCCCTCAAGTACATTAGCCCTCTTTACTTTAATATCATTATTATGTTAGCATTGAAACACTTCTACGCCTGTAAATGGCTACATATATCTGTTCCAAGCTACGTGTGTGTGTGTGTGTGTGTGTGTGTGTGTGTCCATGTATATATGTGTATATATATATATATTTACATTACGAGTGCTTTCCTTCTTGACAAGTCCTAGGTGCTGTCCCTACTATTGCTTATGTTCAAGGCCACTTGAAGTGTTTGGCAGGAAAGGGTCAAATTAGATATTTTTTTTTTAAACACTTTTAACACGCGTTAATACTACCTAGTCAAACGTTTGACCTCATTAGTACGTAGTTAACACCTAAATAAGGCAATGCATAACTAAAAGGTCACCAGGTAACTATTGCAAAAGGTCTGCCACTACATGGCACCATGTGTAGTGCTTTGTAAGCCTTTGCTATAGCTGCCTGGTGCAGCCCATTGTTTCCAGTACACAACCTAGGAGAGGAGTCCTCTAGAGACCATTATTAGATATCTGTTGCAGTTTGGAACTGATGGGCAGTATTTATTTTATTCTTCAGACTAGATCTTTTTCTGGGGGATGCAGATGAAGTGGCTAAGATAGAATACTTACGAGTGGTATTGCATCACAATCTGCTGCTGTTATCGCCAGTGCTTGAAATGGAAAAACAGAAGTGCAGGTACTCTGTACCAGAGTACCTGCTCGTTTCTGAGAAGTGCCGGTACTCTCCAATTAAAAGCATTGCATTTCTCTCGAAGTGCAGGGATTCTCCCTCTCAAAATAAAAAAGTGCCGGTACACCATACTGGACAGAACCGGCCCATTTAAAGCACTGGTTATTGCTGACTTCCTCCAGGCTCCCCCTCCCACCTTCCCCCTCCCCCGCAATCCCACATGGCACCTACAGGCAGTGACCGTTAGGGGCACACCATTTTGTGTGCAATTGATGAGCACATGGATCATTTGTTCCATGAGAATGACAGTGCTGCTGATAGTGTGGCCACTGAATAGCATGCTTTTAAGGTAGTGACACTCGCCAATTGAATATAGACCTCCTTTTGTATAAAGCCGAGGCTGCATTTGGTGTGGTTTACAGACCTGGACTTGTTGCCACCCAAAGGAAATATGATATTGTAAATGTATTTATATAGTGCTTATTACCCCTGGCAAGGCATTGAAGCACTTTTTGTGGCGAGTAGCAGGCTACTCTGGAACTCAAGATTAGTAATTAGTAGGTTAGTACAATGTATTTATTGTTTTTATTTTTTGTGCATTAGCTGCGTTAGGGCTGTGCTCTTGATTTCTTGTGTGTTTATTCGAGTTTGGGGTAGAGATAGAATGACAGGAGTGGGTTAGAAAAGGGAAAATTGTGATTTTTTTGGAATTAGTGAGGGTGTGTGCTTGTTAGTTGTAAAGGACAGAAGTTTTTTTAATAATGGTAAAATGTAAATAATTTCTACATGTATATCTATACACATGATGTTGGTAAAGTTTAGCTAGATCGATTTTGATTAAATCCCTCTATATAAATACCCATATGTACATTGAAGCAGGAATATTTACGTGGTCTGCTGTCCTCCTTTATCATGTGGTCCATTTTTTATGGTGTCAAACGACTGCAATTAACTTGTACAGACAAATCTACACATGGCACTTATTGTAGTTATTAGAAGCAGGTGTAACGCTTCATATATGCACCTATATCTACATATAATCACCAAGTTTGATGGTCTGACATACCGATGTATCCTGAGGTGTAATATAACATTTTCCCCTTATATAAATGTATCTGTTTATAGCAGGTGGCATAGTTCAAAGTACAATGATGTGTACTTGTATAACGAGAACTATTTTCTGTACAGTGAGAAGTATAGTTTGTCATGTCTGAGTCTTCTGTTGTAGTACTTTCATGAGTCGTGAGTATACTTGTCATGTGGGGAAGAGCCAGCTTTTGACTAATCTTCCGAAGTGGAGATGGTTGTCTGTGGATCTTAGGTTTGGGGGTAGGGAATTCCATAGTTTGGCTGCTTGAACAGAGAAAGATTTTGTACATGTTTTTTTTCCTTCTATGTAGGAATCATGGGCGAGGAGTCATTCTTGAGCATAGCTTCCTTTGCTGTTTGTTTTTGTTGATTTTCTTCCTGCTGAAGAGTGGTCCTTTGCTACCATGTATTGCTTTGTGTGTGATCCACAGTAGCTTTAAGGGGGATCTTCTGGCAACTGGTAATCTGTGTAGCACCCTCAAGGCAGGAAAGATGTGTACTTGTGGCTTTACATGAAGGAGGAGTCTCAGGGCAGTGTTCTGAATTCTATGTAGTTTTCTCATAGTTGACAAGGTTTAGCCATGATACAGATCATTAGAATAGTCCAATTTTGATAGGACAAAGGGATGGTAGGTTGAACCTTGTGTGGGAATCCTAGATGCAGGAAGATGCGTGCAGTGATTTATTGTGAGGAAGCTTGATTTGGCTGCCTTTATACATTTGTGGATCCATTGACAGTTTGATGTGCATGGTAATACTAAGGTTTTTCACCTCCTTAAATATTTTTGGAGGTGGTCCTAGAACTTCAGGTCTGGCGCGCGCAAAGAGGGTTGTCTGTTTTCCAGTTGCCACAGGTGAGTGTCTTGCTTTTTGGAGGCATTCAATTTGAGGTGGCTCCATGTCATCCATTGGTCAACAGCCAGTAGGCAATTGGAGAGTTTTGATGTTTTAATGTGTTTTTGGGCTTTCCAGTTTCAGAAGTATCTGTGTCTTCTGCAAAGTTATAGAAGGCGATGTCAAACACATTGATCAGATCTAGTAGTGATTTGATGTAGATGTTAAAAAGCATGGGTGAGATGAGTGAGCCTTAAGGGACTCCTGATTTATTTTTGTTTGGTTTAGAAGAGAATGGGGGTGTGCATAATATAATATTTGTTCTACGGTGTAGGTAGGATGTGATCCAAATGAGAGTTGTGCCCTCTATTCTGACTTCCTCAAGTCTTTGGAGTAGTGTTTAGTGATCCACTGTATTAAAGACCGCTGAAAGGTCATTGGCCCCAGAACGTAGTTAAGGTCATCCCAGTTCCAGGTTAGGGCTGATTCCGTTCCTCTTTCTGGATAAAAACAAGTTTGAAAGATGGAAAGTTTCTCCCCGATTGGTCCATTTGCTATAGGTCTGCAACTGTTGAGGTCTAGATTGCCCAGGTTAGTTTTTTTTTTTTTTTTTAAAGGGGGTGTATGCATGCCTTTTCAGGTCTTCTAGAAAAAACGTCTGTCATTAAGGATTTGATGACAAATGTTTTACTAGGATGACCGCTGAAGTTGATTGTTGTATATTTTAGAATATGGCTGTGTTTTGGGCTCTTTTTGGGAGAGTAGTTTTACAATGTGAAATGAGCAACGTCTCTTTTTTTTTTTTTTCCCTTCCTCTTTTTTTAGATTCGATTAGGGGGTTGGGTTGGCTTCTATCAGACTTAGTACAGTTTTAGGTAAAACAAGGAAAGCCATTTAAAGTCAAGCTTAGAAAAACACATCAGTTTTAGAGTTAAAAATGCATAGCACAAAGTGTGTGCTCTTACCACCTTTTCTTTGGCCTTGCTCTTTGGGCTGTTCAGACCTCAAAGAAGCTGGGCCTACAAAGTGGATATGCTTACTGACCTGTTCATAAGTGTGGATAATTTGGAATATTTTGCTTGATAACAGGTTGAGGGATACAGAGCCGGGCACCCACTGCCATGAGTATTATGGTTTGAGTCTGTCACCAATAAGTGCTATTCACAATCTCAGTGAGGAACTGGTACATACCCAAAGACAGATTAATACAGAATTTGCCAATCGCATTGTCTCTATACACTTCCCAATCTCTCCGGGAACTATCCGTCTCAGATACGACCGGGTTTCTCGTGCCCACCCCACTTTCACATGTTACGGCTGTCCAGATTGCTGCCCTGGTAGAACTTATCGCCATAGATGAGATAATTAAAACAATGGCTCAACTAAGTACACTTTAAACACCCAGGCCTGACCGCTTTACCTCGGGAATTCTATTTCTCCTTTAACTCAAAAGTACCTCCACATCTCTTAAATATATATGCAGATGCATTTAATCGATGGATTATGTCACAGTCTACCAGGGAATTGGTGATAGTTGTACTGCCTAAAAGGGGATGAAATCCCACAGATTACATTCCTACAGACCGTTGTCCCTCTTAAACTTTGAATGTAACATTTTAGGCACATTTTTAGTAAAGAGAGTACAGGATTTGTTGAAAGCTCCTTTTCTCTGACCAATGTGGTTTCATTGTAGGTCATAACACCTTCTCTAACCTCACGCCTGTTGCATGTTATGGGTAAATCCCTCCCCTCACACTAATAAACTCGTAGCCATTGCATTTAATGATGTAGAAAAGGTGTTTGATACTTTACTATGGCCATACTTATTTATAGTGCTTACAAAGATGGGCTGGTGCAGAATACTCTAAGGTGGAACCTTTGTACATGCAGCCCTTAGTCATGGTCCACACAAGACGCGTGATTTCAAAGCAATGGTCCATACAACGGCCCAGATGGGAAGAAAGCCCCTTCAACACTTTTATTTGCTTAGCCATGGAGCTGCTAGCTTGTACACTGCAAGGGAAGGAGGACCTGAGGTGATTAGGTTACAATGTAGATGTCCTTTTGTCTCCTTAGATGCAGACAACACCCTCTTATATCAGAGAGATCCAGAGGTCTCGCTGCCAGATGTAATGGCACTATTAACTAATTTGGGCCTCATATCTGGCCTTCAGGTCAGCTGGAGCAAGCCAGTCAGAGTGCTTGTGAGCTAGTCACTATGCACTGAAATGTGAAATTGACATATTTAAACACCTGGGCATCCAAGTATACCATGGCGAAAACCTATTCATCCCGGGATTATTGGCTGGGTAATAGCTGATACTGTCTCTCGTATTTGTGCAGCTTTACTCTCTCCTTGATAGGACACGTAGCCATACAGAAAAGGGTGCTCCTGCGCAGACTTGTATACTGCTTTGCAGTGCCACCAGTTCCACTAACTAGGAAAGTTTTTCAGAGAAATGAACTCCCTGCTAATTCAACTGATATAGGGTAAGGAAAGATGACTAGTGGCTTTGGCTAATCTCACATGACTGCTAGAGGAAGGGGGAATATGGCCCCCAAACGTAGAGGTTTATTATCTAGCTGCTTGGTTACAATGGCCTATGAGATGGTTCTCAGGTGCATCTGACCCATAACGAGATAAAATTGTGGCTTCTTCAAGGAACATCACCATACATGAAGCTGCACTGAGGAAATGTCCCCTGGCTAAACATCACCTGAAGTCTCTCAAAATACCAGGAAACTGTTGGAGGTGGTTACCGCCACTAGGATTGTTGGTAGCTTTTGTTCCAGCGATTTCTTTATTGTGTCTCCCACAATTTAAAGCGCTAACAAAGACCTACAATACCCAGTCATGGACTGAGGCTGCAAAAGTGACTGCAGGGGATCTGACCTCCACTGGTACTCTTCATACATATGGCTGACTCTGGGACACCTCGGAGATGATCATTTGATCACACACAATATATTGCTAAGGGTGTCCAGATGAAAATGGGGAGAAGAAAACCACGTACCTGCTATGGTTGCCACCCTTTAACTATTGCTAACATTTGGCACTAGTGGGCTTCCAGTGTGCACCCTTTCTAATTCATTAACCCCTACTTTTTACTCCAATGTAGATAATATTAAAGCTGGGCAGATATTCAGAGAAAAGGAATGGTCAAATATCCTGAGGTATACAAAGAAATACCGGAATTAAATGTACTCGGTATCATTTTCTGCATAAAACATAATTGACACCCAAAAATATAGCAAAAATTTACGTGTTCGGTTGACCAGTATCTGTGATGTTTTGCCCCACAGGTTAATTTCCACCATGTGGTATGGGACTTTGGGATCATTGCACAATCTTGGAGCACAGATGCTTTGCTACCGAAGGGTAGGAGACTAGAGCAGGATGTCCTCATTTGTATACTGAGTCAGAAGCATAGACCAAAGGCTAACAGGCATACACGTACGTTTCTTGAACTAACATGGATGCTTTCCAAAAGAAACCCCCATATCGTGGAAAGCCGGACAGGAGTTAATGCTAGGCTGGAAGATGAAAGCAATGGACAAGAGTGGAGATAGTAGCTATTGTTATACAACAGAGGACATGTGAGAGGTGTGAACCACACAGAATGGGAAACTATATCGCTATCTATAAAGGCCAAAACTGGTGGTAGGCCTCCATGAAAAATGGCATAGATGACTCGTGAGCAGAGAGGCTAGAGTAGTGTGGAAGAACCGACTCTCAACAAGTGTGCAATGCTGGAGAATACATGTGTCTATCACACATTAATCAAAGGAGTCTTGGTGGATGCTTCCAATGCTGAAACACTTCATGATGATTATACTGACTGCACGTGAGCTCTTTGCTATGGACTCTGATCTTCAACGAATATACTGATTGGTTATTGGTGGCCGATGATGCCTGATGTTAAGGAGGTCTAAGTTTGAAATATTTGTGTGTTTTTCCTTCTCTTAAATTTTTTTAAAAAAGTGAATAAGTGATATCTGTTAAATATGGTTAGATACTGGTTCTAATGAGATATAGATGTCTCCTGCACTTATGCTGTAATGCTGAATTCTTTGAAGTGCTCCTCGATTTATAACATAATGTAAAACCTTAATAAAGAGGTTTTTAAAATAACTTGTAGCTAAACTTACAGTTCCCATTATGCATACTTTTGCAAACATTGGAGTGTATAATTATGATAAATGTTCAAAAGATTAGAATAGAGATTTAAGAAATGAAAAAAGGCTGTAGGGGCTTTAAAGCTGTTGTTTAATTCTCCTGGTAGGCTCCCTGTTGCTCAGAGAATGGGGCGCTTTGAAATGCAACCGTCTGGATTGACCTCTATATCCGGATATTCCTTAGAAGAACACCTTACTTTTAGGATGTCATATCCATGCCCTAATAATGTTAATAAGAATCTTAATTCGTATGAGAAGCAGTGTACCCCCTCCTAAATACTTATGCCAATTCAAAGTCCGAAATGTGCAGCGGTGGCTCCTCCATGTGGGCGGAGGAGCTTGGCCCCATTGCGTTCTCGCAGTGCGAGAAGCAGAAACCTAAAATGGTATTATGAATACCATTTTATGTTTCTGCTTCTCGCACTACGAGAAAGCAGAAAGAAGGGTTTGGTTGGGGGTGGGCGGTCCTGCTGCAGGGCAGGGGAGGAGTGGCTTGCCCACTGTTGTGGGCGCTGACTGTTTGGCCGGCCTCAGGGCCAACCAAACCAGTCATACGCACTCTCCTGTTTTCTCCATGTAGGTTTCATGCAGCCTGCATGGAGAAAACGGCCTCCCCATGGACGCCTGTGCAGTCGGCGTCCCAGCCAATCACAACGCTGTGATTGCAGCATTGTGATTGGCTTAGGGGAGGAGAGGGAGGCTGCCTGCTTCCTAGGACTCGGAGCAGATAGAGGAAATGCAACGTGGGACCAGAGGCGAAGGTAATTATTTTTTATAAATTACCCCCCCTCCTGTGCGAACCCCCCCCCCCCCATAATCCCTCCAACCCTCCCCCAGCCCACCCACCCACCCACCATCCGCGAGTCATGCCGGCCGCTGCTGGAAACGTGACCAATTTTTCAAAACTGCAAAAGATGTGGTATTTTCCACTTGGAAAACAACATGTTCTTCATACCTCAAGAACTAGTCATGAATATACAACCTTGAAGATACCCCAGGTAGGGCAGAGAAATAAGGAGAGAAGCATGTGTCCTCTATCATGTCTGTTGGGAATTTATGTGATTAAGAAGAAATCAATGCATCTATTTACACCAAAGTTATATGGATCTTCGCATTATAATTATGCAGATAGCCCAAAAGACGAATGCTCTTTCAGCTACCTATTTACATGATGACCATCAATGGTGGCTGGTAATTTTTGTTGGTAGTGGGTGGGGCCACACGCACACATATACACTTGCACCCATGCATTAAAAACTGAACACACACCCCTCCCTCTCACCAATTCATCCATTTCTATATACATGCACACACCAAACTTAAAAAAACATAAACCTTACCTGTCCTGCAGCTCCCAGAGAGGAGACCCTTGGAGCTCCCAGGAGGGTTGGGATTGCTGTCTTCTCTCAGAAGGAAAGCAGCAGTCCCTCACTCATCCCAGAGTGATGACCCTGCTCCACTTTCTAACGAAGGTGTCACTGATTAACACTCTGCCCTGGGTACTTCAGGCTTAAAACTGAAGCGCAGAGGTCCAAGGCAGTCAGTAAGGTTCCCCCTCTCGTCCCGAGGGGGAGGGCTTGAGGCACCTTTGCCAGGCTGAGGAGGTCATGTCTACAGTCCCACTTTGACTGGCAAAGTTCTGTTCAGGCAGCCAGTAGCCTTCACATTTAGCGCATGTCAAGCTCCTGGCTGCCTGACCTGAACAAGAGGGCTGCCTGTCACGGTGACAATTGCTCAGCCTGACAGACACTCTTCTTCTCTGGAAAAAGGTTAGGGGGCGTGGCTCCCTTGACCATATGGACGTGCCGTGGCTGATGAGCATAGAGACATCTAAATGTTATCAGCAAGGTATTTGGGCGTTAGTGATTTTAAAATAGGATTCTGAAAAGCATGTAAATTGCTGTTAAGTTTGCATGCTTTAATTTTGTTGTTAATTTGTTAAGTTCTTTATTAGTTTGCTATGGTACTGCTCCACTCTTTGGGTGCTTTAGAGCACTAGGAAAAGAACATCAAGGGTCTGGGTCCCAGTCACCCAGTAATCCTGTTTGCAGCAAAAATGTTTTTATGAGAAACTGAATTACAAGTTTCCTGGTATTTTTTGGAAATGTAACAAATGTGAAACTCAGTTGAAAAGATGCAGAGAAAACTGGACAGAATTCAGAACATCATGCTTAAAAATAAGATGTAAAACCTATGTAATGCCTCATTCCAGATATTCCAATATTGCATCACCCTGAAAAGACATGGTAATGCTGCCCAGCATTGGTAACCTCATGTGCGATATTACTGTGTCTTATCATCAGGCCACTTTTAATCAGCCCCCAACAAATTAAACCGGGATGCAGTGAATTGAGGGGTTTAGTGAAGATTAGGTATTTGGACAAAATATTTATTTTTAAATATCGAGTTACAGAAATATTGGGGGAAAAATATTGTGATAGAAAATATTTATTAAAAATATTTTTAAATATAGTTTAACATTTTAAGTGATTTCACATTTTTCATTTCATTGCTAATAGTAATTTATAATGTCACAGCATGTTGCTAGGTTTGCAGAGCAATTGGGTGGGAATTTATTTAATATGATTAACATTTAATTTTTAATTTATTAATAGCTAATTGTGTAATTATATTCTTTTAGGTATATATTGGGTGTGGGCTGCTGGGTTTGTAGGCATATAGGGTGGTAATGTAATTAACATTTATTTATTATTAATTATTTGATTGTGTAAAAAGTATATTATTTAGTTATATATTTGATATGGGCTGTTGGATTTGTAGGGGTATAGGGTGGAACATTAAGTAATAATTAACAACTATGAATGTTTTCAATTGATTAATAATTATGTTAATTGTGTTATACTTAAAATATAACAAAGTGTGGGCAACTATGTCTGTGGGAGTATAATGTGGGTAGTTTAGGTAATTAAAAAGAAAATGTTTATTGATTCATTAGTTCAATGTTTAATAATCATGTACATATTTGTCTATATATTATTTTTTACCGGTTAATAGTGTTCATATTAAGAGTGTTATATTTGTTGTAACTTAATAGGGTTATTCAAATATGTTATGTGTTTGAAGTAAAGTAATATCCCTACTGCTGCACAGACTGGAGTGGGAATAGTAAATGTAACACCTTGGAAGTCCAACCCTTTCCCTACTGTTGCTCAGACTGCATTGGGAATAGTAAATTTAAGTACTCCGAAGTCCAACACTTTCCCTACTGTTGCGCAGACTGGAGCGTGGATAGTATATCTATTATTCCCAGACTTCAATGCTTTTCCTAATATTGTTTACAAATGTTTTATTATGATCATTTGTTTCATTTTATATTATTTGTTTATTTTTTTAATATTATTTTTAGTAAATGTGTTTTTTATATCTAATCTGGTAATTTATTTAATGTTTTGCAGTTAATTTGTTTTTAATGGTTTTTATTAGCAGAACAATTTGCAGATTGCAGTGAATAACAGTGGAGCTCTCAACATAAGATGTGCATGTACATTAAGGCATCAAGGTGCATATTTAGAATTGAGATGCCAAATATCAACGTACTATTTATGATAAATGCAGCCTTCATTTTTATGAAGAGACTGGGGAGGGTGAGAGAGATGGGGGGAGAAAGAGAAAAGAATAAAAGAACAGAACAAAAATTCAACAATTTGAGAGCTCTGAGGTTCGTGAGTAACAGATTATGAAATTCTGAATCAGCACACATTCATTGTGAAGACCGGTACATCATGTAAACGAGAATGCGTGCCACTACATGGTGATATGAAAAATGGGGGTCTGGTAGTCACCAAGCATGCCACAGGTAGAGAAGAGGGGGGTGACTGGGTCGCTGGGGATGGACTGTATGGTCCAGCAGCCGCGCAAAGGGGTGGGCCTTTGCAGGGAATGCGTGAGAGTGCCGCAAGAGTTAAGGAGCATTGTGGAGAGAGGAATGACACTATGGTCGTCATTGTGTCACCTGTCGGTGTACCACGGGTGAGGGTATGCATTGTGCTGTCTATTCACGGTAACCGTTCATTTGTTTTGGCATCAACTGCAACCAGATGAGTCTCCCAACATTCACCCCCATGTGGAAATCGCCCCTCATGCGGAGTAGTCTGAGAGTGTGCGCCTCAGCTCTGGTCCGTGTCAGCAGCACGCATAGCCATTCTCAAATCTACGGAGGAGTAGGAGATTTCCAAACCATGGCTATGTTTTGCTTAAACAGGACGAAGGCCAAGTCAATTAAACGATGCAAGTGTTTGTCTCTCTTTGCCCGGGGTAGTAATCCCCATAGGCCGGATTCGGGGGTGGGAGTGAGGGGGTGGCTAGACAACTCCGCCACTGTTGTGGTGACTTCTTCCCACGCCAATGATAATGGTGCGCCTGCCCACACCATATGTATGAAATCTGCATTCTGCAATATCAACTGGGGACATTCCGGGGAAAGCGTTGAGAGCATGCACTGAATACGGCCAGGGGGGAGATAAGTGTAGTGAATGCAATTAAACTGAGTTAAGAGGAACCTAGTGTTGCGGGAAACGCTCTTTGCCATCTGTAAGGAGCGAACCCAAGCTGAATCAGAGTGGCTGCTGTAACTCTGTGTTCCACCTGGCATGCGCCCTCACTTCAGGATCAGGTGGGGTGGTGTTGAGGGCCAAGTACAAGAATTTTATGGCATGTTGTGTGCTGTTAGCTGTCAACAGTGTGTTTAAGGCCTGTGATGTTGGTGGCTCCGTCTCCCCGTACCCTATGTCTCGCGGACAACCCATTTTACAGTGCAATATGTGAAGAACTGACCAGCGCTCAATCCATAAGTCTTGACCATTTCCTGGAATGACATGAATGCACCCTCATTGTAGAGATCACCTATATTTTTGATTACCACACAGCTCCACGTGGCGAGTCAATACACCTTTGTGTCTGTCATAGCAACAGCAAGTCCTAAATGGAGATTGAGGGACAATAGGAAAGGATTGGGCCCTTTGGGTGTAGTACCAATGCCAGCAGGAGCAAGCTAACCATTATTTTTAAAAAGTCACGGGCAGGGCGGATGGTAGCATCGACAGTCCGGTATAAGTGTGTGTTCCCTGCAGTCCTGCACATACAATCGATGATTCAGGGTGTTTTGGGATCCCAGCCAGGTCATAGGCCATTGTAATTGTGCATGGGGTAATAAAGCTTAAAGTTGGGTGCCCCCAGTCTGCCCTCAGTGAGCCGGCACTGCAAGACGGGTAGCGCTACACTACGGCGGCCCGTACTCCAGAACACTTTGAGGAAAAGACTGTGGAGTTTGCAAAAAAGCTCCTAGGGAGCACAATGGGGAGGGCTGCGAAAAAATATAACAGACAGGGGAGTAGAAGCATTTTGGAAATTGCCAACCCGACCTAGTGGGGATAATGGAACGGAGCGGCAGAAGGGAAGTGAGCGGCGTATGGATCCTATAGCCTTATTCAGATTTACCTCGTTGAGGTCACGTTTGGTGTTGTGTATCTCTGTTCCTAGGTATTTAAAGGTGTTGTAGCACCAATGCAGGTGAGATTCCAGTGGTGCCAGCCGGTCGTTGATTGGTACATGTGCCAGGGAAAAAAGGCACGATTTAGGCCAATTTTCCTGTAAGCCGGAGATCGCGGAAAAGTCATCCAGGATCTTCATTAGGTCCGCAAGGGATAATCCCACGTCCCACCGGAAGACCAAGTCATCGTCAACGCACAGCGAGATCATGTGGTACATGTACAGCTCACAAATGCCCCAGTCCACTGTCCAGTGGCCGAGCTGACTGGCCAGGGGTTCCATGGCGAGATCAAAGATGAGGGGGGACAAGGGGCAACCTTGTTTTGTGCCTCGGCAGATGGTGAACTTATCCAAAATCACCTGTCCCGTTTTGGCACTGGCCTCCGGGTCGGTGTAGAGGGTGCGTACCCATTTCAGGAACCCTGGGCCGAACCTCATGTTGATGAGGGCTGAGAATAGATAGTTCCAGCCCAGTGTGTCGAATGCTTTTTCTATATCTGACACCGCGACCCTAGCTCAAACATCCGATGGAGTGCTGTGCAGGAGGCCCATTCAGGAACGTGCTGCGACCTGGAATGAACCCAGATTGATCTGAGTGGACCAGTTATTGTATGATGGGTAGAAGACGGTTCACCAGGAGTTTGCAATCCAAATGACCAGGGATAGTGGTTAATAACAGCGGACGTCCATGGGATCCCTATGGGGTGTGAGCAAGACTACTATGAGGGCCTTGCGGAGCGAATACGGCATATGACCCTGCTCCTTGGCCTCATTGAAGATTGGGTGGTCTGTGTGAGGTAAGTGGTAATATTCTCAACGGGTAAGCCATCAGTACCTGAGGATATGGCTCTATGCACCTCTGTGAGATCCAATGGATCATCCAGCTCAGCCCGTTGTAAGGCATTTAGATGCATCAGATGTAGCATGCTATGGGCAATGAAGTGGCCGGGGAAGAATAGAGCTCACTGTAGTAATCCCAGAAGGCCCCATTAATATCCAGTTGTGCAGTCAGCAGCTCACCGTCGGCCGAGCGTATCACACCTATGGGGGTGTGTTGTTGGTCGTTGTATACTAGCCACAATAGCAATTTCCCCGAGTGGTCACCTTCAGAATGCTGCAGGGCCATGCACTACCTATAGTCGTGCTTGCTCAAAGTCTGTTCCGCTTCACTGTGCTGCTTGCACAGTCGTTGGAGTTGTTCACTTGTGGCTGCCTGATTGGCCGTCCATATCTCAAGGGAGCAAAGGTCGCGTTCAATGGTCAGAAGGTCCTCTCATAACCTCCTGTGTATCTCCCATGAGGTTGACAGGAAATGGACACGTACCATCACATTATGGCCATACCACCCAACGGCTCGCGAGGTCGCAGTGCCAGTGTTGAACGTAAAGTATTGCTCTATGCATTGGGCAAGTTCGGCCGTAAAAGGAGGGTTGGACAATGCTTCCACTTGTAGACTCCAAGTGGGTTTGAGGGCATGCGAGTGCACCAATTGTATGGTGAGCTTCAATGGGCAGTGATCAGGGTCCATGCCTGGAATTCCGCTCCGGCCAGCTGGGTGCTGAGGTGGGCTGTGCATGCAGGAGGTCAATTCTGGTGTGTACGTCCTGTACATGGGAATAAAAGGAATATTCAAGGTCTGTCGGAGGTATGAGCCGCCTTGCATCTTGATGTCGCATGGGGGTCCTTCACTGGCGAAGATGTTGAGTGGCACATCTGGAGGCAGCTGCTTGGAGGGGATGCATGGAACGGTCAAAAACCACATCCAGAACACAATTGAAGTCGCTGCCCCCGACAACAGGGGAGGACGGGTCGCTAAGGAGCTTCAGTGTCAGGGTATCGAGAAACTGACTCTGTTGGGTGTTAGGAGCATATATCACTGCCAATGCTAGGGGTGAGCTGTCTAGCTAACCTTCCAGTACCACATATCTACCTTCCATATCCACCTTCTGTGTGGTCACGACATATGGTTCTCCTGGCGCAATCCATATTAGCACCCCACAGGCAAAGGAGGAGGCCATGGTGCCATACACCTGTCCACTCCATGTAGTACAAAGTTTGTGTTTTTCAGTGGCAGTAAGATGTGTTTCGTGGAAAAAGGCTATGTGGACATGTTGCCTCTTGAGATAAGCATAAATGCGGTAACGCTTTGTCGGTGTGGCGATGCCCCACACATTCCAGGTAATGATGTGGTATTGGGGAACACATGTGTTAGCTTGTGTATTAGCCATATGAGTCTAGCATTCAACAAGGGGAGGGGGAGTGCAATTCCCCATCTCACCCCCAGGCCAACCCATTAGAGCTCAGGAAGTGCTGTGTGGATTCGTGGCATGCTGGCAAGTGGCGAGCATCATCTTGGGCACGAGTAGCGCAACTCGTACCTAGCAATTAGGGTTGCCTATGGCCTACCTTAGGGGTAACATATATAATAAAAGGGGAGTTTAATGCTTGGCAAGTAGTTTTAAATGCCAAATCGAAGTGGCGGTAAACTTCACACACAAGCACTGCAGTGCAGGCTTGAGACAAGTTTGAAAGGGGTGGGTGGCACAATCAGTAGTGCAGTCTACTAGTAGCATCTGAAGTACAGGCCCTGGACATATGGTATACCACTTTACAAGGGACTTACCAGTACAACAAATATGCCAATCAGGTGTACAACAATGTCATCATCTTTAGGGAAGAAGCACATGCACTTTAGCACTGGTTAGCAGTGGTAAAGTGTTCAGAGTCCTAAGACCAACAAAGAGAATCAGAAAAAATGGGAGGCAAAAAGTTGAAGGAAAGACCACCCTGAGGATGACCGGACTAACAGAAGGAACAAGTTGGGAGTTGCACCTGTGACCCCTGGCAGTCCCTAAATGGAGTGGCAGCTGATAAAACTTAAAAGTGGTGGGTCACAAGACCGTTTAAAAAAATCAATGCTAGACCTGCAGTTTGCGTCTAGGTGGCAGAGCCATTGGTTCATAAAGTTGGACCTCATCTACTATCGATCCAACGAGCGTTTACTTACCTATTTCAATTTGAGCTGCGGTGCTCTTGAATGAGCTAGCCAATGGCATGCAGTTTAAACCATAAAACCAAGAGCAATGCATTTCCTCTGCACAGGTCAGGGTCACTAGAAATATGCATGTTTATAGCAGCTGTGTTTCTCACATAATTATGGGCCCGTTGCAAAAGCCATGTAATTAATCACCTGTGGTACAATTGGTAGATTTTAACACAAGCATTTGCAATGCAATAGGTCTCGCATTGACATTATTTAGAGTTATTGACATTGTAAATGATAATGTTTTGACTGGAGTCAACGCTAAGCACCTATTAGAGACTGGTGTCTTAAAAAACAAGAGTAAGCAAATAGAACAAAAAACAGTGGCCTGCCTGTTTTTTTTCTATTTGTTTAGTTTGGCTAAAATCGCTGCACCTGCGCTTTACTTTAACATTGTTAAAGGTAGAGCACGCTTGCCGCGGTTGCTGCAAAAGTAAAGAAATAGTACAAAAAAAACTGTTTGTTTACTTTTTCAACAATTGCGTTACCCGCGCTTTACTTTCGTTAAGCGCGGGTAACTCGAGTAAAGCGCGGGTGCCGCCAAAGTGAAAAATAAGTAAATAAGTGTATACATGCACGCAGCTTGGCACTTTACATAGTGAAGTCACGCATCGTACGTAAGTTAATACAGTGTATGAAATACATTAAAAACAAGCTGTTGCCATTGCGCAAAGGCAGCCTCTTATCGCTTACAAACAAATGTCCACAAATTACTGTGTCACTCTCTACAATTTGCTTGATACAAAATGAGTTTGCTGAAAAGACAAAATTATATCACACAACCTTAACGTTCTAACACGCTAACGAATGCAACCCTTCTGATACATAGCAGGTTTAGAAATAATACTTAGTGCCAGCAGGTGCCTCCTAGCAGTGACTGCCATCCTTCTCCTTCTCCTCCTCCTCATCCCACAAAGAGCTGCCTCACGCTTGCCTGACACACACTCAACCATCAACAAAAACAAGCAGGAGCCACTGCCACCCATCCATGGGGGTTTAAGTGGGCCAAGCCTCTAGCATGCTCGGATTATCTCATGGTTACTGGGCAGGTCTGGGCGACTGTCACGCAGAGTCTGAGAGAATAATGCATCATCATTTCAAGGCAAACATATGGCTTGGGGCTAAGAAGCGGAAGCATTTGAGAAGCAGCAACTTACACTCCGAACAGGGAAATATCCACACCAGAGAAAAAATCTAGAACAATTGTACAACTAAACCTCACACCAGTAAACTGACCGAATACAACAGGCCCTACGCTACAACGTGCTTTTATGACTGCCCCATTGTTTTAGCCATTGTGTGACGCGCAGATAGTACAATGCAATGACAGGCGAAGTCATTGAGGAGATGAATGGCGGGGTAGGGAGTATGTTGACAGTGGGGAAGGACAACGACAGACAGTGCCCTTCCTGTGGTGTAAGTGAGAAGGTGGCACACTAAGCACAGGCCACAGATCAGAACAATGGGGGAGGTGTGTAACGAATGGGCATCAGATAGGCAAATGGAAAGTCCACCAGGTGTAAGGAAACACAGTAGAAGGGGTACACTGGATAAGAGCAATTTGGGTGTGAAAAGACAAACAGAGAGCGAAAACGACAGACCTGGAAAGATGCAGAAAGGCCAGGTTTGGCGTTACAGGTGAGGAAGAAAAGGCACAAACGGGTAAAAGAGCCACAGCTGGGTTCACTGCGGTTGGGAAAAACACAGTGTATATAGCAAGGGAGGCATCAAACGGGCGTGTGGTTCTAATAACAGTGTTCGGGATATTGCAGAGTATGGCTATTACGTAGGAAAGATGGCACTGGCCATTGTTTAACAGGGAGAAAGAACAGGAGGAAGAGAGAAATACTAAGTCCGGAAGTAGCTTGGCAGGGTTTGAGGTTGACAAATGGGAGTTAGGTGAAGGTGGAGATTGTGAAGTATTGTGTGCTGAGCAGAATTCCACTGACAGGAGAGGTGGGAGACCGTGAGGACTCCATAGATAGTTGCTAGTGGCGAAGGTAAAAAGTTGACATGGGTAAGGACAGACAGGAGACATGGGTGAGGGTACACAGACCATGGGTGAGAGTGCACACCTGAAAGGTGAGAATCAGCTAGGGATGAGACGGCAGTAGCAGGTGAGTGGTAACAGGTGATGGTATACGTAACCGAGTAATGAGTTGTGTGGTGTGGCAGACAAGAGATGGGTGAGGGGCAGGCAGGTGGTTCAGGTGGAAAAGTTGTAAAAACACACAATCAGGAAGGAATGCACAGGTGAGAATTGAAAGTCTGGCGTGGAAGAAGTGGTGACAGCTGACGGGGCTCCGGTCAGGATAGAAATGTTAAGTTTATACACGTGACGGGTCGGCAAGGGCACATGTGGGGTGAGTGTGGAGAGGACAGATAGAGGCGAGGGTTCATCGGGAGCAGTGCTGACAAGAGGAAGTGTTGAAGGGGCATCCAGTAGTGACAGTACTGGACTGTGATCCTGTTCAGGGTATGAGTGGAGTCCCTCCGACCCTCTCTCTTTCTCTTACCTGGCTCCACCTCACAGGCTTTCCGCAGCTGTGAGGGCTACGCTTTCTTCACCTCCTTGTCTGCAAGGATCTTCTGCAGGGCGTGGGTCAGGAAGATGTTCTTGGTGTTTTTGCCCTTATGCATAGGCAAGGTGAGGCTGCGGTTGCTGGGCTCCTTCCCGGCACCTTGCCCTTGATCTGCGACTGCTCCATTCGCACCCACAGAAGGTGGGCGCTCGCTACCCTTACCGCCCACCCTGGGCCATCCCTGACTGCGCGTACACCGGTGTCAAACCCTCTGCTGCCCGGGCTACACGGGGCATTAATGGCACACGGTTAGCAGCGACCTGCACTCGCTATGTTGGAAGGAAGCGACGTCACACACACACAGAGCCTAGCGGCAGCCAGGGAGAACACCGGCCGGGACTAGAGGGGGAGAGCCCAGGAGAAAGGAGAGGAGGAGAGAGGTGAGAAGAGGGGTGGGGGAGAGGAGGCAATGAGGATGAGGTGGAATACGAAACAGGGTTAGGATGAGGCTAGAAATAGATAAAGACGAAGGAACGAGCAGAAAACAAGCTGTTGCCATTGCGCAAAGGTAGCCGCTTGATTATATTTGCATCGCGCTTTCACTTTAAGTGAAAGCGCGATGTAAAAATGAACATGCGGACGCCCTTGCCAAAGGCGAATAATAACAAGATTTCAGGAACATGATCCGTCACTACACGCCTCCTAAAGATAAGAAATACCCTCACGACAGCCGTCAAGCAAACGATACAGTCCGGATGGGCCGTCCCAAAAGGAGAAGGAGACAGGGAGGAACCAAAGAAGCTTCATTTTCAATGGGAGGCCACCATTTAGCATTCATGATGACGCCAGCCAATTAAAATAGTGGGCGGGGCTTCCAGTCTTCTTCTGAAATCTCCTCCTCCACAATATGTCTCGCAGAGCGAGCAGGGCATGCACACTGCAACACTATGCAAGACCTAAAAAACAAATTTGCAAAGGTTGGCTGGTCACCTTTCTGAAGTTTATTGCTACGTTTCGTTAAACTGGTGCTAATGGGGTGAAACCAATGCACAGACAGTGTTAACAAATGTAAACGTGTGAGAATAAAGAAGCCATAATTTGTCGTGTTGCGCCTTACGAATTTCCGTTTCTTCACACATAATCATCACCACAGGGCCTGTGAGTGCGGCACGCCATGGCAAAGTTTTACAACTGATGTCTGGTAAGGAAACAGAAACAAAAGCGCCGACAATTATTTTAAAGCCACGGACAAAAACCTAACCCATCACTTGGGCCAGTGTTGGGCCTCACAAGAACAGAAAGGCAAAATCTTCAATGTACAGAAATGGTATCAACAATAAGCCATAGTGAAAAACACTATTAATCACGCTATGATTCTAACCCAAGTCTTGGAGCATGAGATTATTACTGCAGGCTCTCGATTTCACGAGCTAGCATACTACTTCCTAGCTTGCAGTAAAATCAAAATATTGCACATTAATAGCCCCCCTCCTTAATTTACCTGGCTGTGCACCTCTAGCAGCTCTTGGGGAGTGCTGTGTCAGGGTCTGCATCTATTCTGGATCCTTTACCCTTGACCTGTCGAATCGTCTTCAGCCTGGGGCTCCAGTAAGAGGCTGCACCAGGGGCCGTGTGAGCCCTTCCACCTCTTTTCCAGCTTATTAAGGGGTGAAGTGTTGTCTGCGAGGATTGCTGAATACACACCACCCTGTGACAAGAAGGGGGAGAGGTGCACCATCGCTGATTGACACCCAGCTGTGGGAAAAACAGAGCTGATACCTAAAGTGCCCAGGCGGGATTCAATCAGCGAGGGTGCTGTGACCCACAAGTGAGTGTGGGCAGCATCACAAGCTGCAAGGGGCCAGGGCTGACATTCGAGAAGCCCGGCATAATCTGCGACGGGTAGGTGTGCTTAAGTTCATGGTCCTATGAAAAGGCCTTACCATTGGGTCAGAGTGATGACATGTCACTGACTGTGATAAAACTTTAGAAAGAATTACAAAGCAGTGCAGTAAATGGGGAAGCAGGGGCGGAGCCTCAAAACTCCTTATAAGGCTGAATGATGTCCATTTTCCTATTTATTTTTTTAGATCTCGCCTAGGCAGCGCATGTGCTGTCTCATCGAGAGATGCTGTATACAGTAGAGCGGGGGAAGCTCTGCCCACTTTCTGCCTATCTTTTTCATTGGCCGAAATTCTAAATGCTGCAATCTGATTGGTTTTGGACAACTTAATCCCGCCTCCTGACGGCCATGTCGTCATTGTTGTCCTTCCACGGCTATCGGCCCCTTTACTTTTAAAACAGTTTTGTTCCCCTGCCTTCCCCTGTTCCCTCCTGCAGTCCATGACTTCTCGGACCACCACCACCCCTCCGCCCCCTCCCGTTCGTGCCTTTTTTAACGCACGCACCTCTGTTTAAAATGCAATAGGCCTCACGTAAATACGAGTCCTATTGCATTTTAAATGCTTGTTTGTTGTGTGATTGGTGGGTGAATTAGCATTCATTTGTCGTTGCAGCGCATGCGCTACTTGTTTCTCTCGCATGCGCAAGCAGGCACTAGCAGACGCTACTCGGTTGTGAACATGAGTGCCGGGCGCTGTCTGTGGCCTCCTTTGAGTGAAGGGCTTTGTGTGACTTGGAATAGTGCATTGCAAATGCTTCTTTTTAAAATAGTGGTAGCAGCAGTGAGCAGCACGGCGGTCTTTGAGGACAGAGCTGCATCCAAGCGCCGATTGATGAGGCAGTCGCGACTGCTCCAAAGGAGCCCCCGAGAAGCTCGCCTGCTGAGCCCACCGCTCCATTCCCCGCACCCTATGCCCCATGGCAGACATTAACCATGGCTGCGAGGCCCTGCCTGCTGCTGCTGCTCTGGGCTTGAGGGCTTTGAAGACTGTGTGCGACATGCAACCCGTGCACCGGACCACATCTCCTGCCGTCGCCACTGCTGCAACTTTGGATTTTGGCTTCGTACCTGCGGGTACCTATGAGACCAGCGCGCACTACAAGCCCGGGGCCATCGGGCTGCTGTTTCAAATCATCAAGGCGTTCCTGTACATGCTGCAGCCCAACCCCTTCCCACAGGGTGAGTGTGATCGGAGGGCTGCGGTTTGTGATGGGGATTTAAATATAGTAACTGCTCCCTGCAGCACGAGCACCTCATCTGATGTTAATGTGCACCGCGTGCAATGCTACCTGTTTCACCACTGCAGGTGTGAACACATCATATCTCAATACACACAGCGTGTGTTAGCTATCCGACTCGCCACACACTACCTGTCTCACCACAGCTGCATAGTAATTCACATCTCGCCGCATACCGCCTGTCTCATGACAGCTGTTTAGTGCTGTATGTTTCACCACTGCTGCATGTTCTACGAAGTACTGCATGTCTCACCACACAATCTCGGATCACTAGTCACACAATGTGTTTATGAACACACACTGCATACCTACCCCAGATTGTCTCACCACACTGCATGTCTCAAACAGGCTTGACTTTTTACTACATACAGTCAAATTACACACTTCATGTCTCACCGCATCTTGGACTTGCGCTTCACATCAGGTGTCAGAGACCACCCCCCTCCCTCCCCAACGGGGCCCTGCCTGGTGACCTGTGAAGGCCTCTCCTCATGTTCCTTGTGTTTGTTTTTTGTAATATGCAGTTCACTGAGGTGGTAGCCCGTGGCGTTATTGCCAATCCTATTTTTAATCCGGCTGCTCTACGCGAGGGCGGCGGAAAGCTCCCATAGAGTAGCCCTCGGGGTTTCAGCCTGCTGTGTAAACACGTGGGCTCCACTGCCTGGGTGAAAGCCCATCGGCCACCAGCCTGGACCCACTGGAAGTCAGTGCATCAGTTCCATTTCTGTGAGTGTATGCAAGCTGTTTACCTGGCGTCGGAGCGTACTTGGTTTTGTGCTGTTTGGGGACACCACCCACCCCAGAACACGCGCCCCGTACAGAAGTAATAAGTCGACCCCATGTCAGTTTACAACTTACGATTTGTTGCTCCTGTCTTCGTGTCTTCTTCTGGGAGTACTCACGTTGGAGCTGTGGGTAGTTTAGTAATTTTAATTGGAGCAAGCAGGTGGAGGGCGGATGGGAAGGCGAGTGTATTGTGCACTTTTGTGACTGCCAATATTTCTCAGTCCAGAGGCTTTGAATAAGTGGTGGGGACGGCTGGTACATTTGCACCAGTCTGTTAGGGTGCAGGTGGGAGCGTCCAGTGTGCTCTTTTGTCCGTAGTGATGGTACGGGCTCTGGTGCTGGGCCTTGGCTAAGTAGGGTTCTTGGCAGGGTGTCTGTCAATGAGTTGTGTACATACAGCGAGATCTCCACGTCTTCAAAATTGACTAGACTATTTTGGCTGTTGTATCTGTGTGTGCCCCCTCCTTGCTAGTCACTGCCTTACTCTGCAGACTGTGTGTATGTATTGGTGTTGCTGGCAGGTGGCTGTAGTGTTCCTGAAAAATAGGCGCACATCACTAGTGGCCTTGAAACAGTGACACTTGGCACCTCCTCACACTGCTGCCAGAGTCCAACCTTTGCCACAGGTCTGTGTACACAGTAAACTCGCTCTGCAACAACTGCGCATTTGGAAAGCTGACACAGTATGTTTTTAAGGCGTCTTGGACTAGCGACTAGGTCTCAGAATACCACCCCCATAGTTTGCGCGAAGCTGCTCTAAATTGATGGCATCTTTTTAGCAAACACCTACCTCGGGGGGCTGGGTGTCTTCTAATATACTACATTAAAATCCCATTACCTAAAGGCTAAAAGAAACAAGGCACCGCTTGTGGCCCAGTAGAGCTAACCGCAGCTATTCAGCATATTTTATCTGTAGAATTTTTATTTATGTTCCAATAATGTTTAAATACTTTACCAAAGAAAACACAGTAACGCTTGCAGTTAAAATAAAAGTCTTCATAATACTAAAGCACTCAGTCATTTATTAAAAAGTACTATGTCTAACATACTGTATTAGTACTATAATATATTAATAAAACGAAAAATTCACAAAATACATTAATATGGCGAGACCGATTGGCATGGCCAATGCTTGTTTCAGTTCCTGAAAACCAGGAAAATCCTCTAGGTTCCAAACTGAAAGAAAATTACCCCACACCCTAGGAGAAAGCTCCAACATATTGTGTCATTCGAAGCTCCCACAATATTAGCGCCATTGGTTTGTTTTGTAAAACCAATCTCCCGTTTGATAGTTTTGCTTTTGTAAATCAAAAAACGTTTGCTGAGCAGCTGCATGAAGCATGGAGGCCTTGCGGCAAACTTTCAGTGCCCTTTAAAATATCCATCATGGCTGCCTTGACTGAAGGCATGGAGATCTCCATCAGGCAGGCAGAGATCTCTAAATTTGATGGGCTGGAGGAACAAGGTACAGCCCACCACAGTCTAAATGACAGTCTAAATGAGCACATTAAATCTGACTTTTCTATCACCATAGGGAAGTGATTATACATTATACAATTGAATGTTCAGCATATTGTATATAAAATTACTGCTTTTGATTCATGCATCAACGTATGACTAAGTTGTTTTCAGTTCATTATTCTCATTACTGCCTTGGGGAAATCATGCTTTTATTTTCAATACCTTACAAACCATAATAAACAATAAGACCGACAATGACCATAGATCTTTGTAAAAAATTAATAAATATATATCCATTATTAAAACACATTATTGTACATGATCAACAATAAAATTAATTTTTAAAATGTGACATGACATTCAACAATAATCATATCACATGGGCTAACACCAAGTTACCACCAATTTGACAAAAACCTTAGCTCAGCAGAAAATCAACGCATAATCATTTCCTAAACATTCTTAACCTAGTGTCTGGTCCCTCTTGCACTAGAGGTTACTCTACCCCCATTTTCTTGGCTCGAATAGTCCACACCCATCTCAAAACTTTTGCCATACCAACTACAATAAGGTCCGTTGTATCTGACCTTAGAATCCTTAAAGCTTCCTTTGCGGTCCTTATAACCAAATTCATACAGACAGGTTTGAGCCATTTAGTCCTAGGAAGATGGTAAGCTGGTCAGACAAATAGAATGTGGGCTACGGTCTCAATGTGACCATGGCAAAAGATACATTTATCACACACTGATAAGAGCCAGCTGCTTGTAAACGCTCTTATTGGTAAAGAACCTACTCTGAACTGGTGGTATGATTTCCGATCAAGCGGCCTATAAATGAGGTCCCAATAGGCTTCCAATTTAAGCTCATGTTTTACTTCTAGGAATTCCCTGGACAATGTCGGCCTTGTGATCGATGAAAACTTCTTAATTTTAACCAAATCCCAATATGCTGCCTTGTAGATCTTCTTAAGAGGAAATGCTGTAGCATCTGGGTACTCATCCCCATGTTGGACAATGTGATTTTAATATTGGTCAACCATGGGATCTCATGCAGTCGACCCAACCTCCTTACTTCAAGTAGTGCCTTGGCGTACAGTGAAAGCTCAGGAGTAGTCCAAAGTCTTCTCCAGAATGCCAATGGTCTAAAGCGTGCCGCGTCCTAGATGTTGTGGCAGCCCAGGTCTAAATAGAGAGGCATAAGTGGAGAGGACTTCGGAAGACCAACTAGTGATCTAACAAACTTGTTTTGTGCTAGTGCTAGGGGGGTTAGATTATCAAAGCCCCACAATTCGGCACCGTATAATATTGCGGGGCTAATTCTTTAGTTATATATTTGCAGAACAGGGGCAATAGGCTTAGTTTGGGAGAGCTTATGTACTTTGACCAATGCACCTGCTAATTGCACGTTTTAGGGCCAGCATGTCAACCTGAGGTTTCCAACTTAGCTTTCTACTTAATGTAATACCCAAATAGGTAAATACGTCAGTCTGATCCAAGAGCACGTTGTTCATGTATACTCTCCCGGTGATGGCTTTAGATTTATGGAGCACCATGAACTTTGTTTTCTCCACATTAACCCTTAGCTCATGGTCGTGGCAAAACACCTCAAACCGTGACAGAGCGGCCTGCAAGCCCTGTCTTGTCTTGGATATTATCAAGGTGTCGTCCGCCAACATGAGCAAGGGTATCTTCATAGCTGCTAATGTTGGAGCGTCAGTGGGGTGGTTAATAAAATATTGAACTACCCTGTTTATAAATAAAGAAAACGGTGTAGGAGCTAGTACACACCCCTGACGTACCCCCTTGGAAACAGGAAACCTCTCTGTGACTTCCCCCGGCTTACCCCAGCGGACCTGCGCATATGTTGAGTCATGTAATTTTACTAGAATAGCCACCATTTCCGGAGGCATCCCCATTTCCACCAAGGTACTCAACATTTTCACACGGGGAACTAGGTCGAATGCGGATTTTAAATCCACAAAGGCTGCATAGATTGTGCCCCCTCCTATAATAACGACCCACCAGTAAATTAACACAAACCTGAAGACCTGGTCGAGGGTACTTGTGTGTGGCTGAAACCCCGCCTGTAAGGGTGTCAGAATGTCTGTATCAACTATCCAGGCCTGGATTCTACCAAGTACTAGTCTGGCTACAATCTTCTGAACAGAGTCTATCAGGCTAATAAGAATGTAGTTTCCTGGTTGTGAACGATCACCCTTCTTATATATCGGTAGGATTTCAGCACCTGACCAAGTATCAGGAATCGGGGCACCACTGGCTATGGCATGCGCCAATAACTTAATATAAGGTACCCACAGCTCTTTTTCCTTTATAAACAAATCTGCGGTTATGGAGTCAGGACCGGGGACCCTATCTCTCGAAATTAGTTTTAAAACAGACTCAACCTCTAAACTTGTGAAACACAGGGGTTCACTGGGTAGTGGCCATGAGGGGATCTCTTAATTACAATTAGAGGACTGGAACTGCGCCTCGTAATGTGCAACCCACTGAACTGGGGCGACGTAGTTGATCAGTATCTGCTTCAGTTCACTACTACCCCATTTGACTAACTGCCAAAATTGTGTCATATTCCTCCCTTTGCATGCCAACAGCAAATCTTGCCATCGGTCTTCGTCCCATTCCTTTTTTGCTTGCAACTGCACTTTCTTATAGTTTGCTCTGGCCTTTCTGATGTTAACCAAATCTTTAGATCTAATGGCCCTCGATAAAGTTTTGTAAGCATTTCTGCAAGAGCTGTTATACCAAGAGCCTGCCTTCGCAGTACTCTTCTTCCTAGGGATACTACTTTTAATAAAAAACTTTTCCAAATTCTTAAAAAGCTCATCATGGACATGGAAAATAATGAGATTAGCATCCTCCTGTGAGTCACAGTCAAGAAGTTTGGTTGTTGAACCCATTACCAAAACCCTCATCTGTTCCAACTCTCCCTCGTTATTTGCAATCCTTGCCCATTGGACTCCCCTCATATCGTTGGTTAATGTGACCTTTTCTGTACTATACACACTTTTCCTAGTGTTCGGATAACAAAAACTTTCATTGTATAGTTTTAAAACCAATGGATTGTGATCGCTTTCGGTCCGCTTCTGGACCTCCATATCCACGACGGATGACCAAAATTCTACCTAGATAAAAATGTAGTCTATCCGGCTACTTCTTAATCCGTTATCAAAGGTATTTGCACCCTGCCTATCTGACTTTGTCCTCCCATTTGCTGCCCTCATTCCCCTTTCCAGGCAAAAGCCCTTCAGTTGTAATGCGGCCTCTGTCCATTTTTTAATGGGACCTAATTCTAGCTGAGGGATGTTCCATTGTGCGTCCTCCTCTTCCCTAAGATTTTCATCCTCCTGGTCCTCCAGGGGCTCAAAACAACAATTAAAATCACCTGCTATGATCAAGTTGCAGGTACCCCATAAATTATCAAGAGCAGCAACCACACCGGATACCCTGCCGCCCGGCTGCCCTATTGAATAAACATTAATAATCAATATATCAAGACCATAGGTCGAACAAACTTGTATGGCCATAATGTCCGGGCTGTCTATAGATATTTCATCCACCCTTATTCCTGCTGTCTAACCCAACAGGTCAGCCCACCAATCGGTCTTCCTCTCTGTCCTCCTGTAGCGGCTTTTGAAAAGGACCAGGGCTCCTGCAATATCCAGACATAAAAACCATCAATAAATGAACTCCAGTCTGTTGACGCGGTTAACCCTGCGACATTCCAGGAAGCTATGGTCATACAAGTCTTTGAAAGACTATTAATCATATTATCACGACCACTGGTTACCTCGACATCAAATACCAGGTCTTGTTCCGGTAAGCCATAGCTGAGATTGCAAGTTGTGTTATGGGGACATACTAATGATCTTTTCAGAGTTGCATTCACCATACCACTAGAACTTATTTTCAATGGGGGCGAACACACCGCACCTACACTGGTGGAACTGCAAGCCTGTTTACCCTGACAGACTTCCTCAGATTTAGACAGCACGACAGGGGTGGAAGAACCCAAATTCATATCGACCTCCTCTTCACCCATGTATGCCTTAAGACCTGGTAACTGGGGGATGTTAGTTATTCCCAGTCAATCAACTTCCTCTAGAGAGGTGAGGATTTCAAATCGGTTACTTGTGTGTACTGGATAATCATTCTGGTTGTATTTTCTACAAGGTCCCCGCCACTCGTTGAACCTAGATGTGCTCTGCGGTTTGTAGAAAAAAACCCAATGGAAGGATTTTTACATCATCTGCTTTGGTAAATGAATGCCCAGCCGTTTCCAGTATGTGTTGAACCAGTGTTGGTGATGTGAAACTAAGGACCACGCAGTCACCTGGGGATTCTACGTATCATTTTAAACTCAGAGAAGAGATGGTCTCTTATCCCTGTTCTGTTGCCCAGCAAATATAAAGCCTTATTTTTTAACGTTGACCAATGTTACCGGGCACCAGTAGGGAGCGTTAGCAAGAACCACTGTGTACGGAGTGGCTTCCGGTGGGAGATGCAAAGAAGTATGTGGGTTCGTATCACTTGCCTCAGGTATCTCTATGGGCCTATTCCTAATGCCACTCTCCCCTTGCTGCGGCTGCATTGTCAAAGATGTACCATTAATTACATTAACGGAACGGTTGTGCTCAAAACTTGTGGCTGTTGCAATGGAAGTTGAATTGTTGCAAACATTAACCGGGATTCCCATTTGCACTGTATCTAGTGCCCCCACCTGTTGATTAATTATCCCACCATTCTCCTGTACATTAGAGTGATTAGGGTTTATTTGACTTGTACCGAAGATACCCTGTTCAATCCTCTTTAATCTATCATCAACTGAGAACAATTTTTTGAGTAAAGGGTCGATCATGGCTGAAATTTTCACTTTTATCAGTGAACATTGCTCATCTAAGTTGAGCTGTGGGGATGTATAAACTAGGTGGGCTGTGCTAGTTGCATGGTCTGCTGTACTATCGGTTGAGTTTACTACAGGTTGATAAACTCCTGTTTTACCAGTGGTAGCTGCTTTGCATTTGGCGGTTCTTGGGGCTGGCGGATTTAGCTTTAGTGGTCCGCGGCCTTTCCTCTTTTTTTAATGGCGGTTCCCCGCCCATGCCCCCATTGAGCTTCTTTCCCCTGGTGGTAACCATGGATGTGTTTAGTGGGCTTTCCTGTCTGTGTAGGATGGCAGGGATTGTTGGCACTGAATCAGCGTTTGTCATGTGAGGCTGGATACTATATGTATTTCAGAGTCGGTGGTGCATCCTATTGGTTGTTGGGAAGGCTGCACTGTGGAACTACAGCTACCAGTTGGAATCAGAGGTTCAAGTGATAGCCTACGCTCCGTCAATTGAATCTCGTGCACCAATGCGGATTCTGCCCTACTTAAAAATGCTTCTAGGGTACCTACGACCCCACCACCCAACTTCCGTTTACTCATATTTGCAGAACCGTGGCCTGTCAAAATACACAGATGTGGCTTATCAACGATACTCAAGCAGAATATAATGTATGTAACACAAGCTTACAGTTCACTTGTCAATGTTGTGGCCCAGCCCGGCCTCCTCTGGGTTCTGACGGGTGCAGACGGGCCTGCCCTTGGTCCGAGCTTTGCCCGGGCACGGCCCGGGCATGCCCGCGCACGTCCTTGCCGGCACTTATGCGCCACCTGGCGCGTGCGGTGACGTCTATGGCAGGCGCGCCGCTCGGCTCACTGGGAAATGGAGTCCCTCCCCGGTCCTCGCCCTCGATGTACTTCACGGGCGGTGGGGTGGCACAGGGGCTTCGGCGGCAGCGCAACCTCCCAGCAGGGGACCGGCAGCTGTTGGTGCAGAGTGTTTTCCAAGTTAGTTGGCAGGTACGAAAGAGAGAAGCTCCCGCGCTGCGGGAGCCCTTGCTGGCACTTATGCGCCTCCTGGTGCGTGCGGTGACGTCGATGGCAGGCGTGCTGCTCGGCTCACTGGGAAATGGAGTCCCTCCCCGGTCCTCGCCCTCGATGTACTTCACAGGCGGGGGGGGTGGCCCAGGGGCTTCGGCGGCAGAGCAACCTCCCAGCAGGGGACCGGCAGCTGACGGCAGTCGATGTTTCTCTTCTCAAAGTGTCACATTGATTGTACTTTCAGGGTGGTGTCCTCCCAAAACTCAAAAGAAGTAGTTTCTTTATTGTGGGGGATGCTAGGTGGGACCTGACGTGATAGGGGTTCACTTCCAGCAAAGTCCAAAACCATCCAACTCTGTGTCACCGCCAAACCGTTTAAGCTAAGACCAGCTACTAGTCAAATAAAGATCATTCATGTTATAGAAGCAAAGGCATGCAGCGAAGCAGGGTCCTAATACATGTTTGAGCACTGAGTGTTAATGCTTCGGTTCGCTTTGTGTGCAAACAGGATAACCCCTTTTGTCAGGAACATTGTCTTGGATGTTAATAGTTGATTATTCGATTGATTGGTAGTATCTAAGCTACTCGTCCTACTCCTCTGTGGAACACTGGAGCTCCTTCAGACAAAATCAAAACAATCTAAAAAATAAAATGACTCCAGATGCATCATTAAAGCTCTAGATAACTTGGTAGACATGAAAGACTATTTTCAACGACATCATATTATTGATGGGTAATCGTACTGTCGGATAGAGTGGGGTTTTACACTCACTCTTGTGTTTCCTTGCAATGTAATTGAGACCATATTCAAATATAAGATTGTTGCAGAATACATGTGGGAATTTGGGCTACCCTAAGGGGTCACATTCTCTGACGAATGTCTGAAAAGATTGCTCATCTTATTTATAGTATTACAAATGTCCCTTGTGAAGTGTGATTTCGCACCATTCAAATTTAGCAAAAAAATATCAAAACAAAGATTCCAACAAGGAGGGGTTGAGATAACTAAAGAGCAACATTTTACACACCCGGGTGTTCCCCTCTATTCCAACATGACTTTAGAATTCTTAGTCAAATCATAGGCCCATCGCATTGAGAGATCAATTGAGTCTGTTTTTAGCTTCACTTGACCGGGCCACAAACCTGTGAGGAAGAATGGTAGCATCTACTATAGCAAGTGTGTCACAATAGGGTGCTATGTTTTTAGGTTGAGGTTAGCGGCTGTGCGCATGCACTGCTCGTTCTGCGAGACTGCTGTATTAGAGTATGAGAGAGAAGCCGCGCCCACTCTCCACCCATATTTTTCATTGGCTTGTGTCATTGTCTTTCGTAAATACTGCCTTCAGATTCGTTAATAGGCTTGTTAGTCCCCCCTGAGTAAGGCCTTGTCTTCATTTGAACCCTCCCATGGCAACTGGCCCCTTTACTTCAGTTGTTTTACGGGACCTGTTATTTAGTCTGTAAGCAATATTTTTCTTTATTGAGTTTCTCTTACTGCAGGCTGGACAAGCGCTGCTTCAGCTGAAAACAATTGTGGTTTTTTTAAGCAGCACTGCCGCCCCTGTAACACGGGCACCTGCTTTCAATCACTTTAACCCCGCATTATCTCGAGTCTGTTTCAACCCCACCCCCCAAGTAAAATGGATATATAAATGATTAACCACCACCTATACCCCACCACCACCAATACCCCCACCACTCATACCACCACCACTAACACCATCACCCCCACCACCAATACCACCACCACTACCGATACCACCACCACCACCAATACTAAGACCTCCAATACTACCACCACCAATACGACCACCACTGCCAATAGCACCACCACCAATACCATCACCACCAATACCGCCTATTCCACCACCACCACCATTACCACTACTCATACCACCAATACCAACACCACCACCAATACCACCACTACCACCACCAACACTACCACCACCAATACGATGACCACCAATACCATCAACACTGCCAATAACACCACCACCAATACAAGTACCACCACTGCCACCACCACCACCACCAATGCCAATGCCAATACACCCACCAATACCACCAATAACACCACCATCACCAATATCACCACCACCAAAACCACCACCGTCAATACCACCACCACTATTACTACCACCAATACCACCACCAATATCACCAACAATACCACCACCAATACCATTACCAATACAACTACCACCACCACCATCAATAACACAACAAATACCAGCACCAACCCCCACCAATACTACCCCACCACATCCAATACCACCACCACCAATACCACCAATCCAATATCGCCACTAATACATTGTGCAAAAGTAGGTCGCACACTGCTCGTCACACCAGCAAGTTGCCCCAAAGGACTGTGGTAAATGTAGTGGCGACGGCGGGTACGCCTATGCCACGATATGTAAAAAGAACAGTATGTGTTGCGTTAGCCATCCCTGGACACGTGTTTCGAGGTAGTTGCCTCTCGTCAGCAGGGAGCAGGTCAGTGTAAGGGGGTGCCGTGTGGACTGCCAAAATGTAATTAAAAACAGGTCAAGTACCTCTCATGGCGCGCAGGTGCAGATCCAAGGCTCGTCAGCCCGTTGGCTCAAGGGAGCCGTAATAAATTGTGCAAAAGTAGGTCGCACACTGCTCGTCACACCAGCAAGTTGCCCCAAAGGACTGTGGTAAATGTAGTGGCGACGGCGGGTACGCCTATGCCACGATATGTAAAAAGAACAGTATGTGTTGCGTTAGCCATCCCTGGACACGTGTTTCGAGGTAGTTGCCTCTCGTCAGTAATACCTCCCCCCACCAATACCACCACCAATACCATCATGACCAATACGACCACTACCAATACCACCACCACCAATACCAATATCGACACTACCAATATCACCACCAACAACAATACCACCACCACCACAACTACTACTACTACCACCACAATACTACCACCAGAATACCACCGGAACCACCACCACCATCAATACTACCACCAACAATACCACCACTACTAATACCACCACCACCACCTCAACCACCTCCACCACCAATACCATCTCCCCCACCACCAATACCATTATCACCTATACAACCAACACCAATACCACCACAAATACCACCACCGATACAACCACCAATACCAACACCAATACCACCGATGCCACTACCAATACCACCACCATCAATACCACCACCACCAATACCAATGCCACCACCAAAACCACCACCACCAATACCACCACCACCTATACTAATAACACCACCACAAATACCAATACCAGTACCACCACCAATACCAACAGCACCAATACCCCACCACCAATACCAGCACCAATACCACCACCATCGCCAAAAATACCACCACCAATTCCACCACCACCAATACCACAACCACCAATACCACCACAACCACCAATACCACCACCAGCAATATCACCATCACCTATAGCACCACCAACACTACCACCACCAACACTAATGCCAATACCACCACCAGTACCACCAATACCACCACCTCGACCAATACCCCTACCACCAATACCACCGCCACCAACGCCACCAGTACAACCACCACCAATACCACGACCACTAATACCACCACAACCATCAATACCACCACCACCATCCATACCAATATCACCACCACCAAGACCACCAGTACCACCATCAATATTACCACCTCCATTACTACCAGCAATGCCACCACCAATATCGCCACCACCACCAATACCACCACCACTACTACCACCATAACCACCAATACCACCACTACCTATACTAATAACACCACCACTAATACTACCACCAATACCAATACCACCATTGGCAATACCACCACCACTACCACCACCAATACCCCCACCACCAATACCAGCACCACCACCACCATCACCAAAAATACCACCACCAATTCCACCAAAACCAATACCACCAACACCACCACCACCACCAATACCACCACCCCAACGCCTCTCGCTCACTAGTAATGGCAGGGGGCACTGTAAGAGGCCAAAACTGCAGCTGAGACCATCCTTCCCTCCATCCATGCCTGCCGTATGGCACAACCCACCCTGCACCAGGAGGTGATGCCAGGGCCCAACTACAGCTGGAGTGTTTTTATTAGGCCAAAGATAGCAATTACATTGCGCAATGCCGCACTGCACACTCAAATCACGGAGAGCCACGACAGTGTAATCACAGAGCAAAAGGTGTTGGAGCGCTTCGTTAGTGTTTATAGCTTCTATCATATGTAACTCTCACTTCACACTTTGTATCTGTGTAATTGACAACACTTTCACATCTTCTTCACTGCACTATTTATCACTACTTTGAAGACGTCGCAGGCCGTTCTCTTCCTCTGATATTTACAACCTAACAAGTGGTCGAGAAGGCCCTTTATTGCAATGCAATAGGTCTCGAATTTGATAGAGTTTAAGCTATTAGTACTGCAAATGACAATGCCTTTTATTTATGTTTTAAAACCCAAAACATAAATAAAAGGCATTCTCATTTTCAATGCCAATAGCTCAAACTTGCCGTTGCAAATGCTTGTTATTGTTTGTATGCAAATTTTATCACTTTTTTGATTTAACATATGATTGTGATGTGTTACATTATTTCTATATTGAATGTGCTTTTATGGCTATTTATAGCTGAATAAAGATAATTGATGATGATGACAATATATGTGTATGTAGATGTGATGTTTAAAATGGCAAAACTATAATTCCCTTTGTGCACTTACCTTTCAAAATTTTGGCTACATGTTATGGTATCCCAATATTCTCTACTCTATAATATTCCACAGCTGCGTGATGGCAGCGCACCACAAATACAGTGCAAGTGATGGGTGGTCAGCCCCACCCACATGTCCAAGCACACGACCAGTGAGTGAACAATACAATACCACTGAATATATTAGTCCGTCTCATTCGTTAAGGTCACACGTGGCAGAAAGTACACTAGATCAGGCTGCTAAAAAGCAACAGAATACACTCAATTGGAAATGCTCAACCAAGCTCTCAGTCAAGTCTTGGTGGAATACTGTATGCTACTATCATAGGTTGACTACTGCTTTTGCCTCCTGTTGCAATCCACAGGTAAATAGAGATCTCTTTAAGTTACTGCTGACTGTTTATTTAAATAAGATCTCTATTTCTCAGGTCTCCAATAATCGTTCTGAGTTCCAGCCTCCATGAGTTTCCACTTCTTTGCCTTATTTTTCTCTTTAATAACATTCAACATTGTAAAATGTATATGAAAAATATGTTAATTGTATCTCTTTTTGTTCTAATGGGTATTTATTGCTATTTGATCCTCAGTTGCAAATTATTTCTTATCTCTCCCCTATCTTTCCCTTCCTCGTCTTTTCTTATATAAACCCTAAACATTGTAAAAAGCTTTCTGCTATGTCTTATGGCATATTTTTATCTCATATGTTGGTTAATCTCAAACATTGTTCCACTTTTGCCCTATGTTGTATGATGAACAATACGTCAATAAAGCTTCTTAAACTAAAAAAAAAAACACTTAAAATTCTATTATGAAATTTGCAAGCAGCGTAGTTTCTAGAACCAAAATTGATAAGATTAAGTATGGAGATGAAGGGAAGAATTCATTGTAATCTGACTTTTGTAGACTTTGTACCTCATGCATTAAGTAAGGTCTACCCTACCGTGCATGGTTCACAGGACAGGAGGTCAGAGTAAATTCAACATGACAAACAACTTTGGTCCAGTGAACGAATTAGGGTTATTGCCCATGAATAGAGTGGTGGAGTATTGGAGTGCAGAGCAGTGGAAAGCTGCTGTGTGATGCAATGTGTCATTATTTCTTTGCGGAAGAGGGGTGCTAGTTTGGACATGGACTGGGATCATATTCAGTGCTAGACTGAGATCCAATATCAGCTCTGACAAAAACATTTAAACTAGCACTAAATTAGACGGTGTGATGAAATGAAAATGGGTCCAATAAATGTACATTACAACACAGTTGTTGAAAAATATTAGCTAAGTGCTTTCAGAGCTGGGTCGAGGCAGCATATCCACCCTAAATGCAGCTCTCTAGCTTGCAGCCCACTGACGAAGTGCCAAATGCCCTGACATTAGCCCAGATTTCCAGTGCTATATTTCTACTTCTTTCAGCTCTTGGTTTCCAATCTTGCAGTACCATTGGAGATTCTGATTTCAGAAACCATGGGCCAGATTCCAGATGTAACGCTGATGTGAGAAGCAAGGTCACATTCCATTTTAGGTTAGGACAGCCTCTTATAATGAAAAAAGGAAGCTTAAAATGGGCTTTGAGCCCGCCCACCCATTGCTTACTATTACTTACCATTGCTTGGCTCCCATGTCACTTTCGTTGCCATGGTTCTTATTGATCAGCCCTCCTCCTCGCCTGGCTTCTCCTGGGGCTTCATGTGTGTCCTGCATCCCTACCGTGGAGCATGGTTCAAGAACAGCTGTGTGTCTGCGGCCGGTGTCCTTCCACTAGCCTCAGACTCCTGCAGGTACTATTATTTTCACTTTCTAACATCCACTGTTGTAGCGTGCATGTCTCTGCTGTCCGTCTCCCTCCCCAACCTCCGCCGTTGTTACTGCTCCATTGTGTTGCTTTCTCCCACTTTCCATCCCACTGTCCTTGTTTCCCATCCTCCACACGCTGTCCCTGGTTTGTTTACTCACCCCTGCACTCCTCCCGCTGTCTGTAGTTTTACTCCTCACCCGCCTTCCTCCCACTGTCCGTGGTTTCTTTTAAACATCCTGCCCTCCTCCCTCATGTTACTTGCACCTAACCCCTTGAAAATTTGTTTTTTACACATGTTACACAGCAGCTGGGCAACAGGTAAAAAAATTGACAAACCCAAGAGTTCTCACAAAGTTGAAACCTATTGGCTTTGCCAATGCTTTTTATATTTATTTATTTTGAAAGTTTTATACAGCGCGAACAAGACCCTTGCGGATATCAGAGCGCTTTACAGGGTGAGAGTCTAGGTTACAAAGTACAGTTAATTACACATCGGGTTAAATGCAAGTCAAAGCGCGTATACATATCACTCATAAAGGCAAAGTAATAAGGTCCATACCAAAACTTTCCTGGTATATCAGGCAAGGTGTAGATCTGCTATCTAGGATACCTGGATGGTCCATGGGCATAATAAAGTTCAGTAGCGAGGGTATGTTTGGTCTCAGAATTTCTTTAATCCATGCTCAGGTGAATTTAGCCATGAGAAGCGATTTCACTTCTTTTTTTAAAGATACAGTAGAGGTATTAAGTCTGGTTTCTGGGGATAGAGCATTCCAGATTCTGGGCGCCATCCCCGAAAAGGTTTGGTTATATGTTTTCTTCTTGTTGAATCTTTGCGGTTTTAATAACAAGTTTTTTGCACTTCTTGAGGATCTGACACCATCAGAGAGCGTTGGTTTCTGTGCCAAATAGCTGGGTGCCTTGTGATTCATGGCTTTATGAGTCACACATGCTAGTTTCAAATGAACTCTGGCTTCAAAAGGTAGCCAATTCAGGGATTTTAGGTCCGGGGAAATGTGGGAGCTTCTTTTAGAACGAGTGATGAGTCTCGCTGCAGCATTGATAGAAGCTCTTAGAGGGGCCGTTGTAGCATTGGGCAGGCCACAGAGAGAGACACTCCCGTAATCCACTCTTGGGATAACTAGAGCTTGTACTGCCAGCTTGAAGTCCTTTTCTGACAGGAAAGGTTTCAGCTTCATCAATGTATTTATCTGAAAATGTGCTCCTTTTGTTGCGTTGCTGATGTGTTTTTGCATATTGAGGTTTCTGTCAAGTGTTATTCCCAGCGATTTTTGCTGAGTCAACGATGATTCAACGATGATTGGTTGGCCGTTGAATGCAGTAAGGTGTTTGATCCAGTCTTGCATTATGGGAACTTGGGCGGGTGGAGCGATTAGGGGGAATTCGGTTTTTAGAGCATTCAATTTGAGATGTTTTTCTGCCAACCATGTCTGGGTTTTTCCGAGAGTTCTGTTAAGCGATTTGATGTCTTCTAGGGTATGGATCTTAAGGTATAGTTGTGTGTCATCAGTGTACATGTGATATTGCATGTTAGACACGTAGAATATTTTGGTGAGTGGTTCCATGACAGGATTTGAACAGTGTCGGGGATAGTGAGGACCCTTGCGGGACTCCTAAATTTACTGGGACGGGTTTGGACAGGGAGTGGTTGACCTTGAATTGTTGTGATCTGTTTTGGAGGAACGAGGTAAACCATTCTGTGTTTCAGAAGATCTATCAGGTTCTCGTGTTTGACCGTATCGAAAGCTAAGGAGAGGTCTAGCAAGATGAGTAGGCAGGCTCCATTCTGATCTAGAATTTGTAGAGCATCGTCAAATATATGTGTCATGGCTGATTCAGTACTGTGACCTGCTCGGAAACCTGATTGGTATTTGTTAATTAGGCCAAAGTGATCAATATGTCTTATCAGCTGGAGGTGTACACATTTTTCTTATAATTTGGCCAAGGTAGGAATGTTGGATATCGAGCGGTAGTTGTTTAAGTCCCTAGGGTCGGCCGTAGGTTTCTTTAGAATGGGGGATACCTGCCCGGCTTTGAGGGTGTCCGGGATGCAGCCTTGTCGTAGTGAGCTATTTATGATCTTGGACCAGAGAGGTAGAAGTAGTGGGGTTAGGTCTTTAACAGCGTTTGCGGGGAGAGGATCGGTGAAGAGATTACCAGGATTCAGGACACTAAGCATTTTACGAATAGATTCTTCACTGTAGGTAGCAAAGGACGACCAGGATGCGTCATTTTTTAGGTCGAACTTTGATGAGATTTGGTGTGGTGCAATTGGAAGGGATGGGGAAGTGTTCATATGTGAGACAGAGTGTGAGAATAGATCGCTGAGAAGGTCCTTCTTGATGCTGTCACTCTTCTGAGTGAAGAAGGAAGCAAATTCTTCACAATTGGGTTGTGGGCATGATTTATCTAGCGGACGATGAGGTGCATCCTTAGATTGAGTTTTGATTAATTCAAAAAGTTTTTGGGGACGATTTTTTGCCTAGTCTAGTTGGTAGCTGAAGAAGTCTTCTTTAGTGCGCTTAATCTTTCTGCAATATGAATTTCTCTTCTTCCTTAGTATCTTGAGGTGATTGGCGGATGGAGCTGATCTCCATATGCGTTCAGTTGTTCTGAGAGATCGTCTATAATTGCTGAGTATTCCATTGTACCAGGGCTTAGAATCTTTTGTGGAGACTCTTTAGTTGAAGGGGGGCTACCTCATTCAGTATCGAGTTCATGGAATTGAGGTAGTGATTGGTGAGGTCATGGACTTTGGAAATCCCTTCAGGGGGCAGAAGTAGGTTGTAGCTGGAAGATGGGATTATGTTAGGGTTAATGTTATTCAAATCCCTCTTCCATACTTTAGGTCTTGCGGGTTGAACCGAGTTAAGTTTCACTGTTTCATTGATAAAGAAGGTGATAATATGATGGTCTGACCAGTCACAAGGATGGATCGTATCTAACTGAATGGAGTCGATTTTAGAAATTATAATATCCAGGATTGAGCCTTTATCGTGTGTTGGGCTGTTACAAATTTGGGTGAGGTTGAGTACAGCGAGCACGTTTTTGAGACTATTGACCACTGCGTCATGGTGGCCGTTCCAGTGGAGATTGAGGTCTCCGAGGAATATTTGGGTGTTTTGATGTCCGGTATTAGAAGAGACCATATCCATGAAGTGTTCAGTAAAGGTGAGTTGTCACCTGGTGGGTGATAGAGGGTGTGCAAAGAGCATACTGGTTTGCCATTACTAGTGATGTCGAAGCATATGTATTTGCAAGAAGAGAATACAGGGGATATGGATCTGTTTACTGAGATATTGTTACGGTGTATGCAGGCGATACGCCCCCTGTCTTATCAATTCTGTCCAGTCTGTTTGCCTTCAGCAATATGTTGGCCTTCAGCAATATTCTAATCAGATATAAATGGGCAGAGTTCTGGCTGCAATACTTTTAACAGGTTTGCATTCTCTTACTATAGTTCCCAACTGTTTGATACAAAAGAAAGCAAGAATGATATATAAACATGGGCCCTTCATGGGTCCCATAATTAAACACGGCTACTGTATTGCAATACTTGTGCCACTATAACTTTTCCCCTCCGAATTGCGCTGCAGGACCGAGGTGCAGAAACTGGCACAGCATATCAACGAACCACCAGTTGTTCCCCATGTTTAGCCCGCGCTCACGTTGTACTGTGGGGGCTGTAAGATGGCACCAAAAATACTGTTCTGGAAAACCCATTGTACATATGTAACGATGTCACTGCCCCCCACGCCCCTTCCCACTGCGCAAGCTGTTCTCTTGAATCGGGGTCCAGGTAAGGAGCGGGGAACTTCGTGCGGAGTGCTCTGTAACTCAATCAAGATGTCTTGAGGGTAATGCAGGCTCATGAGGGGTATAGAAGTTCTCGGAGAGTTTTTTGTTAAACCACTGTTCATCCACCATTCATGTGGGTACAGGGACTTGTCTAACCTTAATTGTACTTTTAGAACTTACTCTTTATCTGTGAATTTATACTTGCATTACCAAAATATTTGCAAGTCACCACATTTTTTAATAAAGGCGTAATTTAACCCTCCCAAGTATCTGCAATTTTGCAGTAAGCGTTTAGATTTTGCAGACCTGTAAAATGCAGACTTTGTTCACTTGGCAACACCAGGGTTATATTATTGGAGTGACGGAAGAGGTCACCAATATTTTTTTCTAGTTCTGCTGAATTCATACCTGCCACACGATTTTGGATTTTTCGAAGGCTTTAAGCAGCCGCTGTCCATGAAAAGGTGTGAAAACACCCCAGGGCATCGGCGGCAGCCTCGATGACCCTTTGTTTTGGGCTTTTTTTAGGAGGGGTGGGGGACTTCGGGACGGGCAGAGTGCCTCTTCAATAGCTCTCAGCACCAGGCCCGCCCGTCCCGTCCTCACACTGTGAAGTTATTTTGTAAATTGGCAGGTGTGTGAATTGCCTGGATAAAACCCCTGTCTGGCTGCTCCAATCATCCAAAAGTGTTTTCAGCTACTAAGAGAATAAGTGATTTTCGTGTAAATAGTCACTCTTGGTTTGGGCATTCTACAGTTAGTGCTCGTCTTGTAAATTACCTAAAGGTTCGTTATTTGATCATTTATTTTGGAAGAATAGCAATTTTAATGTTCTTCGTACCTATACGAAGACAGTTGGTTTTTAGCTATTGTTAGGGTTTGAGACATATTTTCTAATTTTTCTTACTTCGTTGTATTGCTTACAATTCTGTAATTTGTTTTGAACTTTTTTTTATTAAACTTTCTGTTGAATTTAAAAAAACAACAAAGATACAAATCTACATAAACTGATAAACAGTTTATCATTACATTCAAACATCAATCATAATTTAATATGGCAGTAGCATTCTTCCTCCATCGGCAGGGCCCATCCCTTTTAGCCTCATAGCTCGTTAAGCAAAATCGCCTATCTCATCTGTGTGGTGTTCATCTCATCTGGTCACACCTCCCAAGCATTTCACACAAACTACAAGTGTAAATGTTACCAACACAAAATAAATTGGAGGCATTTTTTTACATTGACCACATCTCGTCTGTTTTTTTTTCTTTGGATATCCTCTCACTTCAGATATAGCAATGTCTATACCGATGCATAAATTATTTTCATGACACTTGTATCCTAGGGACCCAGTATGGTGTAATGTTTCCCCTTGCCTGCATCGGCCATAGGGCATACAAATTATTTTGAATTTTAAGCAGGTCTACTTCACCCTTACACTCCAAGAATAGCTACATTCTTAGAAAGGTTCTATTGCATCACTTAAATGGCCATTAATTCAATATGCACTTTAATCCAGAATTTTTGTATCACTGTGCACTCCTAAATCGTATGGTAAAGGTGATCAACACATTTTCCACACTTAACATATGTAGGATCCATAAATGAGACTATTCTGTGTAATTTGGCTCTATAATGTTATACCATTTCCAGGAATTTAAGTTGTTTTGTTCTCCGGTAAGAATGTATGGCCACTTCACCATAATATGCCAAGGCCTGATCCTAGTATGCTTCCTCAAACAGAACAAGGTCCATCGACACTCGCTTCCTCTGCTGAACCATTACTCCTTTTGAGATTCTAATCTTAACACTATATATCACTGAAATAGTTTTTTATTTAGTTCTTCCAAGAGTAGGCAAAATTGCATAATATATAAATATATGAAATGTTGTGTAATTACATACAAATTTAGAAAGTACACTAGTATCTTGCATGGTGGATTTCTTGTGACTGCACACTTTGTGAAAAAAAAAAAGGTTTTGAGAGATACTGGCAAGAGAACGGTTCAAGCAAAAGTCTTTTGGAAAGAGATTTTCCTTGGGAAGAAGTCTCTTGAATGTAAAAATTACACGAATTGGGAAATGATTTCAAGTTTTAGGATTTAGACACTACACAAATTATGCCAGTGTGATTTAAAATTTCTCATTGGTCTAATTAACATCCAAGTCCCTAATAAAGTGTGATTTAGAATATTGTCGGAATTTAATCACCGAATGTTGAGAACATTTTAGGTCAAAATTCTAAAATCTTATTCTACTTCTAGGTAAAAGCACTAACCTTATACTCTGGACTAATGTGAGTGCAAGTGATGTAAGCTTCCATCCTTCATCACAACCCCTACTGACCACACGTACGATATATGTGTGATAAATAGTTGAAGTGGTGAAAGAGAATGGGATAGGACATACACTAGATATCGCTTTCCAAAGTCAAATAATGAAGTATTTAATAACCAGTCATTAACATATTCTATCTAATTTTAACAGAGGGAGGGAATATCTACCCAATATCTCTTTGTAGCCATCTCTATGTCCCTTAATATGAAGCAGACTTTTAACGAAACTAAATTGTAACCAGACATAAGTGACAATTATAATGCTAGCTCGACTCCCTCTGTTTCAAAAATGTAATTACCCCTAACTTCATACATGTGACCCTTCTGCAATTAATTGGCCCTTTTATGATAACCCTTGGTACAGCTTAGTGCACGTAGTATGTGCAGAACAAACTCAAAGGTGCCTTCACAATAGAATATCTTCAAGAAACTATTCAAGTTCAAAAGACACTAACAGTCCCAAAGTCATTGTCTTTAAATGTCCACAACAAAGCAGAAGTTTGATTGTCTAATAAGCTTAGTTCAAAGTTTGTTTTCCCAAAACAAGTTGACTTCCATAATACTTCACAGTAAAAGTTGTTGCCCTCTGCAATCTGTAAAGTAAAACAAATATTAAAACATAAATCATAAACCCATAAAACTATGGTCCTGGCTGCAACAACATATGAACGTGACTGCCTACCAGGGACGCAGCCATGTGAAAACGATGAAAGTTTAGGAACTCTGGAACTTGTAGTCGGTGGTTTAGCGGGGGGGGGGAGGGGGGGGAGCGGTCCGCCAACGGCGGAACAAGTTTTGGGGGTCATGCTTCTACTTGAGTTTGTGGCTGGAGCGGCAAATGCACAAATCATCACCAGCACCCCCGCTCTTTAGCGCAAAGTGCCTAGTTACATCACTGCTTGTAGAACATTAAAGCATTGCAGAACACACCTTCCACAAGTTTGAAGCCTTTTGGTAGACAGCACTGACACCCTGGATACACTGCCAGCCTTTCCTTAACTGCAGCAAGCCCATAGTGAGTTTGTGGGTGTCAGAATTCATTTCTCTCTTTTTTTAAAATTCTTAATCACCCGAAGTTATGCATTTTTTGGGCAAGCATATAAATAATGATATGTACTTGAAATTTGAGGTCTTAAATTGGATTCCATATCATCCAAGAAAGGATTATCAAAAACCTATGCCAAGGTGCTGAGAATTAAGGGTCTAAACCCAGATCAACTAGTTTGTGGGATGGCCTACTTGATCGTGTTGTGGTCATGATGCTGATATTGTTTTTTTAATTAGCTATTTTGGCATAGAATGTATTAGGATTATCTTTGATCTCCAATATGAATACAAAGATACATTTGAATCAACTCTCTGTCCGCCTCCTTCAGGCCTTCCTCTCAGCCCCTATCCGGTGCTATTTCTTCCTTACTCTTTGACGCAGCCCTTGTTTGACTGTCCCTCTCTCCCTATCTTCTATCATTCTCTGTACCTCTAAATGGAGAGCACAGTCAGATCTCTGCCTGTAATCCCCTGCTGGTCAACCAGTCAAATATATCACTTCAACCTATACAAGAACAATATGTACCCCGATTTACTTATGTAAACTGAATTCTGCTTCATGAGCAATGTTTAAAGCAATGGATCCCAGAAAGTTATTGTACATGAATGGGGAAAAGCATGATGTTTTTGAATGTTAGATGAAAATTAGAAGTAGAGTGGTACTCTATTACCAGGGAAAACATTACCGAGACCCTGTTTCCAAAAAGTAATTACCACTTTGTCCCCGCTATTTTTTTCATGGGAGGGGGATGCTCCCAAATATCTTTTCACCACCACATTCATGTAAAGGTCACATCTCTTTTAGGTGTGGGTGATAATAAAGTTTACCAAAGCCATGCACCTTTGCCCTAACCACAGACAGATCATAGCCTGAGTTTGCCAAGGTGAAGTTCAGCTTGGAACCGCAGGTCCTGCCCAAGATGGAAGTGCCTTCAGCGAAATGCTTACCCTCCTACCACTCTGTATGCTCCTTTGCCCTAAATAGAAGTGGGAAAAGACAATACTAGCTGTTGAACAACCACTACTTCCTATTTCTTAATGCTTGGGAATTAGGACTCAGAAAACTACTGAGTTGTGTGTAACACACAAGTGGGGTACCATTTTTATGAGAAGTGTGGGAATGTTGGATGGTAGGAATTTAGTGGACCCTCACATGCCCCTTGCCTTCTCCTCACAGAAATGTGAGACCATGGTGTGAATGTAGCCAACGCTTGACTGTTGTCTTTTTTCCCCCGGGTATTTTGGGCAGGGAAACATCATGTGGATCCACACAAGCCACACCACATGAGATTCTAATGGCAAGTGAGAGGAAATTGGGATTTCATTACAAGACCGGAGGCTACATTATGCATTAATCCTTTTAATGCGTCACACAGACAGCCGCACTACATCATAAACAAGAAGGTTCTAGAATGTAGAGAGTAGGGTACAAGTGGCATGAGGCACAAACAGACTGCCTCTTTTAAATGCGGCTCACAGGCAGATAAGTAACATTTTATTATGTCCTTATTCACTGTCTTAAGGTCGTTTTTTCTTAATGTTTAGCCTTAAGAAGGAGAAAGCTTGATATTATTGCCTTGTTCTTAACATTCTACTGCTCTCCTTCTTCTACTTCTACTGTTCTATTCCTTGTTTCAACTTATCCCTTGTCACAGCTTTTAATTTAACGCTTCTTCGTACTCTTGTACTGTCGGGTGTCTGTATATGGGCCTCCCCCCCCCCCCCCTTCATTTTCACCCCTCACACCGACTTCCTATTAAGGTTGTTGAATTTCAACACCACTCGTGCGAACTTGCAAATTTTTATAACTTCTGCTCCTGAATTTATTTAATTAATTCCCCGTTACCTCTTTCATTTCGTTTTTGACTTTTCTGCCCCTTGTGTCTGTTCGTCGCGCTCGCCTAGCCCGTGCGAGCGCGCTACGAACTTCAAAGAATGCACCCTGGCAACGGTGCACGCGTCAATGGCATCCCCCAGGGCTTCTTCCTCTAATCTGACGCTTCCCCGGCATCAGCTGAGCTCGAGGGAGTGCGTCAGTTACTCCGCTCGGTCAGCTGTTGCCGGAGATCGCGTCCGTACTGTTTTTTTCTAACAAAACCCTCACCATTTTATTCAATTGAGCTTTTTAGTCAAATCTCAAAGTCTTTTAGTTAGCTTGCCCCAATCAAGCCCTGGTATCCCCTAATATATATATATATATATATATATATATATATATATTTTTTTTTTCTATTTTTTTTTTCTTGCCAACTTTAATCCCAAATATTAAAATACAATAAGGAGGTAGAATATTGAGGAGCTAGGACTTAAAATATTATTGCCCCATATTAATCCCTAAAAAAAAAAAATAAAAAAAAGGGGAAATAGAATCTTTATCTATACTGATTGACTTATTTTAATATATATTATTCTCTAAATTTTTATTTATTTATTCACTTCCTACACAATGTCAGACCTTGACTCTGACGATGCCACAGCTAGCTCCCCCCTCCATAACAATGACAACTTTAAAGAATTCCTGCAGAAAGAGATGCGTTCCTGCATGCTTTTAACTCTTAAAGAGGTGATGTCTACTAAAAGACCCTTTCCCTCTGACCTAGATGGTCGTTCCATCGACATTGTAACCGAGGGTAAAAAAAGTAAAAAAAAACAAAAACTGCGAACATTCCTTATCTATGGGAGGTCGTGGCACCTCAGTTGACATGGGAGGTCCTAGCACCTCATTTACGTTGGGAGGCCCTCGCGCCTCGATTGAGAACGTTGCCCCTCGCGGCACGAATCTGACCGGTGTCCATGGCGGCACAACTTTGACTAATACCCTCCGCGGTTCAAGCCGCTATGTTACTGAGGATGTCGCAGACACAGACTCTGATTCAGAGGAAGAACAGTTTGATAACCCCCTTGACGAATTCGTCTTGGACTTAGTTGATCCGAACCAAGACATAGACTTTAACTTTCCCGGTGAAGGAGAATCTCCCTCCTCCTCTGACAATATTATACTGAACCCTCTGGGAGAAGAAATGTTCTCTCCCCTAACTCTTTCCCACCCTAATAGTTCTAAATGGTTCCCTCAGGAACACGTTTCAAAGTTTATTAAAAGATGGTTAAGAAATTCTCTTGAAAGGGAGACAAGGAACACACTCAGATCAGAGTGTCCGAGACCTACCATTCACAAAAAGGTCTCCCAAACCCCCAACCTTGATCCGGACTTGATTAAATTCCTATTTAAGCTAGGCAAAGACCCCAGAAGAGGTCTGGAGAGAGCACTTAAGGGCTGCCAGGACCGCCTTCTGGATGTCCTAGGTCCCCTCACCAGAATCCTTGACCTGGCTGAGGAGTCTCATATTTCAAGAACGCCTCTTGACATCAATCTCATTCGCGTTTGGAGTCAAAGAGCTATCGTCTTCCTCGGGAATGCCAATTCGAGCTTAAATACTGAAAGGAGGAGGACTATCCTTTCTAAGATCAACCCAAAGCTTAGTGACTTGGCGGCTAAAGAACCTTCAGACAATCCTAAAGGCCTTCTCTTTGGCGAGGACGTCATCAAATCAATTGGGAAATATGTTGCCACCTTTACCGCCCTTGATAGGGCTCAATCGAATATGAGGCGTGTTTTTAACACAAACTTTTTTGGACAGGCCGGAAGAAGGGGCCGTTCTTCTGGCCGCAGTAACCAGCGGCCCTTCTCGTCCTACAGAGGTTCCGGTAGAGGCTTCTACCCCTCAAATCAGCAATTCTTCCCTCATCGAGCAAGAGGACCACGCAACAGAGGCTTCAGGTCCAGAGGAAACCCAAACTCCTCCAACCTTCCAAGTAAGTCTTCCCCCCCCTCTTCCTCTTCTTCCCAAGTTGGGGGCAGATTGAAACTCTTCTACCACGTTTCGGCGTCACTAACTCAAGACCCCTGGGTTCTCGAAACCGTCCAGGGTTTCAAAATAGACTTCATAGAGACTCCCTTCCAATCTCATCCTCCAAAACCCCTATCTCTTTCGCTCGATCACGAAAAAATTGTCGAAGAGGAAATCTCCTCAATGCTCACGAAGGGAGCTATTATACAGGTACCCTGGTCCTTAAAAACCTTTATCAGTACCCTTTTCTTAGTTCAAAAGAAGGACAAAGGTTGGAGACCAGTAATAAACCTCCGAGAGGTGAACAAATACTTAATTTACAGACATTTCAAAATGGAGGGTATTCACCTCTTAAGGGATCTTCTTCTAGAAGGAGATTGGTTAGTGAAACTAGATCTCAAGGACGCTTACTTTACGATTCCTATGGCACCGGAACACCAGTGTTTTCTCCAATTCAGCTGGAAAGATCTTCTCTATCAATTCCAAGCTCTTCCCTTCGGACTTTCCTCCGCCCCCTGGTGCTTTACCAAAATTATGAGGACTATCGTTTCTATCCTCAGAGAGAGAGGTATTCGTCTTATTATTTACCTAGACGACATCCTCATAATGTCCCAATCCTTTTCCCAAATTCAGAAAGACCTAAATGTCTCCATTCATCTCATCGAGAGCCTCGGTTTTATTCTAAACAGAGAGAAATCTATCCTCACTCCCTCAAAATCCCTAGAATTTCTTGGATTCACGGTGGATACCTCCAGCTGTCTCCTCCTTCTCCCTACCAAGAAAATCGCCAAAATCAGGAAGGAAATCAGGTATGTCCTAAAGAAAGATTCTTTAACCCTGAGGGAGTTAGCCCGCCTTATAGGCCTCCTCTCCTCCAGCATTCAAGCTCTCTTCCCGGGCCCTCTGAACTACCGTGCACTTCAGAGATTAAAAGGGAAAGCTCTCAATTCTGGTCTCTGGTACGAGGACTTTGTGACCTTGGACGAAGAAGGCAGATCAGAACTTTCATGGTGGCTAGAGAACCTCGACGCCTGGAACGGGAGAGCGATTTTTGGCTCTGCCCCGGAATTCATCCTGGAATCAGATGCAAGCCTCCACGGTTGGGGCGCTCGTCTCCTCGATCAAGACACTGGTGGCGCATGGTCGCTTGCGGAATCTTCCCACCACATAAATTTCCTAGAACTTACAGCCGGTTTATACGCCCTAATGAGCTTCAAACAATCTCTGCAGGGCAGGTCCGTTCTCCTCAAAATGGACAACGTTTCCGCAGTATCTTATATCAATCGCCTCGGCGGTACGAAATCAGCAGACTTGTCGGCTTTAGCCAAAAAACTCTGGATGTTCTGTTTAGAACACAAGATTTCTCTGAAGGCAGAATATCTCCCTGGGAAGTTGAATCTCTCAGCAGACTGGAATTCAAGATTCCTCTCAGACAGGACCGACTGGAAACTCAATGCGAACATCTTCAATTCTCTCTCTCTCTTTTGGGGTCCTCTAGATGTGGATTTGTTCGCCAGCAGACTTTCGTTCCAACTCCCAAAATATTTCAGTTGGATGCCAGACCCGGGTGCTCTGGCAGTAAACGCATTTCTTCAATGCTGGTCGAACCTTCGGGGTTACGCATTTCCTCCCTTTGCCATGATTCAAAGAGTCCTTCAGAAAGTCAGATCGGACCAGTGTTCCCTGATTCTGATAACTCCATTCTGGCCGTCTCAAGCATGGTTCCCGACCACCCTCGAACTTTCTTGCGACGTTCCCTTCCTCATTCCTGCGAACAAAGGTCTGCTCACCAACGCGGACGGAGAAGATCACCACCTAATCCTTTTAGAGAATTTGAACCTTCTTGCTTGGAAAGTGTCAGGCAATCTAACGAACTGTCTGGCCTTTCGACGTCAGCTTTTTCTCTCCTCGGGGAATCTTGGGCTCCCGGAACACACTACAGGTATAACAACATCTGGAAAAAATGGGTTTGTTGGTGCATGGAAAGGAATTTGGATCCCATGGAGGCTCCTATCGTCAATATAGTTAATTTCCTTGTCGAACAATTCGATAGAGGATTAGCCTATAGGTCCATTAACTGCTACAGATCAGCTATCTCTGCTGGACATTCCCTTGTCAACGGTAAGACGGTAGGTAAGAACAATATTGTTTGTAGAGTTATGAAAAGTATTAGACTTAAAAGACCTCCCAGACCTAAGTACCAATACATGTGGGACGTGAAAGCTATCCTAGACCTTTTTTCCTCTTGGCCAGATAACGCCTACCTAAACAGGAAATATCACTCGCTTAAGCTTGCTACCCTTCTCTGTTTAATCTCTTGTCGTAGGGTTTCAGATGTGAGATGCCTTGATATTTCTTATAGATCCTATGATATGTTTGGAGTTAAATTTGACTTGTTCAGAAGGACTAAAACTATGTCTGATTCGATTTATTATCCTCGTTTCGACCTTTGTAAGAAATTGTGCGTCATAGACTGCATGAGAGAATATGACTTGAGAATGAAAGACCTTCGTCCTTTAGATGCCAAGTAACAACTCCTTTTATCTTTTGTTAAACCCTTTAGACCAGTTTCTTCCTCCTCCATAGCTAGATGGGTCAAGTCCGTTATGAATCTGGCCGGCATTGATCTCTCTAAATTCCAAGCTCATTCTCTCAGAGGCGCTATGGCAAGCAAATCCTTCTGGTCCGGTGGCAAATTGGATGATATTCTTAAAGCTGCTGATTGGTCTAATGCTTCAACCTTTGCTCATCATTACTGTAAACCTGTGGAACATATGTCTGATGTGGTACTTCGTGGCTACCAACATGCATAATGTAGCCTCCGGTCTTGTAATGAAATTGCGATTCTCCTATTAACATGACCAGAGAATCTGGATTTCATTAAAGACACGGAGGCTATAATTATCCCGCCCTTAGCCACACCCTTTGGGGTTTCATTTACGATTTGTATGTTTATAATCTGCATTTTGATATGTTAATATCAGTTGATGCTTTGCAATTTTCGTTTGCTTTCTATTTAGCATTTTAACATTTATTTTCTTTTTTAGATAATTCTGGATAATCTCCATTCTCCAGCCTTCTTCGCTCCGGAACTCTTGTTGCCTTCATCTTCTGGTTCATCCTGGATCTCATCTCTGGACTTTATCTACTCGTTTGCATTTAAAAGAGGCAGTCTGTTTGTGCCTCATGCCACTTGTACCCTACTCTCTACATTCTAGAACCTTCTTGTTTATGATGTAGTGCGGCTGTCTGTGTGACGCATTAAAAGGATTAATGCATAATGATAGCCTCCGTGTCTTTAATGAAATCCAGATTCTCTGGTCATGTTAATAGGAGAATCGCAATTTACCTCCTTTCTGCTTGCCTATGTCCAAATTCCCTAACCCACCTAAACATTTTTTTTTTATTCTTGCTTGTGATCCAGCGGTAATTACCTGGTATTTTCCCCTATTCAAAACCTCATTACCTATGGTTTACCGCTGTAAAGGGTGAAAATGATGGATCTTTTGATGACCGTGTTTCACCAAACAGGAGACTTTACATATATATGACAATTAAATGCAAACAATATTAGAGGCAATAATGAGAGTGGTGAGTTATTTTAAAGGGTTTTATTTTAAGTCAAAAATTAAGGTTCTCTGACTCTTTATTCATTAGTCAAATATCAATCAGGTTACAGAATTGAAAAATAGGAAAAATGGCATTAATACAGAACATATTGCAGTCTGCATATAAGCATCACATATAGGAAGGGAAATGTGGCGCAAATTGTCAGTCAAAACTCTTAAAGAGTTTCTAAGAAAAAAAGAGTAAGTCTTACAAGGTTAATCAATAATTAATAATGGCAAAAATATCCCATAAAGAGAAATAAATGCAGTTTAGCACCTAAAATCTAAATCTGTTCTGATCCTTTCAGCTCTTGCTCTCTGCCTCTGCTTCGCTGTGCTAGTCTGTGTCTCTGTCTCAAGCTGCACCATAGACCCTACAGAATGCAGCCCCTCCCTGTCTCTGTGTCCAGCACAGAAACTGGGCCTGGCCCTCAGAAAAAATGGAAAAAAAGAGGAGGCAAAAAGCACTCCTCCCACTTGTAAGCCATATTTCAAGTAAAAGTTCACGTGTTCAGTACTCATAGCTGGTCCAATCAGAACTTCAAGACACTTCATCTCCCCATGGGCTGACTGGAAACATCATTAATCAGGCTTGTTCCTGTTCAAATTTCAGTCTTGTGATTTATGACAAAAAGTGTGTTCTTCTCTCCAAGTTTAAACAGGCTACAAAAATATGCAACATAGTGAAGGTCGAAGGAAACTGGAGGCAGGATTTTTTTAACAGAGCCCTTTCATTGAAAGCTGCTAGCAAAGAGGAGTACATTCCATTCTGAGTGTCCAAGGGCAAAAAAAAAACCACAAAAAAAACTACAGAAAACGGCATCCACTAAAGCAAACTAAAATCACGTGGTTTTCTACACTGCAACACAATTCAGCACATTTCTACTCTTGCAAAAATACATGATGCCATTTTGAAATCACAAATACATTTTCTAAATTAATGTGCATTCTATAATGAGATTACATATGGATTAATCACATATAAACATGGCTGTTCAACTAATTAAGCATGTTTTCACATGAAAGCACCTCCAAACTGAAGCATTCTGATCAGGCCCTATGTTTTCATCTTGCTTGCGCCACAATATGCGTGCCATTTTAGAACTCATGTCTGCAACCTTTTGTCATATAATAATGCATACATTTTATAGGTGAAATCCAAGCTCCATCAATTCACCCTTTTGATAAATATCAAATCATTGTACCTCAAATGATTTCGAAATTTATCACACTTATTTAATTTCACATGTTACATTTGTTTAAATAAAACACATCATTAGTTGAGTCAAATATATGTTTTTCTGTACCTAAAATATTACCACTCATTTTTAGTGTTGATTAACACACTTAATTCACACAGGTATCTAAAAGAAAACCCTACTAAATTAGTATGTTCTTTATTACTTGTTAATACAAAAGCTGAGCATGTAACAATGTTACCTCTATTTCTAAGGCCACACGAATTTGGTATGAAAGCACATCATATATGGCCAAGCTCAAATGTTGTGCAGATTTCTGTAAGTAGCTTCTTGGAACAGTTTGACAGTTCTCATTTATTGTTTCAGCAAATTTTGGCTCCTTGTGACTTGCTTGCATTCAGGGTGGCTCAAACAGTGTGGCATCCTGTACTATTTTCATGCATTTGACCACTCAGTTGCTGAAAAACTCCATCAATTCCGTGCACTTTTCCAATCCAAGCCTTTCACTTTTATTTTCACTTTGATCAGATTCAGATGTTTCAGCTATGGGTGCAAATGATTTTTCAAGGGACCACTGCAAACGTTTTGGATTCCCTTTCAGCCAGCTTTTTCCTTCCTCCACTCGTAGGCCCACAGCACTAACTTCTTCTTCAGAGGCTGCATCTGACTCTTTCACCCTTTGGACACCGCTTTCATCTGAGTCAGTTTCCACTTTTTGCTTTTCCAGTGCCACCTCAGTTTTCTCTAGTGCTGCTTTAAACTCTGTGTGTTCCCATACAGCTTGACTCACCCTCCACTGTGGACTTTTGACCACTGCTGGCATTTTTTCTTGAAGAGGAGCTGTTTTATCAGGGGGACACAGGACCATACATGTGTGAGAGGCATGCACCCAATTTGGAAGGCCACTACATTTCACAACAGTCTTTGCCAGGATCATTTGGAACGGGCCTTTCCATTTCACAGCATCTCTCAGATCAAAGTTTTGGCACCATTCATTATGTAGATCTTGTAAAGCAGCTGCAATCTGGTGAGAAACTGCACACTCCACATCAGTCAGACCTTCACGGCAATGGCTAGTCTTTTCATTAGTTGTTTTCACAAGTGCATTTGCATGTAAATACTCAAGCAACTTTGGTGATGCTGAAACAGTCTTTTGCAAAGTGTAACTCTGTGCTACCTTTGTGTTGCTTTATTATGCTTGAAACTTCAGGCAGATAGCTACAATCCACTTCTTGTCCAGTCTGTGGTTTTGCACTCATCATCTTTGAGACCTCATTATGATCTGATTTCAGAGAAACTGGCAATCTATACCTGAGCATCAGCTTTTGCAATAACACATTTGAGACTAACAGGATACAATATTGTGCAACTGAATTAGCATTTCTCTTTCCCAGGACAACAGTGACTCCCAATTGAGAAATTATATTGCATATTATGGTAAGGGCAATAAATTTCGAATTTTGGGCTGAAGTAACTGCTGACAGCCATGAAACTTTGACAACATAATGTATAGGAAGCACAGCATGTGCTGCTCTTAATGTGTCATTGTTACCTTTCAAATATGGTCCATCTACAAAATGGTTGGGCTGAATCAGACGTTCATCATTAAAGTCTAACTTTGGTTTCAGGCAGAAATTCATGATATTTAAACATTTAGGTTCAGTTTGATCACAAACAATTTCTTTTGGCGGCAGTAAGCTAAATACGTTTGAATTTAGACATTTCTTGGTCACAGTAATTTCCCAAAACGACTCTACAAAGGAAGCAACCATTACAATAATTGGAAATGTCATTATTATAAACTCGCTCTTCTTATGACTGACATCTACCACAGCTAGTAAATTAAGGCAGCTGGGCATTTCTGTGACGGTGGGGTCAAGGGTCATTGGGAAATACGTCACAGACCTTTTAACAAATTCATGTTTTTGAACAGGCACTGAGAGAGCGCAGCCCTCCCTCTCACTGCACATCAGTGTATTTTCTTTTAAATAAACTTGCATTCCTAGTGCCGGGGCGTGACACCTTTTCTCTTTCAACTCTAGGAATGTTTTTGTGCAATTGTTGTCCAATGGAAGCGGATCAGACACATCCTTGTGTGTCAGCCTCAGTAAAGGCTTAGCCACTAGGGAAAGGTTTAGCAACCACTCTCTACAGCAGCTAACCATTCCCGAAAACTGCCTGACTTCTTTCTGAATTTGAGGTGGATTCATCTGGTAAATTATTTCCACTCTCTCTGGTGACACCTTTCTACCTCCCTTTCCAATTATGTGTCCCAGCCATTCATTTTCTTTCTGACAGTACTCCTCACTAGCTTCATGCAATGGCACTGTGACATGAACTTGGCAAAAATCAATAACAGTAAGCCATTCTTCAGCACATGGAATGTGAAAAAATATATTGGATGGATTCGGTACCACTGGACAACATGGAAAAATTATGCTATTAATCTCCTGCTCTAATCTGTTCTTTTCATTTAGTTTCCGTGTACCTGTGATCAGAAAGTTACATAAACTTCCAATCAATTCCATCAAAAATCCTTTTTTTGGTAAAATTCCTGCAACTGATGCTGTTCTTGAATACATGTAATCTAATTCTAATTTGAATAAAACCTGCTCTGCACATTTTTTTTAATCTGACATCCTTCCCTGTCAACTCTCTTATTTCTGCTTTTATTATTGATTTCAAATCAGAAGGTAATTTTTCAACTGTTTTTTCTGAAAACAATGCTACAGCTGTCTCTTGTTGGGCCATTTTAAAATGTACATCCTCATCAGGAATCTGAAAATTAACATTATCTGGTGTACAGTAATCTGTGCTGTTAAATTTGCAAAACAATTGTTTTTCTGTCAGGCCTTGTTTCTGGAAATAATTCACATTTGCTCTGGACAACTTTTTTAAATTTATCTTCGCATTTTCCATATTTTGTGGGACCATTTGGGCTTGAAAAATTCCCGCCATCGGTACCTGTTTCTGAACTGACATTTGCATTTGCTTAGCTGGCACCTCTTGCACCTGCATTTCTCTCTGTTTTTGCACATTTCCTACTCCTGCATCATGTTTAAATTTAAATTTCTTCTTCCAGTGCTCAAATCTGTCACAACGATGGCAAAAGGACACTTTTTCCAGCAGTACAACATCCATACCTGAATTTGCACAAACCAAAACACCTTTATTTCCATCCTGTGGAACACCAAATCTTTCTTGAGCACCTTTTACCTCTGCTTGTGAAACATCACCCTGTACCACAATTTTATTCTCTGCAAACAGCTTATTCTGAAAACATTTCTGTGCAAACCTTCTCTGTACCATCATAGGTTTTTCTTCAAACTCTTTTGGCTTCATTCCCTGTTCAGCACAATAGTAACCTTCATCTTTCAGGTGCCATTCTATCAGCTTTCGCTGTATGTGCACACTGATCTGATCAGAAAATATTAAACTAACAATCAACTGAGTCACAAAGGATCTTATGCTAGTGGCATCTGGACATACTCTACCACTGTGTTGCTGAAACATTAAACACACACTTTCACAAAACTCATGAACCAATTTTAGCTCCTGTTTTGTTCTTTTAATCTGTACCCAATTAACATATTTTCCTGGCACTCTGCCCTTGAGAAAAGTAATCACTGCTTCATTTTTCTCAACAACAAGAGAAAATGATGGTGCATTCATGCAAACATTTTTCACTGTCTCCTCATCTGGCCTTTGCACCGCAACTTTAGATTCAAACCATAATTCAGTTTGCATGGCAGTGTCAAAAATCATTTCCAAATTAATGCACAACTCCTTTAAAATTTCGATAAATCCATCAACTTGTGGGTACCACAGCATAAGTTTGTCTCTCAATTTCAGGAATGTGTTCAGAAATTCTACAAGTTCACTTTTGTTCCGTGGCACATGAACATGCACTTCTCCCACTATTTTTCTCAATGAGCAAGCAAAAGCTTCTCCCTCATTCTGCTTATTATTTTCCTCAACTAAATCTGGTGGTTTCTTTTTCTTATCCAGTTTCCTTGCTAGGTCTGGTGGTTTCTTTTTCTTATCCAATTTCCTTGCTAGGTCTGGTGGTTTCTTTTTTTTCTTGTGTTTTCTTGTGCACTTGTCTCCTAATTTCTCAAACCCATTGCATTTAAAAATATATTTCGTTACTGCAATGTGCATTCCTGAAGAACACATTGTCTCATTTGCCTCTCCATTCATGTGTACCCTGAAGCTTTTCTGAAATGGAAAACTTCCTGAAACATTAATTTCATATTTTTGAGCCAAATAGGTCAGTCTACCATGTGTAGTTACTGCACATGTATTTGTTTCCTTACTCAGGGAAATTAATTCTTTTTCCTGACACTGGTTCATACTTTCATGATTTAAATTGCCAGGACAGTTAGTTTCTTCATGCTCAAATGTTGAATTTAAAACACTAAGCTGTTTCTCTTTTTCGGGGTCTGGGTTAATTTGTTCCCCCATGCTTTCTATCTTTTTAATTACTGCTGCTTCCTCAAAGTAGGTTTGCAAAACCCCATCTTCAAATATATTCATTTTATCCTGGGCTGTGGGTGCTGTAAACACAATTTTCCCCATCTTTCAATGCTTGGACTGTCTGGGGTCATTTCTGTTCAATAATCTGTGAATTCTGAGTTTCTGGAATAAACCCTGACATATTTACTCCTTCTACAACTCTTTGAACCTTTTGAGTAGGGCCCATATTAATTTGAACAGTCATAATTTGTCTAGGCACTGTCTGTGCATCTGCAGCTTGTAGTTTTTTAACTGAATCAGTCACATTTAAAGCAGTAACACCTGGAGGTATCCCTGTCAGTGCTAAATCAACAGTTAGTTGGTCAATCGGAAATGTCTGCACATTTCTCTCATTCTGTATTTCTCTCTGTTCAACAGAAACAGTAGCCACTGTAGTACTTACTGGTACACTATTATCAGTATTTTCAATGGGAACCACATAAAGTGGCAGACACTCGGTGAACAATGCATCCATTATTTCATCCCCTGTATCATTATTAATTTGAAGCTTTTTATCATCACTAATTCCCTTCTCCTGCATCTGGTGCTTTACCTTTTTATCCTCACTTGCTTTGTCTCTTGCTGCTTTTTCCCACATGCTTAAGGTCTCAAATTGTGCAGCTCTAGATGGTGTCTTTCTTTCACATAACACTTCCCTTAATTTGTCAATAACTTGCAATTCAAAAGTACCATCTTTTGGAAGCCTCAAAGGACCCTCTTTTTCAGTTATCTTGTACCATTGGTGAACCCTCATACATGAATTTTGTCCCAAATTGGTAGACATAAAATGCACAGGTGTGTCTTCAGGAGCATCATCAACAAAAAATATTTTTTTCACTTTACCTCTAAACAGCTTCTTTAAACCTTTAAACAATTCCATTTCTGCAAAATTTTAATGCAATTTATATTCTCCAATCCTGCCACAATTGACAGTTTCAGTCTGTTTAACTCCTGCTACTGACAGGGCGCACCACACACCCACTGTCTCGTCCAGTGTCAGCGTGGCCCTTTGGGACGTCAGTTTTCCTCCTGCTACTAGCCCTCCCTTTACAAAATCTTACGACAATCTTTTTCTTACATTCTCTTTTACTCAAAATCTGTTAGTAACGACATAAAAACGCCACCATTATCTGTTTCGCTAACCAAAGTATAGTTAATGACCTTTTTCACAAGAATTCCGTTGTTCCCGAGAGCAGCGCTTACCTCTGCCCTACTACGGAATCGTTGCTTCCGTTGATAAAGTAGCACATCCCTCTACCTTACCCTTATAACAAGCATTAGCTAACCGTTTCTCCAGAATTAAGACACCTAGTTGGAGACGCTCTGCTCCTGAGAAATAAAACCAGAGTTTCACAATTAACCTGAATGCTATTTCATTCACGCACTTTCCTACGGAAAATGTAGTTCATTCACACAGAATTCTGTCTTTCCCGAGAACAGCGAACAGTCTGTCCTACTACAGAATTATGACACATGTTAATAAAGTAGCACTTCCCTCTACTTTATCCTTCTAACAAGCTTAGGGAACACCTATTACCTTTCCAGTGATAAGCGTAATCAGAGTGCCTTTTGGACTGCTGATACTTAAGACCAAAATTTCACAGGTGGCCTTCGCTACCCATACACCTCTTTCATACAGAAAAGTCCCTAACAGTAACACACGACGATGTTACCAAATCGAACCCAGACAATGCGTCGTGCAACTTCAATCGTTACACGTTTTCCCTGTGTACCTACAGGGCAACAATAATTCCGTCTTTCCCGAGAGCAGCGCTTACCTCTGCCCTACTACGGAATCATTACAAACATCCGACTTCCTACATCCCAGAAGTTAACACAACATAAAACGCGACGCGACTCAACATAGAATGTTAGTACATAAATCATTAATCAATAAATCTGTCCTATGAAATTACCAATTCAATCAATAAAACAAAATAAAAAACATCAAGTCAAAATGAGCAAACTCTCATCCACAGTCAAAACCCTTACTATTTTTCAACACCTCAAAAACATACCTGCAAGCACATTTACATTTCACAACCCTATTAATACTCGCACCACTCCAGCAATCTCCTTCTTGTATCACCTTTCCAGTACTGCTTTGCCAGTCTTCAGGTTTTGAACACAGGAATCAGGACTTTATCTAACTTGGGCAATTATTTTCTAGCACTAGGCATTACACTAACTATGCTCCTTTTGGTGATGGCACTAACCTTAACTCTGCTACCAAAAACTGATCCAGCAGTAATTACCTGGTAATTTCCCTATTCAAAACCTCATTACCTATGGTTTACCGCTGTAAAGGGTGAAAATTATGGATCTTTTGATGACCGTGTTTCACCAAACAGGAGACTTTACATATATATGAAAATTAAATGCAAACAATATTAGAGGCAATAGTGAGAGTGGTGAGTTATTTTAAAGGGTTTTATTTTAAGTTAAAAATTAAGGTTCTCTGACTCTTTATTCATTAGTCAAATATCAATCAGGTTACAGAATTGACAAATAGGAAAAATAGCATTAATACAGAACATATTACAGTCTGCATATAAGCATCACATAAAGGAAGGGAAATGTGGCGCAAATTGTCAGTCAACACTCTTAAAGAGTTTCTAAGAAAAACAGAGTAAGTCTGACAAGGTTAATCAATAATTAATAATGGCAAAAATATCCCATAAAGAGAAATAAATGCAGTTTATCACTTAAAATCTAAATCTGTTCTGATCCTTTCAGCTCTTGCTCTCTGCCTCTGCTTCGCTGTGCTAGTCTGTGTCTCTGTCTCAAGCTGCACCATAGCCCCCACAGAATGCAGCCCATCCCTGTTTCTGTGTCCAGCACAGAAACTGGGCCTGGCCCTCAAAAAAAATGGGAAAAAGAGGAGGCAAAAAGCACTCCTCCCACTTGTAAGCCATATTTCAAGTAATAGTTCACATGCTCAGTCCTCATAGCTGGTCCAATCAGAACTTCAAGACACATCATCTCCCCATGGGCTGACTAGATACGTCATTAATCAGGCTTGTTCCTGTTCAAATTTCAGTCTTGTGATTTATGAAAAAAAGTGTGTTATTCTCTCCACGTTTAAACAGGCTACAAAAATATGCAACATAGTGAAGGTCGAAGGAAACTGGAGGCAGGATTTTTTAACAGAGCCCTTTCATTGAAAGTTGCTAGCAAAGAGGAGTACATTCCATTCTGAGTGTCCAAGGGCAAGAAAAAAAAAAAAACCTAGAGAAAATTGAGTCCACTGAAGCAAACTAAAATCACGTGGTTTTCTACACTGTGAAACACAATTCAGCACATTTCTACTCTTGCAAAAATACATGATGCCATTTTGAAAGTACAAATACATTTTCTAAAGTAATGTGCATTCTTTAATGAGATTACATACGGATTAATCACATATAAACATGGTTGTTCAACTAATTAAGCATGTTTTCACATGAAGGCACCTCCAAACTGAAGCATTCTGATCAGGTCCTATGTTTTCATCTTGTTTGCGCCACAATCTGCGTGCCATTTTAGAACTCATGTCTGCAACCTTTTGTCATATAATAATGCATACATTTTATAGGTGAAATCTAAGCTCCATCACTTGCCATGGAATAGGGATGCTGAAAGCCCTGGTGGGGCTCCAATCCCATTTTTATTAATATTCCTGGCATCCAGACAGCTTTCTACCCCTCACCCCAAAAGGGGCAGGTAAAAAGTAAATTCTCTAATTAAAAAATAATAATAATCAGTGGGTGTAGTGGGCTCCTCCCCTCCCCCATGGGCAGCAGATTTGCGGCAGAAAGACTACTGAGGCCATTATGGGTTGGGACACTGTCTCAGGCCTGGGTGGGTTGACCCCTCTTTTTTTTTAACAAACCTATGCCACTGGCATTCACTGGGCTGTAACCCCCACCCCGCAGTTGTGAAACAGGGATACACTCCCAATCACCCACCGTGGGGACAGAAGACTGTTTGTTTCGCTTGGAAAGCACTTGCCCATTGCTGCGTGTCCATTCTACCCCAAAAGGATCTCCCATGTCTAGTGGTTGGATCCTGCTTGGGGCTCCCTCCCTGCTTGAAGCAGGGATCCAGTAGGAGAGGTACCGCTGCAAAGTGGACATTGTCCCCTTTTCCAGCAGCCCCTCTCCTGTGTTTATCGGTGCTCGGGGGCAAGGTTATCCGCTCCCACGCTCCTATCGAAGTGAAAACAATTTGCGAGTAATTTCCGCCAAATGTTTTCACTTTTTACACTGTGATCCCAAAGCGCTGCATGCATTGGTTGTCACAGTGACATAAAAACCATTCAGAACATGAGGAAACTCTTCCTTCGTTCTGAATTTCTCGTCTTTTAAAAAAAGAAAATCCCTTTGGTGCTTGCACCAGAATAATTTTCTTCTGCTTTGCATTGGACAAGCTGTTTACATTTGCTGCACTGTTACATCGCTAAAGCATAGTCTAATCTCAGTGTTGCCTCATAGTATCCTACAGTAATACAGAGCTGTTTTTTTTTCCTGTCTTGCTATGGAGACGGGCAGTGTCTTGTACCTGAACTTGGCAGCCTGAGTCAGAAGTTCAGAGTTCTACTTGGCACCTTTGAGATAAATGAACGTCCTATGATATATTTTCCATGCCTTTCTATAGAAAACTGCTGTATTTTACTCTGCTTCCATCCAGCTGCCTTGTTTTGGTTGCTGTAGCATCAGGCTGGGTGATGCTTTCCACTACTTAACCAGCAATGGATCCTATTGTTTACTGGCTACTTAACCAGCAATGGATCCCATGGTCTGCCAGTTTCAAATGCTTTACTCATCCACAAAGCAGTGATAGTGCGGTAATGGACCAAAATGATAATCACTTGCCAGTGCTAAGGCCCCATCCCTGCAATATGATATTTCCTGTTTCTGTTCTGGACCTTTCAATTGTGTATTAGGAGTCAAGGAGCAATTTAGACATTTGAAATAAATAACACTTTAAGCTCAGTCAATGACGAGAGTTGTATTGTCATTCATAAAGGATTTGTTTATTTTTTATCTTTATACAGTTCGTTTTTCAATCAATTACATTTGCAGAAATGTCATCCTAAAGAAAAGTTGGTTAGAACAGGTCCGTCATCAATTTCAATACATTTAAGTGTTTTCTATGAAGGGAAATAAAGTCCTTATTCTATAAATCAGGAGTTTAGTTCATTTAAGGACCCCTAAAGAGTTGCAAATCAAACGAAAAGAGTGAAATCAAGGAGCATATAGCTTCTAAATCAAGTTAAATAGCAGAATTAACCATAACAAGCATTTCGCAAGACTCTGCAGAGTCTCAGATCAGCATAGAGTTGCAGTAGCAAACTGTTGAATCCAAGAGAAGTCATGTAAAGAAGGGAAACAGTAGCTACCACTGTCAAGGGTCTGGATAAATCTCCAAGAAAAGAAGAGAATGCGCTGCTTCTATCTAGGAACATGCACTAATATAAAAGTCACGAACACATATCTAAAACATTGTTGATGGCTTTCTCCTCCATGAGCCATTAAGAAGGCAGAGTTCTTTGGTAAGGAAGTTCAGCTTCTCCATTCACAGGGAAATACATGTGTATTAAACCTTTATCATATTATTAGCTACAGACAGTCTTGCGAGGTTAGATTCTGGAAACATCGGGCATAGTTCCCGTAGACCTTTCATATCCATCAATCTTCTATATCTCTTCTTGTTTCACTGCGAGTACAATGAACAACTAACTGAAATGCAAATCGAGGTTAAGTAATACATTCTTTAAATCTAAACAACTGTTATTTATTGTTTAAACAAATCAGCTAGTTTATTCAATTCTTATATGAAACATTAAGAAATGGAAAGTTCGACATTCGAGAATAAATGTGCATAGTAAACCAATACCTTTTGTTAAATGAGAAAATTCTGCATTTATGAGAACATCCCTAAGCCTATCACTCTAAGGTCAAGCGGCTAAATCACATTGTGCACGTTTTCAGCAATATCAAACTTCTTTTTAACTAGCTAAAACTTGTCAGGAATGTATCTGCGGCCTACATGAATAACAATGATTGCCTACTGCGAATTAGCACCTTTAAATGCGTCTCTGTTCATTGTTAAGTTTCCACTTTTCATGGCACATGTAGAATATTGTATTAATTAGTTTGTCATACTAATGTTTAGACTCTATTAGCAGCAAGAAGCATCTTAACCCGTGGATGGAAGAAAGTGATAAAATAGGGTTTCCTAGAGTTCTGGGTCATTTGCATCCTCCAATAGATTTTGACACTAGAATTTCCATCCTCACAGTAAATGCTTCACTTGCCAGTATGCCCTCCTCATTGGCTATGGAGGATTATTTACTGGCTGACTGTGGACAAGAAAGTTGAAAGGGTTCTTAATCCAGCGTTTTAGTTCCAAGTTTTCCATTTATACAATAACCTATGCTACTAATACATCTCATGCCCCCTTGAAAAGTTTTCAAGTTCTTTATGCTTTTGTACAGAGGAGTGAAAATGGTACTGAGCTTTTAGTCACTTTGAAGTTGATGGTCCACTTTCTGTCAAATACTAGGTTAAACTAAGCACTTTCCAGGTACCAGTCCTTCAATGTGCAAATAATACAGTACTGTTAGACTAAACTCCAATTTGTCTACAATAGGGACTAAACAATTTGCATATCTGTAATGAGGAAAATTATTTGAAATTGAACCAGCTGAAAACAAAGATAGTGCACTTAAGATAGTGCAAACATGTGGAGGATTGGCGGAGCAAAGACATCAACAACAGATTCATACCTATACTTCGGAGTGTGGCAAGAGCAAGAATTAATTTTAAAGACTCAGATGCAACCCATACACAACTCTGCGAGCCGTTTGCAATTTCATATATGCAAACTGTTTAGAAATGTAATTACTACCAAGGGTACGTGCGTTTTGCAGTTAATCAGGCCAAAATGTATTCAACCAGTAATGTATGGCAACAAACTACACAGAGTTATGGAAAAAAAATATTTCAGCAACAATAAGGATTGTTTGGTCTTCTGAGCAGCACTCCTGTGACACGCCTTTGATAGGAATTTGGCCTACTTAATCTGACATTTACCATAGATCTTCAGTTCGCGGTATAATGCCTAACCTCAAAGCCAATTTGTCAGACACCTTGAAAATTTTGATCTGGAATGAACTTAATGAATTTCCACGTATGCAATCCACCACCATAAATAATAGCATTCCTAATCTAGATAGAATTCTTAAAAACGTGGCTCTGATTAAGGTATGGAACAATAACACTGATTACTTCCAATCAAATTGTTAGCCTGTACTATCATTTGGAAAGAATATTAGGAATTGGCAAATTCATCTAAAAGTCATTTACTGCTGCCAACAAATTCCTTACTGATTGTCCTCCGATTTATCTAACTTCAAGTCGAAGCAATCCGTCAGATCAAAGTACGTGAGCTTGGGGTCTTTCTTAGTTCCCCTGAAATTCAGCCACTCTTGCAATAAGCTGCAAAAGCAAACAAATAGGATGCATACACTGCAGAGGATGTGGATATCACAATAAGTCGATCGGGCATGTACTTTGCACGTGCCCATACCTAATGGATATACGCAAGAGGTTGCTAAGGCCATGTTTTAACAAAATTGGAGTCGTACATTTGCTGAAGCAAATTTCAGCAGGCCTGTAAGGGTTAAACTCTCAATTGCTATGGCTTGTAAAATATATGGATTTGGCTATTATATAATTAATGTTAAAAAAATAGATCTTCAAATACCACTCTGTAATAAACGACAGAAAATTTAAAGAAGAATCTTTTCTTCTCTCAAAGTATGTGGACTGGAATTTGAACTTTCAGAGAAACATAACTATTTTAATTATTTTATTGATTCTCAATTTAGATATAGAGATTTGTCTTTTAGATATTTCTATTTGTGTGCATCTTTTCTAAAAGTATTTTAGACAATACATTACTTCTTAGTAATAATACTGCAAAGAAAACATCGTTTTAATTGTTTACAGGAAGATTTTGCTCTAGGTTTGCTTCTGTCTTTCTTGACTAGTTTTGTGACCGTTTTAATTAATCATGCAATAAAGTATTTGTTAACACTATGTTTGACAGTTTGTGTACTGTAGACAACTGCTTCTGGTGCTACTGCACCTTTGTAAAAGGCATTGAAAATTAAATGCTGCCAGAAGATCCCTTATTTCTACCTTGCATTCTTGGGGACCTATGCTTTTCTGGGCCTTAGCTGGATGAGTTGCTGTAGCATTCTGCAGAAGTCAAGAACTTGATACTTCTCGGAATCCGCCACCAAAACATCATTCTTTTTCGTTTCCTCATACTGTGCAACCACAACAGCAGCGTTCACAGCAGTAGAGGCAGCCATTTCATTACAATGTAGAGGGCCACCTATTGCAAAATTCCAACTCTCCCCATTTACCATACTTTTGCAGCCTCCCAAGGCCTGATTATGCCAGGTTCCGCCCTATTTAGTGGGGGTATTTTGCTGCCGTTTGCCGATCAGTGACGATCACATCCAGTATCAGTGGCCACTGTAAGTATTGTCCAAGGGATATCCGCTTGAATTTTGATGTCTTACACCACTTTTTTGGCTAGCATCCTGTCTCAGCAAGAACATCCAGAAGGAAAGGCATTTGCACAAGTATTTTCAAGATGAGAAAGTACAGGCATTTCATTTTGATTGTAGTAAGGAAGACATCAGGAGAGATTTGGTCTATTCTAGACTTGAAGGGAGAAATCTAGTTTCTCTCAACAATATCTTTCAAGATGGTGTCTGTCCAACCCGTCATTCCCTGGCAGCACCTGATGACTTCGTAACCACCCTGGACTTACAGGATGCTTATTTTCATGCCTTCTTCACAAATTTATGCAGTTGGGGAAACATCCCTGAAAATAGTCTTGTCTTTCATCTAGTCCTCTGTTCCACAAATATTTATAAAGGTATTGGCACCTGTTATTGCTTCTCTTCAGGTACAAGGTATTCACTTGTTTCTGCACTTGGATGGTTGGTTAATTTGTGTTCATACTTTGATGAAGGCCCGGGAAGACACAGCGTTGGTGTGCAGTACTCTTCAATCTGGGGAAGTCACAGCTCATTCCAGGTCAGAATCATCCCTTCTTTGGGGGCTCATTTATGCACTGACCTGGAGAAGGTTGTCCTGCCAAGGGACCCTCTAACATCTCTTCATTCTTCTCTTGAGGCATTTTTGACAATGAAGTTTGTAACTGCGGAGAACTTGCAGTTCAAGGGCATATGTCAGTCCCCACAACTGTGATGCCCTCGGCGCAGTTACACCTAAAGATACTTGTGAAACATCGGTTGCCTCTTCGGGAGCCTGCCATTTATGGCTTGGGAATACCGGTGTCTTTTCACCCTCGACAGGAGCTGACATTTTGACTGATACATTCTGACTTGCTGACATGAGTACTTCTGACTCCACTTCTTGCTTTTGTTACCACAGATACCAGTACCATGGAATCGGGCGTATTCTGGGAGTCAAGACGGTGCAAAGTGAATTTTTCCAGTGGATACTCTGCTTTTCTCAACTAGGCAGGAGTGGTCAGCTGTTTGACTACCATTAAAAACCTTCACTCCTCCGTGCTGATCCACACTGACAATTGGGTAGCACAGATCTACATCAACTGATGAGGGAAGAGGGTGCATGGTCAGACAGTCCGACATGGGTGGTGTACTCCTTGCTTTGCTCAGAGGTTTTCAGTTGTGCATTCTCTCCTACCATCATGGGATCTGCCATTGGTCCTGAAGAGTTTCCAGGGGAAACCTTTTAATCCCTTAGTTAAAGTGGTCTTGCCTTGTTTGATGGCTAAAGTATGTTTTCTTTAGTTATCCCATCAGCTCTGTCTGTGAGATATAGTGTCCTTAGTGGTGGTAGCCCCTTACCTCAAGATCTTGCCTGAATGGATTCTTTTGAGACCTGGACCACTGCTTTTACGTAAAGTCCATTCCTGTTTTCATTTAGTTTAGGAAATCATACATCTAGATTTCTTTATTCACGCTTTAAGGAAGAGGCTTCAAACACATTCGATGTGTGACCTGCCTTAATTATTTAGTTACAATGGCCAGAATGTAGAATCGCTCCGGTCCTGTTATTTCTTGTTGGTTACATTTGGGATGGGGAGGGAAAGGTTGGTCACTTTCCACAGTGACTCTTAGAATCGACTTTGCCGTTGTCATTACTTATGAGTCCTTGGGTCAGAAAGTGCCGGCTGGCATTATAAGGCACTCTATGAAGGGGTTGGCTATGGCTTAGGTTGAAGCTCAGGTGGCTTATGTGAGATTTGTAGACCTGCCACCAGGCTTTCTCACCACACATTTGTGCATCATTACCACCAGCACTTAGCATTCACAGGCCTCTCTGTAATGATAGGGGGGTGGGAGGGTTTATGGGTAGAGGCATTGTGTCCCAGCAGCTGGAAAAGCTAAAATAGAACTATTCTTTGTTAAATAAAGTGAAAAAGTATTTAGTAATGGGTCAGGGCGGGGGCAACAAAACTGCCTGTGTCAACAGTTAAGTTTAAGAGGACTGGGACGGGAGAGGTCTGAGGTAGGAGAATTGAAGATTGCCGCTAAGTAACTGCCCATTACAACTAAATCAGCTCCTTAAGTCGGCTATTTTAATAGAAATATGATTTAGTGGTGCATAATATACAATCCATAGTAGTTTAATTTTTTTAATTATGCCAGTATAATTCAAGTAGTTTTGGGAATTTTGTATTGTGCTCGTTACACAAAATTCCCAAAAATTATGCCACTTCTCGTAATTATGTGCTGCGTTTTCTGTGAAAATGTACTGTAAATGGAGCCATCTGTGGTAAAAGTTTACTGCAAAATGTACTGTGAATGCAGGGTAACAACAGAAAACGAAAGGCGGTTTGCTTTGCTCAAGTATAAATGCACCCTTGCACCAAAATTGATGCAAGGATGCATCTAATACTAAAATATAGCAAGAATGACAGATTTCCATTTTGCGTAGTTTTGCGTAATCACAAGAAAGCAAATGACATGAAATCCACAAACTCCTAAACACGGTGGCAACCCTAGACTAGATGCGAAAAACGTGCATTCTTGAGGAACCTTGAAATCGACATTCCAGAATCACTTTTTTGTGTTTTGTTTGATTCCCCACTACACATGCTGCTGCGGGTGACCAAATTAGGTTGCCTATCTGGACAGAACACCCTTTTTCATACAAAAAAAGTATTGGGCTTTACCAAAGTTAATTCATATCACACATTTCTTATTAATCTGAGCAGAATGTCCACCAAATGTTGTTCACATAGATTCTTATCCGTGGAATTTCTTTATAGGGGCATTTTTCTGTGTCCCCTTCTCCCTTCCCATTCAGTATCTTGTTTGTTGGATTGTGTGTTGCATGAGATTTTTTTGTTATAATGTCAAAAACACAATTCACCACCACATTCTGCTTGAACATCTTGTAACACTTCGCACTTGCAAGAAACCAGTGCACCCAGCACATTTCATAAACATTTCTCGAAATCAAAATATTTCCTTTTTTTCACAGACCAATTGATGATGAAACCAATTTGCTAACCAGCTGTATAGTGCTAATGTGCAAAAATGTAAAATGTATACAACATAATATGTCTTGTTTGGCTTGGACTTAATGCATTTAATTATGTTTCTTGTAAACACGATCAGTTGGTATTTCAAACGGATTCATAATTGTCCTACGGGATGCATGGGCTGTGGCGAGCACAGCAAGCTTGCCTGCAGTTTCTTGGGCAATGATTAGCGATGCTTTATTCAGTGATGATGGCAGGGCGTCTGCTTAACTCTGTGAAATTAGTGCTTTTATTCATTGCATGCTGGGAAAATCGAATACTTAATGCTTCATTCTGCATAAAGAGCTCCTTTTATCACAGCAGAGCCTAGATTTTAGAATGCACGCATTTATAACACCAGACCATCTGGTAGCGACTACATATTCTTGCCGAGCTTTAAAGTGGAAACCTAAAAATGAAAAGCGGGTTCTGAGCAGGAAAAATAGCGCAGTGAGCTAATGCATTCGCTTTAAGGAGCTGTGTGTAGGTCGATGACATGAGTGCCTTGGGATTTGGTAATAATTAACACTAGCAGAGACCAGAACATGTCCATGGAGAAAAGTGATCTCTGTATGCTGAGTGTTTGCCTGGAAGCAGTCCCTGATGCATTTTGGACGGAGAATGAAACCTTGCTGCAAGCTGGTGATGACCTCCTATTTCGGAATGGTCCAATATGTATCATGTAGACTTGCCCAGTCTCCTTGATTCATTACAGCCATGTGTTGATCCCACACAAAACATGCATTTTAGGCCTAATTCTCTTTTTTGTTGGTAGTTGCCTGCACGATTTATAGCTTCTCAGCCAAGTTTTTTTATGGTAAAATTGTGCTGAAACTCCACTGTTTGGCCACCAGTTATTTCAAGGCTTGTTTTGGGTGCAGGCCTCAATCCTCAGGGAGGGTTAGGCTTGCCTGGCACACCACAACATTACTTGAGCATTTTATTAGAGAACCGTTAGTACCTTTGTATTTTTAATACATTTCTGTGCACGTTGTGCTTCAAAATGTTTCAGTTGACGCTGTTTTTGAGTACATCTTCTTAGGGGAGAATCACACACCAAACTCCCATAAACAAATCATACTTGCTCTCTCACACCCACCTACACAAAGCAGATATTTCTGCCCCACGATATTAAGAGTCAATTAGCCATCTCTGCAGCTAGTATCGAACAACGTGTTTGGCACATATGGTGGAAGTGGGTGGCATAGTTGTGGAATTGTGCAGCCAGCCGCGGCCCATCCAGGTAAGAGCGGTGGGCCGTGGGGCCATGTGGGAGGTATTTCGAGGGACGATGACGAGGGAAAATTAAATACATAATTAATTTTCCCTCGTCTGCATCCGTCGAAATTTCCCCCACACGGCCCCACCGCTTTTACCTAGACGGGCCGCGGCTGTGTGCAGCGCTTGTGTGGGTGGCTGTGGAGCTAAATGTCTTTACATTGTCATTTTACTAGATGTAGAAACTACATACCTGTGAAGGTTTGCAGCAGTAGGTCTCTGATTTCAATCCATCCATCAACAGTACTTTAAATCCATTAACCGTGCGAGCTTATTTAGTGGTCTGTGAGAAGTGAGTTTGTGTTCTCCATCAAACCACAATGAATACACGTTCCACAATCATTACAACATAACATTATAACATCATTGCAAATAACGTTAATCGGTAGCCTTGCCTCTAGGTTCAATGAGGCTAGGTATTTAGCATGGACTCTGCACTGTTATGTGTTACTCTTTCCTCCCACAAGAATGATTCGTGGACAGTGGTAGGCAGTCCATGGAAGCTGTCACTGCTCGGGAGGATATCATTTGAGATGTAATCATGTGCTAAAATCCCACCCAAGTATCGGTGGCGGCTAGCATTGATCGGGGGCGTGGAAGTGGGGCTGGTGGGGGTAGGGGTAGATAAAAAAATTGTCCGCGTTGCGCATCCTCCTCATCGCGTATCTTCACTCCTGTTCCACTCCGGAACAGGAAGATCGCAGGAAGCAGGAAGATCGCAGGAAGCACCCAGGCTCCCCTGAGCCAATCAGGCTCCCCTGAGCCAATCACAACGCTGCAATGCAGCGTTAGGATTGGTCTAAGCGCCATGGTTCGGCTCCCAGATGGGGACTTGGTGCCTGGGCATGTTCTCCTCCCAGGCTGTAATGCAGCCTTGGTGGAGAACATGCTATGTGCACATGAATGTTTGGCTGGCCCGAGACGGCCGACCAAACATTCATGCGCACGTGGGGAGTGAAAAACACTCCTCCCCTCCTCTGCTCTTTCAGCAGAGCAGTCCAGCTCCGCCTCGCAAAGCGGCCGCGCTCGCACTCGCAACAAGAAAAAATAAAATGATAATAACATTGAGTTATTATCCTTTTATTTTTTTCTTACACTGCTGAAAAGCAGTGGGGCGATGCTCCACCGCTTAGTGGAGGAGCCGCCACTGCCCAGTATTCATTCAAACACATAAAAGCAAGTTCCGTCAGTCAGTCTGTTTACTTTGCTCAAGAAAATCACCATCTCTGGGTTCCATGTGCTGTTATTTGTAGCTAGTGGACTGAGGCACAAAGAGTGATTTGTTTGAATCCTAAGTAAATCACAAGTGATCTGTGACTGGAAGTGCGCAAAGTTGAACGTAGACTCTACTGTGGACAAATTAAGAAATGTAAAATGCCACAGGTGAATCGTTATAACCCTAGCCAATCATCGCAATCCAGCACCTTTACTAACTTGATGCTTGTAAGCCGTGCCGGATTACCAAATAGGCAAACTAGGCACCGGCCTATGGCCCCCCACTCCTTTTAGGGGCCCAGCGACAACGGATCAAAATAATATTGATTTGATCTTGAATGAAAATTACTAACAAGCTTTCTTAAACTGTTTCCAATTCATTTTTGTTTAATAATATTAATATTTGTTAATGTTTAGTTTTGTGTAATAAAATTAGTTAATTAAAATTGTTGGTTGGAAAATTTACAAATGTATTCGGAGATAATTTGCCAGGGGGCCCCCAAAACTTCAACTGCCTAGGGGGCCTCCCCAGTGTTAATCCGGCACTGCTTGTAAGTCTGCAACAAGACTCGAAGGGAGTCATGCTTATGTTTTCAACTGTAGTAAATAGAGGATAAAACCTACCTCCTGTGCAACAGGAAATAAATCATCTGAATTTCCATTGACTTCAAGAGACCAATCGGTTTAAATCATGCATATGAGCAAGAGCATTGCGTGGCCATCTCATGTATGAGGGTCACTTTCCTCATTTTCTATCTCCTATAGCTCCACCCCATCCTTTGTCTCTCTGTGATGCTTTACATGTATTGGTCTGTTAAAATGTCATGCACATTTTCTTTTCCCATCAGCGCATTCAGCATCTGCCAATGGACCAGTCTACAGACCCATTGGCTCCCTTCACTTTGAGTGACTACAAAGTGCCTGTGCACATTGTTCACATTCTCCTAAAAATGGTTCTATTCTCTTCCATGGCAAAGCTAGTTCATATTCAGTATTAAAAATACATGAAACAAAAAAAAACAACTTAAAATACCAACTGTCTATTTTGCCTGCACTTCGTGTCTCCAATAGAATTGTGGTTTTATTTTCAGTCGCCTTTGTAGGTCTCACCTACAGACAGCTTCTAGCTGACTGGTGTTGAAAGACTACTGTTTACAATGCCAGTAATTACAGTGGGTTTAGGGATAGCCTTTTTGCTTGCCCTTGCTTGCCATTCTTGTTGATCTCTTTTTACTTGCTTCATATTTAATTACTTTCCTTCCTTGTTATTGTGTTGTCCCTCCTTTTGAGCATAACTTCTTTACCATCCTTTTTATTGAATGACTTGTATCTGTCCATGGTGGACATTCAGGAACTACTTTTCCTTGTTGCTCTATGCACTCCATGCAAGATCATGTGTTTTCCTGCTCTCTCCCTTGTGCTACTGCCCCCAATTCCTTACCCATGTTCTTGGTTTTGCTCTAACCCTCCCCCATAGCATCTGATGCTTCCTCACCTTTCTTCATCCCTATCAGCTTTTTTGGTTTTATTTAATTTTAGAATTCTCCCCTCTCCATAGCACCTGTGATTCTCCTCTGAGTCTGCCTGATTGATTTTTGTGCTGCGCGATTCTACTGAGCAGCATTTAGTAGCTCGGTCAGCCCTCCCCATCCCTTTTTAAAAAATACAAAAATTTTACATTTATTAGAGGGCAAGGCACCATCAATTTGCTGTTGAGCTGCGATTTCTTCCACAATGTACTTCGAGCACCATTTATCTACTTCATTTACAACATCAAGATGGCATGGTGGTGCACACACCTCATCATGCTGACGCCAGACATTCTGAAGCCACAAAAAGATGATGGACGGAATGCTGAACATTGTCAAATATTCGCCCTCAATACGGAAATCTCGGCCTAAATCCATAATTTTTTTGCTCCCCATGCCAATCCAGTTTGGACCCAGCTATATGCAAATCAGTCTTGAGCCTGCTCCTCATGGGAACAGTCCAGCCCGAACTGCCAGGTCACGTCCTCCCTGAACTGGAAAAAAGCATCCTGGGACCAGTTTAGGGGTTTCACCCCATATCATCCAGGCATACCCTTCCCACTTAGGGTGACTACAGCAACACAAAAAGATGATGGACGGAATGCTGAACATTGTCAAAAATTCACCCCAAGGACCAAGATCTGGGCCTAAATCCATCTTTTTTAGCTCACCATCCTATTCCAGTTTGGACCCAACCATATGCAAATCAGTCTTGACCCTGCTCCCCATGGGAAAAGTTCAGCCTGAAATGCCAGGCCAAGTCCTCCCAGGACGCCAGACATTATGGTTGTTTTTAGTTTCCATTTAAAGGTGTTAGCTGACTCTTTGACTTTCCCTATGCTTGTTACCAAAATGGGACAGCATCAGGAGCACTATCCTTTTTCTCTTCCTTTGGTCAGCATTGGCAAAACCAAAATGTTGGCTAATGCCAGTCAAAGCAGGGCCTGTTGGCTTTGCCGTGGCTTGTTAAAGTTTCTGTTATGAAATGCTTAAGTGACAGTGTTACATTGTAGGTGACTGCGATTTGAGTGCATGGTTAGGTGATTATTCTCATCTGCGTCACAAATAACGATAAAATGCATGGCACCACTGAACGGCTCCTTATTTAGAAACTTCACTAGCAAAACAGCCTCTTAGGATATGTTTTTAGGTCTCGCCTACGCAGCGCGCATGCGTTGCATAGGAAAAAGACCTTTATTAATCGACACAGCTTTGCGGGCAAAAACGTGCATGCGTTGCATTGCTTTCAATGGCAACGCGTGCACATTTGGCGATTCCCTTGCAAGAGCGAGCTTTGGCGCCATGTGTTATCAATTATTGCTCCTGGTGCTGCTCGCTCCCGCAAGGGAAACGCGTTCACTTTTACCAATGCTTTCACTTTTGCCGCACGCTTGTTTTGTCAAAGCTTTGAAGCGGTCAATTGATAGCGCTCGACCATCTGCTTAATTTCTTTTTCCTCCCTTCCTCTCTCCATTTCTTCACTCGTCCCTACCTGATTCCTTCACTTTTACACTCGAGCCCCTTTTGCATTTTGCATTCACTTCTGGGAGCTTAAAAATCTTTAAAAAAGAAATAAAATAAAAACCACAAACAATTTAAACCTCGGAAACATTACAAAGTACAGTTTCTGTAGTCTACCACTTACATGTCCTTCAGTATTTAAAGACCCCTCGCACTGTTCCGGGTGTACTGTGATAGAGACGGAGGAACATTAATTGAAAAGACTCGTAACGCGTCATGAGATGAGAGAAGTGTAAACCGCGAGCCAAGGCCACCGAGGTCGGCAGGTTACGTGGCTCTTCGGCTCCGGTGCAGTGCGCTAATTGCCGCCATCTGGGCTCAAGAAACCCCATGTCCTGCTGCTGGGGCACCAGCTGGCCGGCGCCGGAACCAACGGCTCGAGCTGAAGGTTGTGGCCCCTTTCACCTGCCATCTGGGGCCTTTTATAAAGAAATTATGACAAACGGTGTAAAGGCAGCCGATGCAACTGCTGTGCAGTGTTCCCAATTACCTGGCGCTGATTGTTATAGATGCGGTCTGTTCTGAAAAAGACCGGATCCGACTGCAACTCCTTGGCGCTAATTTTATGTAAAATTACGTTAAAAATGCGTTATTCCTTTAAATCAATGTAGTAGAGTCGCAGGCCAGATCGAGTTTTCATGGCCTCAGTTTACATTCGACTGGCACCCAGGTGCGCCACCAACAACTCTCACTAGCACGAATCCAAGGCCTGCACTAAGGCGCCACTAGAAAACCCCACAGTGTACCCCTGTAGTACTGATTGTGCTGCCACACCTCCATGGCCTCTGATCTGAGGGATGTGGGAAGAGCAGTCAGTGCTACAAGGCACTCTGTAGAACAGGGTAAAGAGGAGCCAGGTGGACATTAGGTTGTAGGTGGCAGTCAAGTGGTACCACAAAACAGGGGCAACCAGTGTAATGAACCTGTGACTATTCATGCAGCAGTCCCCATCTTCCTGGTTTTTACGGCATCCTATATTGTCATGGTTCAGAAAGGATGCTTTCTGCATCCCTAAAGGCTTAGACAGGATTCTCAGTGATGGCAGATGCACTTTCAAACAAAGTGACAGGCTACCCAGTCCAGTTTTTAAATATGCGAGTGTATCACCCCCTGGCTGATGAAGGTGGACCCTTCGCCTCTCGAGTGTCTCACCCACCAGGGTGAATGGCCCACTTAAAGAGAATTCTTGCATCTCAAGTTTTCCAAGCGCATGCCCATAGCATCTCAATGGCACCAAGACTTTCTCCAAGCATCCCAGTGGTTCCAAGAGCACAACTATAATCTCAAAGGCTTCAAGAACAGCTCAACAACATTACTGGATTACCGAGCATGTTCACAACATCTTAATGGCTATGGAAGGACCGTGCCTGCCACATCTCAAGAACTCTAAATACGTCCACTACATCTCAACAGGTGTCAAAGAGCATGCCCCTAGCATTACCATGGTTCCGAAAGTGCTTGACTAGGTAATTTCTACGGATGAGGGAGCATGTCCAGGGAATTTTCATGGTTCTGAGAAAGTGCTGGGGCTGCAGTCAATTTTATATATTGACAGGAAGCACTCCTCTGGGATAGAGATGTGCCCCCCTTAAGGGGTCCATGCAGCAATTGCTCTCATAACAAGCATTGGTATAGCCAATAGGTCTCGCTTTTGGGACCTTATAAGTATTTAGTTATGCAGCACAATATCCTTGGTGCAACAACATCAACTGTTGCATGGCTAAAAACTTATAAGGTCCCAAAGGCGAGACCTATTGGCTATGCCAATGCTTGTTTTTTTATTGTAAGATATATGTCAGTCACGTTGCGGTGCCGACATGTTTACTTTGTTGTGAGTAATACTTGCAGTAAAAGTTTTAAAATATCGCACCTGTTATGTCATACCTATTAGCTCTGACAATATTTTCTGCTTGTCATGACCTGCTGGCACTTCTAAGGGAAAGGGTCTCATTTACAGCTCTCAACTGCAATACAGCACTTTATGCTGTCACCTGCTGGTGACACTTACATGAATTCTCTTATGAACCTGATGGTCATGTTGATAGGATAACCACATAAAATGACATGCCTGGTTGACCATAATGTATCACCATCTTTGAGAGAAGGTGTTGTGCTTAATTTGAGCTGGTGCTTTCTGGTGCTCAGCACCAGCACCTAATCCTCATCACCGGCGCTTATAGCACAAGTTAAGGACACACTCATTCAGAGTCCATGTGATTTTCCCCAGGACCACAGGATTTTGAGCCATGCTGAGACTCGAACCGAGGTCCCCAGCTCTGAAATCGTCAGTTCTAGCCATTAGGCCAAGTCCGCTTCAGAATAATAAGTGCCGGGGCTCTAGTCTGGAGGCAGTTTCTTTTGTTACCGCTGCCTCCTGAGAAGAGCCCTGGAACTTTTTATTTTACAAATTAACCAGATACCCGGTACCACTCAATGCTGCACTTTATGCTGTCGCCTGCTGATGGCACTTACATATATTCTCATATGAACCTGATGGTTATGTTGATAAAATAAGCGCATAAAATTACATGCCAAGTAGACCAGAATATATCTCCATGTTTGGGATAAGATGCTCATATCCTATACTACTTAATGCTGCACTTTGCCCGCACTTTAACTGTGATGCTAATAACTTCCAATATGATTTTTTTACAATGTAACTTATAAAAGTATTTGTCCTTGAATTTTGAGAATCATTTTGCTTAGCTGTAGAACATCATTTGATAATCTCTATTTATGAACTATTGTGTTTCCTTTTATATGGCAGCAAAATGTATGCACCTCATTGTGGTTGTTTGTCACAGCGCTCCGTTTAATGTCGTTTGCATTGTTTCTACACCTCAGCACTTTATACGTGGTTAATAAATGTGTTTATCTTTTTTATTAGATGCCAGATAATATTGTCTTTCCTGTGTGCACAGATTAATTGTAAAGCTACTTTGAAAATATTCATGGGTAATCGCACCGCTGATAACTGGACAATTTAGCAGATGAAACCCGGACCTTTGACACTCCGAGCAGCGCGGCCGAGCAGCAGTGATTGGGCTCCCATTATAACCTAACATTACAGCTGATTGCTCACATTTTGTCAGCCTAATTCTTTGACTTGAATGGGCTTAATTGAACACATTAACCTGCCAATTTAAAACATCATTCTGTTAACCCTTCCGGGTCTGAATGCAATTTGTGGGCAGAGATGGAAGACAAACGAGAAAAGGCAACATCTCGGGTGCAGTTTTATCTCCAGAATCTCGCTATAACCTTTATTGATTGTAAGAAAATAGACACATTCTACAAACGTTTCGTGTTAAACCTAACTAGGATATAATCGCCTAAGTATCTGCGCGAGGGCCCGCAGCAGAACAACCCATGATGTGGTAGCCTCGGGCATCACACAGGCCCATGAGGAGAACGAACCCCAAGGGAGCAAGCCAGGGCCGGGCTGGGAATCCAAAGCAGCCCTGGCGATTTTGCCGACTGCCTCCCCGCGGAGCACGCCCCTGTATTTCCTGTTTGGTGCCATTTCTGACCTTTGGCTGCGGGCTGGATAGAGCCAGGCTCGTCCAGACAGGCTGACGTGGACAGATGGCGGTGGAAGTTTTTCCTTTCAAATGAAAGTTCATTGTCGGAGTTGGTATGTTTTCCAGAGCAGTGTCGCTTGCTGCAATGGCATACAGACTGCGTTTGCCCACTTAAACGTGTATCCAGTAACCATGTGTCAATTGCCAACCCTGCCTTTTTGTACAGTTCGTCGACTTCCATCAGGAAACGTGCGTTTGTTCTAAGCAAAAAACACATGCCCCCGAAAACCCAGAGCAGTGCTCATCGACGTCATATAGGGTCACCCAGGGACGCAGCCACGACCCACGGCTTGCCCCTTGCGACCCCAGGCCTCCGAGGTGCTAAAATCAGTGCCAGGAACACGGGAGCAGCTCGTGGTGACGGACATTTGGTGGGGCTCCGCTCTCCTCGTTTCCCGTCATTTTTTAAATTACATTAATAATGTATAATATCAGATTGTTCACTATTAGTGTATTAAAAACGGAAGTACCATTAGCTGGAATGTGACACTTTTCACCTAGATTTACCTTTGACTATGGACATTAAGTGAAATGTTGATTGCCTTTCGATGCGCTCCCGGCATCTGTTGGGTTTCATGACTTCCAATGTACCCTCGAATGTTCGAGAGGACACAGCTGTCCTCCTGCGGAGGTTTACCGATACATGTATTATATGTTTGTATTCACAAGTGAAAACTCGAGTCCCACACCAGGAAAAAATACAAGGTAACCAGCACAGAGTCCCCCAATCAAATTGTGTCCATGATCACACAGACTTTAACAGTGGGGGGGGGGAACAGGTTAAGGGGGTGGGGGGAGGCACTAAGCACTATAATGAGCCCCTCCAGCGGGAAGGATGAAGTGTCGGTGGGGCAGTTCTTCCTTCATGTAACTGCTGTGGTGGGTTTTAGGACAAGATGGGGAGGATCTGTGCCTGTGACGATGCAAAACTCATGACGTATGGACACAGGCGAGGAGTAAATGACTATTCCTTCCTTGTAGTCTAGTATAAGCTGTTCTGAAGAGTTTAGTCTTGATCTGCAGGTTGGTGTCCAGCAGCCACAGCTGACCAAGGGAGGCAAAAGGTCGGGCCTCACCTAGAGTCCCTTGCACCTTGCACCACAGAAGCAGCTTGTTCCCAACTCATATCAACGATCACAGTCTCTCGAACCTGATAATGCCCAACCTCTTCTAGCTCATCTGGTAATCCCACCAAAGATCTGCATGAACTCCCATGCTTCCCAACCCATTAATGACAACACCTAACTCCTATTAATGTAATCTACTCAAGACAAACTAGTGTGAATGCATGGAATGGTTTGCTTGAGCATATAAAACGAATCCCAATAACCAACAGTAACCAATAAGAATGGACTAACCACTAACCTTGGGTTGTGCGGCAGCATGCTGCCCGGCATAAAGCATTGAAGGGCCTCAACAGGGGCCGTAAACGTGATATAAATGGAATTACAATTCAATCACCCTTTATCTCTGCAAAGTCTCCTAACCTTCAGATATCTGAATGTACTTTTGGATTAACATATTCTTATTTGACGGTACCAAGACTGAATGACAAAATGCATTTCAGATTCCTCAGGCTGGTCACCACTGAAAAACTGGACTGTTTTACTCTGCACACTAGTCTATTGCTGAAATTGCTGCACCATGTGGATACAAGTCTTGCCATTAATTTCATCGTCAATGAAAAACTTAATTGTGTCACTCATACTATCTATAACTGTTGAGGCTGGGTGGCATGGAAAGCCATTGTGCAGCTGGGCTGTCAAAAAGGGGAAGCAGCCAATGTGGTTTGGCCCAGTTTCCACTCTTTTTAGAGTCCTGCGTTGCCATTGCTGAATGTATGAACGTATCACAAAAGCAACAAAGTGGTGGCTGTGAACCGCAATCACACATCCAAAACAACTTAAATTGTAAGGGTTGAGTATCTATAGAACAACAAATCTGAAAATAGGTGCTGACAAGGTAAGTACACCCGGCCACCATGGGGTGTATAGAAACTCAAGAACAGCCACCCTTGACCCCAAGATTCAATGATTCTCCCGAAGCACTTGATCAATAAGTAGGTCAAATTATATACAGTCTAATGAGCCGCAGAGAGTATCAAACGTTCCAAATCTTTATTTACGTCTTCTTAGCGTTCATCAGTTTTTGCAAGACTTGACTGAGAACTTTATTACAAATCACAGGCAGCCGACACGCGTTTCATCAGAAATGACCTCTTCAATGCCATCTGTCTGTTAAAGTGATGCAACATTGGATATTGCAAAATTCGGCAAATTCATGCTACACTAGGTGGTGGTATATAGTGGTAAAGTACTCCGGCCCTGCAATAGCTTCCTACAGCCCTTATAGACAAATAGAGTTTTCTTGACTTGAGTAAATCAGTAGTGGACAATTGTACCCCAGATGGTCAGTGCATACAGTATTTTTGCTATACTTGGTCAGTGCAAATGATGGTGCAACAGTGTAGGGCATGGTGCAATCTATGTGATACATGCCCTGGAGATGCCTTTGTGCGTATGAACAATACCAGGTTAAGAGGGACACAACTCTTGATATCTTTTGGCCCTCGGGCATTGTTTAGGAGCAGAGCCCCATTTATCTAGTTGAGGGGGAAAAACTTCAAATCAGTTGTGAGTTTAAAATGTCTCGTAAAAATATTCTTGTTTCAATGATTCCAGTTATGTTTCGTCTGTCTCGCCTACACAAGCTTTTTTTTTTGTTGATGTATTAGTATTTCTTTTACCACATGTAACATCATCACACAGATCCAGAAATGCATTTTGTGCAAATTGTGAACAGGATAACAAACAACTTTCAAAGGCAAGTGTACATTTTGTTTAAATCTGTTTTTATTGAAACAGAAACAACTTTGCAGCATGGTAGTAAACGGCGATATACAGCAAGCACAGCCAAACAGGAGCTAAAACAGTGCACAACACCAGTAGTATCTTTCATAAGATCTAATGGAATTCCAAACATGGCTAGTGGTTGAAACATTCAGTAAACGGATACCCTAGCATACACTAATTTATACAATTTACCTTGTGTCTCCAGCATGCCCTTTTGTTCCGGGCAATGAATCTCAGGTAACTAGGCCTCAAACTATTTTAGGTCTCTCCTGAGAAAGCACATGCGCTGTCACTTACAATAACATTTTTCTAACTTAAACTTTAGGGGGGGGGATTAGAGCCCGCTGATCACTTTCCAATGGTTTTCTTTATCAACATTCACATTTCCTTGCTTCTCATGAGTCTGTTTGTGCCGGTTTCACTTTCTTTGTGTGGTTGCTTCTTTAATGGAGCATGGACTGAAGAACCGGGGTTTAACCCAGCGGCGTCAGGGGCACGCCTAAGATCTTCGAGTTCACCTGTCTTGGTATACAGAGACACTGAATACTTCTGGATGGCATCAGAGACCAAGTGTATTAGCTGCAGGTAGTAACAGTGATCCTAGAAATACATCACGGTGTAAATTCTCAGGAGACTGCTCATTTTACTAAGGCGAGACGTCTCCTTTTATACCCAATATTCACATTATAAATGTACACCCACTGCACAAAATTCTAGCCAATAAAGTACATTTTGAAACAAAGTGTCACATAACAAAAACTCAATTTATAGTATCCCAACCCAAAAGTTAATTATTAGGAATGTCCCAAATTCAATCTCCACAAGCCGGACAAACCTATAATTGAAAGCATAACCCATGTAATGAAGTAACATAAAAAAAGAAACGGTAACAGATGCTGAACAAGATAAGGCATGTGCAAGGAAACTAAAAGTTAACGATGTCCTGAACATTGATTGGCAAAGATCGATCAGGGAAATTGGCTTTGCGGGGTCAGTTTCAGGTGCAGAGGTCAGTTTCTGACAGTTCATTTCAGAGTCAAAAAGAAACCTAGTTAATGTATACATGAACTAAGAAGGCCAGGCCACTTTATTCGCCAGGCTACCTTCACAGGCCTACGTGAGGGCAACACAAAATGGTGGCACAGAACAAAATGGAGTCAAACTCGAGAATTACAGAACCTCAGACCCTCCTTTTGCCATTATGTAGGCAATAACCTAAGACTCATGTGAATCTGAATCTAGGTCTATGTCGATATTCATTAGGTCATCAAGGTGTTGCTGTAGCATCATCTTATTATTCTCTACTTCTCTCGGGACAGGTCTCCGAACACACATAGTAGCACAAAGACTACAAATGGCGGGACTACACTGGATGCAAAGAAAACAAGAGAAAAGGATGGTTAAAACCATACCAAGGAATGTCAAAATCTTCCATCCCCATTTGGACAGCAGTCCCCAAAACCATCCCGTCAATGACCAGTCTCCTTCGTCTACATGGATAGACTCCGAGATTTTATACAACCTAGAGATGGCTTGGTACACTGTAGGGGCATTATCTGGTATGTAAACACAGCAACTGCATCCAATCAATTTACATACTCCTCCTCGATCTGCAAGTATGATACTGCAAAGTCATAAGACGGTCCGCTTGAAGCTCAGCTGTAACATTACTAAGAGCACCTGCTGTCTCTTTAATAGTAGCTTCAACAACGTGGACAATCTGTCGAATATGCCTACTATTGATCATAGGACCCCAAAAGGGCAAGAAGCCCTTGAAGAAATCTCCTACTTCGTGTGCTGCGGTATCTTCCTTATTGAAGACACCTCTACCATATCTCGTTCTATGATAGTATGAAGCAGTAGTGTATGTAGGGGGAAGTAGAAATGCCACATAACACGTTCCTGAAAAATCAGGTGACAACCATGTGTAGGCTCTGTCATGACAAACAAAATATGTGCCTTTAGCTGGCACAAACGGTGGAGAAGTCTGAGATGAATAGACACAGGTTTGAGCACACACACTCTTACCTAGCTGAGCTTTCAGATTCCGACCATTACCTTGAAAACAAAAGTGGCCTCGGTGGGGTACAATCCAAATAGGAGGAGACATTTTTCGACTCTCCTTCTCTGTCAAACTGGTACTATATCCAGTCACGTTCCAACCAACGTAAGCCTGCACCTCATCCTTAGGGATAGCATTATATGCATCAATATCTCGGATCATAGCTACTATTCCCCTTATTAAGGCACTATTGCTCGAGTTATCTTTAAGGGAACGTAAGGGGCGTACCTCATTTGCATAGATAAACATGGTCTGAAAAGCCCACACAGACCCATTAAAAGAAAAAGGCAAAACCAAATATGGCATACCTTTATCTGTCGTATGAGGCATAAGACCACAAACCCAACAATTAGTGGTATTTACTACTAACTGATGCTGATGCAACAACTGTATAAACGAGTTGTTGACAAATTCTGATCTCCTTGTCTGTTCATGTTCAGGCAACGTATAAAACTGGTGCAAAGAAACAGTAGTGAAAGAAAGCATAGGTTGGGAGGTGGGTGCAGAGGTCTGTTGTGTAGCATAGACAGTCCAACCCACACAAGCTAATGTGATACTTAAAAACATCAAAAAGCACAATATTGTAAAACATTTGCTATGTATCAATGTACAAAATCTTATCTTAAGATCTATTCTCTCAACATCTCTTTCAGTTACAACAGACTCCATCCTCTAACGTGCTGCTCGCGGCAATTTTCCTTCTTCACTCAAGTGTGCGTCCAGGCGTCCTAGACGTCCCTAGAACCGCAGACCTTTCGTCAATACGCGGGCCACCCCTTAAGTTCTTATACCGCGACCCTGCAGCTGAACCCGGATGGTGGTTCGAAAAAGAAAAATAGTCTCTTGTCTGAAAGAGTGTAATTCACAAAAAAACCTCAAATTTTATTTGTCCTTTTTACACCTTAAGTTGTAGCGTTCTTTACGAGGCACAGTTTGATCCTGAAAGAGTGTCTCTGGGTGCGTAGTATCAAGTCTCAAACACGGCGGCACAGCTTCTTGCAAGACTTTATCATCCGCACGTTCTGACTGAGTCCATTCCAGATGTGCATCGCTAAAAGGTACAAATCTCGGAACCCTTTCACTCTCGGAATCGGCAACACCTTCCCGGACCCACTTATCGTACGGTAAGGGCAAAGGTATCTTCTTACAATGGGTACCATGTACCCAGTTTTTTTGCCGAACACCTTAATAGCAGTCAGAGTTGATAACAGGACTTGGTATGGACCGGTCCATCTTGGTTCCAAGTTCTTTGACATCTGGAAATTCTTGGTTAGAACCCAGTCGCCAGGTTGAATCGTGTGGCCTGCGTCTACAGAAACTGAAGGCAAAGTGTCACGGACCTGTTGGTGAAGAACACGCAATTTAGCAGTCAAATCATGTAAGTAGTCAACTAACATAGGGTACTCGATATCACTGTACTTCTTAGGCCTCGGCACACCCCAGACATTCGCCAGGCGTCCAAAAACAATCTCGTATGGGCTAAGTCCCACGCGAGAATGTACTGTCGTTCTCGTGGACAAAAGTGCCAATGGTAAGGCATCGGGCCATGTAGGACCAGAGCTCGCTTGCACCTTGGCCAACTTCAGCTTCAGAGTGCCATTATAGCACTCGACCAGGCCTGCTGACTGGGGGGTGATTCGCAGCGTGGAATTTCTGTTTAATACCCAGACCCGCACATACTTTCTTCATTATCTGACCCACGAATTCACTTCCATTATCGCTCCATACCATCCTCGGCAAGCCATATCTGGGAAAGAATTCTTTGAGCAAAACCTTGGCTGTAGACAAGGCAGTATTATCCTTTAGGGGGTAGGCCTCTATCCATCTGGAAAAGGCACAAACAAGCACAAGGACATACCTCAAGTTATTGCATCTTTCCATATGAATATAGTCTATCTGCAGCACCTCGAACTGATACGTTGGAGGAGCAAAATGACCCGCTGGAGTTGGGGTTCCCTTTCCAGGATTATGCATCAAGCAAATCATGCAGTGTTCAACCAAATTCTCAGCACACTTAGGAATTCCACCATTCTGCCATACCGGAGCCAACAACTTACATATCTCTTTTGAACTAATGTGAGCCAACCCATGAGCCATAGTAACCACCGGAAGCACATATGCATCCGGCAACAACCATCGCTGGTGCTCTGACAACTCAACCCAACAGCCTGTTGAATCCAACATTACCGTACTCTCTCTCCACATACTCCATTCTTTCTCAATAGCTTCTGCCTGAATCATCTTCATACTTTCTGTTGTATCTTCACACATTCCTCCTTCCACAACCCATTTGGCAGGACCTGCAACATACATCTGACTCATCACATCTTTCGCCGTTTCTCTCGCTACTTCATCTGCAAACGCATTCCCTTGACCCACATCATCTGTAACCTTCCTACGTGCACTACACTTCACTATCGCAATTTGGGTCGGCAAAGTAAGTGATTCAAGAAGTTCACTCACTAATTGTCCATGCTGAATTTTCATACCATGGGAAGTAAGAAATCCTCTCTCTTTCCACAAGCGACCAAAACTGTGAGCCACGCCAAATGTAATCACTTCAACATAAGGTCCACTCTGGTCTACTGGAACTGACACTACTCCCTCCCTTTGTCCATGGCTGTCCTAACTATCATTAAAACCAGCACTCTCACTTCCAACATAATAATCATCAGTGTAGTACTGGGCGTACTGGACGGTCGGAACATTCTGTTGGTCAAAATAATTCATAGAATTCTGAGAGGAAAAGGAACGTTCATTCTGGGGAAACGTACCACGTCCCCTACCCCTAGGTACTTGTTGGAAACCACCACGACCTCTCAGACCAGACATACCATTCGCACGCTGTAGCAAGATCGGGCAAATATTCTTGAATTGACCTTCTTATTTACATTAAGCACACTGATTAGGGCCTTGCGGGAGTCGCGAAGCTAAAGACTCAGGCTTCTGCAACAGTTTCTGAAACTGTGGGGGTTGCTGAAACTGGGAAGGTTGCTGAAACTGACGCTGATTAGGGCGAGGCGGATAAGCCTGCTGCAGAAGAACTTTCATTTTTTATTCTCTAGTGTAACGCCCTGAACGTCTCAGGATCGTTTAACAGACACGACAATGAGGACGCAACCACTTGTGAAGGGTTAGTTCTTTTAATGAAGGCAAATAAAATACAAAGAACAAACAAAAGTTATAGTCACTGGAATCCTCCAGGCTAAGTACGTTACCAGCCCACAGCACGGATGGTCCTAACCGTCCTCTGCATATACGCCGATCCCGGCGTATGCCAACAGAGGGCAGAAATGAAATGGCCGACAATGCAAATCGGTAGGCTGTGAGGGGCACGAAGAGTGTTGGGGAGAATCGAGGAGTCAGGGAAACACCCAGCCGGGGTCTCTACCTGAAGGGAGCAGCCGCTCAACCTCTTCCTCAGACTGCACCGGGACGCGGAGTCACCTCCTGGTGATGTGTCACCGATACCCCAATCACAAGCAAGAAGACTGAACCGAGAGCAGCCGCTCGATCGATCCTGTGGACTTCCGAGTCTGTAACGCGGCAAACACCTCCTGGTGTGCGTTACAGCTGGCAGTCCCTGTGTCTCTGGTCGGGCTGGGAGTTACGACTCCAACCAGCAAAAGCGCCACTGCGCTTGGACTCAGCCGAGTCAAAAAGCGAAGCTCAATGGTTGACCGGTAGAGCTTCCGGGTCCTTCACAGGTGACGATGGGGCAAGACACGGCCCAGGGAGTAACGACTCGACCTACCTCCGTTCTTGCCTTACTGGAGCACCACTCCGGAACACTGCTCTTCACGAAGCAGGTACGTCGGTGTAAACACAATATCTGACAGCCTTGTACCTCCCGGTTCCTCCCTTTATAGGGAGTGTTTTCCTTGAGTTATGTAACAGCTCTCCTGTTTACATAAGGGCGTGTTTTCCTTGAGTTATGTAACAGCTTTCCTGTTTACATAAGGGCGTGTTTCCCTTGAGTTATGTAACAGCTCTCCTGTTTACATAAGGGCGTGTTTCCCTTGAGTTATGTAACAGCTCTCCTGTTTACATAAGGGCGTGTTTCCCTTGAGTTATGTAACAGCTCTCCTGTTTACATAACCTCTCAACCGCTAAGCATCCTGGGAGATGTAGTACGTTTTCGCTGGTTACCGTTTTCCTCCCCTCGTATGACAGGAATTCTTGACAGTACATCCTCCCTCTCAGCGGCTCCCCACGGGTCCAGCGCTGGCAGGAAAACGCCGATGGAACAAGGAGACCAAGCGCGGAGCATGAACCCCTTCAGCCGGTTCCCATGAATGCTCCTCCGGGCCATAGCCTTTCCACGCAACCAGGTACCACAGCTTCCCCCTGTGCCATTTGGACGCCCGTATGCCCGACACTTCATACTCCACCTCCGACTCCACGCATACCGGCCTAGGTGTCCCAGACGGCTTGGAGGGTGCTGGTTTGAGCAATGATACATGAAAGACAGGGTGTATCCGCAATGACTGGGGCAAGCACACCTTCACGTTCACGGGACCCATACACTTGGTAATTCGATAGGGGCCCATGTACTTGGGATGGAACACACTGTTCTTTCGAAACCTCATGTTTCTTGTGGATATCCAGACGTAGTCTCCAGTGCGGTACAGTGGCCCGGGCCTTCTCTTCCTATCTGCCGCAGCCTTGTATCTTCTCTTGGCCTCTATTAGGACAGCCCTTGAGCGCATCAACGTGTCTTTTATGTGTGCCACCCTGTCCGCTGTGGCGGGAATCCTGTCCTCTCTGAACGGATGTAGAAATGGCAAGAACCTGGGATGTTGGCCATAGTTGCTATAGAACGGAGATGACTGTGTGGAGCTGTGAGTGGCGTTGTTATAGGCTATCTCTGCAACCCATAGCAAGTCGACCCATTCTTCCCTGCCCTGGTCCACAAAACATCGCAGATACTGTTTGAGTGTTTGGTTCAGGCGCTCGGTTTGGCCGTCCGTTTGAGGGTGGTAGCTGGTGGACAGGGCGGTCTTAACATGCAGCGCAGTGCACCAAGTCTTCCAGAATTGCGCAGTAAACTGCGACCCCCGGTCCGACACGATCACCCCAGGTAATCCATGCAGTCGTACCACATTCTTTAGGAGTAGTGACGCCAATTCCCCGGCCGTAGGGACTCTCTTGCAGGGGATGAAGTGCCCCATTTTCGTCAAGTAATCCACCACCACCAGTATTGCCGTCATCCCCTGGTCTACCGGTAGGCCCACCACGAAGTCCAGTGATATGCTATCCCATGGTCTATCCGGGGTCGGAAGTGGATGTAAGAGCCCTTGGGTTCGGCCATGGTCGGCCTTCATGGTAGCACACGTAGGACACTCCTGTCCCCACCTCCTGACATCCACTCTCATGGTTGGCCACCAGAAATGCCGTCCCATGCTAGCCACCGTTTTTTCAAAGCCCAAATGACCTGCGCATGGAGAGTCATGGCACCAGATGAATGCTTGTTTCCTTAGCCTAGGCGTGGGTATCAATAGGCACCTGCCCTTCAGGGGTATCCCGTCCTTCAGCTGCCATTCTCTGTGACTGAGGAGCCACCTCCGCCATGCGAATGACCTGATCCCTCTCTTTATTCCCCTCAGGAAAGTATCCGGTTGGATAACCCCCAATACCATCCTCGGGGAAATGATGGAACGCTCGGTTGCAGGCAATGGTTCCTTAACTGCAGATTGACGGGACAGGGCGTCCGCCTTCCGGTTTTCTGTCCCCGGCCGATATGTGATGCGGAAGTTGAACCCCGCAAAGAAGATCATCCACCGCAGCTGCCTGGGAGAAAGGTGTCTAGTGGCCGTCATGAACTGTAGGTTCCGATGGTCCGTGTACACCGATACCACATGTCTTGCCCCCATCAACCAATGCCTCCATTCGGTGAAGGCGTCCTTGATTGCGAGAAGCTCCTTCTCCGCAATATGGTAGTCGCGTTCGGCGTCGTTGAGTTTGCGGGACATGTACGCAACGGGATGAAGCACCCCTGTGTCGTGGTTGCGTTGGGACAAGATAGCCCCCAGCGCCACATCCGACGCGTCCGCTTCCACCACGTAGGGGAGATCCGGATCGGGGTGAGCCAACACCGGCGCCTTACCAAAGGCGCTTTTCAGGGCCTCAAAGGCTTTGTTCGCTTCAGGGGACCAGACAAACTCCTTGGACTTCCTCAGTAGCTGTGTGATTGGGGCCACCACTCCTGAAAATCCTTCTATAAACCGCCTGTAAAAGTTGGCGAAGCCAATGAAACTTTGGACGTCCTTCACGCTTTGGGGCACCGGCCATTCTTTCACCGCCTTGATCTTTCGTTCTGCCATCTCCTGTCCCTCTGGACTCAGCATCACTCCGAGGAATTCCACGGATGTGACGTGGAAGTCACACTTGCTGAGTTTACAAAACAGCATGTTTTCCCTCAGCTTTTGGAGCACAGCTTTGACGTGGTGTACGTGCTCCTCCACACTGGACGAATAGATGAGGATGTCGTCGATATATACGACCACGTAGATATCCAACTCCTCTCTGAATACCTCATTCAAAAAGTACTGAAAGGCTGCCGGGGCGTTGCACAGACCGAACGGCATGACGAGGTACTCAAAAAGGCCGAACCTGGTCTTAAAGGCGGTCTTCCACTCGTCTCCGTCCCTCATGCGCACCAGATGGTATGCCCCTTTCAAATCCAACTTGGTGTAGATACGAGCTTTCTTGACCTGTTCCAGAAGTACACTGATGAGAGGCAAGGGGTACCGATTTTTTATGGTTATCGCATTCAATGCCCTAAAGTCCACACAGGCTCTCAGCTCCCCATTAGCCTTCGGGATGAAGAAGAGTGGCGAGGCAGCCGGAGACTTGGACGGGCGGATGAATCCTAGCTTGAGGAGTTTATCCAGGTACCCCCGGAGATGCACGTTTTCAGGCTCCGTCAGGGCATACAGCCTGCCGCTGGGAACGCTGGCCCCTGGCACCAGGTCGATCTGGCAGTCAAACTGTCTATGTGGTGGTAGCACTTCCGCCTTCACCTCATCAAATACATCCTTAAAACTGTGATAAGCCTGGGGGAGAGCCACATCTTTTTCTGCCGCTGTAGCCACCGTCTGACTCCCGCTCTCATCTGCGTCAAGGGATTCCGTTCTTATTCCACAATGCAGGATGCAATACGGTGACGTCATTTCGATGCGATGTGTTGGCCAATCCACAAAGGGGTTGTGTTTCTGTAGCCACGGCAATCCCAATATGACGCCATATTGGGGCGCTCGGATGATGTTAAAATCGATTTGTTCCAAATGGTTCCTCCCATATCTCATCGGAAGGACCCCCGTGTGCTGTCCGATGGGCCCCGTCACCAATCGCCTTCCGTCTACCGCATAGACGTCTTCGGGTACTGCTTTGGGAAGAAGCACTAGCCCTAGCCTGCATGCCTCGTTGTGGTCCATAAACATGCCAGTGGCCCCTGAATCCACCATGGCCACAACGGGTATCCACTGGTCATGCACTCCCACGTGCACCGTGATAAACAGGTGTCGTTGTCCCTTAGTGACCGAGTTGGAAAGTGAAGGGATGGATGAGTGACTCCGAGATGCCCCTTCTCTGGTCTTGGAGTCCTCTAGTTTTCCGCCGGTATGTCCACCACGGCTGTTACCGACCGGTTGGCCCGATAACGTGACGTCTTCGGTTTGGCAGGGCATTCACGTACGTAGTGGCCTTTTTTGCCACAATATAGGCACAATCCTTGTTTACGGCGTGACTCTTTCTCCGTGGCTGTGAGGCTCGCTCGTATTGCGCTGATGTCCATGGGTTCTCCCTTGGATGCGGTGGAAGTTTCAGGACTTCCCACCGTCACATAGGATGGAAGGGATTTTCCATTTCTCCCATGATCCCCCTTTCTTTCACTTAGCCTATGTTCCAGCCGTAATACCAGGTTGATAAGGCCTTCACATGTCTTGGGTTGAGGGTCAATATGAGCCACGGCGTCCTTGAGCTCATCGCACAGCCCTTGATGGAAGAGCGCCGTCTGTTTAGCAACAGGCCACTTGGTTTCCGCAACCAGCCTTCGGAACGCGTTGAGATACTGCACCAGGTCGTTGGATCCCTGTCTCAACTCAAGCATTTCACGGTCCGCCGTGTACGAGTCAGCCCTTCTGTCGAAGACCTTCAGGAATTCCTCGCGAAAAGCACCCCAATCACATAAGAGGGGGTCGTCCCTGCTCACCAGAGGTACGGCCCATTGTGCCGCGTTTCCAGCCAAATAGGATATAAGGAAAGCCACACGAGCCTGACTCGTGGGGAACGCCTTTGGTTTGCACGATAAATGTAGCGCCACTTGTGTGAGGAATACCTGCACTGTGTTAGGATCCCCACTGTACCTCTCTGGTGTTGCCAAGGGGATGGCTACCGGCATTTCCACTACTACCGCAGGGGTCTGGTTCGTGAGGGAGGTGCTGGGCGTGAGCGGGTCCAATTGGATAGCATCCAGTCTGGCTTTTACATCGGCTGTTTCTTGCCTAGAGGCAGCCACTTCAACTTGCATGGCCGCTAAAGCAGCCAGCACATCATCAAGTGTTGCCATGTCTGTTATCGACCGGGAGACAGTTAGTGTTATTAAGGTCGGATATTTTGTAACGCCCTGAACGTCTCAGGATCGTTTAACAGACACGACAATGAGGACGCAACCACTTGTGAAGGGTTAGTTCTTTTAATGAAGGCAAATAAAATACAAAGAACAAACAAAAGTTATAGTCACTGGAATCCTCCAGGCTAAGTACGTTACCAGCCCACAGCACGGATGGTCCTAACCGTCCTCTGCATATACGCCGATCCCGGCGTATGCCAACAGAGGGCAGAAATGAAATGGCCGACAATGCAAATCGGTAGGCTGTGAGGGGCACGAAGAGTGTTGGGGAGAATCGAGGAGTCAGGGAAACACCCAGCCGGGGTCTCTACCTGAAGGGAGCAGCCGCTCAACCTCTTCCTCAGACTGCACCGGGACGCGGAGTCACCTCCTGGTGATGTGTCACCGATACCCCAATCACAAGCAAGAAGACTGAACCGAGAGCAGCCGCTCGATCGATCCTGTGGACTTCCGAGTCTGTAACGCGGCAAACACCTCCTGGTGTGCGTTACAGCTGGCAGTCCCTGTGTCTCTGGTCGGGCTGGGAGTTACGACTCCAACCAGCAAAAGCGCCACTGCGCTTGGACTCAGCCGAGTCAAAAAGCGAAGCTCAATGGTTGACCGGTAGAGCTTCCGGGTCCTTCACAGGTGACGATGGGGCAAGACACGGCCCAGGGAGTAACGACTCGACCTACCTCCGTTCTTGCCTTACTGTAGCACCACTCCGGAACACTGCTCTTCACGAAGCAGGTACGTCGGTGTAAACACAATATCCGACAGCCTTGTACCTCCCGGTTCCTCCCTTTATAGGGAGTGTTTTCCTTGAGTTATGTAACAGCTCTCCTGTTTACATAAGGGCGTGTTTTCCTTGAGTTATGTAACAGCTCTCCTGTTTACATAAGGGCGTGTTTCCCTTGAGTTATGTAACAGCTCTCCTGTTTACATAAGGGCGTGTTTCCCTTGAGTTATGTAACAGCTCTCCTGTTTACATAAGGGCGTGTTTCCCTTGAGTTATGTAACAGCTCTCCTGTTTACATAACCTCTCAACCGCTAAGCATCCTGGGAGATGTAGTCCGTTTTCGCTGGTTACCGTTTTCCTCCCCTCGTATGACAGGAATTCTTGACATCTAGTCTTCTTCTCTACTTTATCCTTCTCATCTTTATCTCTATTCTCATAGTATTGTGCAGTAGCCAATATCTGAGCCGAAGAAGAAACAGCCCATGAACTTTCAGAGTCCTTTAACTTATTAGAAAGTTCAGGAAGTAAATTAAAACAAACTTATCTACAAACAACCTCTGACCACCTTCTGTACTCATATCCTGACCACTATGATCAATGAATGTTTCCTCAAACCTAGTGAAGAAATCAGACACACTCTCATCTTTCTTTTGTTTGCATGCTGCTAACTTGTCCCAATTCACCCGCAGAGGAGGCCTCATAGTTTTCATTAAATTAATAATCCTACCAGGTAGTTCTGCAACTAAGGGTTAAGGTTTGGCACCTCCTACCTGCCGACCATCTGCAGCAGTAATATTAACCCACGTATCTCCTAACTCTGGCGCGTGATCCTCGTGACGGATCTTCGCCCACAAGGGTTGAGGATCTACATTACCCATCAACATATCTATGTCAGCTAAATTCATACCACACGCATCAACTGTCTGAGACAACTCCTTATAATAACCAGCAGGATTTTTATGGGGGTCAGGCAAAGTCTGCTTAAGAGCCAGGACCTCAGCTCTCTTCCAAGGGACATGCACCCGCACTCACTAAAAATGAGCCGGTGCAGCCGCAATACCATGAGCGGCATCAGCCAAAACTGCCTCTCTCCATACAGGGGGAACCTCTCTCATAGGATACTGCTTCACTTTTCTCCTAATAGAAGGGTCAGGTTCGAACAATGAATGAGGTGGAAGTCTAGACCTAAAAGTGAGTAGTGTCTCTACCGCTTCCTCAACATCGGAACCCACTATCGTCCCTTTAGCAAATTCAGACTAAACATTAAGCAATTCCAGTGGAATTGAACCCAACTCATTATCTTCCCACTCCTGACGAAGGAAGGTACACATGACATCAAAAACATACCTTTGTTTTGGTGCCTCCCACTGTAGGAAGATATCCATAACCACTTGTGGACTGTACTTGGAGGTATTTGAAACCCATCTATGAGCAAGGAGACACTGCCCGCTCTTCGGGACCAGGGAGCTGACTACGTTTCTGCTTACGTTCAGAAACAGGGGTCATATTCAGTGACCCAAAGGAAGGAGACAAAAGACTAGTGACAGTCTCAGTCATTCGTTGCCGAGCAGAAGGAGAAGAAGTTGACATGAGGACAGGAGACAAAGTGTTTTGAGGTGACAGAGACGTAGGGACAGAAATAAGAGAAGTCGAAGATAAAGGAGTGTAAGGCAAAGGAGTTTGAGGCAAGGCTGGTGGCAAGGCTGGCGGCCCTGGAGGGGGCTGCGCCGGGGGAGGAAGAACCACCTGTGAAGCAACGGGTGGCTGAACAACAACAGGGGGTTGAACGACAACAAGGGGTGCAACAACTGGAGGTAACGGAGGTGCAGTAGCACCCTGCACATAAGGGGGTGGTAATCTCAGTAAATGAGACATCAAAGGATCCTTTTCAGGGTCTACAGTCACATTTGAAAGGGGAGGTGGCAAAGCCGGGTAACATTTGTCAATGGCCATGCAATGTTGTCTATCTGACACTTCAATTGCACGATCTTCTTCATCTTCCTTAAACTGCCTAGCAGCTTGCATTACCGATATATTCCTTTCCTTCCCATCTCTCTTAGCTTGCTTAATTTCTCGCTGTTTGGCTTCCTTACGCCAAAGGCGGAAAGAGTCCAACAACGCCGGCCGGGTTTTCTTCTTAAATTGTTATCTAAAACATCTGATTCAAAACTACCATGTTGGGGCCATCGTAAAACACCATCTTTCCTTGTATAACGGACCCATACTTCATTAAAGGTAATGGGACCTACACCATGCTTTGAATAGAGCTCATAAGTTGGAGTTCCAACCGGAGGTATCGGACACGAGTCCTCGAATCGGGAATCCCTATTACAACTACAACAAAACCATTTCCTAAATTTGCTAAAACCAGGCATCTTTTAGCTCACTAGTCTTGCTTCAAACTTCAAGGGGTTATCAAAAATTATACACTCACAAATATACGAACCCCCCGGCTTCGACTATTGCAATGGCCGAATCAAAACCAAGAAACAAAACAAAGTCGTGGGAGCAACCCACTTATACTTAACCAAAATGTCTGTCACGCCACCAGAAGACCGTCTAACGTCTCGCCTTACAAATCATCACAAGAGGGTCCAAGACAGGGCGACAGTCAGGGCAGCAGTCCTTCGCAGCCGTCGGAAAGGGAAAGCCTCGCAGAAAAAAAACCTTCGGTCCACGGCGACATGCAGGGGTCGATGTAGTGGCGGCCGTCCTCCAGAATTTCCTCACGGGGCTCCTCACAATCTTCGGGCTTGGCCAGTACCGCTGAAGTCGCCCCACGTTGGGCACCAGTTGAAGAACCGGGGTTTAACCCAGCGGCGTCAGGGGCACGCCTAAGATCTTCGAGTTCACCTGTCTTGGTATACAGAGACACAGAATACTTCTGGATGGCATCAGAGACCAAGTTTATTAGCTGCAGCTAGTAACAGTGATCCTAGAAATACATCACGGTGTAAATTCTCAGGAGACTGCTCATTTTACTAAGGCGAGACGTCTCCTTTTATACCCAATATTCACATTATAATTGTACACCCACTGCACAAAATTCTAGCCAATAAGGTACATTTTGAAACAAAGTGTCACATAACAAAAACTCAATTTACAGTATCCCAACCCAAAAGTTAATTATTAGGAATGTCCCAAATTCAATCTCCACAAGCTGGACAAACCTATAATTGAAAGCATAACCCATGTAATGAAGAAACATAAAAAAAGAAACGGTAACAGATGCTGAACAAGATAAGGCATGTGCAAGGAAACTAAAAGTTAACGATGTCCTGAACATTGATTGGCAATCTCAGACAAAGATCGATCAGGGAAATTGGCTTTGCGGGGTCAGTGTTAGGTGCAGAGGTCAGTTTCTTACAGTTAATTTCAGAGTCAAAAAGAAACCTAGTTAATGTATACATGAACTAAGAAGGCCAGGCCACTTTATTCGCCAGGCTACCTTCACAGGCCTACGTGAGGGCAACACAAAATGGTGGCACAGAACAAAATGGAGTCAGACTCGAGAATTACAGAACCTCAGGACCAGCTTTAATAATGTCTTTTTGCTGCTCGCATTGAGATACTTTGACACTGTAGCCGCAGACTTATTTCATGTTTAAAAGCATTTTTTTTCTTTTAACATGCAGGTTTGCCTTTCCATTAAAGCAGATTGTGGAGTGCATATTTTTCTCTGCTGAGCCTCTTCTCCCTGCTAACACTGCAGTTACAAAAATAAGTTTATGCCATCACATGTTTTTGCCTGCTATGCCTTTTCTCTGCGTTAACACTGTAGCCTTGGACTTATTTGATGTTTAAGTATACTTTGTTCATTGTCCAAATGCAACCGTAATTACAGCATTACTTTTACATCTTTCAGAGTGACACTGTGGGCCAGAGACTTAATATTTTAAAAGCATTTTCTTTTCATGTGAGACTGCATGTTTATCTTCAATGTACCTTTCCTCCGCTCTAACACTGTAGCCTCAGAAAGATGTTTGTGCCGTCCCATACAAAGACAGGCCATACCATGTCATACTAGACCGTGACAAACCATACATTACCATATCATTCCTTATTATACTTTAGAATGACCGGCCATACCGTACTGTACTATAACAGACCCAGGGCACAAGTTCTAAAAAAAGAAGTGGGGGGACTCTCCAAGTTAGGTAGTATCACAGGAAGTGACATCACGGTGCGTGACATCACAGGAAGTGATAGGGAAATATGAAATTAATTTGAGCAGTGGACATGTTAGTCTGTTAGTTGGATTGAAAAGGAATACTGGGGGGATAGAAGAGGGAAAGGTCTAGGAAGTTTTGTTTGGGAGTTCATAGCAGTAGGAGGGAGTTAGACATTACCAAGGCACCTGCTTGGAAGCCCTTCTGTCATTTTAAACAGCTGAACCTGCAGCAATTCAAGAGCAAGGCCACACTTGCTGGGTGTCGCCTGTAAAAACACGCACTACACATTACACACACACATTATCTACATAACCTACCTATGTGGCACATGCAAGGCTGTGGAAATACCTTTACATTCACTGTACCTGCTCTTGCAAGAATATGATATGGTATATTAGATTCTATGGAAAGGCAACAATTCCAGCCACTGCCATACCGTTTTCAAAGCCATGTTCATTGAGAGGCAACCACACAAGATGTTTATTTTTGTGGGAGCTACCACCATTTAGCAACTGCACTACACATCTAACAACGTGGACCAGAGAAGCATGTACATGCCAGGCTTCCTGGCATCAACACCAATCATTAAATCAGTCTATGGGGCTTCTCGGTTAAACAGGCCGGCTGAATTGCCAGAAGTGCTTCTCTGCTTCATGCACCGTTGGCGCCCTCCTCACTTTGTAAAATGGAAGGGACTCCGGTATGTGTACAGAAATGAGCACAGATCATCACAACATGCACGCGCCACACATGGAAAATTCAGGATAGGCCTGCGTCATCGGAGTCTTTCATTCTGACACCAGCAGAATTTAATTCGAGATAGACTATAAACACCACACGCTCCATCCATTGCTTCATAGCAGTCAACCTGCGGCTGCTGCCCTAGAGGTGGCCGGCAGGCCCGATTCTGCTGAGGGGGAGCGCAGGGACCCAGCCCCGGCTCGCATCCTTACCTGGTCGCAGAGGCACAACTAGAGCCAAATTTTGGTGTCTTTTAAAGACCTGTGAAGTACTCTGGTGCGGCTACAATTAGACTGACGCCCGACCACCCAGCTTAAAGCAGCTCATAAGCCGTCTTCGTTTGTGTGTGCCCGGGAAGCTGTCTCAGCCCGGGCTGACACACATGACGGGGGATATGAAGCCCTTTGAGCCCTATGAGCTCTCCTGGTGCACAATCTCAGTGCATAATACAGGGTGCGAACACCAAAAGGTAGGAAGGATCGGACCGGCAGCAGTGGAACAGTAAATGACGGCAGATGGGGGGCGAGGGAGCGAAGCGTGCACCCCCCTGCGACCAGCAGCAGCAGCCCGGCAAGGATGCGAGGTGATTGCGGCAGGTTAAAAATGCCAGGCAAGAGCTGTGATAGGTAGCACAGAGAGATGGGTGGGCAAGCAATTTATGCCTTCTAAGAAAATTAAGAGCAGGGGCATGGTGACCGGCAGACCGAGAAATTCCGGATTCAGACGCAATCACCTGGAAAAGCTTGGTTGGCTGAGTATCCAGCTTTTGATGAGCAGGGTGGACGGCGTCCACCCTGTAAAATAAGTGGGGGGACGCCATTCACCCGTGTGGTACCCCGACTTGTGCCCTGAACAGACCATACCATGCTGTACAATGACAGCTCACATCATATCATGGTAAGTTATACCACACCATACCATGCTATACCATACCATGACAGGCCATAACACAGCATACCATACAATCACATGCCATTACATACTGTACTATTCAATCGCAACCCATTACATACTAATATTATGCAATCACAGCCCATACAATCCCATATAATATTATAGAGCAGTAACGGGCGGTAAGTTTTGGAGGGAGGGGGGTGGATGGGACACACACGCACACATACACATAACACTCACAGCCATGCATTCACCTGCGCGTGCACACAAACACACACAAACACATCCAATCACAACACTCTTTACCAAAAATTCATACATACATGCACGCACCAAACATTAATTTAAAAGAAAAAAACTCTTACCTGCAGCAAGCTCTGTCTCGGAGGTTCCAGGAATCTTGGGACTGCTGCCTTCCCTCATTGGAAGGCAGCAGTTCCAATGTCATCACAGAGTGGGATGGGGTCAGTGAGACTGCTGACCCCACCCCACTCTTTGATGAAGTGTCACTGATTGACAATCGACCCTCGGCGCTCCATGGCTTAAAACTGAAGCGGCCAGGTGCGAGGAAATCAGTGACGCTACCCCTTTTCACTGAGGGGAGGGCCTCAGGGAACTTTGCTGAGCTGAGGTGGTCACGCCCACAGGAGCTGTGACTTTCTCAGCCCAGTAAAGTTCAGTCCAGGCAGGAGCCTAGGCATTTAACACGTCTGGCTCCTGGCTGCCTGCCTGAAATGAACAGTGTCTGTCAGGCTGACCTTTGTATTGCCTGACAGACACTGTTCATGAGGAGCAAAAGGTGGTGGGGCGTGACCCCTCAGCCCCAATGGACCGGCTGCTATAGAGTAACAGATAATACCATACAATACCATGCCATGCTATACAGTAATGTTTTCAAGAAACAGCAGTCTCTTACAGTGCTAATTTACCCAGGTCCATATGGATCCTAGGGTTATCCTTGTGTTATGAAACATACTATACAACAAGCCATACCATACCATACTGTACAATAATAAACCATACACTATACTAAACAAAAACAGGCCAAACCACACAATAGCAAAACAGGCCCTACCATACTATTCCTTACAATAACGGGCCAAACCATAATATACATTAGCAATCCATACCGTACTGTACAATAAACATCCATACAATGACCGGCCATGCTATACATAACTTTAAAAAAACCTTATTAAATTGACTTGATCTCGCTTAGGTAAGACCTCTTGGCTTTGCCAATGCTTATTTAAAAAGCTACGCGTTAAGGTATGAACTCTCCAAAGGACATGTGCCAGAGCTAGTGCATGGAAAGCGGCACAGAGTAGAGCATGCTACTGACTGTTCAGTACAAAACTTGCATTGTGATTTAAAGGGGATCTTTTCATATTGCAAAGACCACTTCTCATCATGAGGGCGTTACTGTGGTGAATCAGCGCACACATTAAACATTTTTGATTCAAAGCCTGATCTGCTAACATAGTCAGGCTGCGCTTTGCATCAAAAGCTACAACCTCTTTGAAGAAGGTTCAAACAGGGGGAAATGTGTTCTTTTCTCAAACAGACCGATGCAGTGCGCATGTGCTGCAGCGCACAGCACTCATGCAGAGTGTGGAGACCGTCTGAGTTTGCTTTGGTATTACTCCAGTACAAATCCTATGCTACACAGCGCACATTCGCCTCTGCGACATTGTCCAAGGCTGTGTGAGCACAAGGGGCGGACATCTGTACAGATCTGGCGCGGCACTGTGTTTTATTGTTGCACAACTCGGCTAATTTGAAAGTTCTGCTGCCCAAATAGTAAATCTTGGCCCAAGTGTTAATCTGGTTTAGGTCATGGTCACTGGATTTAATTTCACTCTGAAGAAATGTCCTCTTGAAGACAGAGAACTCCAGTCTGCTGCGTTTCCTTCGCTGCATCGACACACCGTATCAGTAGGGTGTAATTTCGCGGCACAATATTTCTTAGGGTTCGTAATTTGCACATAATGAACACAAACACACACCTGCCGTTCTTAAATTGTACACTGCGCCTCTTATTGATTCACTTGGGGTATTTTTACTTTAAGCCACCGCTGTCAGCAATGCTCCAAATTTGTCTTACAAATGAGCTTACTGGCAATTTCAATAGGATTTCAATTTTCAGTAGACACTGAATGCAATCCAGACTGGCGGATCTTAACACCGTTTCCATTACTGTCATGACACCAGAAGTCCACTGAATAAGCAGGGTTTGGAGCCCCTATCTAGTGTGAACGCCTTTTGACTGGGCATAACAATATGGGGCACTTGTAAAGGTACAATAGCGCAGAATCCTATATGTAATGTTACGACAATGTGACTATCTACTGAAGGTCTTTCTATCTTCAAATGCATTTACACTCTACTGTTACTTTTCTTTTTCGGAAAATTCAATAAATAGAACTTGAGTAAACAATATGGGGCATGTGCACCAAAATGTCTTAGAGAAGAGGGTTTAAAGATGTATGAAGCGAAGAACACCAGGGATGATGATGTCATAGTAATGTCCAGCTTTTCAAAGGGAATGCAGGTCATTCAAGAGGTGAGCATTTTTCATAGAACGAATACTCTAAGGAATGAAGGGAACAATATGAGTATGGGCATTTACAGGAATTTCCATCTGATTGGTCTGTGACGGAAAGAAGTTGGGCTCACCAGAACATTCGCAAGTGGGCTTTCAAAGGAAACATTGATACATTTAAATCAAGACACACAAGTGCTATTGTTTAAAATTGGATACTGTTTTAAGACCAATCTAGAGGACTTTTGGGGTATTCTACTTTCTGCTCAAATAATTTTTAGAAATGATGCATTTTAAAACAGATTGAACTGCATGTGTTTTTGTAACCCTGGTGCGAATTTCTACCTATAAGTAATGTTTTGGAAAGGCTGTATTTCAAAGCACACTAGATCAGAAACATCAGTCGAAACTGGATGGATTTACATACGACTGGATAAGAATGACAAATTTGCATAGATTTTTTTGAAAATACATATTTCACAATGACTGTGTGATGAAGCCCCTTTCTTTTGCTTTGATCGTGTTGTACAGAGAAAAATAAAAAACAGTGTATGCCAGAATGCTTTGTGAGGCCTGCAGCTGTGCCTAATAAAGAATTAGTGCTGATATGCTGGAATAGCGTGCTGCCAGAAACTGCATTTTAGTAAATACGTGATTATTTTTCAGAGCTTTGCTGTTTTTATTTTCATGCGGCAAATTTCATTTATATTTTACTAAAGCTTAGTTTTAGTAAAACTTGAATACTTTTTTTTAATTTTGCACGGCGTTACATTTTCCCTAAGAAAAAACCTGTTTTACACCATTTCCTTAAAGAGGAGTTCAATCCCTTTTATTGTGCAAAAGCAAAGCTTTTGCGAACTTAATAAATCTCACAGCTGAGAATTCATAGGTTAACCTTTAAGTATGCACTGGACACTGGCGCTTTGGTAGTCATCAGACTACACTACGCATGTCTGAGAAAAGATGAGTCTTTAGGCCTTATTTCAAGTTAAGATACCGAATGCGCAATTAAAACATGTGGCTACCCCATTCGCCATAGTACAAGTGCCATAAGCTATCATGCACTTGTATCACAGCGAACACAACTTTCGCCAAGTTTGTGACAGAGTATCCATCCACCAAACTCTAAATAAGTCTCATTGTTATGTTATTTCACATGCATAGAAGGGCTACTCCAATTGATATTTAGTGAGAAAGAAGTAAAGCCCCTGTGCTAAATACTGTCAGGATAGGACAAGTATATTTCTGAGCCAAATCTACTTCTCTTTGTCTGCATTTTCAGAAGAGTTTGGGCCGTAGAACAGAAATTCACCATATTACACTAGATTGATGTGAGAGGTTTGTATGCTGGTGGAATGCAGAGCAGACGGTCTACTATATGCATTTTCCAAACCCATACAACTTCTGTGAAAAATGAGGAAAAATGTAAAATTGTAGGTTGAAACCAATATTGCAATGAAATTAAACAAAAAAGAAGTGACCACAGTACAAAGTAGCACAACATGTAAGAACCTCATATGTATCAGTAACTGACCTGAAATAACAGTTTTGACATTCCGGTCACAAATTAATTGTAGTTTGAAATGAGGGCAAGTCCCAGCTAATTAAGGAATTGCTTCCTAAAGATTTCAATGGATGAATCAAAAGTGTATGCTGAGAGAAATTGGATAACTGGCTGAGAGGGTGAAACCATACTAAAGCAGCAGCCACAATCATGGCCAGGGTGTGGGTCAAACAAACCCCACATTAACCTGTGCTCAACCCTCTGGCAGCTTGACTCGATTTGGCAATACTTAACTTGGAGGCAATGTGCAAAGTATTTGTGCAACACTTCAAACAGTAATAAAATGAAAGGCACCACACAAACGAACCCACACGAAGTTAGAAGAATAGAATACATTGTAATAAATAAAACAAGACCAAAATGACAAAATTCCAATCAGTAGAACCAGAGAAATTAAAGTTTATAGACTTCAGTGAACATAGCACCAAAAAGCAACGATCGCCAAATGCGCTTATCTGGTTGTGCCAGACTGGTACAAAGTCACAAGTTCAGGCTGACCATGATGGAAGTGCAGACCGGCTACAGGGATCCACTTAGGTCTGCTGAATACAGTACCTTAAATCCTGGTTTGCGGTCTGCTCAGTGTTGCTATGCAAGACCTTGCATCGTCTGGCGTTGGTTCAGATGAAGCTATGTGGTGAAGCTTTGCATCGGTTCCGATGGAGCTGACAGCTGTGCGGCGGGGCTCTGCTGGGTCATGCGCCACTCTGCGTCGATTCTGATGAGGCTTTTAGCTTCAGCGAGGTTTTGCCGGCTATCGCATCACTTTACGCTGGTTCCGATGAGGACCACAGCTGGGCTTGGCAGAGCACATCTAGGCCCACCTCCAGGGTCCAGGACTGGGGTGGCACCACTTGAGAGGGCAGTGCTCGCAGATGGCAGAGTCCAGGTACTGCGTTCAAGGTTGTTGGAAGCCTGTTATGTCCTTGAAGCTTCTGATCAGGAGGCCAGCCAACTACCCCTGGGGTCACTCTAGGATCTTGGGTTCAGAATTCAAATTCCAGTGTTCCTCACCAAGGCCAAGGGCAGCAGTTCAGCATAGCAGGACAGCAGTGCTTCAAAGCAGCAGTCCTTCAGAGCAGAAGTTCAGAAAAAGTGGCAGCCCTTTCAGCAGCACAGCAGTCCTTCTTTCTGGCAGAGTATCCAGAGGTCTAGAAGTGTACTGAAGAGTTGGTGTATGAGGTCCAATATTTATACCTGGTGCCCTTACTCTGAAAGGGGGTAGCAGCTTCTAGAAATTCCATTTGAAGTACCCAGGCATCCTGTCCTCCCTGTCCTGGCTCCAGAATAACTACTGAGGTATTCAGCCAGTTGTGTGGAGACGGGACACATCCTATGCAAGTGTAAGTAGGGCTTTGCATAGCTCCGCCCACCCATCCTGACAGTGACGGCCCATCCAGGCACACCTAAGCTCTCTATTCTGTATGGCTGTCTAGGAGGAATACATGAAGCCCAACTGTCGGCTTCACCTATTCATGTGACCAGAGAGAGGCAACAAGCACTAAATGGATAAGGCAGGAAAATGCCAACTTTCTAAAAGTGGCATTTTCAAATTTATAATTTAAAATCTGACTACACTATAAGGTAGGGGTTTTCATTACAATTCATAAGACACCAAACATGAACTGTTTAGCTGTTCCCATTTGCAAAGTACAGTTTATTAAATGTAATAAGGTAACTCCAATGTCCTATGGGAGAGGTAGGCCTTGCAATAATGAAAAGTTTTTTTCACTGCTAGGGCATGTAAAACGTTGAAGTACATGTACAACTTTCTAAATACACTGCACCTTGCCCACTAGCTAGGCAGTTCAGGGCCTACCTTAGTGGTGATGTCTATGTCAATCAATCAAAATAGCTTTATTCGACAGTTTTGTCATAAAAGCAAAACACATACATTACAACATATATATTAAGATAATACATATTCTAGATCTAAAACATTTAAAAACGAATTAAACAATGAATACTGCCGAGTAAATTGATTCTGGAGAATAAAAATACATATACACTCAAATTATCCCAAACAATTCATACCATGGTTCAACCTATCTTCGGAACTGGGAGCATTAAAATCAGTTAACCTGGAGCAACACCCTAGATCTGATGAACCAGGCCCAGCCTAGAAACTTAGCCATTGCAATTGCTATTGGCTGCGAAGAGTCCGTTGTGAGGATTCTTGGGGCCTCATCATGCTTCCTGAAGCCTAGAAGCTTACAAATGGGTATGACCAACATAGCCCGAGGTTTTTTATACAGTGGGCAGAAAAACAACAAATGACTAACCGTTTCTTCTTTATCTGAGCGTTTTGGGCAGACTTTCATAGTAACCCCAACCCAGTTGCCAGTGAATGATCTAACGGGTAGGGTACCAATCCTCATTTGGAAATATAACTTCCTGTCTAAAGGTTTCTCAATAGAGTCCCAATAATGTTCTAGTGCAGGTTTTATCTTCAGTTCAAGGAACCGGCCTGACAGGTGTTTTACTGCACCCTTCGCTCGTGTTGATGCCATTATCATGTCCCAGTACTTCTCCTTCAATATCTTCTTTGATGGAAAAGGAGCATTTTGGGGATCATCCCAAAGTTCTCTCAGACCTAGGTTCACCAACAACAGCCTTATCTCCCCTAGCCATTTGATCCTATGGAAACAATCTGTGTCCATTACATCTTTTAACCCTCTTGCGTAATGTGAAAGTTCAACCGTACACCACAATCTTCGCCAATATAAAAGAGGGCGAAGTTTAGCCAGATCCCTTACTGTTTTCCTTCCCAAGTCAAGCAATAATGGGCACATTGGAGTACTTTTTGGGACGCCGGTGACCTTGTGCAAAAAAGAGTTTTCAACAGCAGTTATGGTAGATAGGTTCTGGAACCCCCATAGCTCCGCACCGTACAGAGTGGAGCTTAGGACTTTCAAACCATAAATCTCCATCAATGGGCTAATTGGTTTGGAGAAAGAGGTGTTAAAATTAACTGCGAGAATCCCAGCCTGTTGTTTATGCTTTAGGGTAGCTATATTAATTTGTTTAGACCAGCTCATGTCTGACTGAAGCGTAACCCCCAGATACGTGAAGGCGTCTACTTTATCAAGAGGAACATTATTTATAAATACCTTGCCCCGGAAGGATTTGTGCTCATTAAATGTCATAAATTTTGTCTTTTCTGTGTTAATTACTAGACCCCGGGTTGAACAAAAGTCCTCAAACCTACTAAGGGCTTTTTGTAAGCCACTAGGGGTCTTGAAAACTATCAGAGTATCGTCTGCGAACATGAGGATAGGTATGTGTTCTTTCGCCAGCACAAGAGGAAATCAGCCACCCCGTTCACGAAGAGCGAAAACAGGGTAGGCGCAAGCACGCAACCCTGGCGCACTCCTCTGTCAACGGGTAATGATTCAGTGACCTCACCCTTTGCCCCCCACCGGACCATGTCTATGTATTAACAAGCATTGGCATAGCCAATAGGTCTCGCCTTTGGGACCGCATAAGTGTTTAGCCGTGCAGCACATTATAGAGACAACTTTGCCAGGCGTACCCACTCTGAAATCTTAACAGAAGTCTGTCTCAAAGGTACTCCGAGATCAAGGGCCGGAAGACAACGCACAGAGACCAATTTGGGATCATTTCACGAACAGGAGCGCAGAGGCAGAAGTGAATGATGACCAGGCGTCCCTGATTTGCAGGGTCAATCCCGATTCTGGCACAAAGAGGAATGGTGGGGGCGGGCAAATCTTCTCTCAACGCTGGAGCCTGCTCTCGGTGAACCGTGACTCAGCCGGCCTGCTCGTGCTCTTGTTTACACGGTCCGGTCGCAATGCAAGAGTGAAAAAAGCACTTACGGAATTGTGTATTTGTATTCTTGGAGTGAAGTGCACCGAGGGAGGGGATTTGTTTTTTTTAAGTGCACTGTACCCCGAGCAGCCACGCGACCGGACCTCGTTATTATACAAGAAGGGGTGCGGTCCCCCGAGGCTGCCTTAAAGGTCTCCCATGGGTTACATTGCAACAGAACAGGCTACTTCAGAAGTCCATTTTGGAGGAACTGCGAGTGATGTTTTCACTTCTGGAGCACTTTTATCAGACGGCGCTGAACAATATTCCACCGATTCGAACAGTGTCAGCTGGCGGCGGCTTCAAAGCGTTTCGCACAGATTCCACTGTAAGCGCTTGAAGAGTCCGTGAATTGCAACAAAGAATGTGGAACAAAATGCCAATGGTAAAAAAACCAAAATCCGAATAAAGCTAGAATAAACATGCACATACATGTAATGCGCCAAGGGAGGGTATTTGTTTTATTTAAGTGCACTCTGCCCCGAGCAGCCACGTGACCGGACCTTGTTATTTTACAATAAGGGGTGCGGTCCCCCGAGGCTGCTTTAAAGACCTCCCATGGGTTACATTGCAACAGAACAGGCTACATCAGAAGGTCCTTTTCGAGAAACTGCGAGTGATGTTTTCACTTCTGGAGCACTTTAATCAAACGGCGCTGAACAGTATTCCACCGATTTGAACAGTGTCAGCTGGTGGCTGCTTCAAAGCGTTTCGCACGGATTCCACTGTAAGCGCTTGAAGAGTCCGTGAATTGCAACAAAGAATGTGGAACAAAATGCCAATGGTAAAAAAACCTAAATCCAAATAAAGCTAGAATAAACATGCAAATACATGTAATGTTTAATAATGTCTGGCATTCAAAGAAAGTAACTTAAGAAAATGTGATTTGTGGAAACATGTCAAATGCCGTTGTTAAAGAAAGAAAAAAAATACCTGATCCAAAAATAGATCAGGCGGGGACGGCTTTAAACAGTGATTGGATAAAAATGACGACACAAAGAAATGTAGAAAAGCAAAGGCAGTCACAGGGTCAGCTGTGCCTACCGGTGTAAGGCAGGAACTGGAAGCGCGGTGCGCACGCACTGCAAGGAATGTGAGGTATGCAGCTGGCACCCGACCGCGCTGCTGCTCGCTCCAGAGCTCCCTAGGCCAGGGGAAAGAGAAGGCAGGACATGCACCCGCCTTTGGCTAATTGCGTGCTGTGTTTCTTAGAAAGACGAACGCAAACGGCAATAGCGTGTGAGCAAAAAAATAGCATACTCACAAGCGTGTGGTTGAGTTGAAAGTCCTTACTAGAAGCCTTGCAGAGCAGCGAATGCACGCTGGCTCAGGCGAGACCTAAAAAGGAAGGTTTGGACCTGGAAAAAGGTTTAGTTTGTCAGGTCAAAATAGAAGTTTAAACCTGCACACACAGGCTGCAGTGGCAGACCTGAGAAATGTTTAAAGTGCTACTTAAGTGGGTGGAGCAATTCACTTTACAGGCCCTAAGCACAGGTAGTGCCATGTTACTTGGGACTTACAAGTAAATTTAAAACACCAATTGGGTATAAGCCAATTTTACCATGTTTGAAGGACAGAGCACAATCACTTTAGCACTGGTAGTGGTGGGAAAGTGCTCAGAATCCTAAGGCAAGCAAAAAAGAAGTCAGAAAAACAAGAGGTCTGAAAGCAAAGAGGTCATGGTGAAACCATGCCTCGGATGCACAATCTAACATATACCAATTTCAGGAAACATCACCCAACATCCGCAACAAAACCATTCATTCTAGAACTCTAGATCTTGGAAAGATGTGAGAACGGAAAATGGGTGATAGATGGAAAGGAAAATAGATTTTAGTATTTACAGTCAAAGGGTACTAGGCTTAAGGACAGCATTTCTCTTATGAAGATACTCTTAGAGCTTTACTAACAGAAGTGTCTGATATATTTGAATAGGGACATTTTCCTCTAATAGGTGAAGGATATATAATCTACAATTTAATGGCTATATCTCTGCAGATATGTGACTCTTGGATTTGTCTTGTAAAGCAGATTGCAGTTTTGAAATCCTCTCAAAATATCAAATATTTGAATTATATTACTTTTCGCTAGGCACAACTTTATGCAATCCTTGAGTAAATGGAGAGAGAAAAGTGTCAGCACACACTTTTGTATTACAACCCCAATGCATTTTTGTTTTACAGTAGTCTATCATATGGCTAATAAAATGTGTATATTTGTCCCTGAATATAATCTGTTCCATATACTCTTCACTTGTTTGCTTACGTGCTGCAGAGTTTTTCTTGGCACTCATATGGAGACCCTAGATCTATATATTATAAGCCAATGGGCATGCGTATCTGTGCTGTAATTCTGTATACATTTACAATTCATGTTGCAGTTTATAGGTAATGGTATGTAGGAGTTATATTTGCTCAAATATATTTATTCATTAAAAAATAGACTGCTTCTACCTTCCAAAAATGCAAACTCCTTTTACACCAAAACGCACATTTCTGATGTTGACATAGTTTCTCTCTTTTAATAACAGTCCAATTGTTGAAGGTGAGAGTATTCCACATGCTTACTAGGAGTCACACTTGTGAAAAACAAGCAATCGAGGCTCAATGTCAGAGCCAAAGATGGCGTTAACACCTATGTACGGGCAGCACTCAAATGCAGAAAGTTGGGTCCCAGTAACTAGGAATGTCTCTACACAGGCACCTACAAAGTTAAATTGTGGGAGCCAAGGAGGAGAGTTTAATAGGTTGAACATCTGACTAGCCACCTACACTGCTACGCACACATGTGTATGATTGTTCTCTAGGAGCTAAAGAAAAATGGGGACATCTAATTTACCAAGCCACAACATCCCATTGCACGGAACATGAATGTTTAGACTAGCACCATTTTATTTCTTAGTTTAGGGATTCTGTAATGATTTACTTGTCACCTTTCAGTTGGTATGGAGCACTGAAGTGGTGACAGAAATACATGATTATTAGAGGAAGGTAAGCTACAGCTCAGTTCAGTTGGGTGGGTCGAACTCCATATTCAACATCTTTCATTTCTGCTAAAAGAGTTCAGTTGAAGGTGAGTGTGAACAGTTCCATTTCAGAAGCTTCCTGAATCACTTATGATTAGGTTCATATCTCAGGGTATTGGTAATTATGCTTCAATATCTGGCGAACAACCGAGGATCTTTCTTCATGTTTTAGACACTTGTAGAATCACAAGTGGAGGTATTGTGAGCCTTTGTTCCATTTTGGGCTTCATTTGATGCCCAGTTTGGGCTTTCTGATGGCTGGTAGTGGCATGTGTAGAGTAGATGATATGCTGTGGTAGAAGTTGTTGAGCTTAGGGATCAAATAGGATCAATCAAATAGGATGGCTCTGACAGTACTGTAGTTTGACTCAAACTCCTCAATGCATATGTTTCAAGAAAAATGCAAATCACTAAACCATTAACTGTCATCTGCTCACAAAACACAATAGAGTTTCAGCTTGTATGTCCCATTACCCAAAACACATGCACTCCTTTGCACCTGCCCTACATCTTACAGTATACACCCGAAACGAACACACGCCATACACAAAACCATCATAGTTATTCTATCAATTCGCTTCCAACTACATATATGGCATTTCTTTAACCCCACCAACATACAGATTCCCATCACCCTTCACCATTCTATTAGAAAAATACACACCAGTTGCATTGCTTTGCCCAGTAAAATGAGCAGAATCTACAGCCTCAGAGAGCAAATTAATGTGTATCAGATCTTTAACACACATACAATAGAAAACACATAATAAAGACTTAATAACGTCCATTTCAGATCCCACCAATATGCATAATCAAACTTTCAAATGCTCAAAACCTTTAAAACATCCCATTAGTCATATTACTAGCTCACTTGATGGCCAACAGCAAATGTCCACATTACACAATGCAAAATCACAATGGATCTGCCAAATTTCATAAAAAGCACAAGCAGAGGTACACCAAGCATATCCTTTGCAATTCCTTTGTTAAAAATCAGTCCCCACATCAACTAATCAAGCACAACTTTATAGAACACATTATAAACCATTTAAACCCAGAACAGTTACCTCTTGGACATCTGAGATGCCTACTTGACTATGCCACAGATATGCGCACCATTATAGAATTCAATGAACAAAAGCTGTTTGCTTTATCGAAAACCTAGCTCAGGTTAGTGTCAGACCAGTTGTTATTACTGCAAGCGCTTTACACTATAAAAAGATCACTTGCAAAAGAGAGGTGGAACAACTTTGCTCTTAAAAAAAATTATTAATGGTGGTCAAATGCCAACTCTCAACAACACTGCATTCGAGACAGAAACCACAAAATGATTTCCAGCAATACCCATCATAACTCTAATGCTCCAATACAGGCACCTACATAATATGCATCTTGTGTTCCACCTATTCACCCTAATCCACTAATCAAACTAGAGCTGTTAAACTGGTTAATACTTGATTTGAATAAGTAACCACCATGTTATCATGAACAATACCCACCTCGATATGCACAATGGTCACATTGAGTGGCTCAAAACCCTAATTCTTTGAAAATTCCTCACTTTTACCCTCTTTTCCTGCATTTAAGTATGTATGCATGCATATATGCAGTATCAGTACAATATGAATCAAGCAAAAACGCAGGCAAATGAGGTACGGGGTCAAAGGAAAGCATAAAGTTAACAGGAGAAATAGCTGGATTCTGGGAGTAGAAGTCTACTGTTACTGCACAGTGAAGAAGTGTTATTTAAAGGGTGGTATCTTCAACTCATACCATAAATGAAGCAGTGTTGGACTGCTCTGGTGGATATGGGGGTGTTCTATATCCGTGGTGCAAATGCAAAAACCACAATTGATGGTCAGAATGCAGAACAATGTCCTTCATTCACCCCAGTACAGAGATCTGGGCATAAATCCATAATTTTTTGCTCTACATGCCATTCCAGTTTGAACCCAGCCATATGCAAATCAGTCTTAACCCTGCACCCAATGGGAACAGTCGAGCCTGAACTGCCAGGCCAGGTCCTCCCTGGACTGGAAAAAAGCATCCTAGGACCGGTTTCGGCGTTTCACCCCTCATCAGCCAGGATAGCTTGACTCCAGTGGCATGGAGAGCACAGGACCCACGTCTAGGCATACCCATCCCACTTGGGGTGACAAATGCAAAAACAACTGGATTCAAGCTAGCCTGGCTGATGAAGGGTGACATACCCCGAAACGGGTCCCAGGATGCTTGTTTCCTGTCCAGGGAGGACCTGGCTTGGCCGTTCGGTCTGGACTGTTCCCATGAGGCACAGGGTCAAGACTGATTTGCATATGGCTGGGTCCAAACTGGGGTGGCGTAGTGGGCAAAAGAACGATGGATTTAACCCAGATCTCTTGACTGGGGGAGAATTTTTGAATCGTTCAGCATTCCGTCCATCATTTGTTGCAGTTACACTATATCTTGGGGGCATACATGGAAAAGGCCTGCTGCCTTGTTTTCTTGTTTTTTTTCTTTTTAACGCTTCTTAGTCTCCCAGCTGCGGGCATAGAGGGAGCCACCAGCGATCTGTGAGATAAGTGGAGGTACTCGTCATGATAGCTTTGTAAATAATGCTTCATATTTCGAGGTTGCTGCGATCCAACTAGATAGTGAGCTGGGACACCATGGAGCTCAATGTTTCCACCATCCAAATGCAAAATTGTCAATTTCTGTAGAAGTGAGAGCTGTTACTAGGTCATCTTTGTTATTTAGGCAATGTGCTCATTGAGGCTGAGCTTGGTGTCCAGGGTGAATGGAAGTGACTTGGCATGTGGTGAAAGTTGGTGTTCGAAACTGTTAAGGTTCGTGTCATTGAGCCAGATTTGGACTATTTCTTACGTGTTTGTTGTGTTTCGCAAACAAGAGGAATCGTCAATCGGTGTATTCAAAGACATTCAGGACTGGATGAGTTGGAGGTAGTGTTTGAGGTGTTGGATATCTGGAGACTTGAGTAGAGTTGTGCATTGTCGACATATTGCTGCTTTTTGATGCTGTTATCTGTGAGCAGAGCCCTTGGGGGTTTCATGTAGAGGTTGAAGAAGACAGTGGACAGTATCGAACTCTTTGCTCCACAGGTGATAGGGAACTTATAGTAGATGTAGGTGCCCACATAAATGAACTGGTGTCTGTTGGAAACATAGGAGGAGACAAGTGAAGGACACTGCCAGTGAATCCCATTCAAGACATTATGGTGTGGATGAGGGTGGAATGGGCAATTGTGTCAAAAGCAACAGAAAGGTCCAACAACATCAGGAGTCGGGGCTCATCTTCATCTATAATCAGACGGGCACAATGATATGTGTGGTAAGGTTCTTTCTGCTGCAGTCTTTATCTAGATTGCTAGATGATGCATGAGATGGTTAGCTTTAATATGAACTTCCAGTTGAAAGTAGACTGCTATTTTTGATTATCTTGCAGATTAAGGCTAAGTAATTAATGGGTTGGTCGTTGGCAAGGTTATGCAGGTATTGTAACGCTTTCTTTATGCGTAGGAGAATCTGGGCTTCCTTGACAGCTTTTGGGAAGCTGCAAAGGGAGACCTTGACAATGGTAAGTAGGGGTGAGAGAGCCTTGATGAAGGAAAAGGGCAAAGAGTCATCTTCATCGGGAGTGGCTTTGAGTTTGAGTTGAGTGTGTCAGTGAGGTTTGAAAGAGGCAGCTCTTTGAAGTATGACCATTGTGGGATTCTCCAAAAATGGGTGGGTTTAGGGGTAGAAGTGGTCTTGCGTTTGTTGATGTGCTGGAAGAGCTCTTCACTGAAGAAGAGGTTGGTTGCATTTGTCTGTGGAGTAAGGAACAGGTTGGTCTAGCAGGGGGTTGAAGCAGTGCTTGATTGTCTTGAAAAGTAATTTGCTTTTGTTGATGACTTCAATAATGATGTTGTATTGTACATTGCTTTAGATGAAGTGATGAGATGTCTGAGCATTTTACACAGAGGGACTTCAGTAGCATGAGGTCATTGGGAGTTCTGTTTTTTCCATTTTCTTTCCTGTATGTGAATGGAGCGTTTATTGTCAGCAGGGTCTTTAGTGGACCAGAGTGCTGAAGACTTTGGCTTGCATTTGCATGTTTTAGTTGGAGTGTCGATGTTGACATAGTTTTGCAAAAAATTGCATCTCAAAGTTGCTCTATAACTAAAGCCCATCAAATACTTAACATCACAATAAAACAGTTAAAATCACATCACTTCTAAAACCTCATTAATTAAAAAACTGAAAATCTGAGTTCAAGGCCTACTGTCAGATGCTACTAGCTGTAGGAATGCAATCAGTTAATTAAAACCTTTCCTAAATTTGAGTGTATTTTGAATACAATTTCTTACAGCCAAACAAATCGCATCAGTGTCAAGTTCCATTGTACAAAAAATGCTCAGGCAACTATAATTTACAAAGCTATATTTATAACTGGGGCATTCATAAGAAAGTCCCGGAACCCAGAAAGGAAATTAAATATCAAATATTTATTATATCAAAAATAGAAATTCTTAAAAATACATACACTACCATCGATGATACAATTAGTTCAAACATGATTTGTTTGCACAGCATAGTAATAAGGCATACCTATGGTTCATTCATACCTCCTCATTCATTCTGTTGGAATAATTATTTTTTCATTTTTTAGGGCAAACTTGCCTTATTTGTTTTGGTATATAAACTTTTGCCTTATTATTTTACTCAATAAATATTTGCTGTTTTAAATCTTGCAATGAATACATATTCTTTTATAGTGCATGTAGTGACAATTCATGACACTAAGATTCGTAAGATGATTTTCTTGTTTCTCACTGAATGTAGGGTTGTTTTGAATAATGATAAATTAACATTTCTTATCCATCATGGCTATACAATCCCATCATCATAATAGGAATGTATAGCCATGATAGATAAGAATTGGATTGGATTGCAAGCTTTAAAGCAGCAAATGTTTATTGAGTAAAATAATAAGGAAAAAGTTTATATACCAAAACAAATAAGGCAAGTTTGCACTAGATAAAAAAAATGTAAACACTGTTATTCCAACAGCAGGATGAATGAGGAGGCATGAATGAACCATGGGGGTACCGTATTACTATGCTGTGGAAAAAAAATCATGTTTGAACTAATTGTATCATCGATGTTAGTGTATGTATTTTTGATATAATAAATATATTATATTTAATTTCCTTTCTGGGTTACGGGACTTTCTTATGAATGCCCCAGTTATAAATATAGCTTTGTAAATTATAGTTGCCTAAGCATTTTTTGTACAATGGTCTTTCAGTCCCTGGCTAGGAACTCTACTGAGTATTCAGGGGAATCCCTATATATATATGCAGTTATCAGTGTCCAGTTCCTGCAGTAAACGAAATGCAGGTCTACACTGTCTCACTTTGAAGGAACACCGGGTTAGCAATAGAAAATGTTTTCTGGGTACCACATAAAAGTTACAGAACAATATATAAAGCACAATATGCTTTGCATGGACTTCAGGTCATAAGGGCAGTGTGAATGCTCCAAATTGTAGAAGCCATATTGGGGAAATGATCCTAGAAAATAAACCATTTTGAATCCTAAACACAACATCTCAGATTAAAATCTATGCCAGAGAATACTTAAATGTGAAAAATGGGGTTCCATCCAAACTGACAGAAATATTGCAACATGAGTCTTACTTTGGGCTTATTCAATTCTTGCAGGGATCTTATGTCTCAGTATTTCATGAACAGTTGCTTTACCCTTGCTTTGGTGACACTGTTAATGGAGTTTGGCCTAATGAAAAACTCTGGGACATCCAGCGCCAAGAAACTATTTGTAATATACAAAAGCGATGGAATGGTAGCCTCCCAGTTTAAAAGTAGACCATCATATAATAATGAAGTTGCCAAATGTCCTGCAGATGTAAAAACAGCAGCTCTGTGGCACTGCCAGGAGTATGCAGAAATGTATTTTCCACCTTCTCATCCATACATCAGCCAAATGTATTCCTAAATGTAAGTCCAGCGGTGACAGCAGCAGGAAGCCAAACTCCAACGGCTTGATATCACCCTATCCCGCCATGATGTATGTAACAGGTGGAGAGACTGCGACATTGGATGGGAACAGCTCCTTTCCAAAAAAGGCTTAGGCTGGTTTTCACATAGTTTGAGGCACCCTATGAAGGACAACTGCCCAAGTCAAGTGGCCGCTCAACAACTTGATGTACATTTGTCACTTCATGTAAGAAGTTGATACCCAAAGTCACTCATTATCCTGCTATATTTCTCGCTTTTACATTTTAAATAATTTTGCAATTGTGAAACCTTGCGCATTTTACCATCTAGGTGCCTTATTTCCGTTAATCCAGTAAAAGGTATTACAACCTAGAGAGTTAGAGTTATGGATACTCCAAAAACTCCACTACCTCCCAAATGCATGGACCCTGGTGCTTGACACATGCGTCGGATCAAGCAAGAGAAATTCAGAAAAAGGAGAAAGAACGAGGAAGAGGCAGATAGGAAAATGGGACAAAGGGAGAAAGGAAGGATGAAAAGGAGAGTGAGATACAGAGACAGGAACTCTATAGTGGTGGACGAAGAGGAATCAACAGTAGGCAGCCTTGGTAACTCCAACATTCAGCAGCACCTATGAAAGGTTCTTAAGAAAAACTTTGGGTTCCTCCACGTATTATTTCAACAAACTAAGCACTGATAGACCTTATGACATTTATATAGCCTGGTGTGATTAACTCCACTATATGTGCTAGTAAAATGGCTATGTTCATACTTGGAATGACCATAAATCCTCAAAACAGCCAGAAAAAACTGGCTAAAAAAACCCTGCATTCCGCGGGACACACAGGAACTCTTATGAACGACATATAAAGCATAGTCACTGCAAAAGTCTCTATCACATAAGCAGTTAATATCTTAAAATAGATCTTAAATAATATATCACTTTTCTCTCCAGCCACTTACCCCATGACACCTCCTACACTCCTCCTCAGCGCTAGCTGGTGATGCAAAAGGAAAAACTACCACTAACTAGTTACCTTTTTCTATTTAGGCTACAGTTCTAATTGAATACAAACATTGCACAAAGTGCATCAGAGGGCTGCTAGCCAACAACTTTTTGAAGTAGAAACAGTTAAGGAGCACTTAGAACTAGGTTACCTCTGAAAGTGCCTCCAAATCCCACTCTCACAGCAACTCCAAAAGTAACCCATTTTTTGAATGCTAAAGAAACAACTCAGGAGTTATTTGGGCCAAAGGGGAGCATCACAGACCACGTCCCCGTTATATTGTGTGAAAAAGGCTGCTTTATTGAAGAAGGTGCACATCACAACAGTAGACCTAGGCCTTTGCCTTACAAAACTAAACCTCACTGTGAAACTAGCCAGCTGCATTTACTTACTCCCCACCCCAAATATTCTCCCCCTTACATCCTTTTCTTGCAACTGTGTAGCTCCTACTCTTTATTTAACTGTTGACCTTTAACTTTCTTAACCATTAACCTACATCTATTAAGACCTAACTCAGTATCCTAAATCTTAACTTTGAATTTCTTAGTTCCTCCCAGTGTAACTATATTGCCACCCTCCATTGTCCTGGTTCACCTCTCTTCACAACCATAATCTTAACCTGTAATCATGTCAGAAACAGACCCCCACTTCGCAGGTATTAAAGGCCCCCCCATGAACCACTATCATACCTTCTAATGTTCAGTGTCCTGTCCAGCTCTTCCCATAAGTGCATCAAATGGAACTCCATCCTGTAGCGAGACGAGTGAAACCCATACCCCGAAAGAAATCCATAGCTTTATATTTCAGCACAGGATGTTCCACTCAACCAAAACCTTCATCCCTGCAAAAGACCCGCATCGCTCTGTTGATTTTGCACCTGGCCTTGTCACTGGTAGACGGCTTCGAGGCCCCCTCCACTGCCTCTTCGGATTAAATTCCATCCACAGACGAGGCATCCGGACCAAGGCTGCGTGATTTACAGCATATTCCTCGTCATTTCTTTTAACAAGGCCAATCCTTGGCATCCCGCCAAGTCATTTTCCCCCTAAGTGTATTACTAATACATCCAGGCATCTATGCCGCTTCAATAAATGTTTTATATATATATACATTGCAACAACTCTCAACATCTCATACCACCTTTCCCATGCCAGCTAGTTTTGAACAAACTGTTGTTGAGCCCGAGATTCACTCCTTGACCTTTCTGGATTTCATGCCTTTCGGACCATTTTATAAACTAATGTCCTATGATTCAAATAGACAATTCACCTGCATTCGGCCCAGCAACTGCACCTGAAAAGAACACATATGTCAGAGACAACCATATTGACGTACTCATCAACATGCCTTTTTTCCAAGCCTTACATACTGGCAGAAGCACTCTGATTGCCAACGCCCTGACAGCATGATCCTGCCCCTACCCCATCCCTGCCTGGTGGCCATGCCAATCCTGAACGAGTGGGTTCCGTATTTCCCTGTGGCTACTCCCAGTTGTGCCAGCGCTTTTCGCCTTAATTTGTATCACTAATTGCCTTCAACTTAGTGCTCTGTCCTGCAGAGGGAAATGTCTGTAGTACCATTTTCTTCCCCTTGGATCATTTATCCATCTTAGATTGACGTAGGTGCAATTCAATGCTACCCCACTCACTCTCCCCTACATCCGCCCAATCCAAAACCAGTACTCCTTTCCTCCTCAACAGCTCAGACACCCTAAACTCCCCAAAGAACATCCATGACATCAACGTTGAAAACAAAACTGTCTCCCCTCGATCGCTGCATATCACTGGCAGCACCCCCAATATTCTGCCAAAAAAAACGGGACAACGGCCTCTTTACCTGCGACCGACTGGTTTATTTCTTTCGCCATTGTTCCCGAATCCTTCGCCCCAGCTCCCCTGCCAATGGTGCATAGCCCCAGAACAGCTTGCACATGAAGGCAATCCCTGCCAGCTTCCCTGTAATCATGATCCGAGATAAACCCTTTTCAATCAAAGCTAGAATGAACTGAACAACATCTTCCTCCCTGCCCCAAACCTCCGATCTCCCCTGGCCCTACTGGATAGAAACTCCTGCCAAGCCTGTATATATGATTTTCTGGTGGATTCCATTAAAGACCCTACCACTAACTGAAGCCTCTTTTCTCATCTCTAGTCCACATGTCCATTGGCACAGGCATTGTGTTATTGTCTGCCTCTGTGGCCAGCCCATGGAACCTCTCCCACTGTGAATGAGACAAAGCATCCTCAATGTCATTGTCTACCCCTGACACATGTCTCGCCTTGAATGTTACATCATGTCTCAAACAGCCGATAATGAACACATGCAGCAGCTTAAGCACTTATGCATCCCTCGCAGACTGTTTGTTAACCACGTGCACCACAGCCATATTCTTGATTCTAAACAACACCTTCTGGTGTTAGAGGTCTTGCCCTCAGAGTGTCACTGCTACCACAAGAGAAAAACATTCTAGGAAAGCAATGCTCCTGCCCCCAAGCTTCTACTTCGCTGGCCACTCCTCCGCACAACACCTGCCCTGCAAGTACAACCCGAAACTGATGCCCCCTGTGGCATCAGACCATATGTACATCCTGATCGCATTCTTTTTTTGGCCATCATTGGTATGCCATTGAAATCTTCCAGAAACCTGTGCCACATATGTAAATCCTCATGTGTGCCCGCAGACAATAGCACGTGGTGGTGAGCCAGTGAGAGGCCAGCTAGAGACATGCGCAGTCTCCCGCAAAAGGTCCTCCCCATCCTCCCTACCCTACAGGCAAAGTTGAAGTGTCCTAGTGGAACCTGTACCTCCTTGATGGTTACCTTGGGCTTCAACCAACATATTGTCCAGCAACCCTTGCATAAGCAGGTTCTTGTCAACTGGGAGGCTTTCCTTCATGGATACTGAATCCAGTTCAATACCAAGAAATGACAGGACAATGCTTGGTCCTTGTGTATTTTCTGGAGCCAGAGGCACTCCTAGGTCACCCATGAGCTCATAAAAAACTTGTCAACTGCTGTTGACCGTCTGTTGAACCGGGTTGACACACCAGGAAGAAATCATCAAGGTAATGTGTTACCGTTCCCTTGCCCGTCTGCCATGTGAACATCCAGTGTAGGAATGAGCTGAAATGTTCACAAAGGGCACAAGAGATGGAACACCCCATGGGTAAGGCTTTGTTGATGTACCATTGCCCATTAAACTGTATTCCCATCAATTGAAAGATGCACTGAAACTGAAAGATGTACCGGCAACAGCCTGAAAGCTGACTTGATATCACACATTGCCATTTGGGCTCCTTTCCCCACCTGTTCTATCACCAGAAGTGAACTAGTCTGATATTAAATCATTGATGGAAGATCCTTTCAGCCAAGACAAGTGCTGTATGAGGTGAAACTGACCCTTCTCCTTTTTGGCACTACCTCAATGGGTGATCTGATCAAATCTGGCATTGGCAATGTATTAAATGGCCCTGCCATTTGGCCCTCATGGACTTCCTTCAGCAGTTTCCCCTGCACCACCTGTTCGTGTCTTTGCTGACCTTAAATTATCTGCCCACCTACGCAACTTTGGACGTCTCACCCCAGCCTGAAACCCTCCCAAAAATCCATCACCCAACGATTTTCCATCCTCCTTGTTGGGATAGTGGGTCAGCCAAATATCCAGACAGTGTACGCCAACCGGCTTATGAGCTTGTGCCCATATTCCCATGTGCTCCACGACCTCCTTGCCATCTGCTGTCTGTTTTCCTTGCTGCCCACTGTAACCACTGTTGTGTTGGTTCTATTGCCCTGTCTGCTTCCCTTGTCCACTGGCCTTAGCCCTGAAGCACTGCATGAGAGGGTATCTGCCCACATACTTGGAGCACGCGTGTTGGAATTTACAATATTCTCTTGTACAGAGGCCCCGGGTGGGGCGGGTTTGAAAGGGCCGGTACACCACTTGCAGTAAATGTGGTCTTTCCAAACTTAACCAAACCCATTGTCTGCTGTTATAGGTCCGTATCAATCTCTCCCTATTTTGCCTCCGGACCCCACGCTAAACGCGCACACAAAGTTCCTTTTCGTAATGTAACCAAGTGTAAGCCCCATACGTGGTCTGTGCTCTTCTGATCACATCCATGTATTTAAATAATGACACACACCCTTCTGGTTATTTTTTGCGATATACAATAGCGATAATTTAGAAAACCATCCTCCAGTTCTCTATTGTCGTCGTCACTGTAGGCCGTTTTTGACAATTTGAAGCATCTCAACATACTCCCTCTTTCATATCCTCTCCTTGGTTGCCAAAACTAAGTGCGCACTCAGGGGATACGTCACCCTCATATTGGACAATTTTAAAATTTTGAGTAACTTACTTTTTTTTGCTCTGTCTTCTTGTGTTCCTGTCTTGTCCTGCCCATCTGCCCTGTCTCATTTTTCCTCCTGCTGGGCCTACTCCCCTTTTACCCTTGTGTCCACAATCTCCACCTGCGGTGTCCATCCCACTACCCTCTCCACCTGCACCTGACAGAACCCAGTCTCTTGACTGCCAGCTGCGCTTCAGTAGCCACCCCTGTATCTTTAGCATACAAACCTTTCCTCATTCGTACTTCTCCACTGCCCCTATCTCCCCCTGCCCTCACCCCCATAGACACCTTCTGTGTTCCACCTTTTTGTGTTTCTGAACCTCTAGTGCTCTTACCTGGTGCAAAGGTGTTCAAGATCCAGCCGCCTAACCAGTTGTGAATGGGCTCCAACCGCAGCTGCCTGGATACTAGTTTGCCCATCTTTCCGGTGATCCTGTAACATACTAGGAACAGCCATATTATTGGAACCCCCTCCCCACCCCGCATGCACCGTTTTTCCACCACCTGTGTTCCTCTTCTATAGGCGCATCATCATCCACTATTTCACTTTCTTCCATGCTCCAGTTGTCGTAATCTAGGTGTGTGTGGCATCATTTACCATGTCCCACAACCCTGTGGGTACCACAACCTGTGCCTCCACCCTGCATTCTGCTTTTTGTGCCAACCCTTCAGTACCTTTCCCGTGATGCCAGGGGCCCGTAGTACACATCCCTGTCCGCGACCCCATCCCCTGTCGCTCTGCCTCATATTGCGCCATCCAGTTTGATGCACTGCTGAGGCCACCCAAGACCTATGTGTGGCAGCGGTGTAGCCATCCCACGTTGGAATCTAGCTGGCCACACTAGACCCTGCCATCTCTTCTCCTCGGGGTCACTGAGCCAGATATGACTCTCCCGAGTCTGCTTGCCCGCTGCATGGATGATCCTGTAATAGAAAGGGGAGGCCCAGCATGCCGGGTTTAATGTGCCTGCCTGCTCTTTCCCCTGTGCAGGCACCCTTGCGCCAGCTCCCTCCACTGCCCTGGCCATTCCGGCTTGCTACCTCCTCCTCACTTTGTCCTTCCTGTTTCCCCGCCACGTGGCACTCCACCGCCCTAGGCCTTCTTGCTGCTGCCATGGCAACGTGCCCCTTTCTGTCTCTTGGCACATATATATCCTATAGGGTGGCCTGACTTTCATTCTCCAACCTGGTGGTCATTTATTAAGCATTGGTAGGAACCGCTGTCAAGGTGGTACATGTCTATGCATTTCACTTTTTGGTGCAGGATTCCTTCAACAAGACAGAGCCTTTGACCAAACCGTTTTCTTTTTTTATTTTCAAAACGAAAATCCTTAAATGGGCTTTTTTTAAAAAAAACATAAAAAACACAATGCTCCTTTGCCATGGGAGTCTTCTCCCATGGTGAAGAGGGCATTATTTATTTTTCACTGTCCCTCACCGCCAGGGTTTGCCCAGAGGTGATGGACAATAATAAAACAGCTATATGTCTGCCCATCCTAATTTGACAGACAGACCTATAGCAAATCCTCGGATGACCCCCTCTCCAAGGGGCCATCGGAGAAGTTTGATGCCTTTCGGGATGGGGTGGGCACTGCCACAAACAAACGTATGGCCATCCTTATCTAAACCAGATGGGTGGACCTCTATGTTGGCAGGAGGGAACGCCGTCACTTTTGCAAAGAAGTTCCCTCTTCGGCAACATGTAAATCAAGCACGAAGTCCCTCGTGAATCAAAAATGTACCCACTCAGTTCCAATTTTATGGTCATTACCACACATCTGCAATGTTGTCCCTATTTTTAAAGGAAAAGCATGACAAAATTTGTCTGAGCAAAAATAGTTACAAAGTAGCAAAAACTAGAGTAATTGTGTGTGCAGATGTTTGCAGATGTTGCATGTTTGCATAATTCTGCGTTGTATGTCAGAATATTATATAAGTAAATATCATCTTATACAAATATTGTGTCCTATGTATCGTTTACAAAAATATCGTCCCATTTAGAATGCACTTTCTCTTAATATTATTAACAGTGCTAAAGTTTTGCAGAAGACAATATTTGTGTCAGACAATATTCTGACAGCACATTCTAGTACCACACCCTCATCCTAAGTTCTGAATGGTGGGGTAATATCCTACAATACTGGTATATACCGGATGGCATATCACTGCCCAAAACACCCGTACAATCAAAATGAGGCTCGGGCAGGATTACATTGAGATTCAAAGACCACTCACACGGTCAGTGATTTGGAATCCTGCTTGATCTACAATATATTAAATGGACTGATCAGGTTTATCATAAGATAGCTGAAGAAAACAAAGTTTATCCCTCCCTAATTCACATTAATTCTTCTAGCAGGGAAATAAAACTCTTGAGAAAATGAGGCCTTGCAGTGCATAATAATCAAGGTACTTAGAGGCAGCCAAGGGCTCTTTAGGCCTCGAGTAACGCGCATGAGATGCAGATTGGAAGAAAATGAATTTACCTTTAGCAGGCGCTGCGTGCACTCAATTGCATTTGGGCCTGTGGGATGCTTTTTCTTTGAGCCTCTGTAGACGTTATCCAGAAAGTCTGCAGAGGATTATCAAATGTATATACATATTATTTTCACGGGAGGGAGAAAAATCAGGATTATGGAAATGGATAAAAATATATTCGCATCCATCGCCTAACATGTATTTTTTTTCTTGCTTGCATTAGGGCCCATGGCACCCGTTCTATACCACTGATGAAAGTGCTTAGTCTAGTCTTTAATGACAACTCTCTTTATCCTCGTATTTTCATAAATCCCTATGTAAAAACAAGTACTGGCGCAGATCATAGGTTTGACCTTTCTGTAGGGTATGCAGAAATGTACACTACAAAGAGTTTGAAGAAGCTGAAAGAAGGGCTCTGAGAACTGGGGTGGCTATAAACTGTGGTTCAAGGTGACTTCATGCAAGAGTCAACATAGTTGAAATTGTTAAAGAAGGATTTGTATTGGGTGTTTATATATGTTGTAAATCTGTATTGAAAGGGATTGTACTGTAAGTCACATTGTTGGCACTGAAGGCGGTGTGTAGTCCAGGGCTGGAGCCAGTATCAATGCTCACACAGCGGTCCTGACACTGAATGGTTTTTGCGCACCTGAATTTATCTTGGGTGTGTCCTAATATACAATTCCCATTCTTAATGAATTGTGGACTTTTGCCCTCACAAATGAGAGCCAGCAATATGGTAATTACATTATTATGGTGGAATATCCATATATGTAAATACGGGGATAGGAGATACATTGTGTTTGTTTCTCAATTAGTCCACCAGTAGGAGTTGTTGAACATTCACAATCATGCATGTTTGTAGGTATAGATCAATTATATGCAGGTAGTTTTATACCATGTAAATATTTGGAAATTTGCACCTGTAAGTTAAAAGTAATGACTTTTTTTAGAGGGAGAGAGAGAACATCCCCAAAAGCATGTATAAGTAGATGTGTCCAAGGAGATGCAAAAAAGGTAAATGCAAGATTGTATTCGATTTTATATGTACATTTGCACACCTGCTTAACTATTCCGCTTCGTGAAATACTTGTAAGCACTTTTTGACTATCCAGGGAAATCTAAAACATAAATTCTCATGACTAATCCTGGAATTCTTTGAGAATTCTCAAATTACCAGAACATTGCTCCAATCCCCAGAACCTTTATAAACCAGGCCTGGTTTGAGGTTTGGTGCAGGAGGGGTAGGAAAAAAAATAGATGTGTGCAGGAATTGTGAGGGCAAAGGTTGAGTAGGTTAGAACATTGCAGGTAGTGTGCCATCCAGTGGCTGGGCCGTTGCAGTGCTTAATTTGAGCCAGTGGTTGCTGGTGAGGGCCACTCGTCAGACATTTCCCAAAAGCAAGAGAGGGAAAACACACAAAAGGGAAAGGAGAAAGACTGAAAAACCATCACAAAGGTAGAAAGCAGGAACCTGCAAGAGTGAGGTAGAGGGAAAAAGAGTGTCTGATAGTTAAGTAAAGAGGCAGGAGGTGGTTTAAAGACAAGGCAGCCTTGTATGCGGCGCACAGACCTCTAAGCAGAGCTTTGGTCACCGGCACTTGCTCTTCTACAAATTAAACACTGGGCCTGTGCTCTGTCGGTAGAGGGGTTTATGAGTTTCAGACAGTAGGAAGGTCTAGGACAGATAGTGCCAAAGAGCAGCTGGAAGGGTAAAACCCATGAATTAGGGCGATCTACCCTTGGTTAAAGAGTTGTAAGCAACAAAGCCGCATGATATGCATAGTTTGCCCACGGTTGGTATAGGGTTAGAGAGATGCAAAGGCTCAGGCAACCTATAAAGCACACTCCTGCCATATGGCCCTGCAAGGCCATTGTTTGAACACAAGCACATAGGAACAGTGGAGCTTACCCCACCAAGCTGTCTGCCCAGCCATACTTGCTCCATAACCCTGCTGCCCCTATAATTGAGGCTTAACTCTACAAGCAGGCATGACCAGGATATTGGTGGATGATGATAGTATCAGCATCAAAGACACCACGCAACCACTAAGCTCCCAACTTCTCCATGGCCACATGATATATATACATTGCACAGATGAATCCTCACTTAGGATGAGGAGGCAAAGGAAACCCCAGGTATATGACATGTACAAACAGCTATTTATTCTTAAAACCTATGTACAGCCTGAGGAAAAGCTCTAATGTTAGACACAAGATCTCTGTAATCTGGGAGTTCACTCGTATGTCATTAGATGAACATGGCTGTAACATGTGTTACTGAAGGTATAATTCTCACCAAAATCCTAAGAAAAATCTCTGATATGAGAACTACTTCTATCTGAAGACACACAATTGATGGACGGAATGCAGAGCAAATCAAAACATTCACCCCCAGTCAAGAGATCTGGGTTAAATCCATCATTCTTTTGCTCACCATGCCACCCTAGTTTAGACCTGGCCATATGCAAATCAGTCTTGACCCTGTGCCTCATGGGAACAGTCCAGCCCGAACTGCCAAGCCAGGTTCTCCCTGGACCGGTTTCGGGGTTTCACCCCTCTTCAGCCAGGATAGCTTGATACCAGTGGCACAGTGAGCCCAGGACTCACGTCAGAGCATACCTGGCGCACTTAGGGCGAGAAAGAAAAAGACACACAATTGATGGACGGAATGCAGAACAAATCAAAACATTCACCCCCAGTCAAGAGATCTGGGTTAAATCGATCATTCTTTTGCTCACCATGCCACCCCAGTTTAGACATGGCCATATGCAATCAGTCTTGACCCTGTGCCTCATGGGAACAGTCCAAAAAACGACGGATTTAGGCCCAGATCTCTGTACTGGGGTGAATGTATGACATTGTTCTGCATTCTGTCCATCAATAGTTCTTTTTGCATTTGTCACCCCAAGTGGGACGGGTATGCTCAGACGTGAGTCCCGTGCTCTCCATGCCACTGGAATCAAGCTATCCTGGCTGAAGAGGGGTGAAACCCCGTAACCGGTTCTAGGATGCTTGTTTCCAGTCCAGGGAGGACCTGGCTTGGCAGTTCGGGCTGGACTGTTCCCATGAGGCACAGGGTCAAGGCTGATTTGCATATGGCTGGGTTCAAACTGGAATGGCATGGTGAGCAAAAAAACGATGGATTTAGGCCCAGATCTCTGTACTGGGGTGAATGTATGACATTGTTCTGCATTCTGTCCATCAATAGTTCTTTTTGCACTACTTCTATCTGAAGCACATTAGTACTTCTAATATCCACTCAAGGGATTAGTAAGAGTTAACACAAACATACACTTTTTGTGTCTATGGCCTAGGTTTCTGTCAAAGTCAGGATTTGGAAAAAAATTAAGCACACTGTCCCTCCCGATTTCTGACAACAAAACGTGTGGGGCAAATACAGTCCCCATATATACTTGTGTGCACTGGCTCTCATGTGCCAGAGCACATAAGTAATGGGCAGCCCATAATCTACTTCAACACATTGACTGCAGTAGTTCCTCTCTTGAGTAAAGGTGGGGAGTCCTAAGTTCAGTGGAGTCAAAGACCCGGCAAAAGGGATTCCCGGGGATCTTAAAAATCTGATCTTGGTGTCCTCACACACCTAGTAAGGTGTCATGCTTCATCATAGGGTGCTCCTCATCAGGCTGGCGCTGCAATTCTTGATGGGCCTGGGGGCTCTTTATTGGAGTCTGTTGGTCCCTAACGCTGTTCAGATGAGTGCAAGTGAGGTGTTATCACAATAACTAGGGTGGTGAAAAAGTGAAGATCAAGAGTAAAAAAGCCAAAATGAACCAGTGGGGAAGTTCTATGGGGTAATTGTCACCTTGACCCAGTAAAAAAACTAAGGGGTTACCCTAAGGTCACAATTTACCCTGATAGCTGCAGTGATAAAAGTAAGGTGGGGTTGACATGTTTCACGCCTATGTTGTGAGGAGGGTCAATCGGCATTTTATCAGGACCTAAATCAACTTGCCTCTACCCTATATCAATCTGTGGGGTCAGCTCAAGGATAAGGGGACTCACTTGAACAATACATACTGCACCTGAATCGATGCAGTGGGGCTGATTCCATCCGAATATCCGGACAGAGATACCCTTGGGTAAGACCGAGGTCCTCCCGATACACTGAGGGAGAAACTGGTAGAGATCAGAACTAAACAGACATTTTTAAGTTGCTATCCAAAAAGACAAGGCATAGTGATAGATAGAGAAAAAGTAAGTAAGTGTCAAACCAACTTTAACATAAAGTTACACTCACATGAATTTTGTCGGACAATATCCCCGGACCTACCCTTCTCTGGTGGCCTGTAGGTGTAGAGCGGAGGGAAGCCGGGGGGATATATACCATGTCAATGAACATCACGTGATATGAGTTTTTTAAACGAGCTCTGATTGTCGCAGGTATAGAGAGGCATCACCTTGACTCACCAGTAGGGTCGGGAGGGCCCTTGTCAAGTTAGTCCTAGAATTTAGTTTTATTTTAACAAGGGGGGAGAAGAAGGGAAGCATATTTTCACTCAATTAGATATACCGGGAACAAGTTGCTGCCAATACTCATCAAGGGCGCGTCATCGGCTCGCATCTACTCCTACCCAGTGGATATTTGGATTAGAGGAACAAGAAAGAAAAGACGGCGGCCATCTTTGAAGGGTATTTGTTTGTCCTTGTTTTACTCAATAAAGTATAACTCCGTTCTTGTGAACCCCATCAGGGGCATGAGTATGTGTGGATTTCAAGAATGGGCTGTAAATGGTTATCAATCCTAAGGAGTGCTATACTCATATGAAATGATTTGTCATGGTTTTTGTCAGTGAAGGACAGGTTTTTTTTTTAAAAGGGGAGAGTGGACAAAACATGGGCTGCTAATAACTATGAGCTTCAGTGAGTGTTTTACTCATGAGAAATCGACTTTGTCAGCTAGAAAACCGGATCCATGAGTCGATGAGACCAGTGGGGGTGCATATACTAGGATGTGGGCAGCGTGCATCAGGTGTTGTTATATGAGCCCAACTCTTTAATCTAATTGACTTGGTAGATCCCCACTCAAGCAAATGGAGTGTGCCCCATCACATATCCGGTCAGCAACAGTGTGCGTTCATGTTGCGGACATGGGGGTGAACTATGTTACTGATCAAGGTCATTCCATGTGATTTTATCATTGAGTTAAACCACATTGGTGGAAAGATGGAAAATCCAGCGTTGTTCCTTTAGGAAAAGGGTTTTTTACTCCGCTGGTTACTTGCCTCCAAGATGGTCCATCTCATGTCATCTTGGGTATGGTGTTTCTCAACAAAGTGGAAGCTCATCTTGGTGGAGCCCCTTTTACAGCGGATATTGCTGCGATGTTCAGAAATTGGTGTTCTCACCTGCCTGGTCCTCATGCCAATGTAACAAAGTTTGCATGGGCACTCTATTAAATAGATGCAATTCCTGGTATTACAGTTGGTGTGGGTTTTTTGGGATCCAAGAGTGAGAGGTATCAAAGGTAATCATTTTAGATGGTCTGTTAACTGGCACATGCCACATTGGCCACATGGAAAGTGTCCAGTAATTGGTGGTGTATTGCATAAGGTTCTCTGAGAAGGTTTTGTTCCTACGCATGGTCTGGTATGTACAAGAAGATCTCTGAGATTGGAAGTGCATTTAAATGCGAAGTGTGGTGTAGGGATGTTTAAAGATCCAGATTGTAGGATACGCCAATGCTTGCAAATTATACTCTTGATACGGTTTGAGTTGGGTGTAAATGTAGTTACGCTGGTGACAGTGGTCTCCTCCTCCTGTCTGATTCTGGGATCGCAGAGGGCCTATCTGTGATTGTTTTTTTCCCTCTTATGTGCCCTCTTGATAACATGTGGAGGGTACATGTTTGCTGCCAAATTTTTGCTCAGTGTCCTTGCTTCTTTCTCGTAGTCTTGGGATAAGCTACAGTTACGACGTAGATGTAAAATAGACCAAATGGGAGGTTATCCCGAAGTGCCTTGGTTGGTTGTTACAGCCTGTCGGCTTCTTAAAAGTGGTGGTGGTTAGGTATCCGTCATTGATTGTGATCAGGAGATCTAAGAAAGTAATCACTTTGTCAGAGACTGTTCTATACTCGGACGATTTGACCGGGTTTAAAAAACCGGCTTCATATATAACATCAGTGATGTTCATCGACATGGTATATATCCCCTGACTTCCCTCCACTCTGCAACTACACGCCAGCAGAGGAGGGTAGGTCCAGGGATATTCTCCCACGAAATTCATGTGGGTAACTTTATCTTAAAGTTGGTTTGACACTTTCTCGCTGTTTCCCTATCTATCACTGTGCCTTGTCTATTAGGACAGCAACTTAATACTGTCTATTTTGTTCTGATCTCTACCAGTTTCTATCTCAGTGTATTCGGGACGACCTCTGCTTTACCTAAGGGGTATCTCTATCCAGATATTTGGGTGCAATTACCCCCACTGCATCCATCAGGTGCAGTATGTATTGTTCAGGTGGGTACCCTTAACATTGACTTGGCGTCACAGATTTATATAGGTTAGGAGTAAGTTGATTTAGGTTGTAATGAAATGCCGACTGACCCTCCCGGCATTATTGGCGTGAAACATGTCAACCCCACCTTATTTTTATCACTACAGCTATCAGGGTACATTGTGACCTTAGGGTAGAACCTTTGTTTATACTGTGTCAAGGGACCATTACCCCATACAAATTCGCCCCTGGACCCCTGGACCCTTAGACTCTTTTCTTCTTGATCTTCACTATTTCACCACCCTAGTTATTGCGATAACCCCTCACTTGCCCTCATCTGAACAGTGTTACAGATCAAAAGATCTCCGCTAAAAAGCCTCCATGCCCATCAAGCATTGCAACGCCGGCCTGGCGAGGAGCGCCCTATGATGAAGCATGACACCCTACTGGGTGTGTGACGGCACCAAGATCACATTTTTCATATCCCCGGAGAATCCCTTTTACCGGGTCTTTGACTCCACTGAACTTAGGGCTCCCCACCTTTTCTCAAGAGAGGAACTACTCCAGTCAATGTGTTGAAGTGCATTAACCTAGGAGGAGCGTAGGTGTAGTACCTCATTAAGGATTTAGCTATTCATCCCCTCATTGTTTTAAAGTCCTTAATCTAGTCATCGCTAGCTCCTCCTTTCCAACCCTACTACATGGATGGCTGGCTGATGCTTTTCATAGTTCTTTCTAATCCCAGACTTCCTCTATCCATGGATCTTGAAGACTTGCTGATGATTCCGTTGTTGGAATTGTCCAAGAACTCAGAATGGACTAAAGAATCGAGATTCTTCGAGGACTACAATGCCCTGAGGCAAACTGATGGTGTGTATCATTATCTCCCTGGGCTGCACACACACAGCTTTGGAGTTTAGGGATTATCAAGTTTGTCTGAGGTGCAGGGAGACCTGAATATCCGGTAATCCTCAGAATTTCCACCCTCAACCCATCACACTTATGTGGCATGCTGGTATTTTCCCAGAGCCCCAGGTATGGGGAAATAGACATCACTGTCAGTTCTGTGCGTGTGTAACCAAATGCCACCCCACTGCCATCATACCACCTTGTCAGAGCATGCAAAATTTGATTGAGGATGGTTCAACCCATTCCTGACATGTTGGGAGTTTGGCAAGCTTCGGCTAGTGATGGGGACAGCCATCATGCGATCTGGTCCCATGCCTGCTTCCACCTCTGCTTTGGAATTGGCAGCTGAGTAGCAGGACCTTGGTGCCTCCCTGTGTAAAGGTTGGCAAAGGTACTGTTCGTTTTTGTAATTGGTCCTTTGTCTTCTCTTTTATTATTGTGAGTACCTTGCATTGCACCTAAAGCCTTCTGTGATCTACGTGCTTATTCTGGCTGAGCGATGATAAATCTGTGGAATGAGTGTGGCCCAGGGCAGTTAAGTCTTACAGTTGACCAGTCAATTTCTTCCTCGTAGTGGGGTGTCCAACATGTATATTGTAATACTTTCCACTTTTAGATTTGTCATACAGCAGAGCTATGCTTCCTGTTTCATGCATTAAAAAGCTGTGCACTTCACAGTTCTGTCTTGCCATTTTTTTCCATTTGACATTTCCCTAGGTGATTGCAACAATTGGAGGCTGTTTTTTATTCTACATATATTATGTAGTCATAGGATCCTCGCTGTTGCTTGCACCAACCCGTTGTATGTCATTTCAGATGTCGTTCACAAGTGATCACACGTTTTGCAATTCAAAAGCCTACATTGGTATGCCTTTTTCTATCCATGTTCTCACCATCCATCCTAATGTCAAAACTCCTTCCTCCAGAAGCCTTGCAATTACCAGGAGTGTTAAGGGCATGGAATAGTCAGATGGGAACCCATTTGAGATTCAATTAATGTATATGTTTCATCACAAAGCTTAGTTCTAGAGGATTTGTTGTCATTAACGGATTTGGAGTAGGAAGTCTTCAACATTTGTTGAGTGAAACTATATTGTGAGATTAACAATCTTCGTACCTTTCCTGTCAGCCAGTGGATGCAAGTTGTTTTTTTCTCTAACACTCAAAATATTTAGAAAAAGATTTAATTTAAAAAATGGCATTGTGTCCCTATGTTTTTCTCTGTACACAGAATTTTCCAGTGCCATGAAGGCACTGGTCTTGTTCCTATCCTATTGAGTGCAATATTATTTTTTTCTAGCTTGCTGATTTTCTCCTGTTTAGGTTGTGCAGACAAGGCTTATTTTATTTGTGTGCATTTGGTGACGGAAAGAGCTGTGTATTGTTTTTTCCATTCACAGGAAAGATTTGCTGCAGTTGGTTAGCTGAAGCTGGAAGTCAAACTAGGATTTTGTGACATGTCACCACAGAGTTGTGCTTTCATTTGTTGCAGTCTTGCTGTGATTGGTTGACTTTTGACATAGCCACATTGGGATTGGTTGTTGTTGGTTTACTTATTGTGTGAGGTGTTTGGATTATTTGGACTGAGAATCACGAGTGTTCTGTTGAAAAAGCCTAAAGCTCATAGCATACGGCAGGAGAGAAGATACCTCCAGAGGGTGTGCCTGCACACAAAATGTTGACAAGTGTTGGGCAATAATATGTATATATGATTTTGAGACTGGTATAAGTATACTTCTGGTGACAAGGCCTTGCAGTTTTCTTTAGAGGATGCTTTTAATATTAGAAAGCTAGATTTCTTGAAACATACAAAAATAGAAGAACAGCAGCTACATAGACCTACACAATTTGAAACATTGAATAAATGGAATTGAATGGCTACAGAGAAAGAGAGAAAGAAAATGAAGAATCAGTTTAAGAGTTCATTTAGTTGGTAGTTAGAAACGAAGTGCGGTATTCAAGAAAGTTCTTAAAAGGAGGATATGGTAGAAAGAGTGAGAATTTTTCTTGCAGTAATGAATGAAACATACAGAAAGAAAACTAATATCTCTGTAGATGATAGATAAAAACAAGACAGAGTAAACGATTTAGATGAGGAGGATAACATTTTTTAAATGACATTTTGGGTTCTAGACCTCCTGTGTTCACAGGTGGCACAAAGTCACATGTACAAGTGGCCTCGGTGTTTGTACCAGACATAGGTGCAGTGGGTGAACTGAGATTGAGTGCACAGGAATTGACCACGCTTACAGAAGCAAGTGTGAGTACAACGGCGAGTGCAAGTGCTCTGCTTGATAAGACCTTGATAGCTTTGCCTGGTACGAGTACAGATATTGCTATCTTTATGCTGTTGGCTACTCTGTTTACTCCTGCTTCTAATGAGCCTACTGTACTTTCTAGAGAGAATGAGATAATTTTGCAAAGAGAAATTTTACAAGAAACGATTGATTTAAAAAGAATAATGTCATATAATGTGGATTAAATGAAATGTCTGATTATTAGAGCAGCAAGGTGTGCAAATGAAAGACATAATAAGCTTGAATATTTAACTGAAGAATATTAGGTTGATATAAGCAAGACAAAGGATTTACAGAGGAATTAATGAATGGATAGGAGTGAAGCAAAAATAATGGAGATGGGTTTATCAACTTTGTGAGCTCTCATTAAAGATTTAGTTGAGTGAATTGAGAACTAGAGAACAGAAAACTACTACAAAAAAGAAAACTAAAGAGACAGGGAGGAAAGTGAAGGTGATTATTAGTGAGAAAGCGCAGAACGAGTTTGAATACAGCTCAAACTAAATGCCGTTTACCCTAGAATTCGACAATATAATCTTTCATGAGAAGCAGAAGAAGGAATACATCCCAGCATAGAAAAAAATGACTGAACAAAGCATTCTATTGCTTGATTGGCATTAAAAATAATGAGTGGTAAGTGGAGGATTGTGCAAAACCCTTGGAAAATTAATCAAATTGTAATCCTATCTTGTCCGATGGTAGCAAATCTTGCTTTAATGTTCCAGATTCCTGCGGATGCAGAACGGTATAGTCATTGACATGCCAAGAATTATTTTCCATTCCTGTGCATTAAGATAGTCTATATATTTTTACATTGTAGTTCCAAAATAAAGTCCTTGTGTGGTGTAGAATCCTACAAGGGTATACTAAAAGTCTCTCAATTCTTAGTCGGATTCAAAGCAAGATTTGGAAAGTTTGCAGCTACTCTGTAACTCTGTCTTAATGCAAAGCAATGATGACCTACTGGTGGAACCAAGGACAAAAAAACTGTAAACTAGATCCAGTTGCACATAACAATCATCTTGCTGACAATAATGTGAAAGAAGTAATTTATCTTGGTCATCATATTGAGAAGAGGGCAAGGAAAGTTTCAAAAGAACGAACACATTTGTATAATCCTGAAAATTAATCCTCCAGTGACCCAGAGGGAGGTGAGAATGTTCCTGTGAATAAATGGCTACTGTAGTCCATGGATAACAAACTTTTCCTGGACTTACTCACAGTGATATTAAGTATTCAACACCATTTGATGACCAGTGCATGAAGGCTTTCCAAGAATACGTGAAAATCTATGTAGTACACCTGCCCTTGGAGTGCCTCACTAGGACAAGGAATTTTACCTTTTCTGCCACAAGAAGAGTGGGTCCTTTCTTTCAATACTAACTTAAAAACATGGAGGTTTGAGACCTGTTGCTTACTTCTCTGCTACGTTAAATGCTGTAGCTGTTGCACTTCCTGATTGTCTGGCGGCAGTTGCAGCTATTTGCTTTGTAATAGAACAAAGTGTAGGGATTGTTATGGGTCATGCACCATGTTTGTTCCGCATTTAGTTGAAATGTTAACTTGCACCAGGACACAACATTTGACATACCGCAACGTGTCAGCAAATCATACTGCCAGCTGAAAATGTTTCAAACAGAAAGTGCAATTCCTTAAATCCTGCAATGCTGCTACTGGTTTCAAACCACAATTAAGTTAATGATGAAAATGATGAGACCACTGACCAAGATTGTGTTGCTGTGACAGAATTGTGTACCACGCCACAACCAAATATCGGCACAAGTGGCGGAATTGATTGCTCTGACAAGAGCATTGCTCCCTAGACAGCCAGTATGGATTTGGAGTGGTACATGATTTTTGGTTGTTCTGGTCACCACTCAGTTTTATGACATCCTCTGGTACTCCTGCAAGGAGCAGTTCCTACATTGCTCTGATGCCTGGGAGCCTTTGGGTTTTCTCCAACCCGACTGTGAACACAGTTGGGTTGGAGAAATAGAACTGTGCATATCTGTTTGGCCGGCCTAAGATGCCCGGCCAAATTTACATGGTCACATCTAAGTGTCCTGTCTGTCAGGGCCCGGCCCTGCACGCATGCACTGTCAGCCAGAGCCCCTCATTAGAGTGGTGAAATTGAAGAAGCGTTTGTGCATTAATCCAAAAGTGTGCATTATTAATAATGAGCAGAGTAGTAATTTACACTCAAATTCACGTGTACTCTTGTATGATGCTAATGCTTTTGAAACAAATTTTATATGACGTTAAAATTGATTTTCCTGGCTTATGCTACTTAGGCCTCAGCAAGTGCTAAATTCCATCTTGTCTAAAATGGATGTCGCATTCACTGTTTAATATTTTGGCTGCACGTAGTCAAGCAAGTCAAGATTCTTTATTTCCGATTTACAATGTTCTCTAAGAAGACTTTCTAGCATGGGCTCACTAACGTAACATTTCTCCAGGGTTCTTGCATCTGCACGCAGTATTGCATCCATTCTTTTTGCTTCACTGTTGTCTTGTAACTAGTTTGTTCTCAGACCTCTGTTGACATTAGCTCAGAGGGGGCTAAAGCCACATTCATGTAGTGGGAGAGTGCTTAGGTGGTAAGGCTGTATGAGGTTCTCATACCTAATACTCTGATTTGCAGAAAATATATTTCTTTGCTCACACTATAATGAATCTGCACTTTGCATTATACTCTGAGAAGATTTCTTCTATTAACCCTTGAATTTGGAGTGAGCCAGAGACCTTTCCTATGCTACTAGGGGTGATGTCTGATTTCTTACCGATTTTGCTGCCCATAGGAGAAATAGACTATTTTTTTATTTAGCTTGTTATTCTGTATGCCCTGTTACTGAGAGCCTTCATGGGAAGGACTTTATGCATCTGCACTTTACAATTTCTGTATTGTAACTTTGACATTTCTTTAATGAATCTTTTTTATATTGTCTAATTCTGCCCTAGAACTTCCTAATTGAGTCAGTCTTACTTACGATAAAAAATCAGCACATCAAAAATACAGTTGTCTCTGGGAAATGCTTCTTTATGAAAATGAGATTTAACACTGTACCGGTCCCACCCACCCATGGGCGTACTATTGAGGTGTCTTTAGCGGTGTAAGAATTTAGGAGTACACCGCGTCCACAATAGGAATAGTCTCTACAAATGCTGTCTACAAATGGATTTTTTTATTTATTTTAGAGGAATACAAGACCCATTGATTTTCTGCTCTATGTAACAAAGCAGCAGAAACTCACTTTTTATGCAAGTTAAAAGACCTCACATATTTGTACAAGATTCCTCAGAAAAGTAAGCAGAAGATGTAGGGGAAAACACCTTGCTTTTCATTTTCCAACCATTGCCCTTGCAATACTTATCCCCAGGCGCCATTGTGCAAGAACACGTTGCATGTTGAAATATCAAACTATTTCCGAGGGTTCAACAGGTTTTCATCTGTGTACAATGGGAGTTCAGGTTTCATGTATAGCGCCCTCTCCCTGCAGTGCACTGGCAGCTGGTGCAGGGTCCAATGTCTATTGGAGAGTGAGGGCGAGGGGTGATCTGCAGGCCTAGCTAAGAATGCGTAAATGGGTGAAACCCCTTTGCTTTATTGTTGCCGCTTCAATAAAAGAAATACCCAGTGCTTTGTTTCCAAGCTTGCCGTGACAAACACAGAACAACATTAAATGGCCTTTCCTGAACGAACCTGGATGCTCCTGTATAACTGCTTGCTTTTTGTTGGGTGTTGCCATGGAAACCACTTTGATTCAAAATTGAAACGATGCAACTGGTTTCTATGGGAGCAGGAGAGGATGCTTTGTGAAGCAGTTGAGGTGAATGGACGGAACATGAAGCGCGTTCTACATCCGCCCTCGATTCACCACTAATTAAATCAAGGTTGACTTGTAGAAAGATGGGTCCTGTCAGCCCATTCCACAGGCTTGTGGGAGGCTCAGCGGTTTTAGATGGAGGGGAGGTTTTGTGCACATGGTTCCAGATTATCAAATGTGCAATGTTGCTTTGTCTAGGTAATTTCCTCAGGTGTGCGTAGTGCTTAAAATGAACCGGTACTGTACCTTCACTTCCTTAATTTGAAAGGGAGACGTCCGGCGCTTCCCAGCGGTGCTTCAATGCATTTAATAGGAGAGTACCGGCACTTATCAGAAGCGGATAGGCACTCTTAACCCTTTCGCCGCGGCAGGAATTCCGCCGCGGCGCTGGGGGGGGGGTTTGGGGGCAGCACGGTGGCGCTGTGCTCGTGACGGAACCACTCCGTCGGAGTGGTTCCGTCACGTCTCTGCCCACTGCGCTAATCGCCCGCACAGGCGGGGAATTAGCGCCGCGTGGGCGGAGCGGCCGCCAACGGCCACAGCATGACGGAACCACTCCGTCATGAGCACAGCGCAACCGTGGCTCATGACGGAGTGGTTCCGTCATGAGCGGGGAAGGGGTTAATAGTGAGTACCAGCACTTTGTTGTATCCACTTAAAACACTGTGCAGTGTGCATCTTCCTATCGACCCCTGCCACAAAAAATCACAAATCGCGTGCTGTATAATTTGTTAGGACTGTGAGCATTTAGATAGATTTCTACATCTCAGTGTCATAGGATGTCTCAGAAAAGGTTACCCATGCATTGCTGGTATTATAGATTCCACCTGATCTCCTGGCCTGAGATGGTGGAAGAAAGAAGGTCTAAAGTATGCATAAAACCATCTGTTCTGGCTTCCAGTATATGCAGTACCTTGGTATAAAGACTTGACCCGTCTCCTTATGGGTTTGGAAAAAAGATACCTGTTCATCAGCAATGGGGCAACGCAGCACGAGCGATCTGACCTGGCATTGAGGTCCGAGCCCATCCGTGACGCACACTCCAAGTTGGCTACTAACTGAGCGAGATGGTCAAGCACCTTGAAGCAGGAGTGATTGAGACACAATCCCTTACCTTCTAGCCAGTACCCCCAAAAAGCAATCTAGTTTATGGCCAGTTCCCAGCCCTGTCTCCATCCTCCACAAGAGCTAACTGCTAGGACCTCTCACCAACTGACCACCTCATTTCTGAATACAATAGACATTTCACTACATCCTGCCACTTGTTCATTCACGACACCCAGTGAAGTGTCAAAGTGGTACCTACAAACCAAGAAACAGACCAAAAGAAGACTTGGATGTCGACAAAATAAGCAAAAAACTTTCCACTACTATCACTTATGGCCCTCTGTGTGACGTGCTACTGGGCTTATCTTTAATGAAGGTTTGGGGTGAGGGCTGACATACTTCCCATAGAGTGGGGCTGTGCTCTCCTCCCATGCATCAAGGCATTCGAGTAACAAGCATGTAAACATTCCTGCTGAGAGACCAGCCTATTGAAGCCAGATTCGATTTTTCTCCCTTCTTGTGTATTTGTATGACTGATCTGAGTGAAGCACTTAGTCAAAAAGTTGCACACACAGAGCCAGTTGGTCATTTTTTTGTTACAGAACTAGGTATAGCAACAGGCCTTGAAGCCTAGCTCTGTGATTGTATGATTGCTGTTTATTTTCTAAAGCCATAAGCGCTAAACATAGCTAAATCTAAGAAGCTCCAGTTCAAATGCACCTAGGGACAGTATGGCTTTGGAGGATCCCCTTGCTACCAACAACGTTTTGGGCCCCAAGTCTGAAGGCGAGAGTGTGCAGTAGTATGAGAGGCACTGACCGGAGCTGGAGAGATGCGGAATACCCAGAGGAAGCTCCAATCAGCCCAGTGCTGGAATTGCACCATGGCGTTTGGGTCTTAAAGTTGAGTGCCAGATTCCTTCATTGGGCTTGAATCAGCCAAAAAATTGCAATGCTCCGGTAGTGGTGACAGGCAGTATGAAGTTCTTTCAACCTCTCGTACTACTGCACACTCCCTCTTTCTCCATTTTAAGGGATTTAAGCAGCTCCTCTTTCCATTTCATTTTATGGAGGTCATTCGCAGCCACCCTGTTCCAGAGACTTGTCACCAGGGACCCCTTCTTTTAGCAAATGCAGTTACTTTTTATAATGTGAGTACCGTCTTGTGAGTATTGCCTATGCCCTGTACTGGTTCACGTTTCTTTTTCTTAGCCTCACTCTGATCACCCTTTCTCTGTTATTGTTTCAGCTTTTTCTCTGGCTTGTTGTATCCC